>NC_089699.1:4561968-5161968 GCF_031753505.1 Anomalospiza imberbis | reverse complement strand
GGGCGGGACAGAGGGGCGGGCCGCGGCCGCGAAACTGATCCCGGCCCCGATCCCCGATTCCCGATCCCGGCTGCGATCCCCATCGCTGCCCCGGTCCCAATCCCGCCACCGATCCCGATCCCCGATCCCCGATCCCCGATCCCGGCCCCGATCCCGATCCTGATCCTCGATCCCGATCTCGATCCCTAATCCCGATCCCCGATCCTGGCCCCGATCCCCGATCCCGGCCCCAATCCCAATCCCAATCCCAATCCCGATCCCAGCCCCGATGCTGGCCCCAATCCCGATCCCGATCCCAACCCCGATGCCCGATCCTGATCCCGATCCCCGATCCTGATCCTGATCCCCGATCCTAGCCCCGATGCTGGCCCCAATCCCGATCCCTGATCCCAGCCCCGATCCCCAATCCTGATCCCGATCCCCGATCCCAGCCCCGATGCTGGCCCCAATCCCGATCCCTGATCCCAGCCCCGATCCCAATCCCGATCCCCATGCCCATCCTGATCCCGATCCCGGGCAGCACGGCGATACTTCGAGGGAGGTGAGGCCCTGGCACAGGGTGCCCGGAGCAGCTGTGGCTGCCCCATCCCTGGCAGTGCCCAAGGCCAGGTTGGAAGGGGCTTGGAGCAGCCTGGGACAGTGCAAGGTGTCCCTGCCATGGCAGGGGGCTAAATGAGATGAGTTTTAAGACCCCTTCCAATCCAAACCATTCTGTGATTTTTGTAATGGTTCAGAAATAGTTTTGTGTTTAAGAGATTCAGTCATTTTGTGTAGTCTGGGGAGCCAAAAAGGATATCGCTCAGAAGAATAGCATTGTGCCATCGTTCACTGATCAGTTATGATGAAAAGTGATAATAAGTGATGAACTGAAAGTGGGTCCTTTAGAAATGTGATATTTACCAAAACCGAGCCTCTGTGCGATCATGCCTCCTGATTTCAGTATCAGAATTGTACAGTTCCCTCAGCACCCAACAGAATCGGGTCTTTCTGAATTGTTATGTGGAGGACATGTAAATGTGTCCACATTTGTGGAGAGGATTAATTCCTCTCTTATTTTTATTAATTCCTTTCTTATTATTATTAATTCCTCATCTTATTTTTAACTGAGTCTTTCCTTGAGCAGATTACAAGAGATTAAATTTCTGCATTTAAAGCCACAGAGAAGTAAGAGTTATCTTTGTGAGAGTCCCTACCCCTCACCTCAAAAAAAGCAGAACTCTAGTAATAAATCACCTTCATGCCTTGTTTCCAGGTCAAGGATAGGCTCTTGAATATATTTTCTAACAGAGAGGAAGTAATTTTGGGCTAGGAAATTAAAATGTCAAGGATTTAAAAGCAACAGTGGTGATAAAAAGTGTAAGAAGAATGCAAGAGCATGTCTTTCATTAGCATAATAATTATTAGCATAATATGATAGGAAAATAAAAGCAGCCAAGCTTTTCAGGCACACCAGTCCTTCTTTGTGTGGGAAACAAAATTATGAGTCACTGCCCGTTTTTTCCAGCCGTACTAGCTGATCTTCAAAATGAAAATTAATCTGTGATTAAGTCTTTTGCTCTTTAATTTGTTTGATCACAAGTTATTATGCAAATCTGCACAACCCACCTAGTTTCTGTCACGGCTGGGCTGCTCCTTGACATCTCATGGGCTGCACAGTCAGGAGGGGAGAGAGGGCAGATGGGAGAAACTGGTAGAGACTGGGAAGGAAGCAGAGAAACATCTGGACAGACACATCCAGGGCCCTGCCTGCCGTGGGACAGGACTCTGCTGAGGGGAAGGGAAGGCTGGCTGGCAGAAAGCAGCTTCTAATGGGCACTTGGGAGGCATGGCATGGAAGGTTTGGCAATCCTGTGAGTGACCGAAGTTCAGTGACTCAAGAGCAAGGGAAGGCAAAAGGCCCCTCTGTCTCTCCTGCGGATATGGTCGGAAGGAGGGATTGGTTTAGCAGCTCTGGCGTTCTCTACTGCTCTAATTCACAGAATCACAGAATATTCTGAGCTGAAAGGAACCCATAACGTTCCCATAAGGATCACCGAGTCCAGCTCTTGAGCGAATGGCCCATACAGGGATCAAACCCACAACCTTCATGTTAGCATCATGCTCTGGCCAGTTGAGCTAAATGGAATTAAAAAACAATCAGGCTGTAACATGCCTTAGAAATAAAAATGTCTTTCAGTGCTGGGTGTGCTTATTGCAAAGAAAAGCTCGAGGCTGTTCACTTTAAAGCTTTACCAACCATCCTGAGCACTTCTTCCAGCCACCCACTGCAGGGACACAGGAGATTTTGTCGGCAGAAGGCAATACTGACTTCTCCCATGAGAGGGAGGCCAAGAACCTTTAGTATCCTTGAGTAGAACTTGAGGTGCTTGTTCCTCGATATTAGGCAAAACATCTCCCCTCTTTATGACTCTCTGGATCTGCCACTCGCCCCATAGCAGTCTGAGCTTATCTTCACTTTGGCAACTCCTCCTGTAAAGAACAGAGGCAGCAGGGATGGGCCCTGAAGCCAAGCTGTGGTATTGAGAGCCAGGACGTTTCCCAAGAGCCTGTACAAGAGATTTTACTACACCACAGCCGTAGTCATCACAGTGACCCATTTCATAATGGCCCTCATCCTTGTGTCATGAATGGTCATAGATTGCTTTAGATTGGATCAAAAGTGACTGAAATGCTCTGGGTGGGGAGGTGAAGGGTTTGGGGCCTTTGGTGTGTTACTAGCCACAGAACCCTGACTGCAATTCCAATGGGGACATCTGGAGATAAATGCATGGTTGCACAGCCGACATTGCCAAAAGGGCTCTGGGTTTAGTTGCCTTAACTGGTGGGCCAGGTGCCAGGAGCAGGGAAGGATGGGGCCCACCTTCCTGAGAATGGGAGCAGACCCGTATTCCCTGATTGACCAACTTCAGAGGACACAGCTTCTGAGGCAAAGGCAAATCCATCCCTGGGATTGTTTTTGCTCAAGGACATGGGTGCACCAGGTGAAGAATGCAGAAGGACAGGGAAACATGATATGTTCCTCACAGAGATTTGATTTTTGGGTGAGAAAAGTCTGTAATGTTGAGTTTCATATGTCATGTTGGTTGTTGAATGACAATGCCACTCTATGTCATAGCTACCCTGAACAGTGAGTATGGACTGCTCCAGATACATGGACTAAGTGAACTCAACAGACATCTTGGAGGGGATGGCCAGTGACTACTGAAATAATAGCTGTGTTTGTGTAGAGTTATATGAATATCTATGTATATACCATAGTTGGGAAGTATAAGATATGGGCATGAGGTAAATGGTACAGAATAAGGGTTGGATGATGTCCTGGTTGAAGAGAGAAGGGCACATCAGGAAAAAAATGCAGACAAACCACTCTCATGTCCTGATGTGGCACAATTTTTTAGGAATAAAGTGATAAGTAACAGATGTCACATATGTTGACTTAAGGAATGTTTTTAACATTGGCTGTCCTGACCCCTTCTTCAGAAGATAAAAGGGCATGGTGAGTGTAAAACTGGTGAGAACAGTGTACCACAAGTGCTAATTATCAGTGTTTGTCAAAATGGAGGGACGTATTCAGAGGATTTTTGCAGGGGTCTGTTCTGATGCCAGATCTTTTTAATTACTTAAGTTAACAGCCTGGATGATTAACACCCATGACCACCTTAATAAACCTGCTAATTACTCCAGGCTGTTGAGGACAGCAAAGACAACAGGATTCAGCACTAGATAGAGAAACGGCCTGCAATCTACAGGGCAATATTCAACAGGTACAACTTCCAGCATTACTTTTATGAGCAGTGAACAACACAGGTTCAGGTGAGGGAACTGGGTGGATGCCGTTTTCAAAAAAAAAAACCTCACCAACCCAAAAACCACTCCCCACTTCCCCCCCAAAAAAAGAAGAGTCTACAGTGTAATGGAAAGGAAACTGAACACCAGCAGTGGAAAAGGCAAACACCATCCTGGAGCATGTGAGCTGTAGCCTCCAAGGCAAGCTGGGATAGTATGCCTAGCTAGGGATGCTGTACTTCAAAAAATGCAGATAGACAGAAAACATCAAAGGAGGTCAGTGAGGATGCTGGGAGGCATAGGAGACATGAAGAAAGGCTGAAGGAAATGAATTGATGTAATGTGTAGAAGAGAAAGCTGAGGCAAGGACAAGAAGGGAAACATTGCAGTTCATCATTGCACATCATCAAGTGCCCAAGGGGTCATTTTGAAGAAGGCTGTGGCCATAGAGAACAGGGCAGGATATAAGGGATTTGAAATGTAAAAAAAACCCTGAAGTCAGGCTTTTGGATGATGTTAGGATGTGGGCCAGAACAGATTGCTAGGGAATGGCACAATCCCCATCACTGGAGGCCTTTAAGGAAAGGTTTCACAAACATGTCAGAAAGGGTATTGTTGATTCTCCTAGATTTGCAGTGAGGGAAAAGTATGATTTTAGCTAATTATAAGCAAACACATGTAGGTGGCACACAGCAGAAGTGGAAGTCAGTGTTTGCCAGTAGGCACTGGGTTTCTGCATCACAACCTGCAAGGTGCCAACCCTAGACCTGCCCTCAGGGGTTAATGCAGAAGAGAAGGCTTAAACAAAACAGGGAAGGGAAAGGAAAGATACAGAACTAGGGAAGGGAATGTTTTTTGTGTCAGGACTCAACACAAAGGGTGATGGTTTGCAGTTCCTGGAGGCACTTCCAGTGTGTGTTCAGGGCTGTATTATCACCTCCATGGTGACCTGGGCAATGAAGCAGCAGGGAGAGAGTCCTCATACTTCTAATACGTGGGACGTCCAGCTCCTTCCTCAGCCCATCTGCATTCATAAAAAGGGTCAGTATTGTTTCTACTACAAAGATGAGGACCAAAGGCCTCCTGTAGGGACTCCCCTGTCATGCAGCAGGCTGGAGAGGGTCCACAGCTCTGCGGCAGCAGTTTCACTGCTCTCGTTCACAGTATGTGCTGCCCCTCTGACTAGGAGTGTGGGTTTGCCGGAGTTAAGAGGAATGGTCAGAAACCATGTGCTGGCATGAACAGCAGTGGCCATGAGAAGAAAATGAGGGGGAGACTGATAGTGGCAGGAAGAGGCTGATGCCCTGGGCGTCCGGCAAAGCCCAGCAAGGAGTTGTGCCCTATGGTCCCGAGCGAGTCGGGAGAAGTTTGCAAGGGGTTGCACGTGCGGGATAAGTCCTAACCCCAGGGTGAAGATGAGAAATGCTAAAAAGCTGCTCGGGCCGCCGAGGGGATGTGAGACAGGACAGCAGATGTCCGGGCGCGGTGCGGGGTCCCCTGCGGGCGGTGCCCCCCGGCCCGAGGGAGCAGGAGCGGCGCCGCAGGACTGCCCGGGGATGCCCCGTCCCCCCGCGGGAGGCAGCGCCACCTCCGCCCCGCCGCAGCGGTGCCGCAGGCGCGGGGCCCCGGCGGGGAGGGGTTTCGCGGCCCCAGCCGGGGGCGGACGGGCGGCGGGGCCGTGTGTCCTGCCCTGCCGGGGAGGGCCCTGCGCAGCGCCGCCGCCGCTGCTCCCGCTCCGCGCACAATGGCGACTCCCAGCCCCAGCGGCGGCTCCGGGGGGAGCGGGAGCGGGCCCGGGCCGGGCGCCGCCGGCAGCAGCAGCATGCAGGGTAAGCACCGCCGGCCCGGGCAGCGCCGGGCCGTGCCGGGCCGGAGCCGCCGCAGGTCTCGCCCTGCCCGGGCCGCGGGGACCCCTGGGCGCTGCCGGCTCGCGCCCCCCGCGCTGGGCCGCGGCTGTGCAGCGGCGCTGCCCGCGGGAATCCCCGGCCCCGGCTCGGCCCGGCCCCGGCGGCCCCGCTCCGGGCCTGCCCCGCTGGCGGCCTGGCCGCGCCCGGCGCGCTCGGCGGGAGGAAGCGCGGCCCTGGCCCTGCTCGCCGGGGCTGCCGGGGCGCAGGGCCTGCCCGGAGCTCGGCCCCGGCCGCCGGGACAAAGGCCGGGCCGGACGCGGCTCCGGCCTCTCCCGGCGGGGAAGGGCTCTGCGGCCGCTCCGGGTGAGCGGTGCAGGCCGCGGCTGCAGCAGCATCCCTGGGGGGCCGGCCGGAGCGAAGTGCGCTGGGGGCGGCCCGTGCCCGCGGGAGCCCCGCGGTGCGGCCGGGCCGGGGCTGCGGCACGACGGCACTGCCCCGGCCCGCCGCGCTCTGCCCGGCCCTCCGCCTCCGGTGTGTGCTTTTCTCGAGACAGACCTCTGAGTAAAATCAGTTCAGCGCGAACTTGCGGTTCAGTTTCATTCAGTTTCGTTCCGTTCCGATGGAAATTTACAGTGCTGCAGCGGGTCGTGTTGGTTTCCACCGGCACTTGTTGATGGTTGAGCAGCCTTGCAAAAACGGTGGATATTTGTTTTTCAGAAAGGCCTCGGCAAACCCTTTGAGTTTCTCTTTTAAAGTTAGACCACTGAAATGTACTCTCTGCTTGAAAAAGATTTTAGGCCTTATTAGACTGAGGTGGCACAGTGCTAGTTTGTTTGGTTTCCTTAATTAAATAGAGGGGTGGTAATATTAAAGAAGCAGTTTACTCTGTTTTGGGACCGGGAAAAAGGAAGGGTTGCTCTCTCTGTGACAGAAGTGTGGGTACTGTTGTGAAATAATGTTTGTCACTGTTATTTGCTATATCCTGTGTTGGTCCTTGTATGGACTTGCTGAGAGTGGTGGGGACTTGTTTGGGCAGAGAACTGATGGTTAAACTGAAGAGCTTGGTATATTTGGAGTAAAAAGGTGAATTTTGGCTCCTCGTAGCTTCCCCTGCATGAAGGATTGGGTACCTTTTGGGCCTTGTCATGGTAGTATTGTCTGTCTCTCAAAAACCTGAATCCCAGACTTTGTGCATTAAATGCATGGATTAAAAACATTACCATGATATGCCAAAACAGTTGTGATTTAATAAGAACAAGCCTTGTTCTTGTGCAGTTAAAACCCTCAGTGTTGCCCACTGTATTTCCAGCTGACCCATTTCTCATATTTGAGTTGTTCCTCTGAATCACCTGTATCTTCCAAGGCTGAGAACTGGTTTGGCACCCTGGCACCTGTGATGCCCTGTGAGCTTGTGGTGATGTAGCACCTGCATGCTCTCTCCAGTGGAGGAAGGGCACTTGGTTCTGCTGTAGCTGGTTTAAGGTGGCCGTTTAAATACGGATTCAGGACCGTGGGCCAGTGTGATGATGCCCAAGCGCCGGTGGTTTTCCCTAAGGTAACAGGTGAGTGTTCAGGTGTCCCAGGAGGAGGTGTGAGTGAGATCCTGGCTGGGCTCCGGAGCAGCGGGTTACTGTGACTGTGATGGCTCCTGGAACCTGCAAGAAACTCTGTCCCAGGAGGAGCCGTGCTGCCACACCACCTGGGTGGGATGGCAAGGGGCTGGATGTGGCTGCAGGTGGTGTGCAGACTGCTGGGCAGCTCTGGCTGCTCTCCAGGATGCACAGTGGCCTTGCCCACAACACTAGTTCCTGCTGATGCCAAGGCAAGCTGAGCTGAACAAAGAAAACCCCACAAAAGTGTTGAGAGTTCCGCAGTTGGGAAGCCCAACTTGTGCTTGTGGTGGGGCTGGGCAGGCACTGGAGCAAGGGAGGTGCAGGAATGCATTGCTGGGTGTGGAGAAGAGTAGGTAGGACTGCATCAGTGTCGATTTAATTGGCTTAAACGGCATGACAAGGTGGAGCAGGGAAGTCATTAAGCTGGAAACAAGTAATTATATTTAAAAAAAAAAAAGTTTTGCTCAGTTAATTTTCAGACACAAACACTCTGACCTGGCTTGTGCAACTGCTTCTGCGAAGGAGGTGGGTGTGGGAGAGGAAGAGGGTGGAACTCCCCTGCCAAAGGACTGTGACAGTGCTCCCCTGGACAGCAGTTGCTGCTTTTGGAGACCTTGCCCAGAGGCCATGTGCTTGGGCAAGCTCGCCTGAGGTGAGAGTCCCTCGCAGGAGGTTTCTGTATTGGTGTCAAGGCTGGCAGTTTTATAAGGAGTGTCAGCTGTCAGGGCATTCATCAGGGCCTGGGGGTAGGGAGGAGTTGTGAGGATGGTGGTACAGGGGAGAAGTCTTCAGAGAAATTGAGGCCCATCACACTGATGTCCAGGGCAGAGGCAGCAGATCCAGAAGGTCTCTGCAGGCCACCCAGTTTTGGTTTTAATTCTGTATCCTACATCATTTTTGATGCACACAGGCTAAAGTCCTCCAGGTGACACTGCCCTGTCCTTGTGCTGGGCTCACTGTGCAGCCGTGGCTCTCAAGCCTGGTCATCAAGCAAGGGGTTGCTTCAGGCTTTTTTATTATTATTCACCCTTAATCTGCGTGCCCCAGCTTCACTCTCATGTCTTCTTTTGGCTACCTGGATCAGCTGCCCATGCCAAAGGACCTGGAGCTTTGTTTCTTCCCAAAGGGTCTCCTCGCCAGTGCAGTTCATGGTGCCATGTTCAAGGCACAGCTTGGAGACAAAAAAGAGCTGGAATTCTGGGTATTAAAATAGGTCCTATTCCATATATTCCATAATTTTTAAAATGTCTGTTGGGTGCAGACTGGAGTCTGTCCAGATGCTGGTGACTGCTAGTGTGAAGAGTTGTCATTCTTTCTCATGTGTAATGTTGAAGTTCAGGAGCGGTCCTGAATATTTAGTGTCCTGGATGTTTTGTGGAGGGAACAGATTCTGTGGGAAGTAGGATAACTTTGACAGTGATTTAAGGAATAACCAGCACCCAAACTGTAATTGGAGTAATTTTCTGTTTCTCTCATTGCCAAAATTAGTAATAGTCATTACTACTAACATTACTCAGAAAATGATAATTTGAAGAATGGTGGTATGAAATCTAGAAATGTAGTTTATTCCAAGGCATAGGGAGAATTTTGATTCTAATTAAAACCTGTGGAGTCACTCATCCTAACTACAGTGCCAAAGAGGAACTGGAACCACTTATAGCTGATGGTTATGGAATCAGCTCAGCTGCATTGGGCACTCGGGAAGACTGGAGGCAACTGGGACTTCTCCAAATACTCACTGCCTGGTGTGCTCTGGTGTCTTTAAAAAGCAAAGCAGAGCTACTGTGTATGTCTTCTCAGAGTGTACATCACGGCTCAGGTGTGTAGGGTGGGAATTCCTGACCAGTTCAACCAGAATTTGGGATTCTCAGTTCCCTTCATGTTTGGTCCCTTTTGCTCCCTCATTGATGTCTGCCCTCTTCATCTGACTCCAGACATTTTAGCATAAAATCAGAGGAGGTCTGTCTCTGGTGAGAGTCCTTTGTGGGTATGAGGCAGGGAGCCTGGACAGGGAGGCTGTTAAGAGGTGTCTGAGTGCACGAGGAGATGAACTAGAGTCTCTCTCTTACCCTTGGACACCATTCATGACATCAGTGGCTTACTGAAGTTGGGTGATGGTTTCCTATTTACAAGGATACTGTCATGTACCTTTTTTTCTGGCAGAAAAGAGCTGCTGGGAGGCTTTTTGGGAGGTCAGGAATTGTTCATGTTTGTGATGGACTTCGTCAGTCGCTGCGGTCAGGTGAATTTGGTGTGGGTGTGTAATGTACACTGTGTCAGTGGAGTAATCATGGCTCCTGCACACAGCACTGGCAGAAGCAGAATATTGCTTGAAACCATTTGTGGGCTCACTGCAACTGGACTGGTCCTCAGTGTGGGAATTCAGTAAGAGATGCCATGGTTCCCATGTCGTCCTCCGTTGCTTGCTGCCTTGGTGAGTGCATGGAGTGACTGGAGCTGCTCCCCTCCCCACTTTTACCCTCGGTGGAATTATCAAACCATGTATGTTAGCAGGCAGCACTGATGCAGGGTGACTCAGGCAGATTGATGGGTGTATGTCTACTTGGACATATTTGCATTTGTTAAGAATGATAAAAGTTGTATGGTGAGCAAATCAGTGTATTTTAGTTCATTTTTGCCCCAGTTTGTTATGGCCATGTCTGCTTTGTGTTTGAGTCTTGGTGTAAGCTTGTGTGTGTAGGGTTGTATTGGTATGTGGGCATATGGATTTGCATTTTGCCTTTCTATTTCGTTTTACTTTTAATCAGCTGATGGCTTTGATATGTCTGTTTTCCTGGTAAAGGGCCAGCCCAAAAGTACTAGTTAGTCTCCTCAGATGCTGGGAGGCCTTTTCAGTTATTTTATGCTGGTTTGAGGAAGCCAGGAAGTGTGGAAGTCACACTGTTGTCCATCAAAATGAGAGTTATCCTGCAAGAGAAAGATGAGTTTTGTGAGGAAGCAGAAAAAGCCAAAATGTGTACTTTCCAAACTTCATGTTGTTGAGGACTCCCTGAAATTAAATTTGTGTGTATGCAGTGAAGTGTTGTTTACAGGAATCTTGTGTAACCACATCAAGCTCTGCATGTATCAAACACACATAAACAGCTTTTTAGCATCATGCAGCTTTGAAGTTGTATGTCTTCTGCTGGATTTAGGTTTGATAAGATTTTATGTGAAAGAAAATGTGGAGGTCTCCTTCCTGGTGGATGAAGCAGGCTACCTGTTGTAGCCTTTGGAGAGTAGAAAGGAAAACTGTGTGAGGGGAGGAAGCTGTGCAGGGTGTTTGTGTTTGTGTAATACTCTGCCCTGTGGGTAGGAACTGGCAACAAATATCCATCTTCCAACTCCACTGAAGTGATGTTTATAAAGAAGATATCAAAATCTCTGAATGGATGTGATGCTTCTGGCATCCTCTCAAAGGCTGGAGTGCACTGATCCGAACCAGCATTGGACAGGTGCTGGTGATGTTCCCTGCTCTCATGTGCCTCATTTAAAATGAGTTTCATTGTATTTAAATGCCTCCTTAGATGTGCATGTGTGTCTTGCCCTTTTGCCTTAGACTAAGACGGCAGCATCCACTCAGGAAGGTGGGGATTGCCATGCTGCAGCAGCAGGCTGGAGGAAAACCTGCCTGATACTGGCAGTTGAAGCTTTTCACTGTGGTTTGAGAAGTATCACCTTGGAATATGGGAATATTCATGGATATTCTGGTCAATACAGATGATTTTTATTTTCATACAGTGTTGTCTGCTGGCTTTGGAGAGATGAACAAATGTTTTGGGGATTCCTTTGTTGATTCTGATCATTTATGGTTGCTGGGCTGTAACATCTCTTCTGCAATGAGAAACTGAGTCCCTCTGATGACACTCATTCAAAAGAATCTCTAATTCTATTTGCCCAGGCATTATGGCATTTTTAAACTGTTTTTATAACGGTTTAGTTGATTTCTGGTTTTTGGTTCTCCCTGTACAATTCTGCTGCTGCTCCTTTGGCCAATGCCTTCAGTAATGTGCGTTTTCCGCCGTGTTATTCCAGGCTGCTGGTGTTGCCTGCAGAAGGCTTTTGTCTGTCTTCTGGGTTCTCAGGTTTCTTTTCGTGTTGTGGATTTGTTTGATTGCAGAAGGGATGTGTGAGGAATGGGTAAATGACAGTGCAGTGCTTGTTGAGCGCGGGAAAGTGTCTTTCAAAAAGGTGTGTTACTATAGCTGGTACTGCAGTAGTTACGCATGATAAATCCTTGGAGAGAGACACTTCACCTGTGTTTCTTCAGTTCACCTCATGGCTAACTTGAATACTGTGTCTCTGCTAGGCTGAGAATGGAGCAGCAATTGCATGTTTGTTGTCCCTCTGGTTTGGAGGATGTCTGGAACGTGAGTTTGAGGCATGCCCCTCACAGTTGGTACTGATTTGGCTGTCAAAATATTGAAATACTTGATTAGCAAAATCAATGAGAAGTAAAGTGTTCAGCGTTATCCTGAAGGTGCCCAGGGGTTAAGCCATTGTTCATAAAGTGTGAAATGCAGGGAGACTGGGTTTCATCTCGTTCTCCTGGGACAGGATTGTAGGAAGGGTTTGTGCAGCCTTGGAGCTTTGATTTTTACTCATGGTTATGTTAGTGTCTGAACAAGACAAATTCATTTTTGCTGTGACTCTGCACCCTGTTTTCTACCACCACCCATTCTTTGTACTGCTGCCGAGTTTGGACAAGTTATCTCTGTTACAGGTCTCTTGCTGAGGTTTGCTAGGTGGATTTATGTAAACTGTATATGAGATGCTTGGAAAACTGCCACTGCAGGTGCCGCCTCATGCGACAGCCTCTCGAAGGGGTGCTCCTGTGCTACCAGCATTGAACTGACTGCAAGAGCTGGATGGACCTTTTATATACGTGTACCTTTAACATACACAGCCCATCTGTTTGTTCACCTTGTAGGCATTTCCCATGTTGGACTATGTTTGTCCCCTTGCCTCATGCGTGGTCCCAGCTCAGGACCTGTCTCCCCTCTTTGGAGCTGTGTCTGAGTGAATTGGCCTTTTTCCTGAGACCCTGAAGCTGAAGGGAAGGATAGACTGCAGGGAGATTTGCAGTAGGAGAGACTTGAACTAATTCCTGTGATTTAATACGGTAAACTAGGAGCACCCAGAGGACAGTAGGGATGTGTTTTAAACCAAAGTATGTAATAGAAGGCTGATAAACTTTGGCAGCCAAAATACATTTGAAAATAATGATAAGGAGGGAAGGGAGAGTTGAAAACTTGCTCTGCCTCAGCAGTGAAGCATTGTCAGCATGAACGTTTGCATTTTGGAGCTGGTGTTCTGGACAGGCTGTGGTGCTGACTTTGGTTCTACACTTCTCATTCCACTTTTATTTTATGTTACATTAGTCTGATTCTTACAGTCTTCTGCAATCTTACTGGATTTGCTTTTGTTTGAGGGGAAGCTTAAATCTTGAAGCTCCCCATGATGTACATTCCTGGTCTGCTTAGGTGGCTGTTTCTTCAAGATTAGTCCTTAAGTTCATGTAGGTGTGACATGTCTGTGTCTCCTCGTGGTTAGGTGGAAAGATGCAAACCTGATTTTTATCAGATGTCATAGGTTTGTTTAAGCACAGTGCCAGTGGAGCTCTCTGCAGCCCTGGTGGGTGCCTGCTCCATGCCTGCACAGATCCTTTGCGGGGCATGTGAGGTATCCTTGGCCTGGATTTGCATCAGGAGTATCATGTGGTGCAGCAGAGCATCTTCCAAAATGTGTGACCTTGACGCCTCAGGCTGTACCCTCGGTGGTGAGATCTCTGCTCTTGCTGTTAGTGAGGAAACACAACACGTGTTGTCAAGTGTCGCTGCCCATCTCCCTCCTGTTTCTTCTCTCAGGTGAGCAGACCTGCCGTGCACACGGGCGGTACAGTGACAGTGTTTAGTGGGTATGAGCATCAAGGGAGATGGGAGTATGTGTATTGCACAAACTGTGTATTTATTAGCTGCTAAATGGAGTTCCTCTTCTGCAAATCAAAGCTTTGGTGTTTGCCCTTTACTGGAGGCAGGGCGAGCCCTCCAGGAGGCAGACAGCTCTGCTGGTCCTGGAGCAAACAAAGAGTCGGAGCGCCAGGAATTAGTCTGTGCTGTGAATAATTTATCTGATCTTTCTGAGGTGCTCGGGAGATGCCCTGTGGAGTAAGGAGGACAGCTGTTGGGAGCAGACAGCTGAGCTGAATGGGAGTTTATCCTTTATCTGTTTTTGTCTAGGCTTATTTTTTTTCTGTGGACCAGAAGGGTTGTGTCGTTTGCTTTGGACCTAACTTTCTGGAAGTGTTCTCTGAAGTGAATTAGCTATCACTTTGCTTTTGGACCAGAAAGCAAAGTGTTTGTACTTTGAAGAGGTTTGTGGACAGAGATAAAACAGTTTCCTTTAAAAACATATGGCTGTGTTGTTTGACCTGGGAGGGGTTGTGGACTAAGATGAAAGCACTGCGTTTGGAAATCTCTCCTGGGGAGCAGTGGGACCTTGTCCGAGTTTTCCTGTAAAGACCGGTTCCTCTCCTGAACACTCAGTTCAGGACTTGGCCTCATGCCATACTCTGGAGCCCTCATGCTACCTTTGCTATCCTCTTGTTTTCTCTTGTCCCACTCAGAAACCTGCATGGGCAGAAAGTAGGAAGGGGGAGGATGGTCAGAATGGCTTTGTACAATGCTGGCCAGGAGCTGAGGAGATGTTCTTCAAGGTCCTTTTTGCCTTGGGGTAGCTGCAACAATCAGTGTGTGGAAAGTGGGCTATTTGCATGGCAGCTTTTAGAGCTGGTTTGCTTTGTAAAGAAGAGGTCAGCTTTCTGATCTGATATAGCCCAGCTGTTCTCACTAGAAAGTGAGACACTAAGGTGTCAGTATGCAAATTTATACAAAGGAGTTGTGAATGAGCTCAGACTTCTGTTGGAAGAAGAAAGGGTTGGATGCAAAGGTTTAGATATGTGCTGTTTTAGGCAGCAGCTTGGCAGTTGAGTTCTTTCTGCACTGGAGCCACATGTTGTGGAATATTTGAACAAGCCTTCCAACATTCTCCTGGAAGTGCAAAATCTATTTTAAAATATATTTCTAATTAATGTGTTTCTTTTTGGGAAGAACTGGAGTAATGGCCTGGAGCTTATCTGCCCAGCTGATTATGCCAGAACCATAAATAGCCAGATAGGCTTTTTATGGGTTAAGCTTTGCCACTGTGTATCAGCGCTAGGTGTCCGTGGGGCTAAGAACAAAAATTTACTCTCTGGCCTGTTTCTGTGGTTTCATCCCTGATCCTGCTCATGAGGACTGCAGCTAAGCAGATGGGAGAAGGATCTTCTCAGCAAGTGTGGAAGTGGCAAAGACTGAGACAGAAGTGGTGGGAGCTGCTGTCCGAGGCCCATGTGTCTGTCTGGAGGGAGGGCTTCGCTGGCTTCCCCATCAGGGCCATGATTTGGAATCTTCTGTGAGTTGAAGAAATTCCCTGTCTCATTTGTCAGTATAGCTGCTTTTTCCCTGCCCTACAAAAAATACGGGAAATGAAGATGGTGTGAATGCACGGTTAATTTCAATGAAGCCCTGCAATGTTTCTCGGTCTGGTAATCTGCTTTAATATAGACAGGCCTTAGTCAGGGCTGACTTGAATGGGAGCCTGGAACTGAACTGGCAGCAGGAACCCTGCTTCACCATGAGCTGCCAAAAGTCAGAGTGGCACCCTGCCCCATACCAGAGCACTGTGCTGCTCTCACAGCACCTGGGACGCAGTCCAGTAGCCTCTTGTCCACAGTGTTGTTTCCACGTGGTAAATAACAGCTTTCTGGGAAGGTTTGTGTAGGGTTTCCCTCCAGAGCTGAGTGATACTCTGACTTCAGCAGCAGAGCTCTGACTGCCCAGTGTTCTCAGAATAATTCTGTGCTGGCATGTCTGGACTCCTTGAGACCCAAACCAAACACAGATAGTGCTCTGTGACAGCATTCTTCAACAGATTGACGTCCATGCTGTTGAGCAGTGCAGAAATGGAGGGTGTAATAAGACTGGGGTCATCATTTGCCTGTCCCTTCAGGCATTGTGTTCAAGAGTTTTGGGTTTAGCAGCCAGCACAGGTTGCTCCATGGCAGCTGAGCTGGTAAAGGGGAAGTTTGGGTCATCTTCATGCAAGCTGTCAGGAGTTGCTGCTGCTTTACTGCCCAGCAGGAGCATTGGCTCATGCCAGGAGAAAACTGACTGCTCTTCCAACCTTGATGATTCAATCCCAAGTATTGCAGTTGTTTTAGATGACTGTGAGTTTGATATGATCTGGTCCATGTTAGGACTCAAAGAAATGCAAAGACCTTTGGAAATCTCTTTGAAAAGAGAAAAATAATGACATACAGCAACACAGTGGAAGAATTGTGTCTGCTCTGCATGGGCACACACATTCTGCTGGGACCAGGCAGAGCCCAGCTAAATGCCCTTATCCCCTGCTAAGGGAACTGGCAAGCTGGGTACCCAGGGATTCCTGTAACAAGTTTAATATTTTGTCTCCACTAGTTACCCCTTTCTCCCTCATGCATAAGCATATCAGACTCCTCCTTAAAAACAGTTAGGACTCTTGGCTTTCAGGAGATTTCAGTCATTAGCTGATAACACTCTTTCTGTTGCCACACCTTGGTGATTTCATGGCACCTGTGTAGCTGTTGATCTGGCATCTTCAACATGCATGTGCTGCTCCCTCTGTAATGCCTGTGTCTCAGAGGTGTTTTATGGTGTGATGGTATTCCTGCCCTGGTGTGCCTTGGGCTAGGCAAGGAACCGGCCTCCTCTCCCCTTTCCAGCATGTGGGTGCTGTGTTCCCACTGATGGGATGTTAATTGCGGTATCTTTGGAGTTCACCTTATCTCTGGGGTTTGTTGATGGTCTTGTCTGGAGCAGAAAACATGGGCACCAAGGCCAGGTTGGTACACCTCAGCTTCCCCCCTTCTCAGATGCCTGCGAGGGCAGCAGCGCCAGGAGCAGAGTGAAGCTGTGCTGGTGCCAGGAGCAGAGATGACTCCTTAACACAAAAGTCCTGCAGCTCCCACCTTCTCAGCAAAACCTTGGGAGCCCTGCTGGAGTGAAGTTGCAGCATCATAAACCCTTGTGGGTCAGTTTGCTCTATGGAGAGCATGGGCCAGGCAGGCAGCAGGGCTGGCTCTGGCCACAGGACACCCACGGGGGGCTGCAAAGGTGGAAAACTTCTTTGTGGTGCTGGGACACCTTGTGGGAGCCAAGAGGGGGCTCCTGGTGCTGTTGTGTGGGATCATCAGTTTGTACCCAGGGCTGGTGCACACATTCCTTTTCCTGGAAGCTTGGAGAGAGAAGGAGTTAATGGGGACAAGGGCAAGGGAAGAAGATAGCTGGATCTGAGTTGGGGCTACTGGCTGATATTTTTGCAACAGTCTTCTGTTACCCAGCGTGAGACCGCAGGGATTAGCTGGGCAGACTCTCAGGCTCCTTCCGGACTCAGGGCCCGCCTGCCCTCTGCACACCAGTAGAGCTTTTTTACACAGACTTTCAAAATCCAGCGCACTTGGGGATTTTTTATGGGGAGATTTTACGGTGCTTATTTCTTCAGCAGCAAAATTTTGTGTTTGCCCCTAATTATTTACCCTAGTAAAAGGGTAAACAGCAAGGTTGCTTCTTCCTGTGAGTGCAGTGGTGCTAAATTCCTCATGCACATTTCTGTAGTGCCTGCATCCCAGAGCCTGCTGGATCACACCTGCCTCTTCCAAGTGTTGGTGGGTTGGGTCCTTGTCACTGCTCAGAGACTGGAAGCTTTGCCATGACCTGCCCCTTATATCAAGCAATGGATCTGTACCTAGGTCTGTAGTGTGGTTGTCTGGTGTGATCTCTGTGTGATTAGGAAGAAATTCTTTGCTTGGGAAGAAATTATTCCCTGCGAGGGGGATGAGGCCCTATCAGAGGCTGCCCAGAGCAGCTCTGGCTGCCCCTGGATTCCTGGAAGAGTCCAAGGCCAGGTTGGATGGAGCTTGGAGCAACCTGGGACAGTGGGAGCTGTCCCTGCCATGGCAGGGAGTGGAATGAGGTGGTCTTCAACATCTCTTCTCACCCAGACTGTTCTGTGATTCTGTGAGTCTGGCTTGGCTGCTGGCGAGGGTGAAGAGGGGGCTGCAGGCAGTGCTGCTTGCCCAGGTTGCTGTTGTACAGGTGAACTGTCATTAGCAGCACCTGTGGGGGAATTTTGCAAAAAGCCGCTGTACATATCTTCCCCTGCTCTGGGCAGGTGTCTCATGAAAGTGTGGAATGCTGTGCTCAACCAGGTCTGGTCTTTTGCTGTGGTGGCAGTGCTGGAGAGCTGGGCTTCCCTGGGAAATTGCCTGGGCACGAGCAGCTGGACCATCTGTTTTTAAATATTGTTTAATATGGGCAGATTTACTGCAGACTTTCAGCTTTCTGGGAATAAAACAATCTCTTCAGTCTTAAAGTTTGTTACTTCATATGGTACCCTGGTCCACTCCTTTCCTGCCAGATGCCAGTGTTTGTCCCCTGGGTCCTGATGATGGGACTGCTGTATTCAAAGCAGTGCAGCCTAAAGGCTCTACAGCCTTTAATGGGAAAACAGCAGCAAACCTCAGTTCAGGATGGCAGCTTTGCCTTAGTGAATAATTCGGCAAAACTGTGTGCTGTCAGGTGAGGCACGAGGTGTGTTGATGTTCTGCTGACCTACATTTGGGAGACCCTGACGGTAAGCAGTCAGGGTATTAATAAATGGTGAAATGAGGAGGGAAATGTGCAATGGAGCTGACTTCCTGCTGGTCTACAGAGAGCAGCTTTTAGCTTGCAGCTTCTGCTGCGCACTGGGATGCAGCTCTGCAGAGCAGCAGGATGCAGTGCTGAACTGCCGTGGCTGCAGTCCCTGTCCATGGCATGCCGTGGCATTCCTTGCCCAGGCAGCAGCCCAAGCCATTCTCAATTTCTGTGTGTTGGGCTCCTGGCTGTGCCCAGCTCTGCCTTGTCTGTGGCAAGGGCTGTTCCCGGGGTAGTTCCTTCCCATTTGTGTTTTGCTGACAAGTCCGTATAAAGAAAATGAAAGGGTCAGGGACTCTTCTCTTTTTTTCTGTTTCTGTCAGAGCTGCAAACCTCAAAACTGTTTGAAATTTATTTCCCAGTCTTTGATGTGAAGATTCCTTCCCAGTGTAATTTCATTTAATTTCACAGCAAGATCCCAGTCCTATGGTCAGGGCCTGTTAATAGTGCTGGAAGATAAACACAAAGTATAAAAAGCACTCTTTTTTTCAGTTATAAAAACTGTAGCAATAAAAAGGCATCAGGAGTTCCCATGCTGTGGAAATAAAGGGATTGTGCATCCTTTGGGGGAGCAGAGCCCTTTGAGCTGGGTGGTGGAAGGAGACCAGAGCTCTCTACAGCAGTTTCAACTCCTGACTGTGATCCATGTGCTGGAGCCAAGCTCTGCAGAGGCTTGGGTTTGTCCTGGCTGGGAACACTGGGGTTTTACTCATGTGGAACCACACAGAAAAGGAAAACCACAAAACCCTCAGCTTCCTGCTCTGCAGGTAACGTGATTGCAGCTCCTCATTTCTCTACTTTCACTTTCTGCAGTGTTTGCTTGCATTAGGAATGGCTGTATTAAGGTTTTTATTTAAAATATTATTTGTTTATTTAGATCTGTTCTCTCTTTCACTGACAGGATGCAAGGTGTTTGTCTAGAGTTGCATCAGCTGATGTTCCAAAGCCACTCTGTTGTTCATTGCTGCAGAAGTGTCTTGCTGCTGATCCCTTGGCTGTTATTTTGGAGTCAGAGTTGTTGTGTCCATATGTGCAGTTCTTCCTTCAGGAAGAAAGAAGTTTCACTGTTGTCACACTTCAATATTATCTTCGCTAGTATGAAAGTGACGCTTTCTGCCACAGGAGTAAATATCCACAATGCTGTTGAGAGCAGCCAGCTGTTGGAGGCAGCTCTGTCACTCTGCCAAGCTCCTGAAGGCAGCAGCCCTGTTCCCAAATCCCTGGTTGACTGCAGCCTTCAGTGGAGCTGTGCAATGGGTTTGGTACATGCTGCCTTCACTCCTTCAAGCCCAGCAGCAGCTCAGTCCTGGCATTCTGTGTGTTTTGTCATTTGAACGACAATGTTGGGCAAGAGTGCCATCGCCGTGTGTCTTTCTGAAGAGGGTTTGATGCTGCCAAGCTGTTAAAGCTGAAAATTCTGTTGGAAGTATCAGTCATTAGACAATGCCTGACATGTCTCAGCAGTGGGAATCAGGGGTTCCTTCCTGAGCTTGTCCTGCTACAGGGTATTGCTAATTTGTACTGAATGATTCACAAGACAGTACAAAGCTGGAATTTCTATGAGTGCACAAGATATGTATATATTTTTTTTTTTTTTGGTAAGAAAAACATCAGCCCAAAAAGCTGGTGTTCACAGAGCTGTGGTGTGATGTTTAACAAAGCCTCTGAGTGTTCATTAAGCTATTTTGGTGTTGAGAAATAACTAGCCTATGGGTGTTTCTGCTGGATTTCAGCATGAGGAAAGATTTGAACAAAGTATTGAAAGTGAACCAAAGTTTAAGTAAGATTTTTTTAGATTTTTTGCCCTTTTTTTGTTTTTTTTTTTATTCCTTGTTATGTGAATTTTCCTTCATTTTTCCCTCTCCAGTTTCTTGGAAAGCAGAGTAATTCAAGTGCTGTGGCCATGTCACAGTGGAGGTGTGCTGGGCAAACCCTGGTGCTGGGTTGTGTACATCCCTTGTGGCACTGAGGATCTGCTCCCCTGCAGACAGGGAATGGGAACAACCAGACCCGTTGTGTGCTCATGGGGAGATCTGTGCTGCTGCTGCCCTGCACAGAGTGATGGGAATTCAACAAACTCAGGTTGTGTCTCAAATGCAAGTGTCAGGGCAGGTCCTGAGTGACAAAGGGAGAAAGCAGGTGGTGGCAGAGCACCAGGCATAGGTGGCAGGTTTGTGTCTCTTCTGACAGCCTGCACATAGCTGAGCTGCTGGGTTGGGTTTGTGTTTTTGAACTTGACTTGGAGTCCGAGGGCTTCAGTCAAGTTTTGGGTTGAGTTGGGTGGGCTCTTGCCAGCCTGGTATGATGGGGTCTGGCACTCACAAGGCAATGAGAGGATGGGATAGGACTGGGGAAACCCAGCAACAGTCATTAAATACAGAGATACCATGGCTGACTGAGGAGGGCCTTGAGCTGGAAGTGGTTGGAGGATGAAAGAAAACCTGAAGGAAGGATGTTGTGGCTTTGCTTATCACTCTTTTCATTGATATCTTGGTGCTGTGATGGAAGGCAAGGTGATGTGCTAGAGGGACTACTGCAGCTGTTCTTATGCCCTTTGTCTTTGGATATAGCCCTTCTCCCTGGAATTAGAACATCTTTTTTGAAATCTACATTGGAGAAGTACAAAAACAGATTAGATCTATCTACAGATAACATTTCTAAAGCTTAGCACAAAATTGCCTTGGATTTAGTGTCTAAAAGTTCGCCAAGTGCTTTCAAAGACAACTAAAAGCTTTATATGCTCTATAGATTTGCAATTTAATTTCTTGCTTAAGCAGCTCTACACACCTCCATTATAATTCAGCAGAACGAAGCAAAAATGCCCATTGGGACCCTGTGTTTCAAGGTGTTCTTAAGATCCAGATCAAAATCTTTCCAAGTGTAACAGTGCAGAAAGAACCTTGCAGCTGAGACCAGGCTTTCAGAAGGGCTCAGTTCCTCTCTAAGGCTGTGAAGATACTGATCAGATGTTCAGGAGAACAGCACACGTGGGCACTCACCAGCAAGAGACCGTTCATGTGAAGCAGATCCAAACTTGAAAAATTGGCTTGGTGCATTTTTAGTTATGCATAGATGTCAGGCTGGTAGTATTTGGAAATAAAAAACCCTATATATTACAAAGTTTTGGATCCAGGCATGAAGATCTGCTGTGTTTGCATTGTGCAAAGGATTATCTCTTGTGGAAACAGTGGTCAAGTGGAAAAGCAGCCCAGTGCTGTGGTCAGAGCATTATCCCTTCCCAGGAGAGTCTGAAGACTGTTAAAATCCCACTCCAGTATGAGTGTCCTCACTATAGTACAGGTTGGTTCCAAAGTTTTATTTGTACATGTTAGTGCAGCTTGAACATTTTCACACACGTACTTTCTCCGCTTATTTCTATTTCTCTTTCTAGTTATTTAACTAGTTGGTGACAGGCAACATGTAACTATTCTTATTCCCTTGTCTCTGGAGGATTTCTTATTCTGTGATTGTGTCACTGTAGGATTCAGTGTAGGTCCAAGGTATTTATTGGAGCCAGTGGGATGCAGGCTGTGATTGGCGTTGCCACTTTGCTGGCCTAAGGTGTCTAGAGGGATGATGGAAACATGCTTGTTGCTTTGTCTGAAGAAATGAAATCCTTTCCATTGACCTTAAGCAGAGGCCTCCAGGGCAGATTTTTTTCCTTGCTTTTAGTCTGAGTACAGAATCCCAAAATTAAAAAGAAAAGTAATAAAAAACCCCCTCCCCAGTCCTCCTTCCTGTGGTATATTTTATAATTGTTGCTGTGCTGTTTCATATTGAAAAAGTATTGGGCATGGCCCTTTGCATAATTTATTATTGTTGTTCACTAGGAGAGGTTCCAGGTGCTGCACAATAAATTTCCCAGGGCAGTGTCACCCTTTGTTCCTGACAGCTGCTCCATGACAAGCTCAGCTCTGCAGGGTTATGCTGTGGCTGCCTCGGGCACAGGTTGCAGGAATATTTTGGGTGAAGCAAAGTGCTGCTGTGAGAGCAGACACAGACTCCTGGTCTGGCAGCACCTCCTGTGTGGACAGTTGAGCCCTCCAGCTTCTCTCCAGCAGTGTTTCACCAGGCTTGGCACTGGACTGTGACTGTGAGCCATGTGTTAAATGCTGCTCTCCAGCTAGAAATTGCCTGAACCCCAGTTTGGGCTGGAAGCTGCTGTTTCATCCTAGTGTGGCACCCTCCTCTGGGCAGGGAGCTTTAACCCTATTTATACAAATGCTGTTTCCATGCAGGGTAGCATCAGGGATAATATTAAGGGTTAGCAGTGGGTTTTGGAGAGTCTAGAGACTTCATTCTCAGGTTTTGCTTCTGGGAGTTTCCAGTCTGAGGGAATTTATCTTAATCCGATTGCAATTTCTTGCCCTCTAAGCTTAACCTACTTTACCAGGTGTCGTGGTGGAGGTATTTATAGATGCTGGAAGTGCTGTGGGATGCATTGCCAGTCACAGAGGTGGGTGTCTGCTGGTGCAGCTGTGAGCCACCTCCCAGCCCCAAATCACGCAGATGTCTGACTAAAATATTGTCTAGTACGACTGTTTTGCCATGGAGTGTGTTCATGAAGGCAGTTGCCAGTAATCCTTCCAGAGTCCTGGCTGCACTAGGCTTGGGTGTTTGTACTCCCTCGTTGGAAGCACACTTGTGGCTGTGGGTGAATTATGGCTAAATCCTCTTTCTAAGGAGGTGACTCCTAAAAATGAGCATACTTAGCTTACTCCTGCAGTGCAAAATCATCATTTCAGGTTTGAATGCTCACTCTCGGATCATATGAAATTTAAGGTTTCATTGAAGGGCTAAAAATGTCAGTAACAGACAGATGCACTGAAAATATTTGTACCCTTTAAAGTGAATTTCCATAGTTGCAGCTCTTAAAACTAGTAAGTCAAACCCCAGGCCTCTTCTTTCATCCAGACTCCTCAAACAGATCTGCATGATATGCTGAAGTTCTTCAGGTTTTGTTTCAAAGTTTGATGAGTTTTTTTCTTGAAAAATAATTTATCTTGAGCGTGAGACTGGAAACCCACTTTAGTCTCAAATTAGTGTTGCTGGTGTTGGAGTAGATCCATGAGCAAGACTGGGAAGGAAGGAAATAGAAATGCAAGATGGTAGGCTGGAAGGGTCTGTGGGCAGGCAGAGCTGTGCTAACAGCAGCACGAGTAACCAGCTGGAAATCCTGGGAGCTTTCAGGATGTCAGCAACTGCGGGGCTGCAGCTCTGAACGCAGGTAAATGTTCTTTGCTGTCTCTACATCAAAGCAGGCATTTTGTTAGCAGACAAGATACAGCAGTTTGGTTTTTTAAAGCTGTTGGAAGAGCGGAAATCTGTGTTGTTTTTTTGGTTTTTTTTGTTTGGTTTTTTTTTTCATGTCTCACTTTAGAGTTTGGGCTAGCTTTGCTTGGAATTACCTTGGAAGAAATCAGAGCTAATAGTTTTCTATTAAGAAAATTACCTCAGGCATTGAGCTCTGTTTCCAAATGTAGGTAAATAATCCATTTTTCCCCAATTCCTCTGTCTTTTTGTTGATGTGTTTTAATATTACAAGGGAGAGGTAAAAAGATTGCATAGTTCATTACAGATCCATTGACTTTCCTTCCTGCTGTTTGCTGTCACAGCTTGTGTTTCTGTGCTTGTATCTCTTTTTTTCCTGGTTACAGTAAAGGAAAGAGAGTGAAGATTTGATTCCTTGTGTATCATCACTCCACAAGCAGAGAGTGACTTCAGCATCTGACCAGAGAGAATATTTACCTGTGCACTGTGACTCACTTGAACACTGTGACCTGTGCTCACTTGACCTTGCTCAATCAAGAGGTTGATCCTGCAGAGTTGAACAGAGTGGAAAGCATTTTTACAGGGAACAGTTTGTACCCTTGCAGGATAGAAACCTTGGGAAATTCCGTTAAACTACTGCTGGTTTGAAAATCTTACTGCTTGAAAAGGGAGCGTTTTGTTCTGTGTAATCTGACCATGGGAAGCAGTACTCTTGTGGTGTGGCGTGCAGGAATGGTGGTGAGGAAATTCTAGGAAGAAGCTGGAATTGCTTTCTCCAACAGGAGGTGATTCAGAGGCTTGAAGAAATGGCCACGGGTATCCTGGACCAGCCACAGTGTGTCCAGCAAGAGCAGGAGAGTGACAGTCCCTGTGTGCTGGGTACTGCTGAGGCACCTTGAATCCCTCATGGCAAGACAAACTTTGTGGAGCTGGAGCATGCCCAGGGAAGGAAATGGACCTGGGGAAGGGTCTGGAGCTCCAGGAGTGGCTGAGAGAGCTGGGAAAGGGGCTCAGGCTGGAGAAAAGAAGGCTCAGGGGGGACCTTGTGGCTCTGCACAACTCCCTGACAGGAGGGGGGGTCAGGCTCTGCTCCCAGGGAACAGGGACAGGAGGAGAGGGAACAGCCTCAAGTGTGCCAGGAGATATTAGGATATTAGGGATAATTTCTTCAGCTGTTAGGCATTGGAAGGGGCTGCCCAGGGATGTGGTGGAGTGCCATCCCTGGAAGTGTAAAAACATGTGGATGTGGTGCTTGAGGCCATGGTTTGATGATGAACAAGGTGGTGGTGTTGGAGTGATGGTTGGACTCGCTGATTTTAGAGCTCTTTCTAACCTTAATGATTTTGTGATTCTGTAAATCCTCGATGTCCTAGGTGAAATAAAAATAGTAGTACACAATCTAACTCTGGAGGAATACTTTTGGCCTGCATGTGACCTGCTAGACAGCTGTTTCTTGTTTTGTGAAGGCTGGTTGGCGGTGGTGGTGGTGAAGGGGCCTCAGAGTGATGAGAACTTAACTGCAGAGCCAAGTGCTTGGATTAAATCTGGTGACGGATAGCAGCACATAAATAATTCTGTCCTTGGCCTAGCACCCATTCACCAGTGCAGCAAGGAACAAGGGCTGCTGTGAGCCCAGATTTTATTGGAGCTGTTGTGTAGGTGCTTTTCCCAGTGTCAGTTTTGGCTGTTATCTGTGGAATGCCAAAGGCTGTGCATTTGGGGACACGGGGCATCATTCCTGGACCTCAGTTCCATGCATAGGCCTGGTGATAGAATGATGACATCCTTTCAAAAATTGTTTTGAGGACACCACCACCACTACCTCTTTAAGGCTGGGATGATTTGCAATAAAGATTGCTGTCCTTATGGGTAGATTAACTTATTTACAACCAGAAAGCTATTTTTGGCTGTCTTTTTTCTTCTTGGAGAGCAGCCTAACATAGGATGCAATCCTCTTTAGATTCCCTCAAAACATAAAGTAGTACTTACCACTTCTGCTCAGCTGAAGTCCAGGCCATCCTGGTTTCAAATATGGTCTGGACTTGGTATAACCATTAACATGCAGCTGAACAAACCCAGTGGTCATAATTGGGAAGACCATAAGTCAAGAACCTGGTGTTAAGGATTACCCTAATTTGTGAAAAAGTTACCTATTTCAGAGTTAGTTTTGGTTTCTTCCAAATCATTCTCTCCCATAGTCTTTACTGTAAAAGTTCTCAGAGAAGTAGATGTTACAATGGTCGATGATTAGAATTATGTGTTAAGTAAGCAGAACTTTTAAAAGACAGTTTATATAGGGTGGATATTTCTGCCGCACATTGTGGGGCCGTTTGGTCACACAGCCTTGGTGGTGGTGGGCATTAGTGAATTCCAGAGGCACCATAACCCCACCCCTCTTTGTTGTAGTGAGGCAGGGTGCTCTGTAATTAACCCGTGCATAGCAAAATCACCGCTGAACTCCTGCATCCAGAGGGGCTCTTCTGCCTCCCCAGTTGGAATGATGTGTCTGCAAGGAACAGAAACATGGAGTCAAAAGTCTTTTTCAGGATGAAACTCAAGGTTTGGAGTTCACAGCTGAAGCTGTGGAAGGCTGCTGGGGAGCACAGTTTGCTTTGGCTCTCCTCAGACTTAGCTTCATTTGAGTCTGTTGTTTCACTTACAGTACATTTCCATGTGATCTGTGCTGGATGGAAATTCCTGGCATTTCTCAGGATGTTCGTTTTTCCCGGTCGCATTCCTTGTTCATCAGCTGAGCAGAAACAAACCATCCTGTTTGCTTCCCAGGGGCAGCCTAAGCTTCTGTATTTGGATTTGTAGAAAATCCAGCTTCAGATGTTGGATTGACATAATTGAAACTATCCTTAGAAACCTACTGAGGTTGAAATCAATAGACGAATATTTAAGTGAATTACAAAGTGTCCCTGAGTAAAAACAGGAAGAAACTTGGTGTATAAAGTTTACAAATAGTAAGAATAGGAGCGGTCTGTGGGGAGATTTTCTAATGAAGGTTTGTAGTTAAGTGTGTCAATTTTAGTCTTGGACTACATCAAGTCCCATATTCTCTTGAGCTGTATAAACATTGCTGTGAGAAAGGGAAAATCTTCCAACACAACGTAACTGCCCTGGACAGAGGGCTGGGGTTTCGGGCGTGTGAACAAAACAGACTCAAGGGATAATAGAAGAAATCCCTGGGCCCCAACAGCTGTCCTGTGCTTGGAGTTGATGTAGAAAACGTCCCAAGGTGCCCTTTCCCTCTTCAGAGCCATCCCCCAGGCTGTGCGTGGCAGGTCAGGCCTCTGTGCCCCATGGGTGTGCATGGAGGATGCTCAGCCCTGGGGATGGAGGTGGTGGTTGCTGGAGCCCTGGCAGGTGATCCAGGTGCTCCAGCTGTCCCAGGAGGTGCTGTGGATGCCTTACTTTGGCAACTGCCTTGGAATGAGCTGGGGAAGACCTTGGTGTGAGAGCTGACTCTGTGTCACCATCCTTGTGTCCTAACATAAGCTGCGAGTTGCTGATGTTGTAAAATGTAAAATCCTTTTCTCACAAAATGACATTTTTTTTCTGTTTATTTCCAGATGCTCTCAATATTTTGTGCTGACAAAAAGTTCACTTTATGTTCATTGTCTCCCAGGTAAACGCAAAGCGCTGAAGTTAAATTTTGCAAATCCACCTTTCAAGTCCACAGCAAGATTTACTCTAAATACTTCTGGAGTTCCTTTCCAAAATCCACACATGTGAGTATAAAGCCAACGGCACAACTAGTGGAACAACTTTGAAATGAATTAGCCAACACCCAGTGTTAGTTAAATGCAACTTGATTAGTCCAGTTATTTGTCAGTTGTTTAAATCTCTCAGTTTTGAGTCACTGTAAAATAATTTTTTCCCAGAATTAAAAATAAAGGTTAAATTGGGATCTGCTTGGTTTACACTGGAGCTAATGCCTTCCAGAATTTATTGAATTGGGTATTGTAGCTAATAATGCTAGATACACCTATAATTAATGTCTAGACTGATTCACTGTTGTTTTCTTATATCTTTATTCAGCTTATTACCTTTTGTTAGCATTTCTTGTTTCTGTGTTAATTGTGAAAGTCATAATTGTCATAGAATTGTTTTCAGCACTAAAACAGACAGAGGTTGAGCATTATTATTTTAGCAGCAGGGAGATGTTAGGGGAGTTATACAGAGATTAGGTCTCAGTGAGTTTTCTAGCCAGTTTAGCCCTGGGATATCCCTGTCCAAAGTCTGAGAGCAAGTGTGGCACAGAGTTGTTCCTGACTCTAGTAAATACCAGGGTACATCAGCACCAAAAAGATCAGCTTTGTATCCTCAGATCCACCAATCTAGCTGGACAGTGCTGCTCTGCAGCCGGTCCCTGTGGCAGATGCAGCAGGCATGCAAAAGATGTCCCACATTTTTCTTCTCTAAGGTCTCAGGAGTTTTGTCAGTGTCAAATCTCAGAAACTGCACCTGCAGCCTCTCTGCTGCCTGGGCTCTCTGGAGTGTCCCTGTCATAGGCTGCTCCTGCTTGGCTCTGCATGTCACTGCCTCTCTCCTGGAGCTCAGTGCTTTCTGCTTCCCCAGCTGGGCTCTGTTCCTGGGAGCTTTGGGGATTTTCAAACAAGCTTTTATCAAGTTAGGAACGTGTTTCTGATGAGTTATTGATGGTAATTGCAATATAAAGAAATTTTATAGAGTACTTTAGGTTATTCTTAAAATCTTGAATGATCTGTCCAGTAAGTCCTCTTCTTTCCTTCTCTCTCCTCTCTGAAATAGAGTATTTTTATTGGTTATAGAGCTCACATTTAGATAATCGCTTTTTCTGTCTCATCACATCATCAAACTCTTGTTAAGATTTTCTGCAAAACCCCTTCTGGGGCTCTTTCATTTCTCTGACCTTGTAAGTCCATTAAATAAAGGACTTAGTCTCAGCTAACGAGTCCCCACCATCAGCCATCTATAGGGCTTTGATTTTTCTGTGCTTATCTGTGTGGATTTCTGTCTTCTGGAAGTCACAGTGGCTCCTGTCCAGCACAGAAGAGCTTTCATTGTTAGTCTGTGACATCTTAAGTTTCATGTTTGTGCAAGTGATTGTCAACACTGTCCAAGACAGGTGCTGCTCTTTCTCTGTGGGAGTTGCAGTTGTGGGCAGGGGTTGGATCCTGGGCTGGTTAATGGTGTTACTGGGTCTGAAGGCTTGCAGGTGTTCTGGGTTGGATGTGATAGCTGTTCACGTGCCAGAATTGATGGTGATGTGTCTGTGCTAAAGCTTTCTTGGGTAGCTGCAAGCTGTAATGGCTATTTCTGTTTGGAAGAGATGGATGTTGTTAGCTTGGTTGCTTTCTCTGTGGTGAGGCTGGCTGAGCTTGGATGCAGCAAATTGTCCTTGTGTCCTTTGTGTCCGTAGCTGTTCCTCAAAAGGAGTGTTGACATCTTCTCATTGCACACTTCTGTCAAGTGTTTGTCTGGCAGCTGATGTATCTCCATCTCCTGCCTTCTTCCCTGAGATGCTGGAATGACTTTTTCCTCAGTAGGCTAGAAACCTTTCCTAGACTTTGGATTTGAGCTGGATATTTCAAACCTCCTCGCCCAGCCAAGTTCCTGATGCAGAGTGTGTTTCTGTTCACCAAGCCACTTCTCAGCCTGGTGGGGCTGAGCAGCCTCCCAAAATGAGCACTGGCTCCACACTGCTGGGGATTGTCCTGGACAGGCCCTGTTGGTCCAGATGGGTGGATCTGAAGATACAGAGAGGTTAATTTCTCACATGAAATTTGGGGTTCTGTGGTTTGGATCCACCAATCCAGGGGTGTCCAGTTGCTTCTGCCTGAGAGGGTGTGTTGAGCAGCAGAAAGTGAGGCAGGGTTTGGAAGGAAGGTCCAATTCTGTGATTGCATGTGATGGAGGAGGTGCGTCTTGTTCAGCTGGAACTGCTGCCACCAAATCTTCTTGAGAAGTGCGAAGGCATGATAAGTTTCCTGCCTGTCTGTAGGGCATCCAGCAGAGTTGTAAACATAATTTTACACGTGACCTGTACAGGGTAAGGCATAATAGAGCCTCAGTTACAGGCAGTAGTTGGGGAATATAATTCATACTTGAAAGGATGCAGTCACCAGAGGTAAGAGTTTTACTGGTGGAAGGATGGAGTCTAGAGCAGAGGTAAGAGTTTTACTGGTGGAAGGATGGAGTCTAGAGCAGAGGTAAGAGTTTTACTGGTGGAAGGATGCAGTCTAGAGCAGAGGTAAGAGTTTTACTGGTGGAAGGATGCAGTCTAGAGAAGAGGTAAGAGTTTTACTGGTGGCTGATGCCTGGTCAGTCAGTGAGGCTGTGTGATTACCATACTGTGCAGGCTGGGGAGCAGTCGAGGCTGTGGAGACCTGCCAGGTTAGCCCACGGCTCCTGTGAGTTCAAGCTGACTTTGTCACTTAGAGCAGATTAACAGCTGCTAACTTTGTTTTCCCTGCAGCAGACGTTGCAGAGGCTGGAGGACACAAGCCATGGTTAGGGTGAGCTCTTCAAATTCCAACCCATTATACCAACTGGAAAGCATCCCACCTTTTACCTCATCTGTCCTGTGTCCAAGTAGGATTTAGGTCACAAACAAAATTAGATTACTCCGTTATCTATGTGGAAGCTTTACAGAGCTGCTTGCAGCTGGTTGCCTTTGCTAAAAGGAAATTCAGATCACACTAACAGGAGTGACGTGGTGAGGTGTGACTGTGGCTGTGCATGGCAGGATTTCTGGCTGGGCTGTGCTGCCCATTGCTCTTGAAACCAAGATGGAAACCATTTGGCTGTAGATGGGATTTTTGGTTGTCTGGAAAGCTTTGTATTCTTGTGCAGTGATACCTGGATGTTGAGGATTCAGACTGACCTGCTATGAAATGGGCAAGCACAGAGAATGCTGTTTGGCACGTGGTTGACAGCATGCTGCTTCTTGAGTGTTCTGTCTGCTGGCTGGGAAGTCTCTTGACTCTCAGAGTTGCCACCTCTTGAGAACCTGATTACCAGAGCATTGCAGGTTCACCTGAAAAGGTGACAAAATGAACTAAAATTCTCTTACTGTACAAATTTCATGTTTGAAGTGTCTCGTGTCCAGTTGAACTCCGCAGTCTCCCTATAGCTTGTGAATGGCTTCATGGATTTATTGGGACTTAAGCTTTCTAGAGCTGCCCTGCGTGGAGCTTCTCCTTGTGACACCTGGGAAAGTCACACGCCTTGCAGAGAGCTGCCCCAAGAGTGTGTTGGATCTTCGACTGGATTCTTCAAAAGCCAGTGGAGGTCCAGTTGCACATCAGACTGTGCTGCTTCCTTTTTTTCTGTGTAGTTCAGGGACTGTTATTCCTGGAAAGGTTTTTTTCTGGCTGTTCCAAAGCCTCTCTGAGGTGTCTCTTGCTCTTGTAATTTCCTCTTAGGCTTTCCCATACCCTTCTGGCATGTGGGGTCAGGCTCTGTAGCTGCATAGCCTGCAGCTGGTGGAATTTTTTAGGAAGTAACCTGAGAGAGTTCCTACCATTTTTGGAAAAAAAAAAAAAAAAAAAAAAAAAAAACCCAAAAAAAACCAACAAACCAAACAAAAAAACCCAAAAGGGAATATCCGAAACTGGCATGCTCCCTACTACTGGTGTGAATTTTCCTGTAAATATTTCTCTCTTCCTCATTTCTGAAATTGTCACTTCACATCTTTATTATTACTGATTTCTGCTACCTTTCTTCTGTGTGATACCTTCCTGTGGCAGGGAGTGCTGCCTGGAAGCCTTGGAGGCAGAATTCAGAGTCAAAGGTACCAAGAATTTGAATTTTTTTTCTGTAACTGATTCTGTCTCGTTTCCTGAAAGTTGCAGAATCTGAATGTAATCCACTTGTATTTTCAAGTCAGCACAAGTAAAATGCAGCCTCCAAGGCCTCAGCAGAGACATCTCAATGTCTGAGGAAGCCCGTGGTAACCAGGCTTTCACTTCTCATACAAACATCACTGTCGGTTCAGTGCTGGAACAATGTTTCTTCTGTAATTTTTTCAGGAGCGTTTTTTGCAAATTGATGTATTTTGCCTTGTATTTAACCTTCCTCTTCCTTCCAAGATTTTACAAGTTCATTTGTCCAGTGATCTCTGCATGACAGAGATTATGTGGTCTGTAACACACTTGAGTATCTCTGGCTTTTAGTAGGTCACTGCTTTAGAGAAGGTGCTGCCAGAGTCAGTGTGGCATTTTCACTGAATGTGCTGCTAGGAGATCTGTTTTATTCTTTATTTTTTAACTCTCTTAAGTTTTTGGTATTTCTTAAGTGTAGATCCTCTCTGCAAATGAGCTTTTTGCTGTCTGCAGCTTCCAAATTAAACTTTTCTAGCAGCTTCCACATCCCTTGGAGCTTCACTGCCCTGGTAGGACTGTTCTCTTCTTTCTGTAAGGGTTTAATATCCCAGCACTCCGCTTCTGACTTTAGACCTTCTATATCTGGAGCCAAAATTTGCACCTTGTGTTTCTCCATTCAGCTAACTCACATGAATTTTTTAAGGGTGCTGAGCACCTGCCTTCCTGCCACACTGCAGGGACCTGGGCTCCTCAGAACTTCTGGAAACTGGTGAGCCCACCTTGGGTGGCTAAATCAAATCCAGCCTGATGTTATGTAATGACCTGACTCCCATGGGTTCCAAGTGCTTCACGGGTGCTGGGTGATTGAGCTGTGCAATTATAAACTGTTGCACAAATCTCTGCATTCTCCATCCTGTGGATGGGAAGCCAGGACATGCTGTCTTTTGGAAGAGGTAGAGGCTGGGCCAGAAGCTTGTGATAGAGAGTTCAACAGGGATCTCTGGTCTGTGATCCACAGGTCGCTCTCTGTGTTAGCTGTCCCATCTGGGCATGGTTGGGAGCTGCTGTCCTGGTTCTTGTGCACACAGCCATGGTCAGAGCTGCTCATTTGGGGGCAGAATTTGGACCTTGCAGCCTCAACCCTCTCGATGTGATGCTTAACAGGACCCGCGCCTAGGGCTGGGGGTTGGCCTGTCTCCTCCTTGGTGGGAAGAGCAATGATGGGTGAGAGGATGGTGATGGTGGCAAGTCACCTTCCAAACACTGAGACCTGGCCTGTCCTGCCCAGACAGGGACAGCAGCTGGGTACAGGAGTGGCAGAGGAGCCGTGGTGCCAGAGGTGTTGGGTTATCCAAGATGGGAGAGCCTGGAGGCTTCTGTGCCTGTGTCTGTGGGCCCTCATGGCAACACAGCCATCCTTGGCCACCAAGCTGGGACACAGATGTCTCACACACCAAGGCATGAATGTCCTGCAATTCCTAATTCTAGGTGAGATGGCTGATGCTTGGGCTGCCTTCTCAGGGCTGTTCTCCATGGCATGTTGGGCAGAAGAAGGTGGGATGGGGTAGTGGCAGAGCTGTGTTATCTGTAAAGGTATTTTTAAGTGTTGTACTCACTTTTCCAGGGACGTTAAGGTGGTGTCTTGGGTAAGTCACTCAGGAGTAGTGGTTTTGAGTTGACTACCAGATTTTTTTCCTACTGAGTTGAGTGGTTTGGAGGGGGGTGAAGTATTCTGGGTCAGTGGGAATGAGAAAGGTAGAGCAGTGAGCTGGAAATGTTCATTTTCAAACTGAACTTGACTTCATTGAACATGAAATCTGCATCAGTGTGGCCTGCTGGGACATAGAGTGTCTGGACAGAAGAGCAGAGCTGGGGATGTTTCCCTTGGGTAGGAGTTTATAGTAGAATTTCCTTCTCATGCCTGGCTTTTGGTGAGCTGTGTCCTCCTGAGCTGTGTGAGGGGGTGTCCTCCCCTTCATCCTGGTGGCTTATTTCAAAGCAGGGAAAGTAGGTGGAGGCGTTTCAGAGTTGATATCAGCTCTTACCTTCACGTTGTTGTGTTACCAGAAGCAAAATTTTCTCCCCTTCTTTCCTTCCCTTTATTTCGAGGTGCTGCATCCACCCCCCAGGACAGCTGCATACATGCTGGCTTCCTATGCAGAACGTGCTGGTGTTTGGAGAGGAAAATGGGATGAAGCAGAATGTTATGTGTAACATCTCTGAATACATGTGCATAAATATATTTGTGTGTACACGCAGGTTTAGTTTCCAGCCATTTTTTGGATAAATATCTTGTATTTACAAGTAGCAAAGTAGAACATGGCTTATGCATTGGGCTGAGCTTGGTGCCTGTGTGTCCCTGCTGTGTTGAGCAGCTGGTGGAGCTGGGCTCTGACCCTGAGGGGCTGTCAGTGTCACTGTTAACCCTGAGAGGGTCAGGCATGGACCACCACAGTTCGTATCTGATTGGACTCCAACCCTTTGACTCCAGATGGAAAACCGTGTACCTGCAGGAAACCCCTATAAAACCAGCCCTGGGAATCAACTCTGCTCATTGCTACTTTGTGTACTTGGGATCCCACTTTTCATCAGAGCAGGATGGGCACATTCTTTATCTCTTCAGACTTTAATCACCACCTCATAGTAAAATGTCCTTTGTTTTCCCCCGGCTATGAAAAAGTGTGCCAACTCTTCTGCTTTGTGGGCTCAAACTGACGGATCAGTCATTGCTTTTATCTTTTGTACACATTGAGGAATGGAGAATAAAGAGAGAAGAGTCTTCAGATTCAAAGACTGCATTGATCCTGTTGGTCTTGGTCGACAACTTCTGTCCTCATTCTTTGCACAAATGAGTGACTTCCAGCATGTGCCGTGGAGGACTTTGGGTCTGAACGGACAGGATGCAGAGCGGGGATTAACTCTTGTCAGTTGTAGGGCTCTGGAGGGGGAGTAAGTAAGGATGTAGTTGTTCAATTCCTTCAGACTTATTTGGGAGAGGGTATCTGATGAATGGCAAGACCACCAGTCCTAGATTGGTGGATTCAGGATAGAAGCTTGATTTTAAATTTTTTTAAGGGAAAAGAAGTTGTTAGTAAGATCTGCCTTAGCACAAGAAAAGCAGAGCAGGGATGGTCAGTGTGCCTCGAGGGAAGTAGCATGTCACTAACTTACAGGTATTTGGCTAATATGTTAATAATGCATGTTTCTAATTGTTGTAATAATACAGTTGGAAATAATAATTCTCGTTGCTGTAAGAAAACAAATTGCTTATGACTTAATCTGTTAAAGCAAGTTCAAATCATCAGATGCCACTTTGCCCCCAAGGAGGGGAGGTAGCTTAGGTGGAAATTGGAAGAAAAAGACCTGGCTGTGATTTGTGCTGCTGAGTGCTCAGTGGGCAGTGTGACTAGCTGAGTATTGTGTTGTACATTATTGTGTCATGTGATAACAGCACCATGTTTTCCTGTCATTTCCACAACTTTTCCTGGCTGAAGTGACACACAAGCAACCCTGGGTAGTAATCACATTGTCCCGTTCAGTTTCAAAAGGAGAGAAGCGGACCTCATCCAGAAACTTTCCAGCAGGCTACAGTAAGCTTTCCTGTCTGTTAGCCATTGTCAAATCTTCTCCATCCTGCAAAAATGGCATCTCTTAAAGTAATGAAATTGTCTCAGAAATAGTGTCATTCCATTGGGTGATTGCTGTGTAATAATGATTTTGCAAGCTATTTATGAAGTTATTTTGCTGATTCTTGTGGCTGTGCTCGTGTCTGTTTTGCTGTTCTCTCTCAGGGAACCCAGGAGAGGAAATAAAAAGAATCAGCATTCTCAGAAGAGTTGTTTAAATTAAATAGCTCAGAGTTTTCCAGTGTTATCCTGAAGTTCTTGAATTGAGTTTAAGCTTAGAAATCCCAGCAATGGTGGATTCAGTGAATGTGCTGCAGTCTGGCTTGTGGCTGAGTCAAAATGAGTTTGAGGTCAATGTGCTCAGTTAAATTCAGCTCAGTCTTCACCACTATGGGTGGAGAAGTTTCCTTCATGTAAGGGCAGGGTTAATCAAAATCCATTGTAACTCAGTATTTTACTAGAGGAGCTTAATACAAAATACTGACATTTTAAAAGCCTCAGCCAAGCCCCATTGAAGCCAGGGAGACTCTGAGCACATGCTGGGCTGAGACTTGTGGATTCTGGAAGGGCTGTGCCATCTTCCCCTTTTTGTTTTTATCTTAATGTTTTGGAGGAGCATAAAAAGCCAGAGCTGTGCTAGGGAGAACTTCAGCCTCTTGGTCACAAGGAAAGGGAGCAAATGTGCTTTGCTTTAATCTGGGTAGGTCACAGGTGTATTTCCTTCCTTTGCCACATTTTCTGTATCTCTTTTTCGTGTCTAGGAATCTGTTCCTGAATATAATGAAGCCTCAGGACAGCTTACATGGATCAGAGCAAACCCGATTTAGTTCTGCCCCTCTTGCAAAGATGCTGTTTGTTTATGAAAAGCAGTAATTTCTTCTTTTGAGAATCCAAAGACTTTGTGATAGCACCAACATTTCTACCTCTCTAGGGAAAAAAAGGGAACATTTCTTCTGGAGACCTTTTCTAATGAAATTCAAACTAGAGTTGATATGGTTTTAGCATTGGCCTACAGGGTCTGAAAAAGGTTTTAGAAATGACACAGACTTTGAGATAGAAGAAACAAAGCTCTCCAAAATCTCTCCAGGCTATCTGAGAATCTTGGTAGGAACGTGTCAGCCACCGTCCTAAACCGTGTTTGTACTCTGAAGTTTCACAGTGTCATTTGAACCCTGCAATTTGCCTGGAAGCTTTTTTTGTTAGGATTTACATTTTAGCTTTGGCTGATGGACCACAAATCAGTTTTTATAATGTCAGCCTTTTTATCAAGCTTGTGGAGAAGAAGAATATATTCTCATTAACCCTAGTGAAAATAGGAGCTTTAGTGAGAGACTTCTGAGCAGAATCCAGCACCAGGCAGGCTTGGGAAGCACAGCTGGTTTGCTTGGTTCTTTTTGCTTCTGCAGATTTTATTCATGTCAGCTGTACCATCGAATATGTCAGCTTTTGGGCTCCTTTGAGTCCTGCAGAGCTCTCAGGAAAGTGAAAGAGAGGAGATAGGCAGCTACCTACGTCTTTTTGGCCTTGCTTCATGTCTGTTGACTTTGGATTTTGCTTAAAAATCCCCACCACCTTTTCTGTGCTTCTTTCAACAGTCCTTCTTTTTCATGCCAAGGAAATGCTTGTTTTTAAAAGATGTGACCTCCCTGCAGCTGGTTGTTAACAGCAGGGCTCGGGAAACTTTCACAGCCTGTCTGGGAGCTTCCCAAGGTGTCTGTGGGTCTCCACAGGGGACTTTGGGGTCCTGTGGCCATCACAGACCTTCCCATGTGTGTCCAGCTGTGCAGCTTGTGGCGAGCAGCCTCGTGGCCGTGCCGGGCCCGGCGGTGCCTGGCGCCAGCGCCCGCCCGCCTCCTGCCAAGCTGGACACAGCTCTGACAAAGGACAACTGTTTGGAGGAGTTGTTGTCTTGCTTGGTGCTCCTAATCCCTGGAATAACTGCTGTGACAAGCATAGTAACCATCTGCAGTGAGGCTGACACATTGGTGCCTTTCAAGTGCAAGGATCGCAGCCACCTCCTCAGCCCCTTTTTTCTTGGCTTTTCAAACATTTTCAAAAGCAAGATGGGGAGTTGGAAGCTCAAGCCCTGGATGAGTTGTCAGGAGCTGTAGTCACTCTAAGGTGACTTTTGGAAATACTACTTTGAACTGTTTGAAGAGTATCTAGCCCACTTGAGCTATTTATATTATTTTCTAAAATTCTCTATGAAGCCCCAGAAGTCCATCTTACACATTCTGGGCACTTGGAGACTCTAAATCCAATTTTGCCCAGCATTCCCAGAAGGTTGTTTAAAAACCTGAAGGCACAGTTTAAAAACACAATGGTAGGAGAAGGCACATGTCTGTTGACTTATGTGCAAACTCTGACGTGCACTAACCCCAGGGACTGGGCACTCACTACTTTTTACCTTCACTAGACCCTGGGCTGTGTGGTTGTCCTGCTATTCTCTGCAGCAGGCTGCTGTAGTATCCAGAGCACCAGGATGTAGTGCAGGCTTTAGGCAGGCTTTTTTGCATTTGGAGGCATGCCCACCCTATGGATTTATATCCTCATGTATCTGCAGCAGTACAAACATACAGATAGGTGTCCTGCACTGGCAATTTAGTTTTTATTGCCTCAGATTTACATTTAAAAAATCCCAATTTAGATGAATGCAGAGAGTCTGTGTTCTAGATTTGTGTTTTTGGCATGGTAATCCTTTGGGATTTTGATTTACACTGAAAAATGTCTTGTAAGTGTAGTTTTTTTGACGTTAAAAGCAATTATTGCATTCCAGTTATGACTCTTGATGTGGGCCATGCTTCTTAAAGGAAAAATGCCCTGCTTGCATATGGAAAATCAGCTAAATGAGCAAAACCTCTATTCAAGTTTCTGTCACTCTGTCAAACTGGTAATTTGGTTATTTGACCATTTCCCTGGGTATTTGAGAAGAGCTAAGCAGGAGCTATGGTTGCGAGACAGGGCAGATGGCGTCATAAATACATAATGGAAATGAAGCCAAGCTCCAAGAGGGGAGGGTTTGGGGCTGGATGGTCATGGTCTGTCTGGATCCAAAGCCCTGGAGAGCAGCAGAGCCCTCGGTGCAGCCCTGGGGAGGAGGGGATGTTCCCCAGCTCCCACCTTCTTCCTGGCAGCTCGAGGCACCATCCTGCAGCTGCGGAACAATGGCCCAGATCTGCTTTCACACCACAGCTGGGGACACACAGGCTGCTTGTGTGGCAGGGAAATAATGAATTCCAGTTCACTTTCTCTTCTGGTGTAGGGTCAGAAAAGCAAAGTTTCCTACTCTGAAAAACAGAGGGAAGAGAGGAGAAGGGTTTAATTGCTTGTTTGAATAAATTGCCTCAATGTTTAAATTTTTTAATTCCGTGAGAACTTTGATAGGAAATGTTATTTTCAAACAAGAGCTGAAAAGGGAGCTCAGTCAGTGAAAACTCAGTATTTCACCTCTCTGCTGTTTTTCCTCTGCTTTTTTGAAGAGGATTTAGCTCTCAAAGATTGTGCTCCTTTGTGCCACCAGCTGGCAGGAGGTGAGGCAGGAAATGCCCATTTGTCTGTGCTTCCTTGGCACCGTGCTTCTCACCTCCCTTCCTCCCTCAAAACAAGAACTATTTTTATGGCGCTGACAAAAACAGGATGGTGGAGCCGTTAGACAGAATCCAGCTCAGGAGCTCCCTAGAGAAGCTGTCAGTGAGACACTTGGCACATGTGGAGGTCATGTTTCTTTTATTTTTTTTTTTCCCCATTTCTTTTTTCCTCTGTTTTTTTTTTTTTTTTTTTTTTTTTTTTTTGTAATTTTGCTGGTTTTTTTCCATTCCTTGCTTTTTAGTAAGCAATTTCCTGGGAGAGCCCCGCTGAGTGCAGGGTTTGTTATGCACAGAAGCTCTGAGATGGCATCCATCCCACCTGTGCTGTGTTGCAGCACTATTAGGTGGTTTCCCAAATCATTTCTAAGTGCAGTGTAGGGGCACTGTAGGGAACAGCAGATCGAAATCTTGGGCTGGGCAGGTTAGAGAGCAGGAAACACCATGGCAGACACAGCCCAGCAATGGGGAGAGGAGCTGCTCCCAAATCAAACAGGTCGAGGGCTCAGGACATGCAGCTGCTAACCCCAAGTGCAGCAGAGGAAGCCATTTGAACTGGAGCTGCTCCAGGCAATTGGCCTTTTGCCCTCTCAAAACCTGGGATCCCAATAAAACCCTGTCACGGTTGGGTCCCCAGCTGGGTGGTGTTTGCAGCTGCTGGTGACCAATATGGGATTTATCAGCGTGGAATCAGCCGTGACCTGTTTATTCCTCGGCTGATAAACTCAATAAGCTGCATGTGTTTGGTGGAATCCTCCATGTGTGTTCTGCTCATTGGGCCAGACCCTGGCCAAGCAAGTGGGTGCTGGGTCAAATATCCACCGAGTTTGATAGATCTCTCCTGTGACAGGGAGGTCACAAGTGTGCTTTAAAATCCGTGTGAGATCAGTGTGCCCTGCAGTGGGAACTGTCTGCATTGCTCTTAATGCATCTTGAAGGTGGAAATTGTGGGCTTTTGGCTTACTTTATGACTCAAGAAATGTGAATCAGCTAATTAACTAATGAAAAACAGAAATTTTGCATGGCATTTTAAGATGAAAAGTGTTGCAAATACTTGTGCATTTCCTGCTAATTCAATGATAGCATTGCTGCATGTGAATGAGCCATTGGGGGCACCTTTGAACTCTTCTGTTCACAGATTTTGGGCATTCATCTGCTCCTTAGCTGGGCAAATCCTGGTGGCTTCAGTAAGGGACAGGGTTTGCTTGAGAAAGTTAATTTAGGTGCTTGGTGAATACACACCTGAACAGGCAGATTTTGTTTTCATATGTCACAAACAACTTGTCTTGGTTTCTATAAATTATTGGCTCTTTATTTAATTTTGGATAAATTAAATGATTAACTAAATGTATTGGATTTTGGTGTTTGGGGGTTATTCTCTTTTTTAATTGGAGTTTTCCAATAAGGGCGAGTCTCGCTGGTTCACCCAGAAGAGCTTTGCCTGTACTGATAGAATCCCAGCTGGAAGGGAGGCAGGTTCTGGGATGTGGTGGTGCAGAGCAGCAGGAGCTTTGGGGAGATGGGGCCGGGAGTGCTCTTCAGGCTCTTGGTGCTGCATGTTACCAGATCCTGCTCACACCCTGATGTATTTTGTGCAAAGTAGAAAGAACTGTGTAAATGAGTGCTTCGAGTGACTCTATGAGACATTTTGAATTTTATGCTGCAGCTGGAGAAACTTATCCTTAATTGAAGCTGTGGGCAAGTGTATGTCATTTTTGATTTAACATTTTCCCTCACCCCTCCACCCCCACCCCAACCAAAATCCTTCGTGGAGTCAGATTGTTGCTGTAGCTTTGTGAACCCCTCTCTTCTAATGTTTAATCAAGTGCTGAAAAGAGACATTTAAAGACTATTTAAAATGTGGAAAAATTGCTTCCCAATATTTTTGACAGAGAGAGACTGAGAACACACAGCATTGAATCATCAGGAAAATTGAAGATTTCCCCTGAGCAACATTGGGATTTTACAGCAGAGGACTTGAAAGACCTTGGAGAAATTGGACGAGGCGCTTATGGTTCTGTCAACAAAATGGTCCACAAACCAAGTGGGCAAATTATGGCAGTTAAAGTAGGTGATGCCCATCCTTACATTTGTACTTTAGTCCGTTGGGATGCAGTGTGATGGAGAATTAAGGTTCTTCCATCTAGCACCCATCTCCTGCTCTGTTCTATTTATTTCTGGTGTAAAGGCTGCTGTTTGCTGAAAATACAGTGTATAATGGGCATGTTTTCAGGTGGTTTGTGAAGTTCTCATAATTGCTGTGCCCTTTTCAAAATGTCTATCAGGAGCCTGCTGTTCTGAGGGGATCACACGTCTCTGGAGACTGATGATGGGGCACGGGCCTTTCACCTCTGGGTCACTGGTTCAGGTACAGCCTAGGCTGGTGGTAGGCACAACTTGACATCTCATAGCTTCTTGGTGTCTTTTGTGAAATAAGGTAATGGCTTAAAATTAGCTGTTTATGTCAGCATGTGCCGTGATGTGGCCTCGCCAGGAGGAGCTGGAATGGAGTGGATGTCCTCTAGGGAGTGTTATGCTCTTGCTGATGTATGATGGAGTGTCTGCTTTGTGCTCACCATGTCAGACTGTCCTGGAGGTGGAAGGTGTAGCAGGTTTCTTGACTGTCCATTTTCTACTTCATGCTACCCCAAAACTCACCTTAGAACCAGGAACAGCCTCCTCTCCCAGCGGGGCAATAATTGCCTGTCTTGCCACAGCAGTGCTGCTCACTTGGCATCTTTGAGGAGCTGCTTGTCCATGGAGGTGGGCAGCAGCTGTTCTCTGTCTCTCTGGTCCTTTCCTTTGCTCACTGCAGGTCGCTAATGACATCTGTCTTTAACTCTGTCGATGATATCAACTGTAAGTGCTCTTATGGCTCCCAGGAGAAAGCAGGAGTGATCTGTGTTACTGTCTTTTCCAACTCTCTGTCTTCTTTGGAATACTCCCTGATCCAATCGGGAAACATTTGCCCCTGCTGGTCTCACATGCCAAGCAGACATATCTCAGCCCCAGCTCCAGCTGCTCTGAATGTAATTCCTACCTGTCTCTAGTGTGTCAGGTTACTGGAGTAACCCTCATTCTTTATCTTCTCCAGTAAATACTGATTTCCTCACACTGGGGGGATCACTGGTTAGGTCTCTTGAGTGTTTCTGGTCACTATGCAGTGCTGTTTCAAGCTGGGTTTAAATCCCTGAGAGTCTCCAGTGGAGTTAGAGGTTGCCTGTAGCTAAAGGCTGGTTTCTTACAGTTGCCTTTGGTAGAACTCATGGGTGTAGTTTGCAGGTGACAGGTTGAAAAACGTTGGTGTAGTGAAATGATTCCTGGACACCTCCATCTTCTCAGACTCAGGGTGTGTGACCTGGGTAGCTGTAGTTTTGCTGAGGGTGTGGAGGGGCACACCCCCAGAGCTGAGTGGCTGTTTCCTGGAGCTCTGCTGTGGCTACAGCCGTGCGGAGAAGGACTTTGTTGGATTGCCTCGTGTCATGGAGAAGATGTGTCTGCTGGCACAGGCTTCTCTTGTCCCACACTGTTTGCACAAGGGCTTTTCAGCACCCTAGGTGAATCTTGTCACTGTTGAGGGCCCGTGGTGCAGGTACAGCCATGTGGGAGGCAGAAGGCAGCAGTTCTGTGTCCTTGAAGCACATGGCTGGAGATGGCATGGTGCAGCGTGTTGAGCTGGCTTCTCCCAAGGGATGAGATGTGTCCTGAGCCTGGGGGTTCTGGGCTTGGGGCTTGGCAAGTGACTGTTCCGTTTGTCCCAGTGGGGAGAAAACACAAAATTGAGCAAAGGAAGACCTGTGGGTGGAACAGTCAGTGAGGCCTCCAAGGCAGCAGCAGCAATTCCTCAGACTTGGATGGTGCAGTTCTTTGAGATGAAGTTTCAGGATGGGACTAGTGACTAGTTCATCCCACACTCCTCAGATTTTCCTTTCTCAGCCTCCTGATGCTTTTGAGGCAGCCATGGCTGTGCATTAATCTTCTGCTCCTCCTCTGTCGTAATCTCTGTCTGTGTTGGGGACTGTTCCCCTCCTGCTCTCTCTTTCTCTCAAGCTTTGTGGTCTCTTCACTGTGGAACTGTTTCCTTCAGCCTTCAGCAATAAAGCTCTTCTGTAAGAGAAGTTTGAGTAGGGAAACTGTGCTTTGTGAAAGGGTGTCACTTTAGTGAGGTCTTGCCTGTGATCTCCGTGGCACCTGCAGCTCTGTGGTGTGGCACCGTGCTGGGGGCAGGTGACAAGTGAGAACAGGATCCCCTTACAGCTGGATGGTGGAGCCAGTGTCCGGTTATTTGGTTGAGCTGCTGTCACTCCTGTGCTTCCCCAAGAGCAGCAGCAGTGCAGCAGGCCAAGCATCCTTGGAAGGACATTCAGCACAAGGAAACAGCTTTATGGAAGCGGCAAGCCAAAAGTTGGCTGTTCTGTACTGCTCGTTAGATGCAGAGAAAGTTGGTACAGGGGCCTGTCCCAGCTGCTCCTCCATCCTTCTCTGCCACTCCCCAGATTTCCACTACTGCTGCTGCAAATTCCCAGTGCAGTCAGGAAATTCCTGCCCCACCTCTGGAAGGGCTGTGTCCTGCTTGCAGCTACCATGAGCAGGCTTGTCACCTCATTCTACCACAGGGAGATTCAAATCCTTGTTGTTCTGCAAGTGTGCAGCTTGAAACATTGCTCCTTTGGAGTCTTCCTCTGGCTGAAGGCAGCTCCTGCTGTGCCAGGCCAGCTGGGCACCTCTGGTCGCTCATCCTGCTCCCCTCAGAGGGTGTGGCTGCCAGAGCATATCTTCAGATCCTGTTCCCAGCTCCTTTCTCTTGCTTTTTGTAGTCTGTCCTGCTTTTGCCCAAGGAACAGTTTCTTGAAGCTTCCCAAGCTTTCCCCTGCTTGGGAAAGTTCAGTGTTACAGGGCACACAGCCTCCTGGGCCCCCAGCACAGCCTTTTTTTTTGCTGCACATCCAGTTTTTCTTACTACTGAAGGAAAACAATTCCTTAGGGCTGAAATATCACCAAAATCTGCAGGTGGAGACACTGTTTTCTTTCATTTTTCCCTGTAACTCATTTTGGACTGTCAGCCCGTGGGTCCTGGCGGATGCAATCCTGGTACCTTTAATGAATCTCCTGGCATGGGCAGGGCTGCCAGGCCCTGGGTGAGTCAGGCTTTTAATCTGTGCTCCAGAGTCAGTAGAAGAGGAGGAAAATGAGCCTGAAATGAGCCTCGTGTTGCTGGCTAAAACTACTGCATCAAAGCTTCAGCTGGTGGAGCATGGCTGGGATGATGAGCTCTTGTCCTGCTCCTCCCTCTCCTTTAGCTTTGGTCATTCTCTGTGAATACTCATTTCAATGCCAGAACTATTCTGTTCCTCTGTGGGAACAGGCTGGAGGCTGGAGTGGGCTGCAGGAGCAGGGACCTGGTCCTCCTGTTGCTGCCACCTGCAATTGTTTGTGCACCCCTGATGCTTTCTGCATAGAGAGCTATTTCCTAGAGCTGTCAGGAGGGGGAGAGTATGTAGGAAAGAGGGGGATTTATGTTCAAACTTTTCTCATTTTTTGCCTCTAGAAAATGTTGCATTATGTTCTCCTAATCTTCCAAATTTTTATTTCCAATTAAAAACCAATCCTTTCATTCTTTAGGTCACTTCCTTTCAGATCTTCCTGCAGATGCACCTTTTTACTCTGGGTCAACTGCCATCACAGTCTTCCTGTCACTGAAAATACCCTTTTCATTTTCTTAAGGATTTTTTGGGCATATTAGGTCAAGACCTTTCCAGGTGGGAAAGAGAGCATTCCAGTTTTGTCCAGTGCCAGATCTGGCTATGCAAACCAATAAATGTAAGGCCACTTTGTATGCTGAATCCTCACCTTGTCAGGCTTCTCTTCCTGGCTCCTCGTTTTCCTGGGAGAAATCTCTTTTCCTGGCTGGTGTGTGTGTCTGCTGCACCAGCTCTTTGTGATCTTGCTTCCAGTTCTACTCAATATCCTTTGATTTTGCTTCTGGTTTCTTGTTTGTGTTAGTCTGGTTTTTCCCAGCCTGTGGCAGTCTGGGAAAGTGACTTGTGACCATTGTCCTGGGCTTCGCACTGTGCAGAGAGCCCTGGTTCCTCCTCAGGATCTGCTCCAGTGCTGTCCTGTTTTTGTCTGAGAGGCTCCACAGTAGGTGCAATTTTCCAGCCCTTTTTGTATTTGCCCTCTAGCATCACCACATGGTGTTGTCCCAGCTGCTGCAGGGACTCTTGTTCTGTGCCTCTTGTTCCGTGAGGGTACCACAAATTAGAGGCACAGAGAGAAGCCCCATTTATTTGGAGGAAGTGTTTTCTTGGGAAACTCACCCAGCTGCTGGGGGTTGTAATTTCTGGCTTGAGGTTTCCTTCTGGTCCTGGTGATAGTTCACACAAAAAGGATGCTTTAAAAGATCCTTGGAATATGAATTTAAAAAAAAATAGCCCAAACTGGAATGAAAGCTGGGGAGCATTCTTCCAGTTAGAGCAGGATGCTCTGCTTTGCACTGAAATGCTGTGTATGGTGGGTTTTATTAGCCAGGGTACTTCACAGTGCCTCTGGAAGGCTGGGAAAGCTCCTTGTTTGAAAAGTTCATACAATAAATAGGAACATACGTAAAATAGTCAACCTTTGATGTGTTGGGTGGCTCCTGTGCAGGTCAGGAGCCTGAACACAGCAGTGGTATTCCTGGCAGTGATGTCTGAGCCTCAGGCTCAGGCAGGAGATCTTCACCTGCTCCTCACCTCTTCTGTCCTGCAGCAGGGAACACTTCAGACATCTGAAGTTCACCATCAGCAGCTTCTCCCAGTTTTGTTTCAACCAGTTCAGCTGGCTGAGAAATACATCACCAAGAGACGAGTGGAGTGGTTTGTGCTTTGGTTGACCTTCAAGCTTCTTGTCATGGCCCCATGGAAGCATCTTGTACTTCTTTTTAATTGAATTATTTTTCTGTCAGGAATGGTTACAGCTAGACGAGTAACCCAGCTGGGGGAGAGGGTGGTTTTGCCACAGTGTTCAATTTTCCTCCACCTCAAAATAAAGTGATTTTCATCTGTAGGCCAGAATTTTCTGTGTCTTCCAATATCCTCAGCCTGGCTGACTTAGGCCCACTGCAGTATTGCCTAGTCAAGCCTCCAGTTACAGTCAGTATCCTCTACAGTCAGTGTTTTCTCTTTAGTTTAACAGTATATGTGATATGCTCTACTTGTTCTCTGAACTTTTCCTAAGGAAATCAGAAGCATTTTCAAGATCAATTGGGTAATTGGAAGTGTCAAACCCATGGGCCCATAAAAGATCCCTGTTCTTCCTGGGGAAGCCAGCGGGCCATGGAGCTGTTTCTTGTTCTGAGCAGTGTCTCTTGTACATCATTATGGTAGTCAGGGCTTGTTCTCTCATCCACAGCTTCAAACCAGAAGTTCCTGTCTGACTTTCTCAGGTTTCTCAATGACAGTCTCACAGCTTAAGGAGGTTGCTAAGTTTCAAATGCCTCTGAGAGCAGAATTTTGACTTTTATTTATACCTCCATGATTCCTCCATCCTTTCCTGGATGTCTAATATCCCATCAGAATGATTCATTAGTATATTTAGCTACATCCAGGGGCAAATTTCTCTGTCCTTTCCATGTCCATATGACTTCCAAAGAGAAGTCTCGGGGTTTTATTGCCAAACCACCATTGTAATTCTTCACACAATTGAGTGACACCTTCAGAATTTTCTGTTTCAGTCATTTGTTTAGGTCTGCTGGCTGAAAGCTGGGGAAACCAGTGTTCCCAGTCCTGCTGGTAGGACAGCTGGGGAGGGAGTGGATGAGTAAGAGCTGAAAAGGAACGGTGAGAGAGTTAGGGCCTCACCACAGGAGGTGGGAAGCTAGTTGTGATCTATTTCAGTCAGCATTAAACGTGTTTCAGATGGGGAGATAGATACTCCCATCCTCAGCAGTGACTGGGCAAACCCTCTTTTTGCTGCCTGTTTGTTGTCCCAAATCCCTGCCATCCCATGGAAGGACCACATCTCCCATGGCACTGCCAGACACTGCTGTGCTCAGCTTTCTGCTGAGGACACAGGTGAGCCCCATGCTCAGGGCAGTTCTGGATTGTCTCACAGCTCAAGGAGTTGAGTTTCAGTTTGGTGTTTACAGCTTTTTTACATATATTTTTTTTACTTTTTCCTTTTCTTTTTTTTTTTTTTTTTTAGATTTTTTCTCAACCAGTCACTTCACACTGCACCTGAATCTTTCTGTGTGCATATTGGACTGGATGATATCTCTTCTGTTTTGGGTCAAGTTTCTGGAATCTGCCTGGTTTTAGGTTTCAGGGTGGCATAATCCACAGCACAGACTGTGCTTTTGCTGTTGATGCTACTCAGAGCATGGCTTCTTCTTCCTGGTGTTGGAAAGCTTTGTCCTAACCTGTGTTTGAATAAAAAGGGCTGGAGAATTTTCTCCTAAGAGGATTTGATACAGTTTAAATTACAGGAGGCCAACAAAGAATTGTTAAAAAGGAGACTCCATAAGCTTCTACTGCAAATCCCCCTTTTTCTATCTATGGCTTATTTGGCCGTGGGGTCACTTAGCAATGACTTATCAGTGACTGCCTGCAGGAAGGTGACTGGGCTGAGATCTGTAAAGCCTGAAGTGAAGTCAGCCCCTGTCCATCCCTGTCTGAAATGCTGCCTTCAAGCAGCTGCCTCACCTTGTGTCTTCCTTCCCTGCCATGTCCCATGTTCTTGGGGAGTGTGTCTGTGGGAGCTGCTGCAGTGCTTTGCACCATGCCTTGGGTTTAGGAAGCAGGCTCACGTGCTATTTGGGTACTGACTGCTGTTGACTTTCCTCTCTTCCCTGTTCTGCAGCTGAACTGGGAGTCCTGGGCTGCAGCAGGCTCCCTGGCACACTGCAGCTAAGCAGAGCCACCTTGTCCAGCCTGGGCTGACCCTGTCTGTGTGCTGTACTGCATGCTGCTCCTCAGAGCTCTCCCTTTCTCTTGACTTTGCCAGTCTCCAGCGCGGTTGTATGAGATCTCCCAATCTCGTATCTTGGCATTCCTTTCGCTCTCTGAAGCAGTATTTGCTGTAGTGTCCATGTTGGCTTCTCAAGCTGTCCTCTGCCCTGTAGCTGACGCACTGTCTGTGCCCTGGGAGCTCTGCCAGCCCTTTCTTGCTGGGGAGCTCGTGTTTGAGAAGAGGAGTGTTTGGGTTCAGTGTTGTTCTGGAGTGCCATTAAAATCACCTCCACCATAAAGTGTGTATTTCACATGGTTTGCAGTGTTGGAGAAGTAACAGCAGAGGAGGGATGTCGGAAGTGGGAGGAGATGCTTTCAGGAGAAGAGGCGGACTTTGAGCAGGATGCTGTGGGGTTGCCTGTGACAGGATTGTGCAGGTGCAAGGGGAATGCAGAGCAGGGCTGGGACAACTCTCAGAGACCAGGAAAGAGGCTTTTTGGAGAGAGACATGGAGTGGGCACAGAAGGAGAACACAAGTTACAATATGGAGAAAAGCTCCTTCTGGTTCCTCACCAGAGGTGACCTTTTCAGTGTGGGTCATGTCTCAGTGAGAGGCTGAACTATTGGTCGTAGGTCTCACCGTGGTGGCTTTGGCATCCATCACCTGTGGAGGTCAGAGCAGTGGCATTTCCATTTCACACAGTGCTGCTGGTGTGTCACTTGGAGAGAGACATTCACTCTGCTCGGCCTCCAGCCTCTTGGTGGAGGTTGCAGAGCTTTGAACGGTGAGGGCACAAGAGCAGAAACAGCCAGTGGCTGGCTGAGCTTGTGTGACACAAACCTGAACCAGTGACCTGGAGGTGAAGCGTTTTAGTTCCGTTCCTGGCCCGTTGAGCTGCTTCTTGCTCTGTTGGTGGCACAGAACTCCACCTGCTCAGCACATCACAGGTATTATGGACTGTGGGTGCTGGATAAGTCTCCTGACAGGTCCCCAAGAACTCTAGCATTCACAGGGTGGGAAAAGTGCAATATAAACATATTATTACTGGTCTAGACCAAACTAGAGGTGCTAGAACATTAAGAGCAAGTGGTTAAATATCAAAATACCAGGATGCACTACAGGTAAGGAGAATTACAGGGTTAATACTGTCCTTGTTTTGTATGGGTCTTTACAAAATAAGTCCTAAAGTACATAAGGGTGCACTGTTTCACATGTGGTGCTATATAAATGGCCAGCCTTGAAAGTACCTTCACTCACCTGGCCTGGGCTGGCTGATCTGTGTGGTCCTGATGCCACCAGCAGTTGCCCATGGGGCCATGGTATTGGTGAAATGGGTGCTAGTATCTTGCAGATTTTTTCCACAAGCTTGAATAATTTTTCTTTCATGGATAGCCATGTAGTTTTTGTCCCTGAGGATGGTCCTGGCTACCTCTGTTGCTTTGGACTTCTTGCCAGATATTTTTTCTTGTTTTTTTTAAATGGTTTTTCAACATGAGTCACAGCTTCAGGATCACGATTTCCTCACTTGTGATTCAGAGAATGTATTAATTAGTGCAAGATGTTAAACAGATCTGTAAAATCACATGAAAAACTGTATGGTCATCTCCATCGCCATCCTTCATTTAACCAGTTTCATGTTTGAAACAGTTTTCTGTTTTCAAATGTGCATTGTTCTTTCAAGCCCAAATGAAACTTTTTATAATATACAGTGTACAGTGTGTGTATACATATATATCTCTATATACACATGGGGTATGTAGCTATATAAACTATCTTTTATACTGTTTTGGTGTTCCCTCAGCCAGTACTAGGTAAAGGATTGTTAGTTTTATGAGAAGAGCTCACAGGACTGCTGCCCATCATTAACATTACCAGAGAAATGTGTTCCCTGGGTTATGTGGCAGTCCCTTCTCCCCAGCCATGGTGGAGGCTGTGGAAGGAGCCTTTCTTTTTTTTTTTTTTTTTTTTTTTTTACTTTTGTGCTTAGAAATTTAAAACATAATGTTCCTTGGTTAAATTTCAAACCAGTCTTCAAGCCCCTTCCAGCATGGCTAAGAACTGTGTGGGAATTTGTTTTGAAATGAAAGCCTGGATGTGGTGTTTTGCTGTAGTTTTCAATGAAATTTCAGCTCTTTAATTTCTTCCTGGCATTTAATCTGAAAGTGTTGATGCTTATGTGAGGACTGAGGGCTTTATAATCTGATTAAACAGCTTTAGAAGTGTTCAGTTACATTTCTTATTTGAGAGCACTGCTTGATTCTCTAGAGTGCTTTTGAACACGCTTGGGTTTGGGGTCCTGGTCACTTGTCTCCACCAGCAGGGCTGAGGGTGCAGTAATGGCATGGAAGTGACGAAGTCTCTGCCACTCTTCCTCTTTCAGAGAATTCGGTCGACAGTGGATGAAAAGGAGCAGAAGCAGCTTCTGATGGACCTTGATGTAGTGATGAGAAGCAGCGACTGCCCGTATATTGTTCAGTTTTATGGCGCGCTCTTCAGAGAGGTGGGCACCCCAAACTTGCTTCACCTGTAGCAGAGTTTGGGTTTTACCTTGTTTTTTTTTTTTCCCTTTGTAATTTCAAACTCGTGCTAAGGAGGAGAAAATTGATTGAAGTTAGGTTTCTTGGTTCTCCATTTTTACTCAAAGGTGTTTAGCCAGGAGACCCAGGTGTCTGGGCACTTCTGAGCAAGCATTTGGTCTCTTTGCAACAGAAGTTTTGGAGAAGATGAATGTTGAAATCTGACTGCTGCTTCTCCTTCCTCCTGTATCTCCTCTGCAGGCTTGGATTATCCCTGCTCCTGTAATTGTTCTTTTGTTGAAACTGCCACAGTGTAGGGGGACAGATGTGGAGCCCCTGCCTGTTTTCCATTACTTCAGCACAAATCCAGTACCTCTACTCAAGGGAAGGAGGAAAATAGAGACCTAAGGTCTGCAGGTGGTCTTTAGGGACTCTCAGGCATAGCAGCCTGTGCAGAATCTTGTGGGGTTTTACTGGAAAACATTTGGAGGGAGGTCAGTGTTTTAGATAAAACCCAAAACTGTGTCTGAATATTTAATTCCTGTTTCTAGAGAGCCTGCCTCTGTCATTTTGCCAGGTCACTCCTCTGGCTTTAAATCTCATTCTCTAAAATAAGCATAATAGTCCTTCCTTTTCCCATGCTCTGCTTTTTCTGATCTTTTTGAACACAAAGCCATTTTGGGCCAGCAGGCATTGTCCATGTTCAGACAGTACAAGCTCTTACCATGTGTGGAGCCTCAGCTTGGCTGGAAATTTCCAGCTTTGCTGAGATAAAGGTGACACGGCTGTCAGCTGCTGTGAGGAAAGGTCTGTGGACAAAACAGCGTCTTACCAGATGCTGTATAGCAACATGCTCAGAGCTGTGCAAGCCTCTCAGCTCCTTTCAGCTCTGGACACATCCCAGGGTGTAAATGCATGTAAATATATATTGTGTATAGTGTGTGTGTGTGTGTATATATATATATATACATATATATATATATATAATATATCATTAATAATATAATAATTAGATAAATTATATATAAACTATATAAAATTATATATAATTGTAGTATTATATAAATATATAAAATACATGTAAATGTATATGTAAATACATAAACAATATAAAAACTTACCTTAATCAGCACCCAGATGTCTGCTTGGCTGCATTCTTTGTCATGTCCAAAAATCTCATCATGCTGCAGCCAGGCAGGGCTCCCAGGGCTCCTTGCAAGCTCTGTCTGGGAAAGGTTTCACTGGCATTGCTCTGGTTGGAGTGAAATCTGCTTTTCCCCCTTCAACATAAGTGGTGTTTGCTTCAGAGATGAAAGCAGCCCTCTCCTTGGTCCCTCACTGCCTAGGGATGCCCCAAGTCATGTTCCTCAGGGGTACACAGGGTGAGCTGGGTGCTTCCATAAAGTTTTCTGTCTTGTCGTATTAATTACTTGTTCCAATATTAAGTAGAGTCTTAATCTTCTAAAGGTAGCAAAGTATGACACCAGAGAAGCACAGAAAGGGAAAAAAGGAATTTCACGAGGATGTTTGGATCTGTCTGACCCCCCAGTCTGCTTATCAGATCTGTTCTCAAATACCTGTGAAAGATCCAGGTCGCTGCTGCACCATCCCCTGAGGTGTAAGAGCTCATGGGACATTGGTAAAGACCAAAACTCTCTCAGGAAATCTGCAACAAACAATATAAAACAAAGCTCTTCGATCCAGCATTTCAAGGTGAAAAGTAAGGACATCCTTTTGGGATTCCTTGCCCTGAGCTGAGATTCAGGTTCTCTGGCTATGAATGGAGCAACCAATGAGAAATCTTCTTTGCCTGCTCCTAAAAGGTGAAAGAGTCCATGTGAGCCTCTTTACCGGAGTTTAACAGGCTGAATAGGCAGCTTGTGCAGTCACAGGCTTGGCAGGATCCAGGCGGCTCCAGGAGGAGCAGCAGGGCAGCTGGCACAAAGGGAAGGCAGGCAGCCTTCCACAACAGGCAGTGTTTGATGTGAGAGGCAGAGCTAAGCTCTGGGATCCTGACAGTTTGGGAATACTAAAGCAAATTGGATAAAATTATGCAAGGTCTTACTTCGTAGCCAGACAAGTGTCCCAGCTTGCAGTCAGGGAAGTAGCTGTGAACACAAGCTCCTGTGGCAGCCTCTGCGAATACCAGCAGTTTGATTTGGAAAGGCAGAAAATACTACACAGAAATTCCTGTAGTTGTATTTTCTCTTGCTTCCACATTTTGTGATAGGGAGTGTCTTCTCTGGGTCCTGCTTGTCCCTCAGCAGGCAGCACCTGAACCTTTATCACTTGCTGCCCGTTGTTCAGTCAGGAGGGACATTTCTGTCAGTGTATGTCTGTGCATGTGATGGAATGTGGAACAGTTGATTGCCAGGTACAGGACTTTGCTTCAGCTTTTGGCACCCATTAAATGAGATTAAATTGCCTGGTCAATGAAACAACAACAAAGTTGAAAAAGTAAAAGACAGTGTTTCAGTCTATGCATGGAATCAGGGGCTTCAGTGCACCATGGCCAGGACTTTTGGGCTGCAGGCACGTTACCAGCTCATGTCCAATTTTTCATCCACCACGATGTCCCAGCCCTTCTCCTCCAGGCTGCTCTAAATCCAGTCATCATTATACTGGTGAGTGCCGTGACCCAGGTGCAGGATCTGACACTCACTGAACTTTGTGGGGTTCCCACTGGCCCCAGGAGAGCAGCTGGTTTTTCCATACTGCACTCAGGAGAGCCCAGAGTCCTGCTGGTGCACACAGAGCTGTCCACATCAGCCATCAGAGATCTGACTGAAGAGGGTCTGGCTACTCATGCTCACGTGTTTCCGCTCAAGGCTCTATTTGCTAGATGGGGGAAGGAAAAAAAAATTAAAAATTGGTTGACAGGGATTCTGCAAGCATTTCACTTGAGTCTCTCCTTGTGAGAAAAGAGCTGTGGGCTGAGCCCACAGTGCTGCACTGGGACCCCCAAGACTTTGGCCCTGAGCATGGCTGGTTTAAGAGGTTTTTAGGTCTGAGAAAAAAAAAATGGTCTTACTTTCTTGCCTGTCTGCTACAAGCTTTACAAATGCTCTGGTTTGAAACAGCACCTGTAAAGCTGGGAATGTTTGGGTAGTTACCATGACCACACTAGTGGCTCTTCAAAGTACCTGTTCTGATTGTGTTTCTCTTTAAGAGGGGAAGAGGAAAGAAGCCTCATTTGACTTGGAATCTCAGGAGTGACTCCTACACAGTGCAAGTGTAGCTGAGCCAAGTTTAAACCAATAAGTTCAATACTTGATAAAATTATTCAGTGAAAAATTAATTGCAAGATGCAGAACATGCCTAGGAAGCTGGGTAAATCAGCCCATGGGGAGCTTTTGCTGGCAGGAGAGAAGAGCTGGGATGGATGTGTTGGTAGCACAGTGCTGGGCTGGTGTGAATTGCTGGCACAGTTGTTTGCTGTTGATGCACCTGCTGTTTTTATGGAAATCCTTGACTGTGCTGCCATCCCTCAGCCCATCTGTCCCCATTGTCAGGCCCTGGTCTGTAGGAAAAGTGTCCTGTGTGCCCTGTAAAAACATGGTGGGGGTGACATTTGTCAGTCTCTCTCACTGGTCTAGCTGCAACTTGCAGAAAAAGCTGGCTGCCCCTGCAGTGAGCAGATGTGAGAAACCTTCAGCATTTGCATCAGAGTGGTGGGTGTTGGCTGGGACCTCTGAGGTCACCTTTTCCAACCCCCATGATCAAGTGGGGCCACTTGACCAGGATTGTGTCCAAATAGCTTTTGAATCTCTCCAGGGATAGAGTCTCCACAGTCTCCTGGGGCAACCCGTGCCAGTGACTAATCCCCCTCACAAAAAGTGTTTCCTCATGCTCAGAGGAAACCTCCTGTGTGTCAGATTGTGCTCTGTTCTTGCTGCTTGGCACCACTGAGAGAGCCTGGCTCCGTCCCCTGTGCAGCTTCCCCTTAGGTTGGTGAGGTTCCCCCGAACCTTCTCCAGACTGACCAGTCCTGGCTTTTTCAGCTTTTCTCATGGGGAATATGCTCCCATTCTTTAGTCATCTTTGTTGCCCTTTGCTGGAGTCTCTCTTGCACTGGGGAGCCCAGCACAGGTCACAGGACCCCAGGTGTGGCCTCACCATTGCTGGATCGAGGGGAAGGATCAGCTCCTTCCACCTGCTGGAGATGCTTTGCCTCATGCTGTGATCCTTCAGCCCAGCAAAGATGGATTGTAGGCTCATGTTCAGTTTAATGTCCACCTGGAGCCACGGGTCCTTTCCTGGTGAGCTGCGCTCCAGATGGGTGACATCCTTGTGACACCTGCTCCCTTGTCAATGGGAATTCTCTGCATGGAGAAGCTGAAGCACTCCATTGCTTGTGAAGCAGCTTTTGTGTCTGTCCTGGACAGGGATATTTTAATTAAATGCACAGGGTGCATTCCTGGATATTTTTTTGAATGTCTACAAGATGTGCATTAGCATCTGGTAATCTAATACCCAATGAAGACTAAAATACATTCTTTGGAAGAATAGCTCTTAACAGGAAGAGAAAATTAAAGCTCTTCTTTTGTCATTTTATGATCAGAAATCAACCTGACTTAAGAGGCAATATGTGAAGTGGAGCTTCCATTAGGGTGGTTTTGTCCTCACAGTTCACAATGGAGTAGGACTTGCCCATGTACATCAGCACTTCTTGGTATGTGGTCAGGAAGGCAGCTGAGTCCCCAGCCAGTCTTCCTTTTCCTTCCTGTTAAAATTCACCAGTTTGCCAACAGGTAAGGCTCTCCAAGTCCCAGGAAGAGTTAGCCTGTAGAGTTTTGGGTCTTGCCACCAGCCTTAAGGATGCTGCATAGTGGAAAAGGCCTGTTATCTTTTTCCATTGATCTTGCTGACATGAATTCATGTAGGGCAGGTAGGTTTTTATATTACCAGAAGAATAAATGCCTTCATTCAGGATTTCTGTATGGCATCTATTTCAGGACTCCTGTAAACCAGGTCTTTCCTTGAGTGCTTTTGATCATAAAAGGGGTTGTTTTATGCTTAAAAATTACCATTGGCTAGAAATGTGTTGTGCTTATTTGAGGTTTCAGTACCATACCCATCCCAACCTGTGATGCAGAGTGCATGTGAAGCCTTGGTTATGGTAATGGCTCTGCTCAGGTGTTGTTCACTTGGTTGGTTTTACTGTCCAAACACCAGCTGGGCAGTGACCTGTTGTGACCTGGGCAATGGAAGCCACTCACAGTACTGGTGCAGCTGGACATAAATACAAGGCTGCAGGTGGTCAGTGGTATTCTGGCTCTCTGTAACCAGTCCTGTCCCCCCACAGTCTCAGTACAATAGGAGTATAGCCCTGTCCCAATTTTTTTATAAATCTGATCAAAACAGAAGCAGTTTTTGGATGATCCTGTGGCCAGTAGAACCAGTCCATGAGAGCGAGGCTTCTCTCACTACAGACAGCTCATAAAGCTCTGGTGGGCTTCCAGTCTCACTTGATTTATGCACATCACTGCCACTGGAGCTACATTGCTTGCCCTGAGCCACTCTCCATTGTATGGAAGTGCTTCATCTGCACTTTGCCTTTGTTGCTAGTGTGGAAAAGAGAAATTTTCCACAGGTATTGCCTGTTTAATTTCTGTAGTTTAAATCTGAACAGTTCCTTAGCCAACTTCTTCCATAGCCAACCTGTGGTCTGTAGCAGCCCAGGTTCACCTTTTCCCTCTGAAGTGTGCTGGTCATGCCCTTGTCCTGCTGTGCTGCTCTGGCCTCTTCCACTGTGATGTCCCTGCTTCCATGTCTGTCACAACATTTACTCCATCTTCTGCTTTTTTTTGGTGCAGTGGGAGTTTTCTGGGCTCAGGCTTGTAGCAGCCCTTGAGTGGATGACATCAGCTCCTGCTCTGCCTTGAGCTGATGTGAAAAGCCTGATGCCAAGTGAGCAGTGTAAGCTGGAGCTGCCCATGGCTGTAACCCAAAATCTTTTCCCCAGCCACACAGCCCTTCCTAGGAAAGCAGCTCCCCTCTTCTGGGTGTTCCACTGTGCCTGCAGCCTTCTGGAGAGCAAAACACTGTGTGAGGCTTGGACTCACCTGTGATCAAGCAGCTGAACTGTAATGTCAGGTGTGAGCGGGGCAGGTAAATGCCTCTGCTGTGAATGGGAGCAAGTCTTTCATTGCTGAAACAAATCAAGCTGAATTCCATCCTTTCTATAGAATGCACGTTGCTGTTCATGTATTTCATAGGATTCCACGGATCTCTGTATGCTCTCTGGATTTGTATTTCTCTTTTTTATATCAACAGTAACACACATTCTTTTCTCTTTCCAGGGTGACTGTTGGATCTGTATGGAGCTCATGTCTACCTCGTTTGATAAGTTTTACAAATATGTATATAGTGTATTAGATGATGTTATTCCAGAAGAAATCTTAGGCAAAATCACTTTAGCTGTGAGTATTTTGTTAAACCTTGTTGTTGAAGATAATTGAAAAGTTCAGATCCTTGTTCAGATCATGCTCCATGTGAAAAGGTGGTTGGTCTGTGGAGCAGAATTGCTGCTGTTGTTTGCACCACACTGGGAATGGCTCTTCAGGGTGCTCATGACTTTTCCACAGTATGTTGCATGGTGTAAACAGAGATTCTGGGGTCAGTAATCAGTTCATAAACAGACCCCAGGACCAGCTTCCTTCTCTCTCTGCTTGAATGTGAGCATCAGCAGCAGAGGCACCAGCCCAGACCAGAGAAGCTTCTGGCAGTCTTGTGCAAAGGCTCCCAAAAGCACTGGAGAACCTGGCTGATGTTTTCTTGATGTAACCTGGAAGTTCTGGCCTAATGAAAAGTCAGGAAATTGAAACAGTTGTGACCTTCTGAAAAAATGTAGCATAGGGCTTGAAATAAGTTTTTGCTGGAGATAATTAACATCAGAGATTGTTCTGGCTCCACCTCTTGCTCCCCTCTCCCAGAGTGGGATCTTTGCAGGACGCAGGAGATGTGTGTTCACTTAAGCCATACCCTCTCTTATATCACCTTCTCTTTGCAGAAAAGGTTCAGAGAAAACTGTTTTATTGCCTGGCATATTACAGCATTGATATCTCAATGTATTAAATGCTTTTTACCCCTGTTCTTGGTGTTCCAAAAATTTAATAATCACAGGACTCTTACGACATCTGCTTATTTTTCATCTATTTTTCTTTCCTAGACTGTGAAAGCACTAAACCACTTAAAAGAAAACTTGAAAATCATTCACAGAGGTGAGTTCTTTGTGTCTTTTTTAACTTCATGTCTTCTTGTCTGTTAAAATAATTGCAAGAATTGTTGGTTCACTCAAAGTGTAAACATGGCATCTGTACCACTGTGAGTCTGAGCGCAGGTGTTGAACAAGTGTGCCTGTTCTGTTGCCCCTTCAGCCTGTGCTTTTTCCATGTAAGTGTGATTTCAGGGTGGTTGGGCATCTGCTGCTGCTTTTGGGCACGTGGCATCTCTGGGGCTGGCTCCATCCCCTCGTGCTCCCATGCAGGATCCAGCGCCAAAGGTGACGGCGACAGCGCGGCACTGCCGGCCTCCATCCTCTGCAGCTGCTCTGCTTGAAATTGAAACCTCCAGCCGTGACTTACTGGTTTAAATTTCTTCCCCCTGCAGACATCAAACCTTCCAATATTCTTCTGGACAGAAATGGGAATATTAAACTCTGTGACTTTGGCATTAGCGGACAGCTCGTGGACTCCATTGCCAAAACACGGGATGCAGGGTGCCGGCCCTACATGGCGGTGAGTGGGACGGGCTCTGTGGGATCTCACCTTCCCTGTTACCAGCCTGTTTCCTGTGGGATGAACACCCCTTTCCTGGATGAAACTGAGCTCTGGATTGAGTGCTGCTGTGGCAAAGTGTCCACATTCCTGGGTTTTTGCTGGCTTCCGCTGCTGCTGCCAGGGCTGTGGTGCTGGAGTGGAGAGGAGCTCTGTGCCTTCCAGCAGCTCCAAAACACCATTCCCCAGGGGAGCAGGCCTGTCAGAGTGTGGGTTTGTCTTGGTCTGCAAGAAATCCATTTGCTCTGCTAAGATTATGTCACAGGAGTTATTGCAGAGCAGAATTACAGTGATTTTTGTAAACCACTTTAATTCCAAAGTGTGCCAGAACTTCATTCCAGGAGAATGTGATTCTGGAGAGCAGCAGTAGCAGAGCAGCTGCGTGGAAATTGCTGGGGCTGAGTCCTGGCTCCTGGGAGTCTGTCCTGCTTGTTTGCTGCCCTCCCCCTCCCAGAGAGAAAAGCTGTAGTGGTGATTTTGGAAGCTGTCTGAGGGTTTTAAACACTTCAGTGCTTCAGGGTGCTTTAAAAATGCATCTCTGTTCTCACATGAGCTGAGAGTACAATGTGCAGGGAGCTGTGCCTGCTGCTGTTCATATAACTTTAATTTTAGTGCCTGTCTTTATTTTTTGTTACACATTTATGGCTCTGTATGCTGAAAAATACTGTTTTCTGAACTCTTTTTATCTACAACTAAGTAGAAAAAAGGAAAATACCTCTCTTCCAAAGCGTGGTTCCCACCTGGCTTGAGCCATGGCTCTCAGATGGCTTTTCTCTGACTGTGGTGTCCAAGGCAAAAGCTGTCTGCCCTGACTCTGATCTTCCTTTGAGCCATGGGTGGGTGGTCAGTTCTGCTCAGGCTGTTGGTGTAGCTATGCCATGACAGTTCTTCCTGAGATGTCTGTAAATAGCTGCAGTGCTCCCTTTCCCCTGGGATGTGGGTAGGTGAGTGCTTCCATAGCCCTTTGGTTTTCCTTTCTCCTGTCTGTCTGTCTGTCTTTCTACGTGCACTCCGTGATTTGTGCAGCTCCATCGGCAGCTCCAGACTTGGGTGGACTTTTAAGTGAGCAAAAGTGTTGCAGTTCAGTTTGTGTTTTCCAGAGCCTTGGCAGGGCACAGGGTTTGTGGGGCAGCCAGCAGCTGGCAAGTGATGTGGGAGATGATTGGCCTCTTCCCTGCTGCTCTGCAGCCTCAGTGACTCCTTTCCAAGTACAAGAGCATTTCCACGTACCAGAGAGCCTGGGAAATGGGGAGATGTCCCCAGTGTGCAGACACATCTGCCAGATATTTCTCCAAGCCAGCAGAGGCTGATGTCTGAAGGGATGCTGTGATCAAACTGGATATACCTGGGAAGGAGTCAGGCTGCCACACTCCTCTCAAAAGGAAAATGGTATTTTTTTAGTGTAAAATAGGCCAAGAGTAGTAGCTCAGTTCAGCCAGGGAGGCTCTCCTTAGGGCTGCTGGATGCTTCTCCCTGATGATAGTGTCTGGTTTTGCAAGGCTCACCAACCCCATGGCACTCACCTCTGAAGGAGCCTGGTCCCCACGTAGCTGTTGGTAACAAAGACACTGGATGTCAGCCAGTGTGGCTGTGAGTGCTCTGAGGAGGCAGCAGGAGCCATGTCCAGCTGCCAGGCAAGTGCTGTGTGCTTGGACCAAAATTGCTGGAGCTGTCACAGCGAGCGGCGCCTCAGCCTTGGAGCTGCGGTGCTAAGAGGTCGTTTTGCTTTTGGCTTTCAGTTCCCCTGCAATTGTTACAGTGAGCAAAGGCCTCAGAGTGTTGGTACCTCGTGTTCCCTGGAGGAAAGAAAGGCAGGACTGAGTTCCCAGGCAGTCCCTGGCCCTGGAGCAGCCCGGGCTGTTCTGAGCCCTCCTCGCCGTGCCCTGTGCTGGTGCCAGCGCTGGGGGTTTGCTCTGGGTGAGGTTCCACAGCCTCCACCCAGCAGTGGGTGTTCCTGGCCAGCCCTGCATCCTCCCTGACTGCTGCTCCCTGTGGTCCCTGCCTTGCCTCTGGCTGTGGGGATGCTGCTGGGAGCGGGCTCTGTGTGCCACGCTGGAGCCGGAGGCCTTTGTGTCATTACTGCTTTTTGCCTTCTGAATGCCCCAGTGAGCCCAATGCCTGTGTCAGAGAGGAAGGTGAGACTGGAAGGGCTTGGTTTAGGCAGGGCTGGAGGGGCAGACCCAGCCATCGTGAGGATGGGTGTCCTGCCCTGCTCCTTCCAGACCTCCACAGGAATGGAGTGTGATGCTGTCACCTCCATCCTTGGTCACTCAGGTCCTTTTCCCAGGTCAGCTTGGAGCCTCTGGCTGCAAACCGTGGCTTCTTCTTATTTCTCCCTGGTGAAGGTGGACAGTTGCTGCTGGCATTGCTGTCAGGGCCAGCTGGATGTCTTGTGTTCAGGTGGTTCAGGCAGAGATCAGGCCATGTATGGCTGTTTGTATAGCTGGAGTTTGGAAGAGAGGGAGGATCTGTGGTGCCCACTGCTCATTTTTCAGTCAAGATGCTGTTGCTCAGGTGGACACTGAGCTGGAGAAGCCCCATGGCAGCCTGTACCCTTCTCTGATGCATCCATCCCCTGTCCTTTCACCCCATCAGCGCATCCAGAGATGGGTCTCCACCTCAACCATTTCCTTTCCTGCTTGCACTTGGCATCAGAAGGACACCTGGCCTGAGCCAGGCTTTGTCTGCAGCCCTCACTCCAGGTCCTCAGAGTGTGACATGGTGACTCTTCCTTCGTTGGTGTTAATTGCTCCCATGTGATCTACATGGAAAATTCTCAGCATTCTTCCTGCCCTGTATTTAGATGGGATTTATTTTGGTCCATCCTGCTTTCCCTTTAGCTGTGCCACCGTGGTCTAGGGCCAAAACCCCGCTGCTCTCTTTGCTTACAGGAACAGGGTGCCCCTCATGGGTGCCTGAGACAACCAGCTGTGTCTCACCAGTGCCACCCATCCCACCAGTCCCTCGGGGCAGTTTGTCCCTGCCCAGAGCAGCTGCAGTCCCCTCCTTCCTCTGCAGCCTGGCAGCTTGCTCTGCTGTGGCACATCCCTGTGGGTCACAGCACTGGCCAGGCCAGCATCCCCATAATTTGATGTGTTCTGAGCTGCTCCATCCCTGGTGGCAGCTTCCAGACATCATGGTGTGTCCCCAGTAGAGTTCAGGGCTGGGCCACCTGCTGCTGCACTTCTCAGCTGTGTCTGCCATGAAATTGTATTAAAATGTGGCTTACAAAGCAACCAGGGCTTTCAGAGTATTTCCTGTACCCCGTAATTTAGAATTTGTTGCTATGCAGGTATCTGTATTATTGTTGTAGTAAAAACTGAATGAGTGCCTGTTTCTTTTGACATGTTAATTATTATATTTTTAACTAAAGAAGGCAGGCTGAGGTTTCTCATAAAGGTGACATGCAAGGCATAAAGATGTTTTTTGTTGGCTCAGCTCTCTGGATAACCTGCTCTTAGGTGTGAATCACCCATGTCTGCCTCAATATTGCTTTCTATGAAAGACATTTTGCATGTCTTAAAGCCTTGTAACATTGTAGTTGCCTTCGAGGGCTGACTAAAACCTTGTTAGAGGAGCTTTTCTTAAAGCACATTGTTTTTAATAGTTCCTTAGTAGCTGGTTGTGGAGAAGAGTTCTGGTAGATGCTGCTAAGCCTCACTCCCCAGGGTGGTGGATGAGATGTTGATTCCAGTTCTTATGATCCCTTGGGGAAACAATTTGGCTGTGAAAACAGAGAAGGTGACACTCTGTGTTAAAGACATCCCAAAGTGGAACAAAACTAAGTAAATAAGACAGTCACAACTATTCAAGGTGTTTGTGCAAAAGGAAAAAAACCCAAAGCATTGGACTGTGATAAATTGCCATTTCTGGTCACCTTTTCCACGATACCTCCATAAAATCAGTGTTTGAAGTGATTCCTTGGGATGTTTCTCTGCTGGGGTTGGATGGCTGCCCTGGCCACAGGTTTTGCTTGGGGCTGTGCCAGGCTCAGGGTTCTCTCTAGCTTTGCAGATGCTTCTCATTGCTTCCTGCATGGCACAGAGCTTGACTGGTCCTTCTTGCCGTTGCAGCCGGAGAGGATAGATCCCAGCGCGTCCCGGCAAGGCTACGACGTGCGCTCGGACGTCTGGAGCCTGGGGATTACACTGGTGAGTGAGGGGCTTTGCAGCCTCCTGTGCACGTGGGCAGCACAGCCCAGCTCCTTGCTGTGCTGTGGTTCAAGTGGGCACCTCCTGGCTCAGGAACAGCCTGGGTGCTTTCCATGTAAAAGGTTCTCCTGCAGGACGTGAGCAGGGAAGAGGTGTTGGGCTGTAAATGAAGTTTGTGCTCAGAATCTGAGATGAGGGTGCTGAGTGTGGTGCTGCAGAGCACCCAGCCTGTGTGAATAAGCCTCTGGCAGCTGCTGTGCTTTGGCTGCACAGAGACTTTGGTTAATCCTGGGTTCTGGGATTGGGATTCCTCACTGGCTTAACCATGTAGTGCTAGCTGCACACATTGATACAGTGAGAAGCTCTTGCTTTCTCCAGGTTGTGAAGCAGAAGAGAAAGCAGAAGCAATTAAATATGAACCAGTAGCTTCTGTTCTCACCACTGATGTTTAAAAAAACTCATTTTCAGTATCCTGGAGTTGGATTCAGGGATCCTTATTGGTCCTCTCCAACTTGAGATATCATGTAATTGTGTTATTCTCATTATCCATTTTCTCTAGTGCTTGTTAGGATGCTTGGGAAAGGACTGGAGGATTTTACTCTCCTACACTGGTTTGATTTATGTCAGTGGAGGAGCAGACATGGCCAGCACAGAAGCATGGCCTGGTCAGAGTAAATCTGGCCATGCCCCTCACACAGGCAGCAGAATTTACTGCTGGGTAAAACCTTCCCTCTACTTAGAATCATACAGGGAATAGGATGAAAAATCTCATCTCAGTCTTCCTTCTGAGGGGGTCCAGGGTTGTTGCAGACATTTTTTTCCCTGAGTGAACTTCCCTGATGTCACCCTGCCTGGTGCTGTTGCTGTCTCCCTGCAGTACGAGCTGGCCACGGGGCGATTCCCCTACCCCAAGTGGAACAGTGTGTTTGACCAGCTGACACAAGTAGTGAAAGGAGACCCACCACAGCTGAGTAACTCAGAGGAAAGGGAGTTTTCCCCAAGTTTCATCAACTTCGTCAACTTGTGGTAAGTGTGTGCTGCTGAAAGCACTGGGGTTGGCTCGTTTTGTTGGCTGGTATTTGGCAAGGGTCAAGTGTCCAGCACTTCCTGGCTTCTTTTCACATTCCTGCACCAGCATAAGAGGGAGGACTTCTCACATTTTAGTGGTTTGGAGGTGATGGGGGATTTGTGTGGGTTGGGACTGAAGGACAGACCCTGTAAACTGCTCTTCAGGAAAGGAATTAGGAGAAAACCTCTGAGAGGCTGTGCTAGAGAGAGGAGACATGGTAAGGAGGGAAGTTTCCATGGCAGGAAGTTTGAGTCAGACACAGCCCCAGCCCTGCCTGCACAGCTGGGATGGCTGCAAAGGAGGGATGGAGGTTACTCCTGTGGTCACTCACAGTGCAAGGATGGGTGTTCCAGAAAACCAAAAGTGGTGTGTCCCACTGTGACAGCACCATGTCCTGTAAAAGTTTGTATTTGATGTGTGTAACATTTTCCCTGATCCCACATTCTCCTAATTATCTTTATGCTTTCTTTAGCCTTACAAAGGACGAGTCCAAAAGGCCAAAGTACAAAGAGCTTCTGGTGAGTTCTCAGTGCTGCATCTTTCAATGCCTCCAACACACAGCTCACATGGGGCTGGGCTCAGGCAGAAGTGAGATCTGGAGCAGAGCCCTGGAGCTGGGCTGCGGCAGGGTCTGTCTGTGGTGGGGGTGCTGAAGGAGAGAGAGCAGCAATGCTTTTGGCTTGGATCAGTCACAAGTGGCAACTTCAAGGAGCTCTGGGCACCTGGAGGGCACCTCTTAGAGGCTGTAGTTCCACAATCAGCCCTGGGGTTTCACATCACCTGATGTGAAAGGGCTTTTTGCCTGATGTCCTGGCCCAGAACCTCCCTGATGTTATGTCCCAGCTGCTCTGATCTGGCTCTGGCCAGTGCTGCCTGCTGGGCAGAGCAGAGGGTCAGGGCTCAGGAGAGCAGAGCTTGGCTTTGACCTCTGCAAGGCACTCCCTGTCACTCTCCCCACTGTGACCATGCTGCTGATGAAACCTCTCCTGAAAGGATTTCAGGAAATGTCAGTGCTGCAGAGGAGCTGCTGAACCTGCACCCTCACTGCCTCCTGCCTGTCAGCTCCTGACACTCTGGAGTCCTGTACTGAGGTTACTGCCTCTAACCTCCCGCGTTACAGACCTGGATTCCCAATGTGGAAAAGCCATGGACCAGGCTGTGTCCTGGTGTCCTACAGCCGCCACAAAGTGTGTTCTTGCACCAGACAAATTCCCCTGCTCAGTTTTTACCTGAGGGGTACATGCCCGGAGGGTGACCATAACTCTGGTGTTTTTTATCTGCTTCCAGAAACATCCCTTCATCCTGATGTATGAGGAACGCACAGTGGATGTTGCATGCTATGTTTGTAAAATCCTGGATCAAATGCCAGCAACTCCCAGCTCTCCAATGTACGTGGATTGATACTGCTGCTACATCAAACTCTAGAAAAAGGGCTGAGAGAAAACAAGCTGTAAAGAATTTTCATCACATATTGCAGTGTTTTTAATGCTCGCCCAGACACCATGTGCAATAATATTGGTGTTATTTCCATCCTGTCTGTATACTGTTGTCACATATAAAGTGCATCCCTGTAATACCTGATCACACAGTGTTAGTGTTGGTCACAGAGAGACCTCATCTTGCTCTTTTGTGGACATATTCATGAAATGTGGAAATAAGTACATATATTTGTTGACTGTGATTGGATAGCACCTAAAATTCATTTCTAGACTCAAAACTTGGAGACTCCTCAGCAGCTACTGGAAAGATTTTTCTCTCAAACTCTTCCGATTGTTGTTTCAAGTAATAATAAAAAGCAAACAAACAAAAGTTAGGCGTTGTCTGTCTGAACATTAAGAGACTTTGCCTGGAGGGAGAAGAACTTGCTTAACCAACGAGATGCTTTGCCTTCTGGAGCTGGAAAGGCAAAGGAGAATTTTATTCTTCACAAAGTGCAATAGATTTACTGCTATGAAATTCTGTTGCTTTACAGTCGCAGTGTACTTTCTGGGGACAGTGTGCTCAGCTGAACTTCCTGTTAAAGAGAGATCATGTTAAATATAGTGAATATGTCTTTACCAAAAATATGTTGCGTTGAAAGAGGCTAACATTAAACTATTGAGATGGGACATAATGTATTCTTCCTCCTTTTACCAAGCCAGCCACTCTTCACTCTTAACTAGGTGTCCTGTAAATTGTTACCTGGTAAGATAAGACCTTTGACCTGAAGAATTATTAAACTACTTGATTGAATTTAACCTGCTTGTTGACCTGGTTTATAGTGCACAGTGCTCACCACCCACTGGCTTTGCTTTGCCTTCACCCAGTGCCATCCACAGAGGCTGCAGCTGCTTGAATGGGCCACCAGCTGATGGCTGTGAGTCCTGGCCAGTGTTTCTCGTGTTCCTGCTGTCCCCAGCCCTGCTGCTTGCGCCTGTGGCACGGCCCAGCCCTCCCAGCCCCATGTCCCTGAGCTCCTGAGTCCCAGTCCAAACCTGAGCTCTTCCTTGTCGCTGCTGCAGGCAGGATGGAGGGGTGGCCCTGGCTGCCACGGGGCTCTGTGCCCACCACACCCTGCTGAGCTTGCTGGAGACAATTCACCACCACCTGGAGACTGAACCTCCTCTGTGACCTCCACAGCTCCTGGTGCTGCACCCCGAGCAAGCCTCTCTGAGATTGTTGGGCGCGGAAGGAGATGAGGTGGAGATGAAGGAGCATCCAACTCCTCTCAGCTGGCCCAGCAAGGCCAGGCAAGCTGTCATCTTCTGGTCCATTCCTAAATGAAACAGCACATCAGACTTTTCTGTTTGTTTAATTGACGTATTTTTCAAAGATTAATTTTTCCCAAAAACTCTTTTCCCCCAAAAATATTGCAGTTTTCAGGTGTTTAGTAGCATACCAGGGATAAAATGGAGGCTGCAGGGTCTCTGTTTTCCATTCTGAGCTGCTGTAGGTGTTTGGTAGGACTTCATCAGTGCTAGAGCAACCTCCCATCAGAGCTCGGCAGCAAGCCTGGACACAGTAGGAATGAAAACACCGTGGTGCTGGCAGGATCCCAGGGAAGGGCTCCCCACATCCAAGCAACGGCACCGTGTACAGAGCAGCCCGAGGCAGAGCGCTGAGTGAAGACCAAGCAGCACGTCCCAGCTGGGAAGGAGACCTGGGACACAGCTGGTGTCTGTCTGCCGCGGAGGGGACACGTCCTGGTGCTGCTGCTGGCACTGTGGGATCCCTTGGTCCTGCCCTTCCTGGATCGTGTTCCTCGGGCTGCTCCTCAGGCAAGGCAGAGGTTTCTGCAGTACCTGCTCCTTCCGTGCATCCTGCATAAAGATCAGGCAGACCATGCGTGTCTAAAGCAGTCATTCTGTCCCCACCCCCAGAGCCTTTCTCAGGCAAATCCCGTGGAGCTGTGATTCCTCCCTCCAGCCTTCAGCCCCTGGAATGGGACTGCAGGTGCTCCAGGTCCTGAGGGGTGCTGGCTGTGGGGGCTGAAGAGACCCAGACCCAGGAAGGGCAGCCACACGTGAGGCTTCACCCTCCCTTCGGGTGTGAAAGTGTGACTCACTCCTCCCGGCAACAGGGAACCCAAAAACCTTTCAGAGGGCCAGCACTGAGATGGAACCTCCCAAAACACACGGGACTGCCTTGCTCTGCCCTGTCGGGATGGCTGGGTCTGTGCTCTGGTGCCATCCCATCTCCAGCCCAGGACCAGTTTGCTGGGAATGGAAATGCAAAGCTTTGAGCTGCCAGTGACAGGAGGGAGGTGCTGCTGTCTGGGTGGCTGTACAGGACAGGTTTAGCCTATTCAACATAGATTATTATAAAGGGTGCACCGTTTATTGCAATGTATCTATTAAAAAAAAAAAAAAAAAGAAAAAAAGGTGTATAGTGTTCAGAAGCTGTGAAAATAGTGTAAGAACTGTACATTGTGAATTCTGGTTATTATTTTTTTTCTTGTACCATAGAAAAAATGTATAAAAATATCAAAAAGCTGATGTGCAGGGATGTTGCCTTATTGTCTGTAAAATGAAGCTCAGGAACATAACTGCTTCAAAGAGCTTCCGAATATTTTATCCGGTATCCTGGTTTGACTTCCTCCTCTGTTTAAGCTATTATACATGGATCAGAGTGTTTATGTAATAGTTCTATCCTTTTGCCTGCAGGTCAGTTGTAATAAAACTAAGATGCGACTGTGACCTTGTTATTTTCATTTTGTAAGGTCAGACGTGAACGGGAAGGTTCACTAAGAGCTGTGGAATACCTGCCTTCCAGGCCTGGCCTCCAGGTGGAAGAAGAAAACAACCTTCAAATCTGCTTGTGTCAAATGAAAGAGCTGAAGGGAGCTCTGGATGTATTTTCTGTCTCTGGAAGACTGCTGGGTCTTTGGTGTGTTTGGGCACCTCTCAGGCGATCACTGTTTGCAGCACAGAGAGGTCCTGGTGGCTCAGGACACCTTGTCCCTGTGAGGAGGGCAGGTGGCTGTGCCCACTCTCCAGGGAAGGGGCAGCTGGAGCTCCCAGCTCTGATGGTTGCAAGGTCTGCAGAACCCAGATGGTCTCAGAGTCCTGGGTAAGTTCTGCTGCCTGGTGCTGGGAGGTCTCTTCTGCCTGGAAGCTGTGGAGGGCTTGGAATCTGCCCAGCCAAGTGGGCAGAACTGGACCCCAGCAGCCCCACCGGGAAGGAAGAGTGCCTGGTCACGAGTGCCTGTCCTGCTCCACTGAGCTGGATGGGACAGTCCAGGAGTGCCCAGCCCAGAGAGGGGAGAGCAGAGCACCCTGCAGGGATCGCTGGTCATGGTAGACCTCAGGATCAGGAATAGTTGGGAATGGGTGGATCACCCTGCTCTTGCAGGGTCTCACCACTTGAAGGGTGACAGTTGTGTCCAGAGAAGGGAACGCAGGGAAGACAAACGGAGCTGAAGGTCTTGCTGCGTAGAGATGCACAGTGTGAAAGGTTCACGTAGCTCAAGTCTTGTCAGTTTGCCTAAATTCCATGTTCCCACCACACCAAGCCTTTTTCTGGAGCTTTTTGTTGCCAGCACAATACTTTGGAGATTTTTGAGTCACCTGCTATCCTCACTCTTCAGTCAGAATCCAAGATCCCTCATTTGGTGAAGGAAGAAGACAAAATCTGAGCACACCCCAGGGACGGTCCTTCCTTCCCCGGGAGGGAATGTATTTATGGATATTTCAGTCCCTCTCAACTGCTCCTTACTGAACTCATGCTCCATTCTCCCTCTGGACTCTCTCCTGTCTGCGGGCACTTCACTGCCCTCGCTGAGGATCCTGCTGTCACTGTGTCACTGCTGAGGCAGCACAGAAAAAATCCACCCTGGTCCCAGATGCTGCTGGTGTCTCCAACAGGATCCATTCCTGCACAGGGCCAGTGCTACTGCTCCTGACAGCCCTTGGACAATTCCAACACTCCTTGCTTGAGCGATGTGTGGTGGCTTTCTCCAGGCTGGGAATTTTCCTTTGTGCGTCAGGGCCAGGTGAGCACAGCTCGGCTCTGGCTCCCTCTGTCCCAGCACACCGAGGCTCTCCTGGTGTCCATGCTCAGTGCCAAGGCTCAGGAGCCAATGTTTGGACCAGCCTCCCAGAAGACCTGGAGCCACTGGCCACTGTCTGTGCTTAGTGGCCCAGACTGGCGCCTCGCACCAATGCCTCGCACCTTTGTACCCACTGGCGTGGCCGAGGTGCTTCTTAGATCTTCCGCAAGCATCATACAGCATCCAGAAAATCCCACTGTGCTCTGTTGTGGTTATTATGTGTCTCCAAGAGCAGCTTTGAGGTTTGGATGAGCTCAAACCCGTCCCTGCCTGGACCCAAGCAGGTGGAATGCAGATGTGCATCATTACTGTTCTGTCAGGAGCACTTTGAGTTCAGTATTTCCATGAATACTCTATCATGACTTCCCCTGGCCTTCATCCCAGCCATCTTTCCTTTGGGGGCCAGGCGAGTATAAATGAAGGGCTCAGGCCTGTGTTACTGAGGGTTCCCCCTGTGCTGGCACTGCTGGGGCACCTCCAGTGCTGGGGACAGCTCAGGACAGGAAGGGCATGGAGGGGCTGGAGTGTGTCCAGAGAAGGGAACGGAGCTGGGGAAGGGGCTGGAGCCCCAGGAGCAGCTGAGGGGGCTGGGAAGGGGCTCAGCCTGGAGAAAAGGAGGCTCAGGGGGGACCTTGTGGCTCTGCACAGCTCCTGCCAGGAGGGGACAGCCGGGGGGGTCGGGCTCTGCTCCAGGGAACAGGGACAGGAGGAGAGGGAACGGCTTTAGGCTGGGCCAGGGCAGGCTCAGGGTGGGCAGCAGCAGGAATTTCCCCATGGAAAGGGGGCTCAGGAATTGGAAATGCCCAGGGAGGTTTGGAGTGCCCATCCCTGGAGGGGTCCAAGGAATTCCTGGAGGTGGCACTCAGAGCTCTGGGCTGGGGACAGGGTGGGGATCAGGCTGGACTCAGTGGTCTGGGAGGGCTTTTCCAACCTCAGTGATTCCATGATTCTGTTAACACATAGGTGCTGCTTTTTAAAACAACTCCATTTTCCTTCGACCCCTGACACAAATCACACGTGGCCATTGCTTTGAGCGTGGTAAGGGGCCCGGGGAAAGATGGAGTGACTGCTCTGAGGAACAAGAAAAGGAAAAAGCTGTATTTTGCCTTTATGTTTACAGCTGTGCAAGTGCCTGGAGAACGAGATGAAGCACAAACTCCCTCTCCTGGAGACACACGGCACGTTCTGTTGGAAACGGAGCAGCAGGGCAGTCGGTGGGCTGCTCCGGGGGACATCTGCCAGAAAGCCTTTGTCTTGGCATAAATCCCATGCCTCCCATCAGGAGAACGTGGTGTGGCCAAACAGCAACTCCTGCTCAGCGGAGCAGAAGAGCTGGTCTGGACTCAGCCTCCCCAGGTGCTCTGCTCCAAACCTTGGCACCTGACTGGCGTCCTTCAGCGCTGAGGCTCCCTGTACCACTCGCTCTGCTCTGTGCCTTTCACAGCAGGGAGACTCATCCTCCCCCGCTGCTCTGCGGCACAGGCAGGCTCTCCTCAGCAGGCAGACTGGGCAGGGGAGTGCTCCACTCCATGGTTGTTCCTGAAATACGCCTAGGCTGAGGCTTGTCTCCTGGTTCTCTGAGTAGCCATGACCTGGCTCAGCCCAGGCTGTTCATCACCGCATGCCTGGCTGCAGGGTGTGGGTTAGACATTGAAAGATGTCCATAGGAACTGGTTATTTGTTCATCGACATCTTTTCAGATGCACTTGAGCCATGTCTCAGGACCATTTCACCTTTAGCCTAACAGCTAAAGGTGAAGTCAGCTAAAGGAGGGACAACCTTTGTCCCTCCTTGCACACAGGTGGGCAAATACCTGGGAACCTTTTCTAATCAAAGGGAAGATGTGGCAAATCTGGAAACAGACACTCGGGGCTGCTGTGGAGAAGGATCCAAGGTCCCCCAGGGTGCCTGTGGGCAGTGGGAGGTTTGGCTGTGGCAGAGCTCTGCCCGTACCCAGCACCCTGCAGCCACCAGCCCAGTGCTGACAAAAATACGAAGGGCAGGGAGTCAGCTCTGCCTTTAAGGGGGACACAAGGAGTGGGGTCTGCAGGAAAACAGAGCAAAGCCAGAGCCAACAGAAGAAAAAGACAGGAGACTCTGGCTCGTGTGTTCAGAAATCTTCCAGGAGAAACTGCTGCTATGAATGAAATTCATCTGGCCTTGAAGGACTGTAGCTGTCCCAGGGCATGCAGCTGGTACCAGGGAGTGGCAGCTGGGCCAGCTGTGGCTCTCCCAGTGGTGAAGTCAAACAGCAAACCATGAGCAGACAGGGTGGCAAGACAAGGGTTTTAATAATGAAGGTGTTGCTGGTAACATAGGTAAGGAAATGTGCTTGCTTACAGGTTTGAAGCTGACAGCATCCCTTTAAATAAGGAAATACATTTGCTGAGAGGAGAAAGATACCTGGAAAACTCTGTACAAGGCCGCAGTGGAGCAGCTAACACTACTCTGGGTCAAGTGCTCTGAATATTCTCCACGGACTGGCTTCAAAAAAATCTCTCACTTAGAAAAAGAAATTCTTTTAAAAAAATGCAACCTGTGATTGTCTATCCTAGCAGTGCCCTGTGACATTTGTACAATAGAAAAATGGTGCTTTAAATAGTGACTTGAAAGCTACTGCCACGTGCTTTATACAGCATGCAACAACACCAGGGACTGGGGACACTGCCCGGGCTGCAGAGCTGCCTCCCACAGCTCCAGCATCCCTGGGGAAGCGCCACGGGAGCCACGGCCAGGCTGGACCTCCTCCCAGCAGCTTCACCTCCGTGTGCTGTCCTTCCAGTAACACAAATATTAAATACACTCAGTCTGTAAATAGTTTAACAATCTTTGTCAGCAACAATATTTACTTTGGCAAAACCAGAGTTGCAATGAACAGATGTGTCCATCACAAAGTCTGCAGCAAGTTCTTTGGTGGAAGCCAAGAAGTGAAGCAAAGGCTCCTTCTTGCTAGAGCCTGAGGAAGAATATTGCACAGAGACTCCTAGGAGAAATGCTGGTGATTCCAAACGGGAGCATCACTGCGGGAGAGCTTCCTTCTCTGCCGGCTTCGGGAGAACGGGCTCCTCCAGGCTCGGTGATTCACAGCTGTTCTCCGGTAGCCTTGCTCTGGGCTGAGGGAGCAGTGACGCTGGATAAACTCAGGGAGGAGGGGAAGACTGCTGGGGATGGAGGAGGGACGGGCAGGAGGAGGGAGGGGAGGATGGCAGGAGCAGGCGCTCACACAAAGCCTCGGCCCCACGAGTGGTCACTGAGCGTCCCTGCCCGGCTCCCCCTGCTCCCGGATCATGCAAGGGCTGGAGATCACCCTCACCTGGCTGTGCAGAGAACAGCCCCTCCAAAGCCTGGCTGGTCCTTTCACACGACTTGCTCCTACCTTGGCCAAAACACATCACTCATCTCTTTGTGTGCACCGGGGACACGGCTGCTCCACTGGGATGCCACATCCCCGCCATTCCCGCGCCTGCATCCTGAACATCTGCCTCCAACGTCCAGAGCTCTCTGCTCCAAGGCCATAGGCTGCAGCCTGATTCAGTTCAGAATGCAGCCAGGACGGCTCCCGGGCTTTCAGCCCCTCAGGACATGCCAAGGTGCCGCTGTGAACTCGGTGATCTCCATCTCTCATCCACCTGGAGCAGAGCCCTGCAGGGATGGGGCAATGCAGCTTTGGGCAGGGGGGAAGCAATGGCCTGGCTGTCCACAGAAGGGTGCTTGGCACCTGGCTGGGCACAGCCCCCTGCTCTTCACCCTGGCATGGGCACAGCCAAGATGAGCCCAACAGGTCTGCCTGAAGGACTGGGAGAGGAGAGGAGAGGAGAGGAGAGGAGAGGAGAGGAGAGGAGAGGAGAGGAGAGGAGAGGAGAGGAGAGGAGAGGAGAGGAGAGGAGAGGAGAGGAGAGGAGAGGAGAGGAGAGGAGAGGAGAGGAGAGGAGAGGAGAGGAGAGGAGAGGAGAGGAGAGGAGAGGAGAGGAGAGGAGAGGAGAGGAGAGGAGAGGAGAGGAGAGGAGAGGAGAGGAGAGGAGAGGAGAGGAGAGGAGAGGAGAGGAGAGGAGAGGAGAGGAGAGGAGAGGAGAGGAGGCAACAGTGAGCTTCCCTCTCCATGATTTCCTGTTGCCACCCAGGTGAGGTCACAGGTCACCTCACCACACAGTCTTGTCATGAGCTGCTCCAGTTCTCACAAGAGTGACTGCTAAAACTTGGGGGGGGGGGGGGGGCAGGGGAGGGGGTGGGGAAGATTAAAGAAGGAAAATGGAAGTTCTTGTCAATCAAAGGAAGTGTTGCTTCAGGCACTGGTGTCTTCTGTGGGGTTGTGTCAATGGAGGAAAACCGAAGTACCAGAGCTGTGCTGTCAGTTTTCAGTGACTGGAAATTCAAACAAGTTTATATGCTGGGAAAATGACTCCAGTTTGCCCTGGATGAGGCACGTTAGCCCTGCACGTTCTGTGGCACGACAGGAGCACTGTGCTGCCTGCTGCAGGCTCACAGCACCCTGCCCCAGCACGTCCCTTCACCACTGCTGCAGGTGCAGGTCCATGCTGGTGTTCAGGTTGAGGTCGGCAACATCCAGGAAATCGATGTTGAAGATGCTGGGGCCCGCGGGGGTGAGCGAGCTGAAGCCGGTGGCCGAGCTGGGGGGGGTGAGGTCCAGCCACTCCATAGTTTCCCACGGAGACTCAGTGAAACTCATTTGTAAACCGGAGCCTTCGGCAGGGGAAGGGGACAGCTGGGTTTCCATGGGCGACAGGGGAGTCTGTAAAATCTCCTGGGAGTTGAGCAGTTCATCCGCGGCTTTGCCGGAGAACCCCTCCATCATCCCTTCGAAGTGGGGCTCCTCTCCCCCCATCTTCAGCAGGGCCATCTCGCTGACCCTGCCCAGGGGGCTGTGGGCATTGAGCAGCACCTCGAGGTGGGCGTCGCTGCTGCCCGGGCAGTGCTCGAAGGGCAGCGGGGCCGAGGACACCGGCTCGAACGCGGCGGAGCCCTTGGGCACAGAGGCACCCGAGCTCCCCGGAGACACCATTATCTGAGGTACTTTCTGCAGGCAGGACCGATCTTCCTTGGCATTGGCTGGAATTTCTGTCAACAAATGAGAGGGATTTGAGGTGCTCTGGCGGTGCCCACCACCACAGCCCTGCAGCTGAGCTCTCGGGCATCCCTTTGGAAACCTGCTCCCCACTCGATCCCACTGGCACTGCTTGCCCACCCTCCCTGGGGGAAGCCTCGCACATTCCTGCTTTCTGACCTTGATCCCCCGGGTTGGGACACAGTCCCTAGGGCACAAGCACTGGCAGCTGTCCCCAAGGGGCTGGGGAAGGGCACAGGCAGCCCTTTGCACGGGGAGTGCTCTGGGTGGGAGATGGCACCGGCAGCCCTGGGAACGGGGGGGACACTGGGGGCTCTGTGTGGAGAGGGGGCTGGCAGTGCTGTGCACAGGGCTCCTGCCCTGCTGGCCCTTCTCTCTGCACAGGTGACAGCTGAGCCCAGACCACCCCACTGGGCTGGCACAGGCAGGAGCAGGCTCCAGGAGGGCCAATGTGCTTTGGGGCTCAATCTCAGTGGGTGCTGGCACACAGAGGGCAGGGGAAAGCTGTACTCGAATCAGGCAGCTCTGCTGGGGTGCACTGAGCCCCACAGACAGATGCTGGCTGGAGGGGAAGCCCCAGAGGGGAAGAGGGAAGCAGAGCATACCTCCACTCTCAATCAGCACGTCCAGGAGCTCGTCCATCTGCTGACTCCGTGTCATCTGCTGCAGCAAACGACAAAGAGGAGAGGAGAGGCCATTAGGAGGACAGTCCCTCCGGCCACAAGCCAGATAGATGGCTCTAGACCCCAAAAAGGATGGCTCTAGACCCCACAAATGGCTTCTTCCCACACAGAAGAGAGGCCACACCAACACGGGGCTGGCAGTGGTGTTCAGGGCACTGCAGGGATGTGGCACAATCACGGAGGATCCAGGGAGAAAAGCACTCTTCCCTGCTGCCAACCCTGTGCTCTGTGGCCACCACCGCCTGCCCTGTCCCAGGGCCCTCAGGACACATTTTGGCCCCAGCACCTCACACTGGCACGTGCCTGCCTGCCCTCCCTGCTCCCTGCACTGCCCAGTCTGCCTCCTCTCCCTGACCAGAACCTGGAATATCTCCTGCACGCTGGCATAGACCCATTTTCACCCTGCCAACAGCATCACTCCACTTTCTCAAAGGCACCAGCAGTCCCAGCACCGAGGCTGCTCCCAGACTCTGATGGGAAGGAAGGTGTTCCTGGGTGATGGCCAGTCCTCCCTGCAGGAGCAGCGCTCCAGGGATGGCTCAGGGGGCAGATGGGTGAGCAGGATGAGCTTGTGACCTGGGAATGCTCAAGGGTCTTTCTCTGCCACAGCACTGAGCACCCAAAGAGAGTACACTGGCACCCCAGGGGACCTGGGGGGTGTCAGGACCCCTGGGTGCACAGGGGACACTATCCAGCCCAGCAGGGTCTCTGACTCCTTTGTGGCACCTAGTCAGCAGCTAACCCTTCAAAAAAGCCCATTCCTCATGGAAACAGGCCTGTCCTGCCCAGAGACCCCAAAATGAGCTGCAACTCCTGCAGCTGAGTCCCACTGACTGCAAAAAGACATCATGGGCAGCCCTAGCCCTGTAGAAAACAAAAACCATGCAGTTACCTGCTTCACTGCATCCTCATAGGGTGGAGGCTGCTTTACCTCTGACAGGGCTGGGCTTGACTTACAAAAACTTGGGGATGAAATAGAAAACTTTTGGCCTGACTGCGCAGCCATCTGCATGGGGAAATACAGGGAAACGGAGTCAATGCACGGTGGGAGGCCCGGCTCGCTCATCCCTGCTGAGGCTGGTGTGGTGCCAGGAAAAATGAAAATTTTGTGGCTCAAACCAACTCAAAATGCCTGGCTTTGAGCAGGATGGAGGCAGGTGAACCAGCTCCCTGGCCCAGCTCTGAGACCCAGGGCCAGGCTGGCGTCTTGTCACTGCCAGACACGGTGGCACAGGACAGCCTGCTGCTCAGTCAGCTGGGGACGTGCAGGACAAGGGGAAGGCAGAGATGCTGCTGGTGGTCAGCTGTGCTTGGCCAGTGATGAGGCACCTCCCCAGCCACCCCCAGCTCCTCCCCATCACCACCTGGCTGGGGGCATCTCACAGAGCTCAGGCCAGGGGAGGTCACTCAGAAGAGAGAAATCTCTGCCTGTGCCAAACACCTGCATGTCTTTGCCAACTTTTTGCCAGGTTCCCCTTCCAGGATGGATGGCATTTGAAGCACAGTGCCTGTCAGCTGCTGTCCCCATCACCTCCAGGCCCTTGTGAGTCCTTCCCCACTGCCTTGTCCCACAAAAACCAGCAGCAGGGGATTGTCCCTCCAGGTGGGTTGGATCCAGGAGAGGATCCAGGGCAGCAGTGAGGTCACTCTGCCTGGCCAGACACATCCTGGCCACCTTTCTGTGGAGGGGAGCTGGAAGGAACACTACCCCTGGCTCATGGGAGACAGCACTGCAGTGCTGGGCACAAAAGGAAGAGTTCTTGCTGAAGAAGGACCCTCACTCCTGGGAGTCCCTTGCAGGCAGCAGAGGGATGTGCAGGATGGGTGGTGTTGGAGTTGGGATGAGCTGCAGGACACAATGGGACCATCCCCCTGCCCTTGGGCAGTGAGGGAGCAGCTGGAGATGGCCCTGTGGTGTCGCTGCTCCCTCCTGAGCCTCACTGACCACTGTCCAGCTGCCCAGAGCAGCCCTGCTGCCTCCTGGATATCAGCTCACAGCCCTGTCCCACTGCCCCCAGGGCTCTGCTGCAGTGCCCACTTCACCTGCACAGCCCCAGTGCCAGGGTCAGCCCCTGCATCCCCGGCTCCCCACTCACCCAAACATGCGTTGCCATCACCCTCCTCACCCCTGCAGCAGCCCCACTGCCCTCCATGCCCATTCCACTGGCAGCTCTGTCTCTGCCCCTCCTCATCCTGAACTGCTGCCCTTTCCCACCTCACTGGCCATGCTGTTTGCCAACTGCCCATGGCACCTACCTTGCTGTCCTCCCGAGCCCCACTTTGTGCCCCTGTGCAGGGCTGCACCCCAATGCCTGCTCGGGGCCACTGCAGGTGGGCTGGGAGAGCCCAGCTCTGGCATGGGCTGTCCCACACACCCAGCCTGCCCTGCCACACCCCTGTGTGCACACCTTGCACCCCTGTGCTTGGCACAGGCCACTGAAAGGTGCTGCTGCTGCCTGGGCAGCCCTGGGAAGGCACTGGGGTTGCGGTCAGCAGCACCTTGTGCTGTTTTGTGCAGCGTGTCCCCCTCCCCAGGTGTTTGTGCCTGTCCAGGGGGCTGAGTGAGCAGTGGTGGCTGCTGAGGACAGCTCTGTGCTGGGCTGGTGGCTTGGTGGGGAGGGACAAGCTCTCTCTGACTGCAGACCTCCACTGCCAGCCCTGCTCCAGCTTCCTGAGAAAAGGCTTCCCCAGGGCAACTGCTCTCCTCCAGCTCAGTGGTGAAAATCCCTCACACACTGCTGGGAGCCACAATGGCTTGGCAGGATGCTGGGAAGCCCTGCAGCCCTGCAGTGGGGTCTCCCAGGGGTGTAGGAACTGTGCCAGGGCTCTCCCAGGAGCTGAGGGATCCATGCTGGTGCCTCCCTGCTGTGTATAGAGCTGTGCCAGGGCTCCGTGGGGCATGGGCAGCTGTGCCAGGACTCCCCCAAGGGCAGAACAAGCTGTGCCAGGACTCCCCGAGGGGAGAGGCAGCTGGGTTTGGGCTCTTTTAGGGTAGAAGAAGCCCTGCCAGTGCTCCCCCAGGGAAGTGGGAGCTTGCCAGGACACCTCCAGGGGCAGAGAGAGCTGTGCCAGGGCTCCCCAGGGCAGAGGGAACGGTGCCAGGGCTCCCCAGGGCAGAGGATGCTCTGCCAGGACTCTCCCAGGACACGGGCAGCTTTGCCAGTGCTCACCTAGGGGCAGAGAGAGCAGTGCAGGGATCCCCTGGGGAGGAGGGGAGCTGTGCCAGGGCTTCCTCAGGGCAGCAGGAGCTGTGCCAGGGCTCCATGGGGCACGACAGCTGTGCTCCGGCCTCTCCAGGGAACTGGCTGCGGTGGCAGGGCTGCCCAGAAGAAACCCTGCGAAGGACCCTGCAGTGCTAGCAGCTTCCATCCCATTGCCCATCTGGGATACTTTCTGCCCTTCCAGGCAGCCCCAGGCCCAGAGGAAAGGCTTCCCCCGTGGGGGTCCTGGCTGGCACTCACCGGCGCTGGGCGGAGGCAGCTGCTGCCCGGGGGGGACCCGCTGCGGCCCTCGGGGGACACCGGGAGCAGGTAGTGGCTGTTGGGGGACGGTGGCAGGCTGATGTGCTGGGGGCTCTTTGCAGCCCCCAGGGGAGAGTGCTGTGGGGAGCACTGCGGGCTCAGGAATGTCGAGGAGGTGATGGTGCTCTGCCCTGCGGGCTCCAAGCAGTGGCTGTTTACAATGTGGGGCACCTGTGGTACCCCACAGTTACTCAGCTTATCCGAGCTGCCGGCCTGGCCTTTCAGGGCCATTTGTTTGGATGCAAACGGACAGCTGGACACGGTGTTTTCTTGCTTGATGGGGACACCAAAGAAATGCTGAGCAGGCTGCTGCTGCTTCTCCTCAAGGCCATTGCTTCTCTTTCGCTTCTGGAGCTGCATCCGCAGCTCTTCCACCTGCCTCTGCTCCTGCTGCAGCTTCCACGTCAGTTCATTGATGACCTTCTGCTTCTCCACCAGCATCTTGTCTTTCTCTGTGTCTATTCCTTCCAGTTCCAGCTGGATGCTCCCTCCATTCATGCTGCTCATGAGGCTTTCCTCAGCGCTGCCATGAACCGGCGATGGCTGGAGACCAAACTGTGGAGAAGACATGGGCCCGTCGTTGAAGGTGTCCGGCAAAGAGCCGCTCACAGAGAGGTCAGAGGAGGCGGGCGAGATGGGTGGGGTGGAGCTGGTGCTGCCAAAGTGATAGAAGCCATTTGATAACATGCTGGTGGAGGACTGGGACTGGTAGCTGGACAGGGTGCTTGTTGGAGTGACTGGGAAGGTGACGGTGGTGATCTCACTGAAGCTGGGCACCGTGCTGCTGCTGCACTCCTGGAAGGGCCGCAGCCGCTCCATCAGCGCCGTTTTGGTACCCGACACGGGCAGGCCTCGTATTCGGAGCTGCTGCCTCAGCTCCGACACCTGGAAGGAAAATCACTCGTGCTCAGTCTCAGTGGCAGATCAGCCCCTTAGAAACACAGTGCTTTTGACAAGGGGTCTCAGATCACAGGCTTGCAGCTTCCAGCTTTAAAGCTCTGACCTCCCAGGTGCTCCCTGTCTCACCTGCAGTCACCACAGTCACCATGCACAGGCCTGACCACTGCACATCCCGCAGAATCTCAGCCTTTCCTAACAGGAAAATCTTCCTCCGAGAACTGTGACTCCTCTCCATGAACCAGCAGTGCTCCTTGGGTCAGGGAAACAACTCAGGATTCCCTTCCCAGCAGTAGATTTCTCCATGAGCAGAGGACTTTAGCACAGACCAGGAGCCAGCTCAGAGACTGACACCTTGGAGCCACATGCCCTATGCTCAGGCACATGATTCAATCACCTGAGCTAGGGCAAATTCATCTGTTTCTGCCTCGGGGCTGCCCCCAGGTCTCTGCTCCTGGAAGGATTTGGCCTTCCTCATGATTGAGGGTCCATTAGCAAAGTATAAAAGAATAGCTGATATGAGGGGTTCTCCCCATGCCCTTTCTTGCCTACATGAGAAGGGCTCAAAACAGTGCATGTATCAGGAGTTACCTGCTCATGCAGAGAGCTGAGCTGGCCTGGCTGAGGAGCTGAGACACTGAGGGGGAGGCATGCTGTCCTACTGGCATCTGGCTGGTCTGTCAGAGCATCCACAATGTCAAAACCACACAGGGATGGAGCCACGAGCTGCAGGAGCAGCAGCTCAGATCATCCTTTAGCCTGACCTGCAGTCTCCCCAGGCTACACCTTTGGTTTGCTGATACACAGGCCAGAGCAGTGCTCCCCTCACCACCTGCAGAGCAGCAAGCCCTCATGTTCAGAACCTCCCCAGTGACCAAGCCCTGCCCCAGGGTGCTGTGCTGAACTCCTGGGTGGCTCAGAGCACGGAGGTTCAGGTGTGCTGATCTGCAACGTGGCCCCTCCCAGCCTGTGGCACTCCCCTGACACACTCGGAGGCAGCACAGCGCACTCAGGCTGTGACATTCTGCTCCTGCAGTGACAAAGTTTGCACTCACTTTGAGATCATCCAGGTTGGATGGCAGAGGGCCTGGCTTGATAGACGAGACACAAGTCTGGCCTGGAAAGGTGGTTTTCACTGGAGAAAGAGGGGTGTTGTTGCCAGAAGTTGATGAAGAATTTGAACTTTTGACCATTTGCTCATTTGATTGCCTGAAATAACAAAGGAGATTTGGGGTAACTTGTCTGTTCCCCCAGGGTCTTTGTGCCCAGCATCCCATCCCTCAGCTCCCCTGGGTCTACTGTCTCCTATGTGAGACTTCAGGATGGCCAAGGAAAACCAGGCTGGGCTGTAGGGGATTGCTGGTGTCCCACCGGCAGGTCACAGGTGCCCTGGCCAGTATGCAAAGCCCAGAATGGTTTGGAAGGAGTCTGTGCTGTTCCCAAGCTTTTCTGTTTCGGTGTCGTGCCTCTATCGCCTTGGCTCTGGCACAAATGGATACAGAGGGGAAAGCCTGGAGGGAAACAGGACTAAGTCCTGCTGCTGGCACAGTGCCACTCACTTTAGCTGTCCTTGGTGCATCCCAGGATAGCTGAAGTGCTGCTGCTGCTGCTGCTGCTGCTGGCTGAGGATCTGGAGCTGCAGGAAGAGCTGCTGCTGCTGGAGCAGTCTGGCATATGCAGAATCCATGGGTGGAGGGGACTTCTCTGCTTTCTGGTCTGGGGGGATGTACTGGTGGTACTTGAGCTTCTTCACTTTGGGCTTGGTGTCTTTGGGCTTTTTGTGACGGTTCTTGCTGTCACTGGATGATTTGGACTATTGGAAGGAAGGAAAGGAATTAGGTGTGAGAGGAGCTCCTGTCATCCCCATGGGACCTCAGAGGCCTGGAACAGAACAACGGCAGCTCCTGCTGGCACCTTGACACTCCAGCTCCAAGACCTGCTGAGCCGGGATGCGGGGGACTCCCTTGGCACTGCGTCCCATCTCATCTGTGCTGGAGAGCTCCTGAGATGGACAATGACCCTTCCTGCCCGCAAGGTACTCCAGTGTGGCCTGGTATCTCCTCCTGCTCCCAGCCCCAGGGGACGTTTTCAGTGCAGCACTCAAGCAGTTGCCTCTAGCAAGGTGTATTGCTGAATCTTGTACCATTACACAATTAATTAAATTCGTTTTTGACACAAGGTTGTCTGCCTGAATTATTCAAAGCCTTTAAGGCCAGACACCCAGAGCGTTCACACTTTTGGGGCACAGCACATGGGCACTCCAGGCTTGGATGCCCTGGGCTGGTTCCTCTCCTGGGCACCGGCATTACCTTCACGGCAGAGGGCACCGGCAGCGTCGGGCTCTCCTGCCCTGCTGGCTGCTTGGGGCTGTCACACTGGCTGCCCTGCCCCGGGGCAGTGTCCGGAGCGTGGCCATCGGCACTGGGGGGACGATCCTGCAAGGGAGAGGTGAGAGGGGCTGTGGGGCAGGACCCAGGGGCTGTCCAGCCTCGACTGGGGATCCTGGTACCCCGTTTCCTCACCCCATGTTGTTCCACATCCCCACAGATGCCTCAGTGCCTCCCAGTCCCCTCATGTCTGTCCCAGCCACACCCTCAGGCTATCCCAGTCCTTTCCCAGTCCTCTGCCTCCACACTCCTCCTTGGTTTCCCAGCCTTCCCAATTTCACCTGAGCCCCGTATCCTTGCTCACAGCTGACCCCTCAGTATCCTCCAGACCAGCCCAGTCTTCCCAGTTGATCCGTGGATGGCCACAATCCTTTTAGTCCTCCCCTACCCCAGTCTGCCCCAGTTCTTCCCTTTCTCCCTCATCCATCCCAGCCCCTCCAGTCTGCCTCAGTCCACTCCAGTTCCCCCATTATCCCCAGTCCTCCCATTCCCCCAGCCTCCACGTACCCCCAGTTTCCCCCCAGTTCCCCCGTTCCCCCAGCCTCCACATTCCCCCAGTCTCCCCGTTTCCCCAGCCCCCACACTCCCCCAGTTTCCCCCAGTCTCCCCGTTTCCCCACACTCCCCCAGTTTCCCCCAGTCTCCCCGTTTCCCCACATTCCCCCAGTCTCCCCCAGTCTCCCCGTTTCCCCACATTCCCCCATTTCCCCCAGTCTCCCCGTTTCCCCAGTTTCCCCCAGTCTCCCCGTTTCCCCACATTCCCCCAGTTTCCCCCAGTCTCCCCGTTTCCCCACATTCCCCCATTTCCCCCAGTCTCCCCGTTTCCCCAGTTTCCCCCAGTCTCCCCGTTTCCCCACATTCCCCCATTTCCCCCAGTCTCCCCGTTTCCCCACATTCCCCCATTTCCCCCAGTCTCCCCGTTTCCCCAGTTTCCCCCATTTCCCCCAGTCTCCCCGTTTCCCCACATTCCCCCATTTCCCCCAGTCTCCCCGTTTCCCCACATTCCCCCATTTCCCCCAGTCTCCCCGTTTCCCCACATTCCCCCAGTCTCCCCCAGTCTCCCCGTTTCCACACACTCCCCCAGTTTCCCCCAGTCTCCCCGCTTCCCCACATTCCCCCATTTCCCCCAGTCTCCCCGTTTCCCCACATTCCCCCATTTCCCCCAGTCTCCCCGTTTCCCCACATTCCCCCATTTCCCCCAGTCTCCCCGTTTCCCCACATTCCCCCATTTCCCCCAGTCTCCCCGTTTCCCCACATTCCCAGTCTCCCCGTTTCCCCAGTTTCCCCCAGTCTCCCCCAGTCCCCCGCTCCACCCCGGCCCGGCGCTCCCCGGGGCTGCAGTGCCCGCGCCGGCCGGCAGTGGGCGCGCCGGCCCCGCGCAGCGCGGTCCGCCCGCGGGTCACGGAATGACAGACTGACACAGGATGACACAGGATGACACAGGATGACACAGAATCACACAGGATCACACAGAATCACACAGAATCACAGAATCAACCCGGCTGGAAAAGACCTTTGAGATCATCGAGTCCAATCTGTCACCTAACACCACCCTGTCAACTAAACCACGGCACTGAGTGCTACATCCCGGCTCCTCTTAAACACCTCCAGGCATGGTGACTCCAGCACCTCCCCGGGCAGCCCAGTCCAATGCCCAACCACCTTTTCAGTGGAGAATTTCTTCCTAATCTCCAACCCGAACTTCCCCTGGCCCAGCTGAAGGCTGTGTCCTCGTGTCCTGTCATTGTTCCCTGGGAGCAGAGCCCGACCCCAGCTGGCTGCACCCTCCTGTCACGCAGTTGTACAGGGTGATGAGGTCTCCCCTGAGCCTCCTCTTCTCCAGGATAAACAACCCCAGCTCCCTCAGCCGCTCCTCACAGGACTTGTGCCCCAGACCCCTCCCCAGCCTTGTTGCCCTTCTCTGGACACGCTCCAGCCCCTCCACATCCTTCCTAAATTGGGGGGCCCAGAACTGGACACGGCACCAGTGCCGAGTACAGGGCAGGAATCTGCTCCTCGGCCCGGGACCCGGCGTGTCCCTCGTGTGCCCCCTCCCCTGTGCCGCACGGGTGTCCCCTGTGCATCTCCCCGGCTCCAGGACGGCTCGCCCTACCTGAGGAGCCCCGGCAGGGCCGGCGGGGGGCGGCTCCGGGGCCTTGGAGCCGGGGGGCGGCTCGGCGGGGCCCGGGGAGCCGCGGCTGCGGGGCCGCTCCGGGGACAGCCCGTCGTTGCTGCTGTCCTCCTCGAAGGCGAAGGCGTCGTTCTGCCGGGGAAAGCCGCCCTGGGTGCCTGCGGGGGCAGAGGGGCGACGGTCAGAGCCTGCGGGGAGCGACGGGGGCACGGGCTGAGCCTCGGGGGGACCTCGGCCGCGCCCGCCGCCCCCTCCCCGGCCGTGGTGGGCGGCACACGGGTGCCCGGGGGGCTCGGCATCCTCCGGGGCTGCCCCGCGGCTGGGGCAGAGCAGGGGGGCCCGGACCATGGACAGGGAGAGAGGAGGGGTCTGAGGAGCCACGACCATGGCCCTTGTTCCTTGGGACAGGGAGAGAGGAGGCTTGGAGAAACGGGGACCATGGTCCTTGTTCCTTGGGACAGGGAGAGAGGAGGGGTCTGAGGAGCCACGACCATGGTCCTTGTTCCTTGGGACAGGGAGAGAGGAGGCTTGGAGAAACGGGGACCATGGTCCTTTTTCCTTGGGACAGGGAGAGAGGAGGGCTTGGAGGAGCCACGACCATGGTCCTTGTTCCTTGGGACAGGGAGAGAGGAGGCTTGGAGAAACGGGGACCATGGTCCTTTTTCCTTGGGACAGGGAGAGAGGAGGGCTTGGAGGAGCCAGGACCATGGTCCTTGTTCCTTGGGACAGGGAGAGAGGAGGCTTGGAGAAACGGGGACCATGGTCTTTGTTCCGTGGGACAGGGAGAGAGGAGGGCTTGGAGGAGCCACGACTATGGTCCTTTTTCCTTGGGACAGGGAGAGAGGAGGGGTCTGAGGAGCCACGACCATGGCCCTTGTTCCTTGGGACAAGGAGAGAGGAGGGCTTGGAGGAGCCACGACCATGGCCCTTGTTCCGTGGGACAAGGAGAGAGGAGGGCTTGGAGGAGCCCAGCCCGCCAGCACAGCAGGGCCGGTGTGGACGGGTGGGACTGGTGCAGGAGGGGCTCTGCCATCCTGCCACTCCACTGGGCTGAGGTGGGAGAGGGGCACGGATCGCCCTCCCTGAGCTGAGCACCCCGGCTGAACACCCACAGCACGCATGGGACTCTGTCCTCAGCAGAAGGAGTGAGGTTGAAATCAGCTCGGAATGTGATCCATCTGCTCACGGCACAAGAGCCAGCAACAGTGGATGTGGCTGCAGGTGCACAGAGGCTCCCACATGCCGTGTCTGTGCACAGGTTTCACCTACAGGACATGGCTCAAAGCACTTCTGCTGCCTGCCCGACAGCCCCAGGCTGCGCCGCCTGCACAGCTCCTGCACCGTTATCTGCTAGTCAGATGGGCACGGGCTCTTGACCCCGAGGTTTAATGATAAATAAAGTGCTGAGAAAAAAAGGTCTCATGTGAGCCTCGGGAGAGCTGCAGGTGGGGGTAGAGGAAGGAGCAGCGTGGCCACACTCGTAATCTCCTCGTGCTCATGTCTGGCATTTGTCAGGCAGCTTGGCACGCTGATAGTGAGGTGACAAATGGGGAAATAGGAAGGGCCTGGGGACAAGCTTCCACCTGTCCCTGCTGCTGGTCTAGCAATGTGCACCTTCTCAACGACACGCACCTCCTGCTCTGACCCCTGCCCCTATCTGAGAGATAAGGGTTATCTCCACTCCCTGTGGCTGCTGGTGCCAGGGTGGGCGAGGACAGAGCCCTGGCTCCCTGCCTGAGCTGCTGCCCAGACATGGGCTGGGGAAAAGAGATCAGCTGTGTTCAGCTTGCTGTCCCTGGAAAGAGGGTCTGTGTCCTCTCCATCCTCTCCATCAGAGGCAGCACCCAAACAGGTCCCTGAGGAGCTGCAGCATTGCATGGGCCACCTGGGCTGCATGGGAGCTGCTGCCCACGCCTGCAGGCCAGCGTGGACATCCCCTCTTGGGAAAAATGACTCCAAGCAAGGGGACTTGTGGATCTGCAGGGCTCCTGCTGCGCTGGCAGGGGAGCCAAAGCTGGGAGCACAAGGGACCTTCAGGACACAGCGACAGCCCAGAGCACGACAGGAATGTGCTGCATCCTGCTGCTTGATACCACAGGGCTGTGCCAGTGGGGAATGCTTCCCTTATCTGTCCTGCTCTCACCCAGCCCGGCCTGAGCGTATTGTTTCTCGGTCCCGTGTCCCTGCTGTAATCTCGGGCAGGATGGTGTTTGCTCCGGGCTGTTTCTAATGCACTGGGTATTGTCCTCTTGAGCGCATTGGACAAAGTGATGACAAGGACCTGGTAAAAAATGTTCCTTGTATCACTGCTCAGCTATGCAGGGCACTGGCGGCCTCCTGTCACTGGGACGTTTGGGCTTTCGGTTGGGGTCTGGCACTTTCTGCTCACCCTGTCGGAGGTGATTAGAGGAACACGTCAGCTGAACTTTCCACTGTATAAACAGTTGAGATTCCAAGGTTAAAGTAAAATGATTTTAAACCCTGTCATCTTTCTGGTATTGCAAAAACAAAAGGCTTAATGTTCAGAAGTGCCAGCACTCATCTCCGCTCTGTGTTCGGCTCTTTGCCCCAAACTGTGAGTACCACAAGGTGCCTCTGACTGCAAAAAATGAGCTTGAGGATCCTTCAACTTGAGGCTTTCTTCTGCAGAAACCTGAGGGCTGGGATGGTGTTCCTGGTGCAGTTCCACCACCTTCTTCTCATGGCACCCTATGGTACCTTATGTTGGACTGTAATGTCCTGCATGTTTCACCCTAAATGGGATGAAACTGGCTTACAAGGACATTTTTTTTCCCCCAGCAATGTGACAGAAGAGAATTGTGAAAGGGAGAAATTTAAAACTGAACAAATAATTTTTAAGTCAGACATTTTGTTTTTAACAGTTTGGTCCCGTAAATCTCTGTTTACCACCAGCTCCTGACAAGGCAGCTGGAGAGACGCTCTATTCAAGACTCAAGTTCATTTGCCAATCTCCAAACCTCAGCTCCAGGGGATAAAGTCATGCTCACACTGCCTCAAATGTTTATAAAGGGGGGGGAATTTTTTGAAACTTTTTTTCCCCCACCACTGTTCTATCCTTTAGTAAGTGGCTGGGGAGATTTTATTTGAACTCTCCTTAAAAATTCCTCTTCAGGCAGAGTCCTGGAACATTTCACCTTCAAAGAGGAGAGCTGCAACACGCTGGGAATGGAGCAGCTCCAGGGCCAGGCTGGAGAAGCTGCTGTACATACACAGCCTGCATTTCACAGCCCCCAAACCAAGAGCAGGGATAGTTGTGGGGCAGGACAGAGCAGCATCTGAGCCTGGAATATTTCATGTCATTTAAGATGGTTTCTGAGATGAAATAAAAATCAAAGTGCTTCCTGTTTCAACTCTCATTTTTGGCATTTCTCCTGTCACTCCAAGACCCTTTCTTCCCCAAAAACCTGCCATTGTCCCCAGCCTGCTCTGAGCTCCAGAACAGACCCTTCAAATGGGATTATGCCAATGGAAATGATCCCATTAACTGAGGAACTGTGAGCAACAGAACAAGCAGCTTCCAGGGGCAGAGCAGCTCTCAGTGCCTCATTGGAGACCTGAGCGCCAGTTTGGGCATGTGGGGACTGCCCCAGACTTCAAAAATACAGGTTGCTGCCCTGTCACTGCAGGACCCTGCTGGCTTTCCTCCTCCTTCCTCTGCTTTTGTATCTCCCTGTCCTGGCACTGGGCCCTGGTGAAATTTGAGTCACCTTTCTGCTCTGTGTTGGCTGCCACACCAGCATCCCTGCAGCAGTGTGGGGGAAGTAATTGTGGATGGTTCTTCCTCCCTCCTCTGGTGGGAGGAGGTGATGGACGAAAACCAAATTTAGGCATAAAGCAAGTGGTGGGTCCTGGCTGGCAGGAGTGTGCCCTGTTTGGGGGTGCAGGCCCCTGCTCATATTCTCCAGCAATTTAGCACCCCAAGGATGCTCCACACCCCAGGGATGCAGCATCCTGCTCTGCTGGGTCCTGCATACCACCAGCAGCAGTGGTAAAAAATAAAAGAGAACCCTCAGCTCTCCCTAACCGGGGCCACTCCACCCCCGTTTAGTGGGATGTGAGATCTTGGCAGGGCACGAGTGGGAGCATCTGGGCTGGTCTCACAACCAACCCCTGTGCACTCAGGTTCTCTCCTATGCTGAAGAAAGGAGTGTCCCCTCTCCAACAGCATCACTTCTGTGCTCAAAGCCTTGCGAGGGAAGGGGTGTAGGAAGGGAGGCTCTTTCTGGGGGAATGTGGCTGAGCACTGGCGCACATTTCAGTGTCACTGCTCTAAGATGAGAGCGCTGTGCTCACAGGCTGCGCTGGACTGGGCTGGTTACTGTGAAAATAATGAAATTTAAGCAATAAAAGCAGCTCTTACATCCAGGCAGGTCACTTCCTGCAGCCCCTGTGGCAGCCCCTGCCCCACTCCATGCACACACACAACACACACGTTCACTGTCACTACCTTTTATGGCCTCTTTCACAGCCGAGTCCACGGGAATAATATTCTTCTCCACCAGCTCCAAAGGACCTGGCCTGAGCGCGATCTTTTCGTTGAGGTCATCTGCCAGTCGGGCTCTTTTCAGCTTCATTTGAGTAGACTGAATGGACCCCTCTGCAGCCGAGTCTGAAAGGCCAAACAGAAGCATCAGGACCAGGGGCTCCTGTGGGCACAGCACTCGGTGACAATGTGGTGCCCTCCAGCACACCTCTGGGGGCTGTGGCCAACACCTGAGTGTGGCTCAGCACAGCAGGATCTGCTCTGATCTGGGACATGGGTCCTTCTCTGAGCCTCAGGCCCAGCTTCTCCATTCCCAAACAAGAGCCTCTCTCTACCATCCTGGGCTTGCAAACCCAGCCTACAGCCGGACCATCCTCTGCAAGGCCCAGGAGTGATCTGTGATGGAAACTTCATGAGCAAGCTGCCACTAACAAGGGCCAAAGGGCTCTCCAGCTCCTGCCTGGCAGGAGCATGTTGGCCCCTTGTGGGCTAGTACAGGTGGGAAACAGCTGGAGAACAGAACCATTGGCAGTGCTGGGCAACTGGAGTAAATGGCTTACACTGGAATTAAAAATGCTGAGTCTTGGCCTGTGGACTTTTGGAGGTGACATAATTACTGTGCTCCAGGCCTTCAGGGAAAAAACGAGCTGGGGAGGAGCAGAGCAGAGGCAGGTAGACCTGGAAGCTGCAGCCCTAGCAAAGCCAGCTGAGAAAACCCCAGTTGTTAAAGGGTGACAGAAGAATAGCTACTTAAACAGAAAGATTTCCTGAACAAAGCTATCTGGCTCCTCTCTTGGACCAGGCACGAGTAGTGAGGGAGTGGGATTCTAAACCAGACCATTTCTAAACCCTTGAGGGTCTAAAGTAAGAGCAGCTACATTTAGGTTGTTCTTTCTTCAAAGCCTGGACACTCTCTGTAGGGAACGTGAGCTACAGGGCTTGACACCGTGGAAATTCTCTACAGGAGGTCAGGAGAGCTGGTCTAGGGCCATTCAGATTATACAGACCAATGAACACAAACGAGCTCCCTGAGGTGAACTGCAACAGAAGGGAGGCCTGTAAAGCACTTGGATGATGCAAACTGTGTCACCTGGCCAGTTCCAATCACCTCTAGGTCCAGTTGTGAACAAAATGGATTTGTAAGTCAAATCCACAAAAGGGATATGCCAAGACACAGAGCAGGATGGACAGAGGTGTGAGCGGAGGCTGCAGGTAAGGGGGGTGTGGGGCAGCACATGCATCTTGCTGAGTGCACAGCCAGGCACTCTCTGCTCTCTGCAGTCTCTCTCCCCTGGCTGGCTCTGTCCCTGTCCATGCCCAGGGACTGCAGCTGCCTCCACGTCTGGTGACAGCCCCCAGCTCCACTCAACATTGCTTCTATTATTTAGCCTAAGGGAAGGACTCTCTCCATGTCTTCAACAAGCAGTGATGCTAGCTTAATTTAGGGATGGAAACCCAGGGGAAAAACAAGGCAGCAACACTGATCCAGCACGGGACCCAGGCTCAGCCCTCCTGCCTGCCAGAGGAAAAAAGAAATACAGATTGCATCCATGCTGGGAGCAGAGGGCAGCATTCACAGCTGCCAGAGAGTGATCTGCTTCTTCCAGACAAGTGACAGGACTCAAGGAGGGAGGGAGGCTGCACATCCTCTCTGTCTCTAAGGATCTTGTTATCTCTGGAGATAACGAGGGACACTGTGGTGTTCTGCTGTCTGTGATGGGATCCAGCCCTGCCAGCCCTCTGCCTGAGAGGGAACACCAGGGTGGGAGAGGAGAGAGCTGCTGTGGCTCACGGACTGATAGCAGGGCTTTTCATACAGCTCTGTTTGGGTCACTGACTGCACAGGCTGTCACACAGAATATCCAGAATTCAGCAGCACAAAAGATGTCCAGCCTTGGCGAGGTGTTACAATGACCTGCTGTAGGAATTTCAGTGCCCTGGACAACAAATTCCCTGGGTTTGCTCTTCATGATCAGACATTGGCACTGGTGTCTAACAGAGTTCTCTCTCACAGCTGTTCCCTAGAGCGTCTTACACTGCTCCCTGCCACAGATGGGAGAAAGACTGGGTGGCCTTGGGACTGTGTCTGTCAGAGAATAAAAGTGTGTCCTGCTTCTTGAACACCAGCTCTGGACAGAATTTCATACAACTCCCATTTGAGTCTGCCCCCCATGAGCAGCTGGAATGAAATATTGGTGATAAGATTCCTAAAGGAACACAAGGGCAGGAGAAACACAAGTCCCAGGGAAGGAGACACAAGGAGTGTGTAGGAGAAGCTCGGGCAGTCTTACCTTGCAGAATGTGCATATTGACCAGGTCTGACCGCTCAGGCCTGCTTCTGATCTTGTGCTTGAGATAATCTTCAGTCTGCAGAACACAAATGCAAAGTTACCTGCCTAGAGCAGCAGTAAGGTACTGAGAGCACCTGCCCCTGTGCCATCCCATGATTCTTTTGGAATTATTACAAGCTGGGTTGAGTGAGCTCCTAAATGACATTTTTCATCACTGAAATGCTGGCTTGTTCTGGAGCAGAAGTTCTTCAGAAAGGGAACAACGTGCACGTAGCTGCTGACTGTTCACTGCACCCACTCTGTGCCCTTTGCCATCACTGCTGGGCTTCTGAGGCCTGAAATATTCTGAGAACTCATAAGAAGGGTGACAGCTATTCCCTGGGAGTGGTGGGCCTGTCCACCACGTCCCATCTGAGAGATGCTCCAGAATGCCCTGGTAGCAGTGGCTTCTGTGGGAAGCCCAGCACTCTGGGGTGGGATACCAGGCAGAACAAGTCATGAAGCCACTCAAACTCTCTACTCAGATCAGCCACGAGGCTTAACCTTCCTGCAGCCTTGCAGCCCCTGCGCTCTGTGGTTCCCCAGCCCAGCTATGATATGGGGTTGGGAAAATCTGCTTTGCAGTCACTGCAGCTGGGCTTGTGATGGACACGGCCCTGGAGCCTTGTGCCAACTCCCTCATGGCTGTAGGAACGGAGAGGCACACAGAGGTACAGGAACACCACCCATAAGGGCCAAGAAAGTCAGCCTTGAGGGCAGATGACCTCAAGAATACAAATATAAGCTTATCCCCTGGTGAAGAAAAGCTAGAGCTCAAGTTAGACAAGCTCTTAGCTGAGCTGTGCTGCAGGAAGAAATAGTACAAAAATTGTACATAGTTCAAAGAGACTAAAATCTTAAGGATAAATATAAAATAGTACAAGCAACTGAAGCAAAATTGGAAATCTACAGTACAAAATGTACAGGATCATGAGAAAAAGATCTTATAAGGACTTCTGCAGCCAGGATCAGGCAATGGAAAGTGCTGTCTCTGTTCCATAAACAGGAGAAATAATTCTCAGCATACTGCTGAGATGACTACAGGATTTAATGCCTTTTAAAAATCATCCTCACTAAAAAGACAAATGGCTCTTTATCAAACAGGTGGCTCAGCCAAGAACCTTCAGCAAGAAAAGAGGAGAAACCCCAGTTGTCAGGTTGGAGAACAGGTTAGAGGGTACTCAGTGGAGTTAAATGTTCCCAAACAATTTTGAGACACACAAGGCTGGAGTAATAGCAGCTATCTATGGTTCTCCAGGAAACTGGGCAAAGGAGAGTAATTGCTAGCTTTAAAAGAGATGGGAAGAAGAAACCAGGAAATTATAAAGCAGACAGCAAGATATTGGACCAAATAATCAAACAATCTATATAAATGAATTTTGAAGATAGCATGGAGGTGAGCAACAGCCATGATGTATTTATCAAGAACAAATCACATCACTCCAACCAAAATTCCTTCTGTGGAGGAATGACAGTTTTCTGGTACAGGAATAAACGATGAATATCATGCAGCTTGACTCGAAGCATGTTTTGACATTATCTCCTGTGGCTTTCTCACATGCAAGCCAGAGAAATTTGGTCTGGATAAGACTAATATAAAAAAGGAGCATAGCTTTGGCTCACCAGAGGAATTGGAAATGACTCAAAGTCTAAACAGAAGAATAAATCAAATCCTGTTACAAAGCAATTTTTCCTGCTAGTCAATATATTAGTTAATGCCTTGAATGATAGAAGACATACTCCCTCATTCTGATCCTTCAAGGCTAACTGATTACAGTACACCGTGATTTGGCACAATTGATGATCTGAAATACATGTGCTACAGATTCAAGAAGGACATTTGGGAAGGGCTGTGGCCAGGTCACAGTTAGCCACAGCTAAGCCAGCAGATTAAGCACTGCAGTGGTTGAAGACTTAATGCACCAGAGATGCTCCTGCAGTGGTCATCACTGGACAGGGCCTTAGGCGGAAATTAGTTACTCCATGCATTGGAAAAGTATAAAAGGCTCTGGAGAATCCAGTGGTCAGCAGCTGACCCACAACCCCAAACCAGCAGGGGAGACACAGCACAGGCTCAGCCCTGGTCTGCGCCCTGCATCCAAAAGGGTCCATGGAAGGGTCTGGGCAGCAGCTACAGACACCACCTCTGAGTCAGAGATGAGATCAGTGAGGGGGGCTGAGGGGCGGGGAGGTTGGCCAGCCCAGAGGTGAGATGGCTGTTGGGGCACAGGATGCAAAACAGCTTTTAAAAGTGCTGCAGGAAAAAAGAAACACAGTTCTGAATAGACACACAGTAGTGTGCTCAAACTTCAGCAGAACAGCCTGGGTTGGGAATCAGGGGCCAAGGACTCACAGCACAGCTCAGAGAGCACCAGAGCAGGTCACTGGCACAGTGGGTGTCTGTCAGTGCTCACACATTAGTCAGGACCTTGTCACTCCCCACAGCTCCTGAAAGGTGGCTGTGCTCAGGTGGGGCTGGGCTCTTTCTCCAGGCAGCACTGACAGAACCAGAGGACACAGTCTCAAGCTGCACCAAGAGAAATACAGGCTGGATATTAGGAAACATTTTTTCACAGAAAGGTGATAAAGTTCTGGAATGGCTGCTTGGGGAGGTGGTGGAGTCCCCATCCCTGGGTGTGTTTAAAACAGACTGGATGTGGCACTGGGTGCCAGGGTTCAGTTGAGGTGTTGGGGCTGGGCTGGACTCGATGGTCTTGGAGATCTCTTCCAACCCAGTGATTCTGGGATTCTGTGATCTGCCCAGTGGGGCTGTTCTGCTCTGGGGCAGAGGCATGACAGCCACCCTGCAGCCCCTCTGTGCTGGGGTGCAGGGTGAGTGCTCAAGCCCTGCTGAGCCAGACAGCCCCAGGAAAGGCAGCCTGCTCTCTATCCTCCACCCCAGGAATCTATTACAGGACATCAAAGTCTGCAGCGCTGGCCTGCTGCCAGCCTCTGACATAGCCAGTGACATGTTTAAACAAATAATTGACATTTTATTTACTAAAGTCTTTACAACGCCTTACCCTTCCCCCATATTTTTCACAGCTTATTTCCACCAACACAATCCCGTGCTAGGACCATGTAGGCTCGCCTGGTTCCTGTGCCAGGTCAGAGCGAGCTGGTGTCTGCACCTGAGTGCATTTAAACTCACATAACGCATTTCCAACTAACCCTTAGATCAGGTCCTGACTTGGGCTCAGCTCCAGCTGCTGTCCCACAGCTGTGTTTCTGCTGTGACTTCAGTTCCTTTGGACCCTGGCTGTTAATAAGCTGCATTTGTGTCTCTGGGGTGCAAATGATGAAGCCTTCAGAGGTGAGCTCTTTTAACATCAGCTGAAGCAGAGGAGCTTTCACAACACATGAACAGTTATTTTATTTCTGTCTGCACATCAGCTTGGGGGAATATCAGCTAAACAACAAATGCCTTTGAGTAACTGTCTGGAAACAGCTGCTGATCTTCCCTTTCCCAGGTCTAAGCAGGGCAGCTTTGGAAGGGAATCATGTTTGTTACGGGCTGTGCTTAGTGTCTTCATTAGCACTTTCTAAACGTGCCCGTGGTTTGGGATAGACTTAGACCATCCTTCCCCTTTCCCCAGGCAACTGGCCAGTGAAAGCTTTTGAAGAGAAAGACAAAGAGACACAAATGTATACTTTAACTGTAAAATATATGACACTTCAAGGATACTTTGGATTGCTTGAAATTTTTTAAGCATACTAATCTTTCAGAGTCATACTGTATTTCTTATGTTCGCCAGTTATTACCACGGGAGACTTGGGGCAAGTGATTTGGAGTGTGTTTAAGTTCAGAAGAGCACTTCCCTGTATTTCACAATCATTCTTCCTTGCAAAGGTCCTTTCTCATGTGACTGCAAGCACATTTTGCAGATTAATGGAACAAATGCTTGTGTTCAAGCAAAACCTGCATGATTAATTGCTTCCCTTTCTGGGATCATCCCTCCAGCTTGATCAAGGCTGCATTGTTGGTGATTGGAAAACCGATGTGCTTTCCCAAAAAGTGATCAGATCACAGAGTTTCAAAGTTTTCTGGAATGGCTGCTGCCTTTGGCAGTGTTTAGGGAAGCCTGGTAATGGGGTGGGTGGGAGCCTGGCCCATTTCCCCCTTGGATGTAGTGTCCTAATGGCCAAGCTGCACTGCAGAGCTAAAAGCCAGAGCTCCTGCCGGGTGAAAAGTGTGAGTTCCCTGGGGACTGGCTGCAGGTGGCACCTGCATCCCCCCTGCACCCTGTCTGACTGTGTTCCCTCAGGCTGGCCCTGCTCTGACCTCGCTGCCAGGAGTGCAGAGCAGCCAGCACAGGAGGAGCAGCCTGTGGATGTGACCCAGAGGGGGAAGCAGCAGTTCCACTGGTCGGACATTTACTGTAAGGACTGACAAAGCCATGCTGAACCCTGCCCTGCCCACAGCCTTTTGTAAAACCCCACAGCTCAGCGCACAGATGCCCCATTTGCCCTTTTTTTAAACCATCCCTGCTCAGAGAAGGGTGCTCCAGAGCATTTGTGAGCCTGGAAACATTTCTGGAAGCAGAGCAGGTGCCCTGCCCCTCATCCTTGGCCACTGGGCCAGCGTGGAGGGTGCCAGAGGAGGGGACAGTGGTGGAAGGTGCTTTCAAACCCCGTGACTCATGCAAAGCAAGCCCATGTGTTCCCTCACTGGGAGGGCTGCAGGAGTTACCTTGGCTCGCTCCAGACTTTTTCGCTGTTCATGGAATGCAGATGGGCTTTTCAGTGCTGCAACAGGAAAGAAAGAGGAGCAGTCAGCACAGGAGCGGAAGCAAGCAGCTACCAGGATATTCAGCAACAGCATTTTAATGAGTGCCATAAAAATAGCAACACAAACTAGCTGTTCTCTTTATTGTGCTGGCTAAAAATAACTCAGGAAAGCTCTGGGAAATCCCATGCTCTCAGCCAGTCCATGGCAAGAGAGCAGGGGGGATGGAGAGCATGGGGAGAGCAGGAGGAACGTGGGCAGGGAGGGGTGCAGGCTTTGAAACACAGTGCTCTGTGGGACACGTCAGAGAGCAGATAAATCTTTTCCCTGTCATGTTCCCTGCAGGTGGTGGAAGGCACCACAGCTCCAGAAGACAGATCTGGGAAGAGCAAACACCTGTGAGGGACCTCAGCTGAGAGTAAAACCTGTAGGTGACTAAGGCTTGAGGTCGGCAGGAAAATGAAGACCTGCCTCAGCTGTCGGGGTCTGGGGTGCAGCCTCCAGTGAGGTATTGCCAGGTGGTCCTTTATCCATCTTCTGTCACTGACCATGACTGGACGTTTGTCCTGTCCCCTGACCCCTCAGAAGCTGCTGTGTCACATGGGACCTCCCATGGCAAGCAGCAGACCATGCCCTCAGCATCTCCTGACTTCAGGGAGGATTAAGCCAGTGGTGCTCCCAAAACCAGGCCAATAATCCCTGGCTTTCGGACCAGTGAACACCAGTGCTGTGGAGCAGCCTGTACCGGAGTCATGGAGAATCTTGCACATTTCCCTTTTCACTGTGGTGCAGTAGAAACTGAGGCAGAATTTGCTTGGTGAAGGGGTTAATACTTCTCACATCCTACAAAAATTCTTTTCTGACTGTGTAAGCAGACAAAACCAACAGTTACCATTGGGACAAGGAAGGGGAAGGTGTCCTGACCCACAAAAACAGTCTGCTGCAACTCCTCCTGGCAACAGAAATTCTCTTTCCATCTTCTGAATGGGATCCAATAAAGACAGAAACTATTTTCATGCAGGCCTTGTTATCCTCCATCAGTCTAGGGGAGGATGAAAAGAAGACTGGGGAGAAACAGGAAAGGTTTGGGGGCCCTCTGAATTGACTTTTGGTTGGGACTTGGTTTGGTTGACTTTTGGCAACCCCTGGGACATCCAGCGAATGACAGAAAAGCACAGAAGGCACATTCCTACTGCTGCCATTTGGAAAGCAGACAGACAGACAAGCTGGTGTTGCTGTGCCACACTCCAGTGAACAGCCACCAGCACTGGTGGCAGCTGGTTTAATCAGAAGCAACATTAAATAGTGCACATGAGAAAATGAAGTTAGCAAGAGAGATGACTTTCCCAGCCCTGCTCATGTGAAGTACTGATGTTGGCAGTGTGCTACAGACACTGACAAAGTGCTGTGCTAGTCAAGAGAAAAGTGCTGCAGAGTTTAGTAATTTACCACGATTTTTGGAGGAATTATGGGGGTGCTGCAGCTTGTAGCAGTCTGCAGAACAAATAAAGACATTGCTAGCAATATCAGTTCAGAGAACTTGTCAGGGGATGACATTTCAGCATGAAATGGGTGAGGGATTGGGGGGCACCAGGCAGAGGTGCTGTGTGGGGTGTTGATCACCTGGGGACAGCTGTTTTAAGGCTTCAGTGAGGGTGAGGTGGTGGCTGTGTACAGCAGGAGGGCCTTCAAGCACAGGTATTTTGCAGTCCATCACAGCCAGGGGGACTCACCTGCTGGTCCTCAGAACCAACATGGCATGGGAAGATACGGTTAATAAAGACTTGTTTTTCCTAAGGAAAGTCTGCACATGCCCAGGCTGTGGGGAAACTGGCTGGGGCTCCCATGTATTAAATGCTAACATCTGACACTTCCTCTTAATGTCAAATTCAGCAGTTAAATTCTGCGTGTTTGTTTTTATAATGGCATAAGTGCCTTTTCTTCTATTACTTTCAGTGAGTGAACCGTGCTCAAGTTTCCCAAAATGGTCTTCTTGGACAGAAACCAGACTGCAAAATTCAGCCTAGAAGTTGGGAGTGCAAAGAAGCTGTAAGTAAGAGGAAAATACCCTTCAGTTGCCATCAAATATATTTGGCTGAATACTTTGCAGTGTGTAAGGTTTGAGGTGTCGGGTGCCACGTGTGACAGCGCAGCCTCGCAGAGCAGCCCCAGGTGTACAAACCTCTCACGCTGCCCCAAGTTCTTGCTTTACTCTAGCAAATATCACAGCCTTTTGTCCAAAGCTTCAGCTCCTGGAGTCTTGTGATCAAAGTGCCTGCCCTTTCATGGCAGGCAGCATAAAATCGGAATGCTTAAAGAAATACTCAGGCGAAAAATTGACAGAGTATGCATTTATCAGTCTTAAAACCATTGATCATTTTGGCATCATGATTTTTGTCATCCTGCTCAAGTTTTCTAATGATTGGTGCTGACAGGAATGTCCTGAGAAGGCGTCAGTTGTTCAGCACAATCCTCCAGGAGGGACAGGGGAGGGACAGGGTGCAGCAAGCAGTGCCAGAGCCATGCTCTTAGAGAGGTGGTGTTCTGCTGCTTAGGCAAGAGCTCCATCACAGTCTGCAAGGGCAACCAGAAGAGACAGAAGTGACACAGCCTCTGGAAAATTGTGATCTTAGCAGTGAACCCAAGGGGTCCTTGATGAGACAGAAAGGATAATCCTCTACCTGGGTCCCAGGTAAGCACAGATTTGCACATGGAGCCTGAGCTAGGTCAGGATGGAGTATTCCACTGAGCAGGGTTGAGCTCCCAACATCCTTTCTCCAGTGGTGCTACAGCTTTCATGATGCACCTGCAGGTGCAGAAGGGGGTGGTTTTCATTCACTGACTTTTTGGGCTCTAGCAACTGCCTTTCTGGTGCAGAATGATTTCATGATAACGCTGTCCTGGAGTTTGTCCTTCAGCTCAAATGCCAGGTGAGCAGGGTGGGTGGGGTCAGAGGGGGGACACATTTGTCACTCTGCAGCAAGCAGCCCCCGTGGGGGTTCACTGGCCTCGGCTGTGCACTGACAGCTCTGCCCTGTGGGCTCCTGCCTGGGCACAGATCTGGGTATGTCTCAGACCTCCAGGGATTGCCTGTGTGCATGGGGGCCAAGGCAGTTCCCAGAGCTGCCTTCCTCCCCAGCCTCCTGGAATGAGCCCCCTCATCCTCTTCCTTGTCCTGACACAGAGGTTCCTGGCCTTTACAGGAGGACAGGAGATTCTCTGCCCTTGCCTTGTGAACAGCTTTGTGAGTCCTCTGCTTGAGCTGGATCTGCTTGTCCTGCTGCAGTGACCTCTGGGACAGGGGAGCTCTGCAGCTGCAGTTTTGCATGGTGTAAGGTAAGCATCTCTCCTGACTTCAGTTTGAGCAGGGCCATTGCAGTCTGTGTGATAAATGCACTGTACAGCACCAGGGATCATCTCGTTTCTGCAGTCCCCCTGGAAGCTCTGAGCTGTGGGGTCTGAGCAGGCAGCTGGTGCCACCCAGTGCCCCAGCAGTGCCCAGGATGAACACAGCCCTCTGAGCCAGGATGAAAAAGGCAGAAGAAGATACTCACGTGGCATGATGCCTTGGTCTGCCAGCTGCTCTCGGGTCCTTCTCTGCTGGAGCCGTAGCTGTAAAACTGTGAGAGAGAGAGAGAGTGTCAGAGAAAGGGCAGGATTGTACTGAGGTGCTAGCACAGGGACAAAGTGTGTAGGGTTTGTGTGTGGCACCAATTCCTGCTGCTGCTGGACCAGCCTTGTGAACAACTGAGCTCATCCCATCACCCCGGGAACATGCCTGTACTTTGAGTTAGTGTCATATTCTACACCTTTGGTTTTGCAAATTTGTCTTCGAGAGGACACCCGTATCACAAGGTAAAACACGAAACTCAGTTCCCTGCTTTCCTGCTGGAAGCTCAGTACAGCCTGCCACGACTACAGACACCTCAGTCACAACATAAGCACACACTTCCCTGCCCACCAGCACAACCCCAGGCTGCTTCTCCTCAGCTGCCCGGAATGAGCTGGGGTTGGAAGGAAAAGAAAGGCAAGAACAGCATTTTTGTCCTTGGAAGCAACCTGCTCTGCCAACAGCTTGTGTCTACAACACAGCTTTCCTGGGATGTGGGATGGAGCTGGAAACTAATCCCTTCCAGAGCAGTCCCCAAAGCATGGGGCTCCCTGAGATGCCACTGCTTGTGACTTTTCCATGTCCTCTGTACAAACCATGTTTCACATTCAGAGCAAATGTTTAGTGAAGGCTTCCTATGGGACAATGATCTCCTGCCAAATTCCAGCACTTCTTTGGACACCAAAGATAGATTCTTGCTGTGAGGGAAAAATGTAGCCTTCAGTATGTGGTAAAGTCTGTGTGTGTGCTGTTCTTCTTAACGCAGGGTGAAGCTGATGGCTGAAGTCACTGGCAAACCTTGCTGCCAGGGGGGTTTGTAACCCTCCTCTGCCCCATGGCACCACCCTCAGTAAGTGCTGGTTCTGCCTGTGGACATGGATTTGGACCCTCACTCACGGGGTACCTACACTGCACCCAGCTATCTGCACCCCCTTTGCAGAAGTCATCCCCCTTGGGGACCCTCAAAACCAAATGGGACAGTCCATGCTCTGGGATGCCTGTGTTTCCTCCTGGGCTATGCAGGCAGGTTAAAGGTGACCAGCTCCTGGCTGGGGTCTCACACAGGGCGAGCTGTACCCCACTTTCTCTGCCTAGAACCTTATCTGTGATTGCTCACAATACTGAAGAACTGCGCAGAGCTTGGCGCTTTCCCTGAGGAAGAGATGGATCTTTATGGAATAGGTGAGCTAAGGGGGGTCAGAAACTGTCCAAGAGTAAAAACAACCTGTTGCTCACCCAAGAATAGTTCTCTGCTCTCCTAGTCCTGGTGCAGTGTCCCAGGCATTAGAGCAACCTGCCTTCAACTGAGGCAATTTACACACAACATCACATTATGAAGAGGAATCAGAGACAGCAAAGCCTCCTCCAGTCACACACACCACCCTGCCAAGGACACAGCAGTGCCCTATCAGGCTGTAAAATATCCTGAGTGAGGATCCTCCATCACTTCCCTTCACAGCTCCCACGGGTGCCAAATTATTTGCACCATTTCACTCCAACTTCCGACCCAGCCAGACCAAGTGATGTACCACATCCACATAGGCAAGGGGGATTCCAACAGTCTGTGCGTTCAGGGCCCACATTCCCTGCTGCTTCTGCTTATTTCACAGCCCTTCCTAGCAAACAAACAATTCACCAGCCCCCCGGAGCAGCCAGCTGTCAGCGAGGCTGGTGAGGAGGAAAAGGAGAGGGTACAAATCCCCTTGGGGCATAGCTCGGAAGGTGATGATGATTTCCCGTGTGGGGGTGTAGGATTCATCGTCTGCCCTGCTGCAAGGAGTGATGAAAACGTGTGGGTCTCGCTGCCACAGCTCTGCCACTGCAGGAGCAGCACTTGGGCACCCAGATTCCCCAGATCCCACTGCCTTGCAGTGAGCAGGGCACAGGCTGGGGGATCCCCCCCTTGCAGCTGGTCCATGCTCCACCTCACAGCCTCTCCTCTGCCTCCTGCCCTGGGGATAGACTGTCACAGAGGGGATCTGGGACTATGGAATGATCATTTTGTACGAGGAGAAAAGGTCTCCAGTTTGGTTTTTGTGCTGAGGGGTAGGAAGGCTGTGACCCAGCAGTGTCACTCTGCTCTGGTGTGACAGCTGAGCAATTCCATGGGCAGGTCACCTCCCCTAGATGGGGAGTTCATCATGGACCATGCTGAGCTTACACATCTCAAGTCTGGCCCATCCTTAAGCTACAGGGCAAGGAGGAAAACTATATCCAGCCCTGTCTGTTCAGGGCATGCTGTCAAATAATGTGAGGTCAGGCCAATGCAAGTACCAGCCACTTCCAGGAGCAGCACACACTCAACAGTTGAAAGAGTTACTTCAGCCACCAAATATTCATCCCAATCTGGACCTCCTCATGCAGTAGGATGTATGACTTGACTCTTAAATATATCTATGGACTTCCAAAACCTGTTGCAAACCATCTGAAGAAACGTAGTGGACAGTGTCAGACAAAAATGCTGAACATCCCTTCCCTGCACAAGAGGGAAGCAGCCTCTGAGGCAGTGCTGCAGCTTGGCAGATGCCAACTTAGGGCTTGCACCTTTTCCTTCCAACCAACAGTGCTTAAAAACAGGGCTGGAGGAGCTCCTGGCACCACCCAAACCACCATTTAGCTGCTTCTTTCCTTGAAGCTGGGTCTGACCCCAGCTGCATTCCTTTCCTCTTCCTTTGCTGCATGTCTGCAGGCCTGAGCTCTGAGTGCTGTATGGGAAATAAATTTTCATGAACATTCTTATTTTTCTCTGCTAAAACTTCAGAGGAACTTTTATCACATGAAAAGTGGTGGCTGGAGCACTGAAGAGACAATCTTCGTCCCACCCCTCAGCATCCTTGTTGCCTGCCTGCACCAGTTTGGATGGTGAGAAGTGCCAGCCAGGGAGCAGCTGTGCACACTGGCCATCCTGTGCCACCACCAGCTGAGAGACAGCCTTTCTTTCAGCAATCCTGCTTCCTCCTGGGGTACCCCACGACGAGAAACTCTCCTGGGATGATGGGAGACATGACAGACCTATCCCAGTCAATTGGCTCATGAACTTTTTCTGTTAGAAATACTCCTCATGTCTATGCTAGCACCAAGTCCCATTCACTGATATTGGCTTCCAGAAATGTCCTGTGCAGAAGGGCTGTGGCAATGGTGCAAACAAGACCTCCTGGCATCAGTCACAGCTGCCTCTGGTGGCCCAAGCTTTGAGCACTGCCTGTGACTTGCAGTCGTGAGTCATGCTCCTCTCTAGGAGCTGACCTCAGAGCTGTAGGAACCTCAGAGCATGACTTGGGCCTTCCTGGCCTGGTGATGCACAGAAAAGACATGTTCAAATCTTCTCTCCGCCCCAGGAACAGGCAGATCCAGCCATCTCTTTCAGCCCGTGAGGACACTTTGAGTCTGGTGCTCAGCAGACAATCAGGATGGGATGGGATTTTATCACCTGCATCAGAGCATCCCCACACTGGGGCACTGCCAGAGCACTCCCAGCACCATCCTCTCCTTGGGGAACTGAGGCACAGGGGCCTGAGCAGCATGAGGCACATGTCCCATGGAGTGGGGGAAGTGCCCTCCTCACGGGGTTCGGGACTAGGACAGGCGTGCAAAGCCACAGCTGACCTGACCTAGTGTTGGGGCTGTGTCCAAGGAGGAGACCACTGAAAAAGCAGCAGCAAAGCACTGTGCCTTCTTCCAGCAGCACCTCATCCCTGCCCTGGTGGCTCAGAGCTGGGGTTTGGGGAGTGTGAGCACCTCAGTGGTGCACAGGATGGGGACAGCTCTGCTGGGCTGGGGGGGTTGGCAACAAATTGGGAGCGGGGAGAGGGACTCCTGTTGCCAACAGCAGCAGTTTTGTTGCCCATCAAGCAGCAGCTGAGCAAAGGTGAAACACAGGCCTGTCCATGGCCATGGTGGCCCTGGAATCAGAGAATATCCAGAGTTGGAAGGGACCCACAAGGATCATCAAGTCCAACTCCTGGCCTTGTTTTGGACCCAGCCACGTTTGAAAGGCAGGACTGCTGCTGGCTGTGGGACTGGCTTTCCATTTAATGTCTGAGCTATTGTGTGAGCCTGATGGGGGAGAGGAGCTGCCCCTGGGGTCCTCTGACTGTGCTAAGGTCCCAGCAGGGCAGGATCAGGGCTGGCACTCTGGCAGGTTCAATCATGTTGTTCATGGCCCTCTCAGGACTGTGTCTGTTCCTCGCAGCTGCCCCAGGAGCAGGAGTCAGTTCTCAAAGCAGGATGTGGGCAGGACTGTGGGGCTCCTTTGCAGCTGAGCAGCATCAAACTCCAGCCTGGAGTGATTCTGAGTGGGTGACAAGCCAGACAGCCTCCTTGGTGCTGGCACACCAGAGTCTCATAGAACTTTTCTGGAGCTGCTGTTTTACAAAACCACCTTGACCAAACTTTGTCTTGAGCCCCTCCATGGATCTCAGCCCATAGCTATGATCCACAAAGTGATTTCTCTGTAAATCTTGTCTCCAGGCCCATGTTATCCTCTGACAACATGACCTCTGGGGACCTGTGTGAGCAGTGATGAAGCTGGAAATGGCACTGTTCAGCCAGGACAGCCATGGACAGCCCTGGTCAGTCCTTTTCCAGGTGAGCACTGCTTTATCTCTGCCTGTGATGTCACTTCAGAGCTGGGAGCATTTTACTTCTAACAGACAGATGTGCTACAAATGTGTGTGTTACCTGGGAGACTGCATGGAAAAATCTCTAAATGGGAGAGAACTACATTTCTAACCCCAAATCCAGATCTTTGGGTAACTTGGAAGAGACATTAGACTAGCACAGCTGGCTGGCAGGGAGCCCAGACCACCAAATGGGCACAACCAGCTGTGAAATCCCTCTGAATCCAACATAATATGCAACCCCAACCTCACCATGGTCCCGAGAACAGGCTCTCCCCTTGGAGCCCCCCTTCAGCACCCCCATGAGCAGTCCAATGTCCCCTGAAGCACAGTGAGTTTTGATGTGTGCTACAACACATGCTTGACTGACAAACAAACATGACTGCCCATTAAAATACTGAGGGATAAGATGCCAGAAAAACGAAACCAAGCACAAACTGATCTACATCAAGTCAGTGTTTTACAAAAGCTTCACAAAACAGACTCATCAGTTACAGCAAGGCCATGGTTTGAACACACACACACTGACTGTGACCTGTATGAGTTCATGATCTGAGAGGAAACACAGGCGCATGCTTTATCTTTGGACACCAGGAAAATCAAAATAAAGGTTCTGCCAAAACGCCTGGCCAAACACCCTACCAAGTCCTATTCTCTTCTGCCTTTATTGACCTGCTGATTCTGGTCCAAATTGCTCTGGCCACCGGAGGCAGACAGAATAAATTCCTCTCCCATCTCAGTTTCATTCAAGCCCTATGTGTAAGCATGAATACTTCCCTCCATGGAGCCAGGCAAGTCTTGTCTGCAAACCCACACCCATGTGTCCACAATTAGGTCTTGGTTCCCCATGCCAAGCCATGCAAGCCTTATTTATAGTGTTAAACTTTCACTTCTCACCAATTATCTGAATTACCACTGAAGTTAGGCAGATGTTGGCCTTGTAAGCTCTTTCCATATAGCTGCAAAAAAAAAAAAGGTCAGGGCTAAGGTTGGATCTGCATTTGTAAGCTTTGTTTGCTTTGTCTGATGCCAAAGCTTCTCCACTGCTGGAGGACAACTGGTTTGTACTCAGAGTAAGAGATCACATAAATGACCATCTCTGGGAAGAGTTAAATGTGTTTCTGGAACAGCACTTTGATGTCCTGTTGATTTAGTGCAATCCCATTGATAGTTGGATCGTATGGGACAACATGGCAGATTGGAAGAATCATCATTCCTGCAAAACTTGTCAGGATGACCTCAGATCAGAATATTTATCTTTGGCCAAACAGACAAAATAAAGAGGCACACAGCTCCTCGAGGAAGGGAAGCAGGACCCTGCAGGACTGCAGCATGGTGGTGATTTTCCCTCTCCTCTGGAGCAGTTCAATGCCTGGCACTGGGATAGCCATGGTCCCTCCTCATGGCACAGCTCTGCTGGTCCTTCACTGGGACCACTGGAAAGACAAGAACAGCAAACACCTCTGCAGCACTCAAGGGATGATTGCTGGGCACACTGAGAAAAGCCACCGCCACCACCACAGCAGCCTTTCCTGGATAAACACACGTCTGCTTGCTACTGATGCTGTTGGGTGGAAGCGAGGGACAGGAGAGCTGACCCTGGAGCCACACCACTGCCACCATCTTCTAGCTGCCCCCTCCTTGCTCCACTTTCTCCCTGGTGCATAACACAGAGATCAAAGGGCTTCTGGCAGGAGGAAACAACAAGTGATGTATCTGCAGCTCCCCTAAACACGCTCACATAGCTCCTTCAGCTGCTCAGCGTGTGCAGGCCAGGCAGAGACAGCAAAAGTTTAGTTATTAAGATTTACTTCAGCCCTCTTCAGTATTGGCCTGGAATCCTTCAGAAGGGATTCAGGCTCATCGTGAGGCATGGAGCACAGCTAATCCTTCCCAAACCTGGGGAGCAAACAGCCTCACACCTGCTGGCTGAGGAGCGTTCCCAAAGCGATGGCGCTTGGCTCAGCATGGCTCCTTGGGGCTCGGCATTTTGGGGGTGATCCCTCCTGCCTCTCTGCAAGCTTACACAGCTCTGGAACTGCTGCTGTCCCCTCTCACAGCCCCTGAGCCATGAAAGACAGTGTGGGGCACAGCCATGGGCTGTTTGAGGCTTTCAGCCCTCTTCCAAGTGAATGGAGGATGGTAAATCAGAGCTCTGCACCTCCTGCCATCCCTGTGGAACTTTACAGCTGACAAAGCCTGCACACCGAGCAGGGACACCACAGGAAACTGTGCTACAGAGACTTTGCAAGTAAAAAATATTCCATTAAATATTAGCTTTTTCTTCTCTGTTCCCCATGTTATTAAAAATCCATCACAGAATGAAAGCAGCTTTATTGACTTACTTGGGTTTCTCAGCATCCTGGTCTCCTCCCTCCTCACACACTGTGACAACCAGGGCTGTGCTGTGGCCACGTCCCACATTAGAAGCAGTCACAGCTTTGGGGACAGCGAGGTGCAGACACACATTTGGGATGTTGGTGAGCCCAGCTCCAACAAAATCAACAGGCAGAGAAGCCTTGTCAAATGGGAAGCCTGCCTTTCATCGGGCCATAGCAAGGGACAGCAGTTGTGGGAATAAATCATGAACCAAAGAATGCCCCACAAATTAACTGTCCTAGAAATGCTGAAAGGCACGAGAATTTATGGATGCAAAGACCCACAAAGTTTACTTTTCCTGGAGAATCATTTGAAAAATATGTTTAGAGAGCCCGCTGTTGGTTCCATAATAAAGCCAGCTTACAAATAAACCAGAAATGAGCCTTAAAAACAATCCTGGTTCATTTGAAAAGAATGCAGGGACAATGCACAGCCCGTCCTCCGCTCCTCAGGGAGGTGGCAGTGTTGCTTTGTACATGCTGGAGGAATTGTTACAGACTGAGATTTTTTTCAAATGAACAGCAGTGTACCATAATATACCAACAAAATTTAAGGAATGACTTAATCTAATGAAATGTAAGATCAGAGCGATATGGAAACCACACCAAAGACCTGGACCCAGGCTTTGTATAATTCAGCCAGACTAGGACACTTGTGTTTGCACACACACTCTGGGGTTTTCAACCAATTGCCAACTTTGTATTTGCTGAGAAAACAAAGTTTAAGTTGACCACCCAGCTATCTAAGAGATCCTGATAACACCACTCATGTCTCCCATCAGTACCATAAATCTCCCATTTCATTATCTACAATGAGTAAGGAGCAAAAACACACACGGCGTGGGTGACATGCCAGACCGGGCGCATGTTCCAACGTGACTGCCCTGTCTGGATTTAAAGTATCCCGTACAGCACATGCAGCTGATTTATCTGCACATCCTCACAGATAATATTCCCAGGGAGAACTTCACCTCTGGGAAGGTCAGAGAAAGCACCTTGAGAACAATTTTTTTTGGGCATTACTGTTAAAATTTACAAAACAACAAGTCAGGCTACCCATTCCCAAGGAGAGCATACTTACAGTAGATGCAGCCAGTGACTAAAGGCACCAACATCCAGCAGAGGGGCTGCTCTAGAAGCGACTGTCCCATAGTTCACCTTCACTCACCTTCACTCAGTGAACGTCCTCGGAGCAGCCCCTGCCTGGTGCTTCCCCTGACTCACGAGCTGGAGGCATGTTTTACTGCAAACCCTCCGCGAGCGGCAATCAATTGTGTGCCTCTGGTTTTATTTCTCTGATGATGTCACTTTAAATACTTTTCATGTTCCATTTGTTATTTTTACTTCTAAAAATGACGCATTTCTTCAAATTCATTTTTCTCCAATTAGTCACAACTTAATGGAACGAGCTCGGCTGCCTGCCTGTCAGAGAGGGTGTCAGGCCCGTCCTCTCCGTGATTATCCCACACAGACCCACAAGAGCACCTGGAATATACGGACGGCATTAGGCACCTTGTTTATCCCAGATGCCCTTTTGGCTTCCTGCCCAAATCCTTCTTAGCAGGGCCAGAGCAGGAGAACCGGGAGCTGCAGTTTTACCGAAATAAACCACAGACACAAATCAAAGACAGCGAAAAACCAGGAGGAGAAAAAGCAAGAGAGAGGAAGGGAGATGCGTCTCTCCACTTGTGGAACAGCCTCTGTAAGAGGAAAGCCGTGACAGCTCTACAGCCCCTCGAGCCTTTTGCTCACATGCTGCTTCCGAACATTTAACGCAAAACACTCTGTGCCTACGGCTTGACAGAGAGAGAAGTTTTAAGAGAAATCTCAAGGTTTTCCCTACCTGATCTGAACTTGCTCCGAATCAGCAAGGAGTGCTCAGACCCCAGGAGAGTCATGGTGACTCAGGGACCAGATCCAGACGCCCCTCACTTAAACCATTAACTTCCTCCACGGGGAAAAGCCGACCAAACCGTGGCTGGCGCTCAGGATTCATCCAGCTCTCCTGGGCTCTCTGGGTGCTTTTACAGCCGGCTGGCAAGGAGCAGCAAGTGGCTTTGTAAGATTTGGTCCCATCCAGCACTGACCCTGCACAGACACCGACTGCTCCCCCTGTGCAGTGTTGAACTAATTAACGTGGAGCCAGCGGGAGCCTCCTCCCGCCCGGAGTTTACTACCAGCAGCTGGGTGTCCTGGCTGATGTCATCGTCTAGCGGGGAGCAGCGACTATCGGAAAGGGTCTTAGCGAAGACAGAAGTTTGATATCTGATCCTAATTACTACCGGCCGTACGCAGCCAATCCGGGCGCTCCCTGTCTCAGCCGACTTCGGGAGCCGCTGGAAATACCAACAGAGCCAGGGTTTAACTCTTTGCAGCGTGGTGGGACACGGCTCCCGCACCTCGCTGGGGCTCTGGGGGGCTCAGCTCCCACAGATGAGCGAAGGGCTGGGGTCGGGACGAGTGTCCCGGCCGGAGGATGGCTTTGGGAAGGTCGCTCCTCCCGGGCGCTGCCTTGGATGCCCTCCCGGCCAGGGGGCACAGGACTGCCCGCACGGAGCAGGGAGTGAGCACGGGGCTGCTCAGGTGGCACCTGGGCGTCCCTGCAGCCGCTCAGGTGTGCCCGGAGCCGTGCTGCTCTGCGCACACCTTTCCCAGGGGATTATCCACCCGAGGTGCCCCCGTGTGCTGCAGGCACCCGGACCGTGCCCTGCCGTGCTGTGGCACACGGACACGGGGGGTGTCAGGCAGGGCTGAGCCCTGGCTCCGAGCTCCCCGTGCCACAGCGATCCCAAGGAGGCTGGATCCCTCCCCACCTAGCAAACGCGCTCTCAGAGGAGAGAAGCTGATTGCAAACACGCAAAGTAAAGACAAACAGAGCCTTTGAGGCTCTGCTTCCCCGAGCCCACATCTGGTTCACTTGGGTGGGTGATCTGCTGGCACCTTTTACTGTGTAACGTAAGGAGTAGAAGCTAAATGAAGGACACATCTCAGCTTCCCTGACATGTGGGTCTCACCTAGGAAGCTGTCTAAATTCCCTGTAGGTCATAAAAATACTTCAGGTCTGGTTTGGAGTTTTTTTTTTTTTTTTTTTTTTAACATTATTTTAATCCCATAGTTTCTGGGAAGTACTCCTAAACAGTTTGGGCTGGGGATAGGAATTTCAGGGCTTCTACACTCGTTTCGCCAGAGGCTCTGATTCATCAGAGTCCCAGTACAGCAGAGAGCTCCTGGGGTCTGTCACCCTCATGTAGTCCATGTGACAGAAGCACAGAATCATTTAGGTTGGAAAAGCCCTCTAAGATCATCAAGTCCAGCTGCCAACCCATCACTGTCAAGCCCACCACTGCCCATGCCTCTCAGCAGCTAATCCACACATTTATTGAACATTTCCAGGAATGGCCATTCCACCCCTGCCCCGGATGGCCTGTTCCAACGCCTGAACACCCTTCCATGGAAGAAATTTTTCCGAAATCCTGGCACAAGTCCAGACCATTTCCTCTTGGCCTATTGCTTGTTACCTGACAGCTGAGGTTAATGAGGCTGTCCTGAGCTGAGCTCCCTCCTTACCACGGGCTGGATGTGATTTCCTGCTAATGCTACAGCTGATGGAGTGGATTTTCCTTAATCACTGGCAAGGGAGAGATGATTTAAATAAATTGATCCCCAAGCACTGAGCTGAGCTGGTAAACAGAGTTCTACCATATTGTCTAGCAAGGTGGCCAGAGTCCTGTTCCTTACAATTTTTTCCTAATGTTTAGTCCACTGTACTCAAAATGTCCTCTCTAATGGAGTTAACATCACAACAACGCACAAACTCCACCCCTCAGCAGAACTATGCCAGGAACAGCTCAGGGACAAGGCAGGGCTCATTGACACCCTGTGTCTCAAACTGCAGGGTTTTGGGTTTTTTTGCTTTGTACTTTCTTTTGCTTTGTACTTTTTTGCTTTGCAAACTCCTGTTTGATTTACTGCTCCTGCTGGCCAAAGCTCCATTCAGGTATCCCTGCTCCCCTTGTAATTTCCAGTTTTTTCCTCCTTTCCTTTTCCTTTCCTTTTCCTTTCCTTTCCTTGGGATACCAGTGGGGGATGGAGACACATCCTTCTTAGGAGGTGACACAGCCTATAACAAGCTCCAGTTTGTTGACTCATCTCAGCAAATTGCTCAACTGCTGAACCCAGAGTCCTGAGCTGGTGTTTCCCTGTGATGGCCCTTATGTGAGAATCAGCCCTGGACACGTACTCTTGGTATCCTCAGGAAACAGAGGAAAGTTGTCTCTGCTAAACCTCAGAGGCCAGGACAGGACTGAGATGCCACCACAGATACTGAGCCATTTGCCTGGCTGCTGCCTGCTTTAGGTAGCCCAGAAATATTCCCATAAAGTCCTCATGAGTTTCCAGAGCTGGCATTGCCCAGCCCTGGTGTCTTGGCTGTGTGTGCACTACATTTCAGCTCTGAAAAGGGCCTCGCCACCAGCTGCATCACCATCTTTCTCTGGAAGGTGACACAGGCACACAGGTCCCTGCAGAGACCACAGCTGCTTCCCATTCCCCTGTTCCCAGCTCTGCTATAAGCACCTCTGTAGTGAATGAGGTCATCCTGACTGCACTGAGTGAAAGAGTGAGCCTTAAATGCCAGAATAAATTAGTCATGGCAGGGAATTCCTTTGAACTAAGAAGTCACATCCCAGAATCATAAGGATATCAGCTCTGAGCTGCTCACCAGATCCCAGGAAGCCATCCCTTCTAATCTTCTAACACACCCTATTGTTTATGGGACTGATTCCTTTTAAAGCAGATTGTTTGTTTGTATGTAGATTTGAAGCTATGGGAAAAAGAACCAAATTGAGCTGAAGTTCCAGTGAAACCCCTGTGGGGACTTGGAGGGGTCAGTGTGTGACAGTGTCCGTGCCAAAGAAGGGGAGTTTCCCCAAACCTGGTGTTCTGCCAGTCATGTCTGCTCAGATTATCCTCTCCTGTGGGAATGAGACTGGTTTGTCTTTGGTTTCTGTTCTCTAGCACCTGGCAGCTCCATTTGGAAAAGACCCCTCCTGCCACAGCCTTATTTCTTGAATCTTCACAGCATGCTTTGCAAAGACAGATCTGATGGTCTGGACTCCCCATCCCGTGTGCAGAGTAGTGATAATTTGCTGTGTGCTTGTGCAGCTGTTGGTGTCCAAGGTCCCCTGGGGAGGGACAGCTGTACTGGCACACAGCTCTGTGCTGAATGTCCTCAGGCTGGCATAACTCTGAGTCCTGAAGGAGTGGGAAGGCTGGAAAAAGAGTTGCTTTTACAAATATGCTGCTAGGGAGGAGTGCATTCTTCCATTCATACCCAATACAGAGCATGGAGCAGTAGCCAAGGGCACAGGGAAACCAGTAGCCAAGGCTCACAAGGACCTCTGGACATCCTTTGAAGAGGCCTACAGCCAGGATGTCATCATTGTGATAGAGAATGGAAGAAGAAATCTTTCTCTGAGACAGAATTTTCACTGAACTGGCCATTAGTGGATCTGGATTCAGGGCAGATATGAACCTCCTGCTCTGAGACTGCACTAGCAAAGCTTCAGCTCATCATGGCCTTTAGGAACCTGAGGAGAAATTATCTTCTCTTTGCATGCCTGGGACTTGGGGGTCTCGCCTGGGGTGAATTGCACAGAAAAGAGCTTATGGCTTTCACGTGGCAAACCATCAGGATATTCCTCTCCACGACCTGGGACAAACAGCTTTCTGAGCTGGAGCTGGCGAGGCAGCAGTGTCTCTGCCACTGGGAAGCAGAGGTGGCCTCTAGGGACTAGCTCAGAAAGATCCTGGCTGTGTCCTAGCCCAGGAGCATGGTCAGGGAGCTGGGAGCAGGGATGGTCCAATCCTTCACTTCTGATAGCACCTGGTAAGCACCATCAGAGCAGCATTCCACTGAATGCTGAATATCCTGAAATATCCTGAACTATCCTGAATTTGCCACTGTCTGCCAGGCTTTCAGGTGGTCTGTCCCCTCCCTATCTCCCCACAGAGCTTGAGGGCTGGAATTTATGGCAGAGATGTCATGAGCTCTTCCCGTTCCAACAGCAGACAGCCTTGCTTGAATTGGAGCTGTGAACTATTTATCACAATGCTGCAAGCATCCAGGCAAGGTTCTTCAATTTATGAAGGTCCAGAAGATATTATGCAATTGACAACATGAACACAAAAATACTTCTGCACTTTGCTAAGGCTACTATTAAGCTGCCTGATGTTTTCATCATAATATTTATTTCTTTATAAATACACTAAATTCTCCAATCCTGACTGAAAACAGAAAGATCAGAGAATGAATATAGGGAGACGACATAGCTGTTTAAAGATTATGTAAAATGTTTTTTACTAGCATAAATATTTGATTGTGAAACTCTGGCAGTTGTGTTTACTGAGCAGGGATGTGCAGTGAGTGTGGAGAGCTGCCACAGCTGGGCACCGTGCTGGAGGCTGTCCATGGCCCATGTCCATGTCCATGTCCATGTCCCGTGGCCCTGCCTGCTCCTCCCCGTGTGCTCCAGGCTGCAGGGACCCTGGAGGCACTGGCACTCGTCCCTGACTGCCTGGCTCTGGGCAGACTGTCACTCCTGACACACAGACCAGTCCTTTGGCAGCACTGCCTGCAGCCACTCCATCAACTCCAGGAGCCTCAGGACGGAGGGCAGAGGGGATCAGAGCAGGTGAAGGAAGAGTTAAAGGGTCTGAGGCTGGTTTGAGGGACGTCAGCGGGAGGGGTGATGCTCTCAGTGGGGCTGCAGCACAGTGCTCAGGTCAAGTGGGCTCTGCTGGCAGGAGCTCAAGGCACTCAGGGACCTCCTCTGTCCCATGCAGAGCAGGGGGAAGGCCAGGCCAGACACAGCCCATGCTGTCCAGAGGCATGGGGTGTGGGGTGGGAGATACCAGTAGCTGCCTCCTGACTCATGGGACACCAAGGTCAGGGCTCTGGCCTCAGTGGGAGGTCCAGCACAGCAGCACTGCGTGCCCCGAGCGTGGCCCTGGAGTGGACTCACAGGCATTGGAGGGTCTGGTTCCCCTGTCCCTGTGGGGAGAACTGGGGAAAAGCTCTGTGAATTCCCTGTGGGCACGACTGACGGGGGTGTACAGTGAGTGGGACTGTGAATTTCTGTGTTTCACAGCCAGGGCAGGCAAATTTCTATTTTAATCTGCATTAAGATGACATTCTGGGGATGGTTTCCCAATGGAGCTGGTGATTTGCTCCCTTCAAGGGACTTCTCTCACACCCACGGCTGTTCTGGTGTCTCGGGCCACAAGCAGGATGCTCCCAGGTGTTGAGCTCCCTTGAAGGGGTGCCTGGGGCCAGCCTCAAATGCTGCAGCCCAGCACAGCAGGAACTTCCTCCCTCCACCTCACCAGTGCCTCGTGCATGGTGCAAACCAAGCCTAGATCTGGCTGCCTGTGTCCTTCTTCTTGTAGCCAGCCCCACTGCTCACCCCAGCAAGGGTCCAAGCACGCCTTCCCACCCCCAGGTTGTGCTGCTGGATGCCTCTGCCTGCTGTCCCATGGCTCTCCTGCCTTTACTGCCAGCCAAATGTGCACCCTCTCCGGGCAGCCCTCACTCCCCAGGCTCAGGAGCCTCTGCCAGAGCATGAGGAGGGTGAGGCTGGGGCCAGGGTGATGTCCCTTCGAGCAGGACTTCCCAGCCAGCTGGACTGGTGAGAGCAGCTGCATGACCAGTGCTGAGGGCAATGAGGAACATGCGAGGCCAAGCTTGGTGTGCTTTGTAGCAGTGATGAGCCCTTGGCTGCTTTCTGGGTGGCCAGTGCAGGCAGGAAGGGTTTTGTGCCTGGTCTGGCTGCTCCAAGCACTGGTGACTCCAGCCCCTTCTTTGGTCCATGGAGCAGCTGGATGCCCAGGCAGTGCAGACACGGCCAGGCTGTGGAGCTCAGTGGGACGAGTCTGAAGCACCCTGAGAGCTGAGGAGGCTCCACAGGGCCTGGCCAGGGGTGACCTGGCTTCTGTTCCCTCCGCAGCGGGACTTTGGGCAAGGCACGTCTCTCTTCGCTTTCCTTATCTCCAACTGGCCATAATGAGGCTAACCCCTCTGAAAAGCCCTTGGAAATCTCCCACCGAGCAGGGCCAGATAAGAGCTGTGTTGCTCTAAGCCCTGCAGCAGCTCCAGAGCTCGAGGCTTCCCCAGAGAGCAGCCTGCACCTCCCATCCCTGCTCCCAGCACGCTGACGTTCCCATCTGCACCCCTCCCTGCTGCCCACGGAGCCACCTCGGCACAGCCACTGCTGTGGTGGCTCAGCCCTAAACAAGGAGAGTGTTTTGGGGAGGGACAAGCACTGGCGAGGGACACAAAGCAAAGCTGGGCCTGGCTTAGTGGCGAGCAGAGTTAAAGCCCCAGATATACATCGGATGGGCTGGGAGCATTATGTATTCCTGGAATGCCTTCTGGTCTTTATTAAAATGAAACCACAGCCAGCCCAAGAGAGCTCATCGCCCAGGCACCGGGCCAAGTATAAGTTACTTCTACAAATATTTATTTAACCATATCAATGACAAACTCTTTTGTATAAATGTTTTTATTTAATCATAATTTACCAATTATTTTAAATCAATTGTTTGCCTGGTTTCTAAACACTAATCAAGAGGCTTGCATTAGCATTACTCAGGCGGATTAGTTGCATTATTTCGCTGAATCTTATGCCATTGCTTGCCTGCCTTGGCCATGGAAGAGGGTGCAGATGGATCCCAAATTTCACTCAAACTGTCAGATTCCTGGAGGACTGTGCATGCAGCATTGCCAGCCCTCCCCACCCAGGTGACCTCTGGACGCAGCTGAGTGCCGCAGGCACAGGGATGCACAGACACTGATCCCTCCTGGTGCTCCCCGGACAGGGCTTTCTTCGGTCACCGTGGGCCCTGTTCTCATGGAGATGGTGGCCCCATCACTGATGCTTTGCGTGCCCTGCCCTTCCCCTGTTTAGCACTTATACCTGAGCCCAGAACTTCCACTGCTGTTCCTCAGTGTCCCCTCAGCCCAGCCCTGGCAGGAATACATGACCATGGCCATGGTGCTTTGGGGCAGAGCAGGAACCAGCTCCCTCTCACGCATGGACCTGCTCCAGCCCAAACCTCTGCTCCTGACATTAGACAATGCTGAAAAACAGAGAATCTGCTCTTCTGCAGGGCTCTGCCTGCTCAGGAGGACAGTGAGCTGTGGTGAGGGCACCCAGCAAAGCTTACAGCACACAGCAGCCTTGGGGAGCATCTCATCCTGCACAGCCACACAGACCTGGGGCAGGAACAGGAATCTGCTTGTTGCCATCTGCATGTGCTGTTTATTTATAAAGTTCCAGGCTGCTACTGTCCTGCACCTTGGCTCGCTGCTCGGCACGCCTGCTGCAAGCTCCGCTCACGCACGGCTCTGCTCAGCATCTGCCTTTCCAGCCCGGGAGCTGCCAGCTTCCCCAGGACCCTTTCCCCCTGCAGCTCTCCACAGGGCACTGGCCTTTTGCTGCCAAAATTCCCCTCACAAGCTTTTTTTTTTTTTTTTTTTTTGCTGTCTCCCTCCACCAGTCACTGTCTGCTCAGAAGCGGGAGTGGTGCTGCTGGTGCTTTGCTCCACTTCCAGCAGCCTGCCCAAGCCTCCCCTCGGGCTGTGCTACTCCAGGAGGAGAGAAAGCAGAGACTTCGAAATTCTCCCTGATGGGGAGGGGCGTGGAGGTGCCAAGCTTTGCAAATCACAGACTTGGGGATGAATAGCCCGAGCACAGACTTGGTCACGGCACTGCAGCAGAGACCCAAAACCACCAGCACGTTTCTTCCAAGATAATTAAACCCCAAACAAACAAAAAGAGGAATTGGGCCAACTTGGATAGAACTACAGGACTTACCTACTATTTTAAAGATGACAAAAATAGAAATCAGTGCTGTATATAACCTTGTAATGTTTATGTTTGGGTTTTTTCTGCCTGATGAGAAATAGAGGTGCTGCTAGAGCCCGAGCAGTGCAAACATGGGCTGTGTGTTGAGCTCTGCAACCAGAAAATATCACAGCACTGGGGACAGGAGCTGCCTGCTGCTGGCTTGGGAACACACAGGGAAGAACTTTGGGCAGGTCTCTGAGCTGCTGTGTAAACTCAGACCTGCCACTCTAAAGCAGATGAAGGGGAAACTCCTGAAAATAAAATAATTCTGCACATTGCTCTAAAAAGCCTTCCAGTTCTGAGGGAAAATGAGCCAAATGTGCCTCATGTGGTTTATGATCTCTCATTTCTTGCAAACTTCCTTTTAGAAATTAACTAATTTTTTCCCCTTTTTATTTTCCTTGAAAGTTCTAAGGGATTTTTCAGAGCCTCACATCCCTAGCTGAGAAGGAAGAGACTCTCTGAGGAGTCCACAGAATCCCTGCTGGCTGTGGGATGCAGTTCCTCCCTGTGCAGGTGGGAGTGGCAGTCGTGGAACAAGCAGGGGATGCCTTTAGCCCCTGCTCTGCTGTAAGAGAGCTTTCTCTGTGAGAGCTGCATTCATCCTTCCTGACTGGACTAAAAAATGAGATTAAAAATTAGATGTGGAGTTCAGCTTTCGTCTCGTGTCACAGACTGCAAGGTGTGACATTTTTTCCTGACCAAGATCACGGACAAGATAATGTGAAGATCACTGAGGCCCTTGGTCCACTGCAACATCTGAGTCTGTTCAGTGTGAAGACCACAGGACCAGGTGGCCCAAAGGCACAGAAGAGTTTGAAGCAACAGTAAGGAAAAGAAACTGCCTGGTGGTGATCTACAGGACAGGCAAAATCCAGTGAAAACAATCTCTGTTGTGAAATAGCAAATACTTGTTCAGGACAGGGACAGCTGTAGAAAAGTGGATTTATTTATTTATATATAGGACATTTATTCCAGTTTATTGTCTCTGGGGAGTGGGCCCCACGCCATGCAGCTTCAGACCCCTAATCCCAAACTGGTCATCCAGACACATCTGGAAATGTTAAATATAGTGGGGAGCAAGGAAGGATTCCTGGATTCTGGATTCATTTTTAGGCTGAGTATTTACGTAAGATACTTTTCTTATCTTCCTGAACTATTTATAGTTTTGTTTGTATGTTTGGGACACAGACTATCCTACTATGCTTCAATAAATCTGAAATATCTTTGCTGACAAAAAGAAATGTTGTCTGCTGTTCATGGAAAGAGGGAAATCTTTGTATTGAGCTACTTGCACAGTTAATATTTTAGCAAATGCTCTCTGGGAAGATGTTGACTCATAGAAATTCTTATTTCTTTTGTGAAAAAAAAGCTAAAAAGTAAATGTTTGAGTCGAAGGGCATCCATACTATGAAAACTAAGAATAAACTAGACAAAATAAAACTTCCTTCCCAAAGATCTCACATTGTCACTATCACTCCCCACCACACAAATCGAGAAATGTAAAATGACTTTCAAAGGGCTGCCTTCACCAGAAGGGTGCTGGTGATGATGTACAAAGATGAGGCTCATTCCCACATGGAATTTCAGGTGTTAACCCCCCAGCAATCCACCTGCCACCAAGCTGGGCACCAGCCCTGACACTGGGTAACCTGGACAAAGGGGTGAGAAAGGGGCAGTAGTGACTGAGGGGAGCAGTAATAAGGAAACACAATTTTTTTTTTTGTCAAGTGAGGGAAGCTTTTTGATATTTATATAAGGTATGGGATTCTGCAAGCGACAGGGTGCTTTTATTTTGGGCTCGGCACAGGTAATTTTGTCAGGTTGCCAAGCAGGGTGATTTAAATAACTCCTTCCAAGCCTCTTTTAATAAAACCATCTCTAAACACATCCAGTTTCTCCAGACAAAAGGTACAGAGGGAGCTTCACAGAGCCCTTGGATTAGTGTAAAATGAGATTTATGGATTCCCTGCGAGTGGCAGCTGGGCTGCCTCCATCTCACAGTGAGGGTGGCAGGCACAGCCCCAGAACTTCTCTCCTGGAGTGGTTTCAGGGCTGTTGGTGCAGAGCATGAGGGTTTGGGATGAAGGAAAGCAAAGGTGTGCTCAGCCCTGGCCCCGTCCCACGGGCTCAGAGGGGCAGCTCGTGAGCTACCTGACCCCCCTGGCAATGAAAATAGACAGGCTCTGCTCCTTTAATATGCCTTAAACATTCTGGAAATGAAAGGAGGCAGGTTAGCTTGATTTCATTTACTCTGAGATTTTATTTTAATGTAGGTTTGATAGCTAAATGGAAAACAAATGTGGGATATTAAAGGGAGTGGGCCCAGCCCAGCGGCGGGAACAGGACCGGTGCAGGAACATTTTTCTAAAGATCCCTTCTGGAATGTTATTTTGAACTCCTTGAAACTCCAAAGGTTTTTAGACATTGTGTGTTTTGTTAAGTGTCCCTCGGGAACACTGGGTTTAAAATTAGTCAAACTCTTTCACTTTTTTAAACCCTACCCTAAAATAGTTGATATAAAATTTGGTGGTGCGGCAGAGCCCTCTTTCAGCCCCCCCCAAACTGTTCTGCTAGCTCAGCCTTGGGGACTTCAGAGGAGCAGTGCCACAGAAACCAGGAGAGAGAGGCTCGTTTTCCAGGTGTTTATTCTCTGGTGGTATGCAGGAAAAGAGACCGAACAATGGCGGGAAGGTTTTTTATCTAGGTCTGGGTCTAGGGGGGCTGGAGCTATCTGGCACTCAGCCAATGGGGTCTAGCTAAGGTTAAGGGTCATTCGGACATTCCTATCTGTGGGGCCCAGCTGCAGGGTACCCACTGAACTGCAACACCTCCCTCTTTTTTGTTTTAAAAGGTTATAAGAACATTTGATTCATTTGGACCCTAAGCGCGGGTTTCCCCACCACTTACGGTCCTTGGGGTAGGTATGCTTTTTTAGGTTTGCCAACTCTATGTGATTGACTTGTGAGGTAGAAATAAGATTTGTGATGGCTCTGAAAATCACGCGACGCAATATCCCGAACGCTATGGTTACAAGGAAAAGGATAATTACAAATAACAGAATTGTTCTAAATACAGAAATCCACCATCCCGTGATTCCTCCACCCTTAAACAGTTCTTTGAACCAATCCTCAGTTTCTTGCTTCACTTGTCCTATCATCTTGTTCATGTTTCGAAGGGCAGCATGGATGTTTGGAGCTTTTGCAGTCAGGTTCATGCAGCACAGTCCTTCAAATTCCTGGCATTCGTGTCCGTGCAGTAACAGAAGGAAATCTATAGCAGCACGGTTTTGCAGAGTGGCCTGTCTGGTAATTTCTTCATCTTCTAGGAGGGAGCTGATGGCAGTTGATGTTAAATTTGCCTGTTTGACCACCCAGCACTCTAGATGTCCCAATTCACCTAGAGCTTTAGCTGCTGCTACCCACGGAAGGAACAGGGATACAGCAACTCTTTTTGACTTTGCCCAATGGAAAATATCTGCCTTACAATTTGGGTCCAAAATATCTGCACTCCTCTTTTGAATTTTATTTGCCGATTTGTTCTTGTGAGTCCATTCCCCTATTAAAGTTTGATTGGGTGTCAATACAGACAACCGCCCTATGGTACATGGCCCTCCTAGAAGCCGAGATGGAATTCCTGCCCATGCTCTGTCTCCACAAACCAAAAACAATCCCTTAGGGAGACTTTTGGGACTAGAATGTGATGGATTGTCTACTGCAATATGGCTTATGTTACGACACCACCTTTTTGCAGTAAACTCTCCTCTATATTGTTTTATAACGTGGTACTCATGAGTGTTAGAAACTTGAGAGAGACCTGAAAAATGCATGCAGTAAACTGCAGGTGAGGATCCCAATAACTCTAATTCTTGGGGTTCCTGCCCTGCCTTAGGCAAATTCCGCAACCACTCCCCTAAGAGTCTCCTCTTCTCCTCAACCTGCTTCTGTTGCTCTTGTTGAGGTCGGGGAGTGGATTCTGGAATTTCATTGGACCTATGTTTATCCAAGGCCGCTGGAAACTCTCCAGCCTGCAATGGAATCCCTACCAGACAGGTGGACATAGGATTCTTTGCTGCTGCCGTGGACAAGCATATATTTTCTTGCTGAAGTGTTTGAGCCAGGGTTACCCAGACGTTTTGGCGTGGCTGAGGGATGATCCATGTGTCTACCACACTGTTCAGCATTAGCAAGATGACAATTTGGATGGGGTTCATCCCACGATTAAGTGGACGGTATGTTTTCTCTAAAAAGGAAACACAAACATTTTCAGAACATGTTAAAATTTCTATTTCTGCCGGAAGGTTCACTTAGGAAGAATCTCCTTCCTCCGTCCGACGGCGTCTTCTCTTTGCAGCATCGGCTGCTTGCTTCTCATCCCCTTCTTTCTGACCTGGATTCTTGGGGATAAAAGGTTTTACCCACTTCTGTGGAATCCACCTAGGGCCTGAGGGAGTAGTCACACATGCATAGCCTCGACCCCAGGTCAAGAGCTCATAGGGTCCCTTGGTTTCCCAAGTTTCTGGATCCCTAATCAACACTGGTGGACGCTGAGACAATTTGAACTGTTCACCACTGTTAAAATGCCGTGTCACTGGTGGACTCATGTTTTCAAATGAACAATTCAGAAAATTGATGGTAAACATGGCTTTACAGAGCTTCTCCCGTGGAGACATCCACGCTGTGGAGTTGCTCTGCCTGTCTAAGACCTTCTTGAGCGTTTGGTGAGCACGCTCAACCACAGCTTGACCTGTGGGGGAGTGGGAAATGCCAGTCTTATGTTCCACTCCCCACTGCTGGACAAATTCTAGGAATTCCTTGGAAGCATACGCTGGGCCGTTATCAGTTTTAAGCGTGCGTGGAACTCCCAAGACAGAAAATGCTTGCAATAGATGTTGCTTAGCATGCACTGACCTTTCTCCTGCATGAGCTGAAGCATACATTGCGCCTGAATATGTGTCAATGCTTACATGAACATATTTTTGGCGACCAAAACTAGGAATGTGTGTGATGTCTGTTTGCCACACCTCACAGCTGCCAAGGCCTCGGGGGTTAACCCCTACGCCCATCGATGGCACAGCCTGAAGCTGGCAGTTTGGACAATTGGCCACAATGGCTCGAGCCTGGCTCCGTGTTAGCTGGAACTGTCGAACCAGGCCAGGCACATTCTGATGATAATGCTGGTGACTTAGCTTTGCCTGTTGGAAGACATCAGGGAGACGTGCTTTCTCAACTGGTGCAGCAAGGGAGTCTGCATGACGATTCCCCTCTGCTATTTCACCTGGCAAATCGGTGTGTGACCTCACATGCATCACGAAATACGGGTGCTCCCTGTGGGAAATTAAATGAATCAGCTTGGTGAGCAAATTAAAGAGTTGTTCATTGTCTATTTCTTTGAGCACTGCCTGCTCCGCTCTGGATACTATCCCTGCTACATAAGCTGAATCTGTTATCAGATTAATTGGTTCTGAGAATCTCTCAAAAGCTCTTACCACTGCAGCCAGTTCAGCCACCTGGGGAGATCCCTCCACATACTCCACATCAGCTTCCCAATACTGGGTCTGTGGATTTCTCCAAGTCATCACCGACTTGTGGGACACCCCGGATGCGTCTGTGAACACTGTGAGAGCCTTGAGTGGTCTCGAGCTCCTCTTTTGCTGAGGAAGGAGGTGAAATTCCTCATTAAACAGCTTATGAGACGGGGCATGGACTGATATTTGTCCCTTGTAGCTATCCAGAGATAACTGGAGACTGGCATTGCTCTGGAGCAAATGCTCGAATTTTTCATTAGTCAATTTCTCTGGAGAATCCTTCCCTTCTTCTGCAATTTTGAATGGAAGGTGAATACATGCAAAGTCACAACCCGCCAATTCACACAATCTCACCCTGGCCTTCCAAATCAGCTGTGCCATGAGCTCCTGTGGCTCAGTGATGGTTTTGGATCTTTGGTGAGATATGAAAACCCATTCTATGATCAAGAGTGGATCTTTTTGTCCCTTAACCCACTGAAAAATCAAGCCATGCAGATGTGGTGGCCTTCCTAGAATTATGAATTGAAAAGGTGTGTTTGGCTCACACCTATGAGCCTGTCTCTCTGACAAGGCCTTCTGTACCTTTTCAAGTGCCTTCTTTGCCTCTGGGGTCAGTTCCCTGGGAGAGTCCGTACGCCTTTCCCCCTTCAATAACTTAAAGAGAGGACCTAACTCCTCATTTGTGAGACCTAACCAGGGTCTTACCCAATTCAAAGACCCACACAAGGAATGAAGGTCTGCTAGTGTCTTGGGGTTACAATCGATTACCAATTTCTGCGGAACAACGGTCCTTGCAGTGATTTCCAAACCCAGGTACTTCCAAGGTGGCATCCTTTGAACTTTTTCTTCCTGCATTTCAAATCCAGCAGAGGTTAAAACCTTAACCACTAGGTCAAGCGTGTGTTGGAGTATTGAGTCCTTGGGGGCACACACAAGTATGTCATCCATGTAGTGGAGGATGATAGCATCCCTTCTCTCTGCACGTACTGGAGACAGTAATGATGCTACATATTTTTGGCATATGAAAGGACTCACTTTTAGACCTTGAGGCAAAACTTTCCAGTGATAACGTTTCATTGGTGTCTCTCTATTGCCCGTGGGAACTGAGAATGCAAACCTTGGGGCATCTTCAGGGTGCAGTGGAATTTGGAAGTAACAGTCCTTGATATCTAGGACAGCCAATTGCCAATCTCGAGGGAGCATTGTTGGATTAGGCATCCCTGGTTGGAGTGGTCCCATGTCCTCTACAATTTTATTTATTTCTCGAAGGTCATGGAGTAATCTCCATTTGTCCTTTCCCGGTTTCTTTATTACAAAGATTGGGAAATTCCAAGGGCTATCTGTCTCTTCTATATGCCCTTGTGCCAATTGTTCCTTCACAAGTTCCTCTAGCGCCTTGAGTTTCTCATTACTCATTGGCCACTGTGCCACCCATTTCGGAGTATTATCCAACCATTTTAATTTGTGAGTGGGGCGCCTCACAGTGGCTATTTTTAAAAATCCTGGGGTGTCTTAGGAATGACCAATTTGACTCCCCACTGGGACATGGTATCTCTCCCCCACAGTGGTGCCTTGTAATCTACAACGAATGGACGGACACTGGCTACTTTTCCATCCGGTCCCTCTATTTGCACCATGCTTTTTGAAATTTTCGCCAAGGTGGTACCTCCTATACCCTGAATTTTGCCTGCCACAGGTTGCAATTCCCACTGTGATGGCCACACGGTCTTAGGTATTACCGTGACGTCTGAGCCTGTGTCTAAAACCCCCTCCACATGGAGGCGGTCTGCTCCACAGGCCAGGTTACATCCCATCGAAGGTTTATCTTCTCCCACCACTTCTGCCCAGTAAATTTCTGGTGGCTTCCCTTCTGCAGTGATATCTGCTGGAACAGGAATAGCCTGGGCAATAATTTGCCCCTTTTCTAAGTAGAATGGTGGGTGTGTACAACGGGCTAGAAGCATTAAACCTTTTGTTTTTCCCTTAGTGTTCATGGGAGCTATCTCAATTTCCATTGGTGTGTGTGCTGTGTCCCCAAGAACAAAATACTCACGGTCCATGGAGTTAACCTTCTGGTTTTGTGAGCTGTTAGACAGGTCCACTATAATGACTTCCCAATCAGTAGATCTGAAATGAAAACCTTTAGTAGTTACTAGGTGATATCGGCCTGGCGGCTGCCGTTTCTTATTAATTTTTACATTTTTCTTTTTTCTCCCCCCCCCACCCTGGGTCCCGCCCTCCCCCTTAGCTGTTGAGAGAGTGGCGTTCTCCCGTGGGGGTCCCGCTACATTTATATCTTTGCGCGCAGTTGTATTGTTCGCTGGAACGCGCTGTTTAGTCAGTTTTTTTGTTTGTTGAACTTTTTCTGTGTCTGGTTTTGTGGACAATTTCTGGCGAAGTGGCCTGGTTTCTTGCACCGGTGGCAAATGAGGTGTTGTTGTTGGTCTGATGCCCTCGGATTCGTCCTTTGTCGAGGCATCTCTGTTGCGGCAGGCTGCGTATGCGCTGTCCCTGTACTTCTGTCAGGATTACCAAGCAGTGCTGCTTTCCTGGTACAAGCGTCTATCATTTGTGGAAGAGTAGGAGGTGGTTCTAAAGGTAAGCTTAAAATAATCCTCCGGCAGGTATCATTCGCGTTGCTTAAGGCCATCTCCTTGATCAGTTCTGCTTGTATCCCTGGGTCTGATACCTGTCTCTCCACCTGTGTTCTGAGACGATCCACAAACTGCAAAAAAGGTTCTAAAGGAAACTGTTTAATTTTAACATAACTGCTTTTAGCTTCCGTGGTTGGTAACTGATAAAACGTTTTTTGTGCAGCTGTGCAAATCCTATTTAGAATTTCCTTAGGTAATGCTCTAGTTTGTTTCTCTGGAGTTTGCCACTCGCCTTCCCCATACAGGTGACTCATTGTCAAAGGATTTCCCTGATTATCACTTGCTGTATTAGGGTTTTGTTGTAGTTCCTGTAAAAGTGTTGTTAAAGTGTTTTTCCACCAACTATCCCATAAATCATATTCTGAAGGGGTTAATAAGCACCTGAATAAATCTTTAATATCATTGGGAACCATTTCATTTGAATTAAAAGTTGCTCTTATCATGCCTTTGAAAATTTCACTAGACCTGCCAAATTCTCTTTGAATTTTGCAGACTTCTTTTTTATCCTGATAAGAGAGTGGCTGGTAGGTTCTGTTACCGTTTCTCCTCCCAAGATAAACTACAGGAGCAACAGATGGAATAATCTCTGCAGCTAGGTCTGAGCTATCTCCAGTTTCAGCTTCCCCGGGGTCGGTATCTGTGCTCTGACCTTCCCCCCAGGGCCTGGGCAAAGGCTGCTCCTGTCCTGTGTCCCTGTGTTCCCTCCCCCTGCCGGTGGTGCGGGCTGCCTCCCCCTCCCCTCCCCCTCCCCCGTTTCCCTGGTAACCCGGTGATAAGCACAGAGGAGGTGGGGGAGGTAGGGGCGGAGGTGCTCCGAAGGGGTAGGGATATGGGTAAGGATAGGGGTAGAGATAAGGGTTTAGGACTGGGTTTTGCAAACTCCCAGAATTTTGGGGGGGTGTTGGAATGTGTTCTTTGTCCTCTGCCATGTGCTCACTGGAATGCTGAGGAGAACCCTCTATAAGTGAGGGGTATAATTTGGATGCTGTTTTTTTCTTTGGAGGATCAGAGGTATCTGGTGTTGGTTTACTCTGGGGTTTTTCCTCTGACTGTGTGTTTTTTTCTGCTTCTAAAAGCTGTTTTCGGGCTTGTAAAAATATCGGAATAAACTGAGAAGCCCTATCCTCTCCATCTTCAATTTTTAATGTCAATGTGTGTCCTATTTCATCCCAAAAGGAAACTGAGTTCATATCTTGAATATTAAATTCTGGTATTTCTGTTATTAGCCAGCAAACGAATTCCGATATCAGCTTTTTTGAAAATTTAGCATTGATTAAAATTTCGTTAAGGTGTTTAATTATTTTCTTCTCTAGAATTGACATTTTTCCACCCATCTTGTTGTTTTAGATGTCTTTTTGTTCACTCTCTATCCCTAACTTAACGCAGGACTATATCCTTCTCTCCGCCGCGGGGGAGAAGGGAGGGGGGTGGGGGGGGGCCGCGCCGCCACGGGGGGTCCCTCCCGCAGGGTTTTTCGGTCTCCCCGGCTCGGGAGAGGTGTCCCGCCGCCTTCCCTGGCTTCGGTTCCCCGTCCCCGTTTCGTTCACCCCCGATTTTTCGGGCTATTCGGGTCGGAGCGGCTCACCGCCGGTCCGAGGTCCGAACAAAGACACGCCCACTTTTCCCCACAAGCGGCTGCCCTGGGTCCTACGTTCTCCCCGCCGCCGCTTTTAACTTCAGTCCCACCCCACCCTGGTCGCTCCCGGGTCGCGAACGGGGGGGCTTACCCGGACTCTGTGGGGTCGTCCTGGTGGAGTTAGGGTTCCCAGCTTCAGACCGGCTCTTCTCTAGGTGCAGAGAAGAGGTCCCGACCTTCTCCTCCTAACTTTTAACCCCTTAAAGGCTGCTAAAAGTTACAAGGTAGCTGAACAGCCCAAAATGCTTTTGAAATCCTGAAATCAGGACTTCCAGCTGTCCGTGGACTCTTAAAAGACCACGTTGGGCGCCAACCTGCGGCAGAGCCCTCTTTCAGCCCCCCCCAAACTGTTCTGCTAGCTCAGCCTTGGGGACTTCAGAGGAGCAGTGCCACAGAAACCAGGAGAGAGAGGCTCGTTTTCCAGGTGTTTATTCTCTGGTGGTATGCAGGAAAAGAGACCGAACAATGGCGGGAAGGTTTTTTATCTAGGTCTGGGTCTAGGGGGGCTGGAGCTATCTGGCACTCAGCCAATGGGGTCTAGCTAAGGTTAAGGGTCATTCGGACATTCCTATCTGTGGGGCCCAGCTGCAGGGTACCCACTGAACTGCAACATGGTGGGAATTCTGCTGAGAGCTTAAATTGGCTGAAACAGACGACCTAATGGAAATGACATTTGGGGAAAAAATGTGAAAAACCTGGTTTTCTTTCTGGCTTCCAATGACATAATCAGGACATGGCAGGACTGCCTGCTCCTCTGAGCATGGCCCTGACCCTGGGGCTCTGGTCACCAGTTTCCCTCGTACGGGAGAAGGAGGGAAGCAGCTGGGAGAGAGCTAAAAGAGGGAGATGACTGCTCTGGTTCAGTACTGCCCGTCCTCTGTGGCTGGATTCCTCTGCGGGCTGACGTCCATCACCCTCCGAGTGCAGGGCCTGGAGAGCAGCTCAGCAACGCCCACATCTCTGTCCAGAGGTGTGTGGTGGAGCCATTCCCTCCGATGGGACACCTGGCTGCTTCTCATGCTCGGGAAAGAAGGAGCAGACAGGGTTTTACCAAAGAGGAAAAACGTGAGAGCTCTCTGGGTGACACCTCCAGGCTCATCTTCCTGACAAACATCTTTGTGACAGCTCCTGGATGAGCCTGTGCCACCCTGCCCTCCAAAGGGTTGCTTTGGCCCTGTGCCCTGGTCCTCTGGGGGGTGTGAGGAAGGGTTGCACTGGCAGGACACCCCACTCCTCCATCAGCTCCTCCCAGCTCAGCGCTGAGCTGTGCTGGTTCAAAACATGTCCCAGAAACACGGCCGGGACCTTCCCCAGCCCAGTAGCTTATTTATTGGAGTCATTTTGTCACTTTGGGAGATAAAGCTGCCTTCACACACCTCAGGTTCCTCTCAGCAGAGCTGGGAGATAAAGGCTAAGGGCTGCTGGCTCCTACTTGCCGTGAGCCTCGGAGGATTTGGAGGACAGGCCTCTTTGGGAAGCCACCTCTGCTATCACTTTGACAGGTGTCAGCTGTGCTCTGAGCAGCCAGCCACAGCCAGAGATTAGCCAAATGTGTCTCCTGCCCCGAGTGCTCAGACTCTCCAGACATGGCTTCACAACCCAGGATGGGAAAGGATTTTGAGTAGAGATAGGGGGCTTTACTCAGAAATGGCCTGACCTGAGGACCTCACTATCAGCTTCCCCAGCAGCCACCACAGGTGGGGTCCTTCCCAAGAGGTGATAAGAGGGAGGAGGGGCTGTTCTGCTCCCACAGACCCCAGTTCAGTGTCTGGAGTGCAGGGGATGAGAGAGTCCTTGGCATTCTGCTTTCTGCCCCCGAGGTGTGCCAGAGACACACGGGCATCAGGGCAGACACCTGGGGAAGGGTGAGTCCTTTGGAGAAGCAAAGCTGGGTGAGCTCTTGCTGTTCACACATGATTTGCGGGGTATCCAGCTGCCTGTGGAAGCTATATCAGCCAGTCAGACAGGCACTGGCACTTCACAAACACAGCCACAGCAGCCAGGCGTGTCCTGAGCCCTCCAGCCTGGTCCTACAGAGTGTGGGAGCAGGGCTGGCCAGGGCTCTGAGGAGGTGGGATGTGCTGTGGGAAGGGGTGAATCAGTGTGGGGAGAGCAGGATCTTCCAGCAAAGGTGCAAGGTCCCCTGGAGAAGGCAAGGGCTGCTGGAGGGCAGATCACAAAGCAGCCAAGAGCAACACGTGTCACTGCAGATGTGCAGGGCCAGCGGGTTCTGGGGGCACCTCCAGCTGGAGAACGCTTCAGGAGGAAGAGCAGTGGCTGGCACAGAGGCTCAGGGAACCTGCCTTTGTCACCCGCCAGCTCAGGGAAGTCCCTCCCCAGCAAGTCACTTCTTGGCCTGCTTCCTGAGACGGTAAATTCCTCTGGATGGGGGTGTCCCTTGTCATGGTCTGACTCCTATTCTTGTTACCTCATTGTAGAAGGCATTTTCCTGGAATTTGTGAATTGTTGCCTGTCCAGTCAGACTGCCTGGAGCTCCCTGCAGCTTTCTGCAGACTTGTGCTTCCCAGGCATGCCCAGTGTATAGGTCAGAGTGCACAGGCAGGCACAGGAGAGGCACGTATTCCGGGCAGGAGGTTTGTGTCCGTGGCATGCATCTATGGCAGGGCCCCTTCTGGTAGCACTGAAAAATGGCATTCCTCATGGTACCCACATTTTCATGCCAAACTAAACTTTCTTGTCCTTTTCAGAGGTATTTATAGATGGGAATCTTGACAAGAATGACTTTCTGTTTTGAAAGGAATCGTTTTATTTATTACTAACTCTGATCTGAGTGTGTGTTTGTGTGTGCTCAAAGGTGCAAGCAAGTGACAAAAATGCCACCTAAAGAATGTGCTAAGTGAATCCCTAGGGAGAATGATGAGGAAAAAATGAGACAGGATGAAAACTGGATGCTGAAAATCTTGACAGAAGCAAATATGCTTCTCCTGGATGGTGCGTGGGGCCAAGGAGAAGGGGCAGTGGAACTGGCAGGGTCCCAGTGCTGGTGTGTTCTGTGAGCAAACAGAGCTGGGCTCACAGGGGAACCTTTGCTTCCACAGTGGCCTCACCTCGCTGCAGAAAGGAACTGGTTTTGTGCAGAGGAAAACCACAGGCTAAGAGGGACTGTGTGGGGCTGCCCTCAGTTAGACTCACCGAGGTCTCTGAACTGACATCTGAGCTGTGCTGGGAGGATGGGCAGCCTGGGGGAACACGATTTTCCAGCTTGGAAAGAGTGCTGTCACTCAGCTGTGGGGTCAGTGAGCAGTGGGGTCACTCAGCAGAGGGGTCACTCAGCACTGGGGCCACTCAGCAGAGGGGTCACTCAGCAGAGGGGTCACTCAGCAGATTTCCCGGGTGTTTTCTCCACGGCCACGCTGACCAAGGGGACAGCTGTCAGACGTGCTGGGAGTGGCCGCAGGCGCGTTCCTGGCAGCAGCAAACCCCGGGAGCACAAGATGTCAGACATGTCCCACCACCCCTCCCCTCGCTGGCCACTGCCTCAGTCCCACCTCCATGTCCTGGACAGCCAATCCCTTTGGCTCTCCTGTCTCCAGATCCTGGATACATCCACACAATTCTACCTCTGGGTACCTCCAGGTTCCCATCCTGTGTGCCAGGGCTGGAATATACTGCAGAGCCTGTGCAGGCAGGTATTGTACAGCAGCAGGCAGTTCCATGGCACTGGAAGGCAGCAGTGAGGTCTGATGAAAAGTTCTTCAAACCACCTGAACAATACCCAAAACTCTGGTCCTCAGCTTGCTGCTGAATGCAGTCACTGCCTTCAGCAAGCACAGAACTGCATTACCACTCTGGCTTGCAGTGGTGGACAGTTCCCTTCCCTCCTTGGCTGCACACCAAATGACCAAGAAAAAAATCAGGGCTAAAGCCTGGGAGAAAAGAGAGAGATTTGGTTTTGTAGGATTGTGACAGTGTCTGGCATGAGCTGGAGTGCAGAGGAATTCAAGGAACTCTCCCCTCCCAAACCAATTGATTCAAAGTATTTTGATGGCAGATTGTACACAGAGCAATTAAATACAGAATAATGCAATGCAAATAGTTCAAAAAGGAGAGAGACATGGAACAATGTTTAGAAATCCAAGGAAAATCCGTAGACAAGAAATTTTAGCTAAAACCAGGACTAGTGTTAGTGGTTCTCGTAGCTCTTCCCATGGTCCTTGTGCTGCTGTGAAAAGGTTGAGGATGTGTTTGCAGAGCACCTGCACACCTGCAGCTCAGCTTCCCCACAGTGCTGTGAGCAACTGCTGATGCCAGCAGCAGGGACAAAGTGACAATCCACCCAGAAAGCTGGAGCACACACCTGCCCAGGCCAACGAGCAGGCGTGGTGGCAGCCCGAAGGGGTGAACGTCACACAGTCATGGAAAGCTTTGGGTTGGAAGGGAGCTCAAAGATCATCTTGTTCCAACCCCCTGGCAGGGACACCTTCCACTGTCCCAGGCTGCTCCAAGCCCTGTCCATCCTGGCCCTGGGCACTTCCAGTGATGGGAAAACCACAGCTTGTGTGGACACCCTGTGCCAGGGTCTCCCCACCCTCACAGGGAGGAATTTCTTCCTGATATCCAATCTAAATCTCCTTTCTTTCAGCTTAAAGCCATTCCCTCCATGTCCTGTCACTCCAGGCCCTTGTAAAAGTCTCTCTCCATCTTTCTACTAGCTCCCTTCAGCCACAATTAGGTCATCCTGAAACTTCTTTTTCCCCAGCAAGTCCCAATTCTCCCAGAAGAGCTGCTCCATCCCTCTGCTCAACCTGGAGCCTCCTCTGGGCTCTCTGCAGCAGCTCCAGCTCCTGCCTGTGCTGGGCCCCAGCTCTGCAGGTGGGCTCTCACCTGAGCACAGGGGCAGAGGGGCAGAATCCCCCTCCCCTCCCTGCTGCCCAGGGCAGGGGGAGCTCCTGGGTCCCAGCCCTCACCCACCAACACCCCCAAGTCCTTCTCCCAGGGCTGCTCCATCTGCTCATCCCAAACCTGGGCTGCCTTAATCTACATGCAGCACCTTGCCCTTGATCTTGTGCAACCATCTGAGATTCCCACTGGCAATTATTGAGCTGTCCAGGAGAAATTTTGGATCCCTTTTCCTGTTTCACCCCTGGTTATGTCATTCTCAGTGTACAGATGCCACTGTATTTTGTATTTCAAGCACGTTTCAGTCTGCAGCCTCTGTGATGGGGCCAGGAGAGCTTTGAAACAGAGGTACCAAGCTGCCTTTTCTTCATGAGGAGCCCATGAAGGAAAAGGACCTTTAAAAATAAAATTATTTCAAAGAAAGCCAGTAAGTTCAATGTGAGACAGAGTGGAAATCAGCAGACATTGCAAACAAGATGCCCTTGGCCCACTGAGACCAGCTGGGAGATCTCTCCCTCAGATTTTCTCTTCAAAGGGAGCCCTTTCCAAGGGAAAAGAAATCAGGAAGGGGTGTTCAGATGGGGATGGGTACAGATCCTCAGACATCTCCATTTCACACTGTCCCTCCTTCATCCCTGAAAGAGGCCAAGATGCCAACTTCCCAAGCAAGCTAAGGCACCGTGGCAGCTCTGGAATGCATTTCTTATTATAATTCTAATCGTGTCTTCTATCACTCTGTATTTTTGTAGCTATTTCTAATATCACAAATATTTGCGTTGCCCTGATTTTCTGAGACTCATGTCACATTCTCAGCTGCCATCTGCTCATGATGCCATCTCGGGGAGTTCACTAGGGGGAGAACCAGAAGCTCTTGGAGGATTCACACCAGATTGGGAGTCCCATGATGTAGGACTCATCTTTAGCCCATCCGTCTGGATCTCATCCTCCTCACTGACACACATCAGCAGCAGGAAAGGCTGTGGCAAGGGATGGAGCCTTGACCCCGTCCCTCAAAGTTAGCCCTGCTCCGGGCTCTTGGCTGTGAGCCCTCTCCTGCTCTGAGATGGGTCAGCCCCTCTTGTGGAGAATCAAAAGTCCTCAGAACCTTCCCTCTCACCAGGGGGAGTGAGACACTTTCAGGAAAGAGATGACTGAATTCCCTTTAGAGGGGATTTGACACCAGAACTGGATCTCTCCTCTGTCTCCAGTAAAAACCCAAGCACTGTGACCTGGCACTGCTCTGCTCCAAACTCTGCCCTCGAGTTTCCAAGATCTGATGCTCATCCACCTCACCAGGGCAGATGTGTCAGGGGATCAGAATCACCGGCCTGAAAGCCCCCACGACATTACCCAGGATACAAAGTCTGCCCTGAATCTTCTGGCAAGTGAAACCTGCCTCAGCAGGTTTCAAACACAGGCAGGGTTTGCAAGGTGCTGATCCTCTGGGCAGTGTTTGGACTGTGGGAATGGGCAGTGGGAGCCCTGGCAGCCCAGGATGCCAGGGGAAATGACACGGTGACTCAAGGGGGGAGTCACAGCCCCTCTTTCAGCCTCTCCGTGCAGCAGCTGCCTGGGACATCCCACGCTGGCAGAGGCAGCCCAGACCCACCTGCTCCTGTAGCTCCTGCTAAAGGGCAGCTTTCCTCTCTCCCTCCAGCCCTGGGAGGTTCAGCTGGCCCTGGTTTGCACATACTGTCCCTGAGTGCAGGCAGCTTCATGGACACGCAGCAGGGTGGACAGGGATCAACCACAGCAGCTGACTCAGCCCACAGGTGATCCCCAGGTGTGAGTGCCTGCTGCTGCCAGGCCATCAGGAGTGGATGGACAGGCAGCTGTCAAGTGCAGTGACCCTCACACAGCTGCACCCACGGTGGTGCCCCGGCAGCCAAGGGCTCTGTGCTCACTCGCCACTTCTCACCCAAAGCCTTGTTGGCTCAAACCCATCTCAAGGCCAAATTCTGAACTAGGAGACATCCACCAGTGGAAACGGCTGGCCAGGCCCTCCACCCTGCTCTAGGAAGATGCTGAGATGGGTTTCTTGTCCCTAGGTACGCTGTTGGAGGTGTTTGTGGTTCCCTTGCCAGCCTGTGTCTGTCCTGCCTCTGCACTCCCTGGCAGCCACGCCACCCTCTGAGCAGAGCCTGTCCCGAGGATGTTCCACAGTGATCCCCAGGAACTCACACAGCACTTCCTTGGAAAGTCGGTACTGCTCTGTTTCCTTGCCATGCCTGGAGAGGAGCTCAGTGCCACACCTGGTCCACCAGCACACCACTGACCACTTGCCAGGCAAGCAGAACTTCTCACCGGTTTGAGCTTGTGCAAAGGTGTCTGGCGCCCTGTTCTCCCTGCCAGGACCCGGAGCTGCAGCACAGACCAGCTCCTGCTCCCTGAAGGCCTCAGGAGAGACAGACTGGAGCGTTTCCAAATGAAGATGATGGGTGGTGAGAAGAGCAGGGCTCCAGGCACTCACTTTGCTATGTCACTGCCCCATGACTTCACCTTCCAACCATGCCCCTTTTGCTCCCCCCAGCCGGTGCGTGGGATGAGGTGGGGCATTCTGCTCTCTGCAGGTGCTGGAGCAGCCAGTGTGTTGCATTCCTCCGGTGTGCTGTGCACCTGGGCCCAGCCAAGGGCTGGGCATGCAGAAATCTGACAGTCATGACTGTGAACACTTTACTAAATCCATGATTTCCACCTCTGCTTGGCAGCCCAGAGGAAAGAGGTGCAGAGGCAGTGTCAGGGGAGCTGGGCGGTGTGTGACAGTCCAGTGACACGAGTTGTCATGGCAGCAGCTCCAGCACAAAGCTCACAGCAACCCTTCACCCGTGGGGAGATGTGCAGAGGAGATCACAAAGCTCATAAATAAACCAGGTCAGATTTTGGAGAGTGCTTCACCCCCTGGTGCTCAGAGCAGTTGCTCAGCACCCCCCGGAGCCAGTCACACAGTACAGAGAGGAGCTTTGCCAAGATGTGTGCTCAGCATGGCTTGGTGTCCAGCTAGCTGGGATTTCTGGGAGTGCTGGGCTTCCTGGGGAGCACGTGCACGGCTGCTCCTCGCTGGGACAAGTGTTTGCAAGGCAGAAACATGCAAACTCAACCCCCAGTGAATATTCATCTGAAAAGCCTAACCAGAGTGTATTTTTGGGTGTCCTGTTTAAAAGCCATCCAGTGAGGGAGCAGAAACAATGGCAGATGATTTAAGCTGTCAGTCACACGATGTGAACACGAGCAGACAGCCAAATGCAGGGATAGTGGTTTCAGCTCTCTGCTCGTGAATAAGGGCACATTGGCAGAGCTCTGGGGGAGCAGCTTGATTCCTGGCTGTGGGGTCTCTGAGCTCCCCCTTGCCAAGTGCTTGTGTGAGGAGACTTGCTTGGTCCCACCAGGAGAGGGGGGTTAAAAGCTCCTCAGCGTGAGAGAAGCTGTCACTACCCCGCACTGATGTGTCACAAGCACATCCTTCTTTCCCTCTGCTCACATCTCGGCAGGCTCCCGCCTCTTCTCTGCTCCAGATGTGTGATAAGGAGGATTTACTGAGCTCCCATGTGGCTTGTGCTTGTCTCTCCCTCTAGCCATTAGTGGCTGAGCCTTCTGCACATCCTCTTCTTCTCACCTGGAAGTGAAGCTCAGATTCCCTGGGCTGTGCCTAGCTGGGCTGCCCAGGGGATGCCCAGGGGATGCCCAGAGTGCCCAGCTGCAGGAGCTGCATGTGGCACACACACACTGTGTGCCCTGAGAAGGACCATGGTGTGGCTGTGTGGTACAGAAATTAACCGCTGAGAGACCACTTGCTGCTTTTGAGGCAGGGAGAGGTAGAATGTCAGTATGGAGCAAAGTCTGTCCCTCTGGCTGCACACTGCCTCTTCTCAGCACCCAGCAACTCCTGGTCTGGAAAAAACAGGACTTCGGTGCTGGGAGATGAAAGACTGAGCAAAACAAACACACCATTTCAGAGGAAGGGCTGATAACCAGAGCCTTTGCTTCAGCTGTCCTCAGCTCCTGGTAATCCCCTGTGCCCAGATGAGCCAGACACGGGGCTGCTTCTGCAAATAAGGGATCACTGAGCTGGAGCTGCCCCTACACACAGCATCGTGCTCTTATTCCCCAGGCAATGGTCTCCATTGTGAGGGGATTGGGTCAGCCTCCACTGTTTGTAGGGAAGGCTGTTCCTGTATCTGACTCCTGACCTTCAGACTGTATTTCCTCATTTTCAGATTGAATTCATAACAACCAGTTTATACCCATTAGTTCTTCTGCCAGCAAAGATCGTTAACTTAAAGAGTCAAGAACAGAGCTTCTTAATCCCTGGAATTTTCCCCAGACTTATGTCCAGAGAGCAATGAATGTGTCTCTCCTGAAGCAGGCAACCAGATCTGCGTGCACTTTTCCAGGCGTGCTCTCTCCTGCCATAACTTTCTCCCTGCCATTCATGCAGGAGCCATCCTGGGACATCCTGGCATTGCACTTGCCCCTTCCACTGTGACTTCAGTGGGTTGGACTTGTCTTATGATAAACTCTTGCTCTCCAGGCATGCCCGTGGTTTCCAGCTGCTGAACTCCCAGTCTGGGGCAGAAGCCCACTTCCCAAGGGCATGATTCCTTCTGGGGTGTCACAGCCAATTCTCAGCACTCCAAAATCAGCTACAACTAAGATGCAATCCCATTCATCTAATCAGCAGTGTTATCTCTGCCAAAGTCTCTACTGTCGTGGCCGACACCATCAAAACAGCAGCACCAGTAGTGCTCCCAGGACACAATGTTTTGTAAATTGGATTAATTATGGCTGTGTTGGCTGCATGGGGCAATGCCTTACAGGGCATTCAGAGCTCCAGGGAGAAGCTGAGGTCCAAATCCTACTCTAAGGCTGCTCCCCAATGTGATGTGCTGCTGAACCCATGCAGTGCGTAGCTGGGAGACTGTCGCTGGTGTATTTTATATGGTGCTTATTCTGCTAGGAAAAAAAAAAAAACCAAACAATTTTTTGGTCTAGCAAATTTAGTTTCCATTCTCTGCAGGCCCCAAAATTTCCTAAGGCTGGAAAAAATTGAAACCACAATGTTCTCTGACAATAATGCAGAGAACTCACCACCTGAGGAGTCAAACCCCCAATCACTGGCTGTTAAACACACTGCAGCAGACGTGAGGTTTGGCATAAACCAGAGGCTTTAGCACAGAAAGTGGCAGAAAACTTGTGGGAAAACCAGGCAGGGAAAGGGAGCCAGAAAAGGCCAACTGCTGCTCATGGAGGGTCGTGCAACCTCAGAGCTTGTGAACTGGTTTTCCTCCTTTGGCCCCAGAAGAACTCTGTTATTTATTTGCTTCAGGTAGATGCAAACTGCTTCTAAGGTATCCCTGAGAATCCTAAGCACACCTCCTGTTTTATTTTGTCCCTTCCTCTTTCCCCTGAGTGCTCCTGGGGTGGAGATGAGGTGCTGAGGCTCTCAGGGGGCTGTGGCTGAGCTTGTCCTGGGGCTGGACATGATGGGACAGGACACAGGGAGTGCTGCTGGCAGGCTCAGGTGTTCCCTGGCATGGGGACCAGGTTCCCAGCCTCCTCCCCAGCAGCCTGCAGGGCCCCGTGGGGCTGGAGGGAGGCTGAGAAGGTGAGCAAGGGTAAAACCAGCGCCAGAGCCTCCTGACCCAGCAGCACCGAGAGCTCAGCCTCGGTTCGCAGTGAGCTGCAAGGACCCTGCAGGCTCTGGCAGGTGCAGGCCGGGATGGGGCAGTTTGTAGGGAAGGCTGTTCCTGTATCTCACTCCTGACCTTCAGACTGTATTTCCTTATTTTCAGATTGAATTCATAACAACCAGTTTATACCCATTAGTTCTTCTGCCAGCAAAGATCGTTAACTTAAAGAGTCAAGAACAGAGCTTCTTAATCCCTGGAATTTTCCCCAGACTTATGTCCAGAGAGCAATGAATGTGTCTCTCCTGAAGCAGGCAACCAGATCTGCGTGCACTTTTCCAGGCGTGCTCTCTCCTGCCATAACTTTCTCCCTGCCATTCATGCAGGAGCCATCCTGGGACATCCTGGCATTGCACTTGCCCCTTCCACTGTGACTTCAGTGGGTTGGACTTGTCTAGCTGACCTCCCGGCAGTGCCACAGGGCTGTGCGGGGAGCTGATGGCTGTCCCTGCTGCTGGGTGCCCTGCGGAGCTGCTGGGCTGGCCAGGGAGCAGCTGGCTCCAGTCCGGGCACCCCTCCGTCCTGGGCAGCTGCCGCCAGCTCCGTGCCTGGTTGCGGGGCTGGCGGATGCCTTCGCTGAGCTCCGTGATGCCAGAGCACAGCTGGGGAGCAGAGCTGCGCTCAGGAGGCTGCTCCTGCCACAGCCAGGCTGGCATCTCCCTCTGGAGGCTGCCTGCGCTCCCGGAGCCATCCCGCTCCGCTTCCCTGCGCTCCGCTGCCGGCAGGCCCCCGTAAAGCAGATAAAATCCGTGAGAGAGGAGTCCTAACAATGATTCAGGTGGAGCGATCATGGTCTGGAGCCAGCTGCATGTGCGGTTTGGATAGGGATTTCTCCCTTCCTGAGAGCACATGGTGTGGATGTGACAGCCTGGTCAGAGAGTGAGAAAACCAGATTCATTTTCTCACAGGAGACTTTTCAGGGAGTTGTAGAGAAACAATGATAACTTGTTAGTGTAAAAAACCTGCAGGTGGTGTTTTCCTACTCTGTTTTTCTGTTCTTCTCAAAGACTGTTTGTGAGAAAGATATTTTTGTTTAGTTAACCAATCAAGTAGAATGTGTCTAAACTGTCTATAAAAGAAGAGAGGTTTTCGTATTAAAACTGCTGTTGTGCAAACCAACCTTCTAGTGAATCCGTGTCATTTCTTACTCAACGGCGACACACATGCCATTGTGAGCACGCGCACAGCCCTTGCTGGGAAGGGCCCTTGTTCAGCTCATTCAATTGCACCAGTGCCAACACTCGGAGGGGGTTCGGGAACCTTCCCCCTCACTGCCTCAAAACCCAGAGAAAATATTCCTGTCTGTTGCAGCACGAAATCCCAGAGCTGCCTGCCGTGAATCCCCAAGAGAGTAAACACGAGTGCATGGGCACGTGTGGGGCTTGATGGGAAAAGGCAGGGACTCCTTTTCCACTTTTGCTGCTCCCTTCACAAATAAATAATGAAGCAGAAGTCAGTTAATGAAAGCCTTGCTTTTGCCTCTTTGGAAAACCCAGGAAAATTTGGCGTCTCCGTGTGCCGAGAGCACGTGCGGCTAAAGCCAGATGAACAGGAAAAACTGACCCAGCATCTTCAAAGGATTAAGGCAGCAGGAGTAAGTTATACACCATGTAAGGCTCTGACAGGGGGAAGCAGAGCTTTTTAATGAATCACTGCATGGTCTGCTCTCATGTGCCTTTCCCTGTGGGATGAGGCACAGTGATAAGCATTCCCTGACCTGCCTTAAGCACTCAAACAGCGTTCCATCATTCCCCTCCCCACACTGCAGACAAGCAGGACGGAGACACAAAAGATGAGAAATGAAGCTCACATCCTCCTCTTGGCCTGTTTCATCTTCCTTTCCACCAGTAAAGCTGATCCCTCCCTGCCCTCTGCAAGGGCATCTCCTTCTGGGTAGCGTTTACAGCCTCTCATCCCTGGTCACAGAGAGTGGAGAAGTGATCCTGGCTTGCCAAGCTTGAGATCCCAGATCCTTTAGGCGTGAAAGCTTTAGGTGATGCTGGAAGAACCATGTCTACACGAAAAGGGGTTTAAAAGCAATCAGGGAATTGAATACAGAGGAGATCTTGTCAACTTTCTGGTTCCATTAGCACTGTCAGGAACACTAAGAATATAGACATTACATGGTTTGAAAATGTTTCCAAGAGTTCTGTGTATTATTATGCTATCTCTGATCTAAACCCCTGTTAGGGATTTCATGGTCTTAGCCTGTGTTTGAGATCCAGCACATTAATCAGTGAGATCTCTCTGAGATGTGTCAACAAATTCAACCCGCTGTTCTGCGTTAGCTGCTCCGAGTAAATGAGCACCGTGTTTAGGAGCAGCCTGAACCTGCAGGGGCTGAGTCGCTGTGCAGAATCTCACAAATGAAGGAGATGCACCAGAGCACCTTTTCAGTGGAGATTGCAAAGAAACAGACCAGGGACACAATCCTCTCTGTCCACCCTGCCTGCGTCCCTCTTCATTGTGCTCCTTCTGAGATGTGGAGTTTCAGAACAGGGCAGCTAAATATTAAGAACTTGTGTAAATGGAGCATTTGAATGGGTCTATAACCCGTGGAGGATGAATGCCCCATATGTCCCTCAACCTGCACACAGAGCGAACAAGAGACCAAGCACAGCCTGTGCCCAGGCTTGAGTGTCCCTGGCAAGTGGGGGCCTGTGTCCTGTCTGCTGTTTCCTCTGCATGGGAGGAAAAGGGAATCTGGCAAAAGGACAGTGGCACCTGGGAGAAGGGAGTGACAGATTTCTGCAGCCCAATCACAAAACAAATGGAGGTGCAGCCATGCAGCCCGCAGAAAGGAGCATGGCAAACCATGGAATCACAGCATCACAGAAAGGCCTGGTTTGAAAGGGACTTTAAAGATCACCCACTTCCATCTCCCTCTAGACGAGGTTGTTCCAAGCCTGCCCAGCCCCTGGTCTTGGACACTTCCAGGGATGGGGCAGCCACAGCTCCTCTGGGCAACCTGTGCCAGGGCTGCACCAGCCTCACAGTCAGAACTTTCTCCCTGATACCTAATCTAAATCTACTTTCAGACAGTGTGAAGCCATTCCCCCTTGTCCTGTGCCCCTCCACCCTCCATGTAGGCTCCCTGCATGACAGAAGGTTGTGAACTGTTTGTTCATCCATAGCTTGTGCTTCCTACAGCTCAGCACGCAGCAGGGTCCATGGAGATTTACAGCTCAAGCTCTGGAGACACGGCACTGCCATCATCCCCAAGAGCTCAGAGCACCCTGTGAAGCCCAAAACATTAAGGAAGAAACTCGGCAGCGGCACGTGACAGCGGGGCCAGGCTGGTGCGAGCTGGGTGCGAGCCAGGGGCTCGCGGTGTGGGCAGCCCCAGGGCTCCCTGGGCACACGCCGTGGAAGGGTGGAATGGTGGAAGGGTGTGAATGCTGGTGAGAGAGCCTTGGCGCTGAGCTCTGCACGTGTGTGCCGCTGGTTGTGCAAACGTGCGAGGCAGTGTAGGAATGTGGCCCCTGTTGAGTAAACAAGTTCCCCTTTGTCTCCTTTAAAAGGAAAAAAGCCCAGAAGTTTGTCTCCTCAGTTTGGTTAAAAGACACCTCACAGGACCTCGGGGACTTCACCTCAAACCTAGGGATACCTAACTGGACAGAAGCCAAAAAGTCCCACCTAGGTAATTCACTAGAAAAAGAAGAGAACAAAAGATGTAATCACTTTTGTGAAGTGTTTTAGCAGGAGCAAGAACCTCTTGCCCTGGCTTGGTTTTTCTCTGTAAAGAGCTTTTTTATTTTGCCTTTTATTAAACCTTTTCTGTTTCCAACACTGTCACAGGAGCCATCCTGCTACTCTTATGCCACCTGAGGTAGCTGAGCTATCAAGGGTATAATACTTGTCTCTGAGAGCCTATAAGACCTGGCTCGAATAGACACAGCTTTAAGGCAGACATGCTGCGTTTCCACACGCCGTGCCCTTAGATTCCATTTCCTCCCTAATGCATCCCATGCCTGCGAGTCAGCTGGCAGCACGGGTTGGTGCCGTACCCCGATGCACATCAGAAATCCAGCCCAGAATTATTCTCCCCGTTGACCAACATTTCTGAGACAATAGAAAGATGAAATTAATTGCAGAACTCATGTTTCTAGAAGGAAAGGGAATTAAGCAAAATGTTCTCTGCCAAAATCTGATCTAGTAAGAGTGAGAGTGAAAGGGAAAATAAAGGGAATGTTACTGGAAACGCTACTTTGCAACACTGCATTTCCCAGCAAAGATAACCTTGGGTACAAGCTCTGATCAAATCCACATTGTCCTAACGAGGTACCACTGCACTAATCAGCTGTTTGTAAGGGCTGGAGCAGTCCTCAGCAGCAGACCTGGTAAAGCATCTCTGGAGCAGCACTGTCACTCAGGACCCTGTCACTGACTCACATGCTCTGCAGAGCCCTGGACCACTTCACTGGCTGCAGCACCAGTAAAGATTTGCACTTAACACATTACCTGGCTCTTGGGGATGCCCACCACAGGGTGTGCAAGCTCTGTTACCCAGAGACTGTCTTTAAGCAGCTTTTTGCCATGACAACATCATCCACAGTGCTGGTGCAGACCAGCCTGTGCATCCTCCTCACAGTTAACAGGATTGAGTTCCTTACAAATGAATATAGTCAGTTAACAGCACTGCTTTGGGTGTAAAGAGATCTTTGCAGCTGACTTAATCCTCTGGTTTTGTTACATCCTTCTCAAAGGGTTTTTGACAATTTTTTATGCTTCACCTGATCATGGCTGGTGGTGCTGGGGCCTCTTGCACTTGACATTATTAAAACTCAAAGGGTAAAATGATGCCAGTGTTTCCCCTTGTCCCTGAGAGCTCGCAGGACTGGCATTGACCCTGTGCAGAGGAAGGCTGGCTGTGAGGCACAGGCAGGCAGAGGCAGGATGCTCTGCCTCCCTCTCCTTTGGGATGCAGCAGCCTTCATGGTCCCTTGTCATTGTCACAGGAAAGCCTCTCTGTTGTCGCCCATCTAGGGAGGGCCTCCAGAGAGGAGAAGCTGGGCAGAGTGACCACACCTCAGGGACAGGGACACCCCGGGCTGGTGTGTGGAGCAGGGCTGGCTGCTGGCCAGGGCTCGCCCTGCACGGATCCTGACTCCCGGATGGCTCAGGAGCAGGCTGTGCTCAGTTCCAGGGCTTAGGGCTTTTGGAAACATGAAGGACAGCTTCAGCAGCGTCCAAACTGCCTAGCTCCACCTCATTTGGGAAAAAGTGAGAAGAGGGGGATATCCGAAATAATGAGTTTTCTGAATATTTATTCAAAACATGACAACAGATAAACTCCAATCACATGTTGCATTCAAATATTGGGATACTTATTCCAAATATGGTCCTGTTGCAATTGTATGATAAACATGAAAGCGAGAGTGCAGTTATTTATGTCCTGCCTTCAGCTCCTCAATAGCATGTTTAAGTTTAGGGTATTTATGCTCTTTCATCCAGCTGTCCGACTTTATCAAGTCCTGTACGAGTTGTGAGAGGCAGCCATGCCAGCAGCAGAACAAGCCCCAGCAGACCTTGGTAGAATGGGCTTCCCTCATGGAAAGCACATTATGTCCCTCCTGCTTCTCTCCTGGCCCCCATGGAGCAGTTCTGGCACAAAACTGTCGGATTACATAGTCCCCTGGCAAGGAGGGAGAGCCTTTCTCCCTGGCTGGGGCTGGAGGAGCTTCCAATATCATTTAAATGAAACAATAACTTGATGGTAGCGAGCAAGGGTTATTTGGGGTGCTCCAAGAAGGCACATACTGTGCCCAGGAGCAATGGAAATTTAGGCAAAGGGAAGTTTTGACTAAAGAGCCAAAAAAAGCTCTTGGCAGGACCTCCCGTACGCTGTGGAGCCACCTCTCGTGTGGCAGGATGGATGCCCTCCTTCACTGCTGATTTGGAATTGGATTCTCGCTGACTGCTAGGGTATTGTGTTTACTTTCATGCTCTGCTCTGGCCATGGACTGAAACTGTCAAGAGTCCCCTGAAGAGACAGGGCTGGAGCTGTACCCAGCACAGACATTCTCCTGGCCTTTGGTCAGGCTCCAACACCTCAGAGCCCAGGGCCAGGGATTCCACATCTTCCTGGGAGAACAAACCTAAGGGCATCTGGGTTGTGGCAGGCACATTCTTCTCTCTCTCAGGATTTTTCATAGAGGAACACAGAGGAAAAAAATGAGAAAAAAAAAAATTATTTTTGTTCTTTGTTTTTCCCATGTAGAATGTGTTTAGAAAATTGTTTACCTAGAGTAATTGCTTAATTAGATTCTGGTGAAGATTGTTTGAGCTTGATGGCAAATCAAATCTACCTATGTCTAGACTCTAAAGAGAGGGTCACGAGTTGTGAGGAGTTAGATATGGTAGTTAGAACAAGTAGGTTTGCAGTTTTAGTATCTCCTTTAAATAGCATATTAATGGATTATAGCATAGTTCTAATACAGAAATCATTCAGCCTCCTGAGCTGGAGTCACACACCAGCATTTCTTCCCCCTGGGTTCACCTGCATTTACAGTACTGGGTGGCGCAATGGACACTGGACAAGGCATCCCCTGAGGAGAGTGCAATGCCAGGAGAGCAAACACACCCCACATCCTGGTTCTGGTGAAGGAACTCAGAAGCCCACTCTTGACTCTGGCTAATCTGAATAGTGGGATCCAACACTGGCATTCTGGCCTTAATCAGGGACCCCAGGGCTCTTTGCAAGTGTAGGTTTCCTAAGTAAAACTTAGTAGAAGAAGAACTAATAAAGGACAAAGTCAGAGTTCTCAAGACAAGAGATGTTCTTCCTGACCTGCCAAACCATGAAAACAGCTACAGCTGCAAAAAAACAGCTACAGCTTCTAGCAACAGGACCAGAAGATAGGTGTTCTGCCTCTCCAGGGGATGGGCAACAAAGCCACTGAGTGCCACCAGTAATGGCAAACAAATTCCACCCAGAGTGGCCTTGTGCCCAACCACACGCCCTGTGCTCCTCTGAGTTTAAGCTGTATCCCAAATCTCCCAATTTCACTGTCTCTCACTCTTAAATTACAGACATATTGCTACATCGGCTTTTCCAAGTGCTTCTCAGCTTTATGATCTACTGAGGGTTCCTTGGGGGCTCAGCTCTGGACCCTGCTCACAGCAGAAAGCGCTGTAGTGGTTGCTTTGCACATGATAGAAAGCTTCCAGGGCAAAATCAAACAGATTCCCCAAGTGCCTACTTTGCACTTGAAAATGAGTGTTGGGTAATGCCTCCACGTCTTAAATTCATCCTCTGAAGCTTTGTTGCTGGAGATTTCTTATGCATATGGATGTACAGCATGCTCAGAATTCATGGGACTTCTGCATTTACAGAACTCAGGTTCTCCTCCACTTTTTCAGGGTCTAACCCATTGAACGTGTCCTAGCACTTGAACGATGACAACAAAGAGTGAAGAGGGAGCCTCAGCACGTTCTGATGTTTCTTTGCTGTCCCTCAGGGTTTGTGTTTCTGTATTATGCCATGGCAGCCTCGTACCTTGTCTCAGATCAGACGCTCTTTGTCTCTCCATCTTGTCTGCTCTCGGTTCCCTCTGTTTTGTCTCCATAGAATCACTGAATGGTTTGCAAGGGACCTTAAAGACCACCCAGTTCCCCCCCTGCCTTGGGGGGACACCTTCCACTGTCCCAGGGTGCTTCAAGCCCTCTCCAAGCTGGCCTTGGGCAATCCCAAGAATGGGGCAGCCCCAGCTTCTCTGGGCACCCTGTACCAGGGCCTGCCCACCATGCACTCCTCCTCTGAGGCCAGCTGGGTGATGGACACCAGGTGCACATCAGCCTTTTAGACAAGTCTACCCCAGCAGGGGTAAAGCTCTACCCTCGGTAGCACTTTTTTGGCTGCTTTTGACTTCACTTTTGCATGGATCTCCCATTGGGATCAGCAAATATAATTCCTTGATTGCAAAACTTAGCCAAAACCAGCTCAAAAATTCACTTGTCAGACAGATCTAGGTTTAGCTGGGTTCCTTCCATTCTTGACTGATGTAATATAATTTTCCAACACCTACAATTCTTTCTGCTTCTCAGTGTGAAGCCATTAGTGTATTATATTAATCTCATTAAAGCTGTTTCTCTCTCATTTATGTCCATTTATTCTCTGACTTTGTCTTTTCATTTCATAAAAAAAGACAATAGTGGATGAAGAGATGGCTTTATTATTAGTCTGTGTGTGTAATTCAGAGAACAACAAAGCAAAGAGGCACATGCTGAGATGCATCAACAGGATGCTTGCTCTCCAAAACCACTGAGGGTTGGTGAGATGGTCTGAAAAAGACAATCAGGCCTCCAGAACCTGAAAACGCAAGTCCAGCCTGGAGTCCAGACCATAAACCAGATGTTTGCAGAAACACTTTTCTGGATGGGCAGGGGGAAGCATGTTCTGGAGGGCACTGATGCTGGGAGGGCAGACAAGGACAATCCCAGCTGTTCTCAGAGCACTCTTTTGTCCTCCTTACAAAAGAGTGCATGACAGCACCCAGGTATGCTCCAGACCTCAATGTGCAGCTGTCAGAGCCCAGCTTGCAGAGGGTTTTCTGCATTTTCTGCACTCACCAAACTGAACCTCAACACCTTCAAGCAGCTGCCCCGGGCCGCGCTGCCCTGTGACACCCCAAGCTCCTGCCTGGCATCTCCTGAGTCACAGCCACAGCAGAGGGATTGTGCTGGCGTCTCCGAGGCTGGGATTTAGCCCAAGCATCACAAAGTCCTGCACAAAGTCTGTTGATCCTGATGGTGGCATCTCATCTGGAAGGAGCCCAGCATGCTTCTTACAGCCTGGCGAGCTGCGGTGCCAGCGGGAGGAGACTGGGCTGTGTTTGTCAGCTGAGACCATTCTCATCTCTCCTCCATCCTCTCCTCCTTCAGCCGTGCTCATCCTGGAGCTCTCTCTGGAGCAGTGTTTCCTCAAGCCCTGTGCTGGAACAGCAGTGGACAGCCCTCTTTGGCTGAGCTAAAACCAAGGCTGGAAGCAGGGAGATAAAACCAGTTCTCCCACCGTGCTATGCTGAGCAGCACTAATTGAGGGGCCTATTAGGAAACAATACACAGCAACATCCACATTATAGAGCCTTTTGTGCAGGCCAGAACCACATTTAAAAGCATCTTCCAGTTCTTTTGCCACCCATGCTTCATTTCCAATCTAGGAAAATTGAGCAGCAGGGAAAGCTGGGAACTTGCTGATTGCCTCAGACTGCTCAGTGAAGTCTCCCATTATCCATCCTCCATCCCTGCCATCCCAAGGCAATGCTAATGTGGAGCATAAGAAGAGGGAATTCTGCACATAGGGAGGCAACCAGATCGATTTTTCTGACAAGTTTTCTGCTTAGAGGCATTGCTCATGCAGGATTTTACACTCTGGGTCATGCAGAGCATTCCAAACCTTTTGACCATGATTTATGGCAGCAGCACTCCCATTGCCTGAACCCTACTGCTTTCAAGAAAATAGCTGACAAGGAGCTTGGGCAACCTGGAGACAGAATTTGGCTTTGACACATGAGAATCTGGGCTTCAGATTCAGTAAAGATGAAGCCGATTCTGGGAGCAGCAGCTTGAAGAGGAGGCTGGGGTGTGGTGTGAACTGCTCATGGGCTGGAGTTGCCAAAGGATTCCCAAGGTTGAGCAGGAGAAATTCAGGTGAGAGCTGGCCAAGTTTCACACGTTGCTGCAGGAAGCAGGATGTTTTGGTATGGGTGTTAGTAGGGCAGGCTGCCGAACCCTCTGCAGCTTGAGGAACAAAATACCAGGGCAGAAATGCCTCCTCAGAGCACCTGGCTGCTGCAGATGGAAACAGGGAAAGCGAGCAGCAAGAGGGTTTGTGCTCAGACAAGCTGCCAGGAGAGCAGAGCACATGCAGTCATGTCATCAGTCTGTGCAGGAGGAACAGCAGGGCTTAGAGATAAAGAGGAGTTATGGATACAGTTAAAAATAATGAATGGACTTCACCTAGGAAGGAAAGCAGGCATAGAGTGAAATTAGGGTTTGCAATCATATGACAGCAGATAAAGGAAGTGAGCCCTGAGGCTGTTAGGAAGGCTTGTCCTGAGTCCGAAAGAGCCATCCCAGCATCCCAGAGGGCTCATCCCTCCTCTCCCAGTCCTGTGTGACTCACTGGTGCAGGGCAGGGCACAGTCCAGCAAAGCAGCCCCTCTCTCCTGCCAATGCTCCATGAGAGCCTTGGAGCATCATGCAGGGCTCTGGTTCTGCTGGGCTGCAGTGGCACAGCAGTGCAGCAGGGCACCAGGCAGGGCTCAGGCTGCAGGGGACTGTGGTGCCACCAGCGGGGTGGAAATCACTTCACCTGAAAGGCCCCCAGGGCAGGTTGTGCTGCAGTGAGGCATCAGAATTCCTGGGGCACTTTCTAGGGATGAGACCACCGGCGGAGTGGGACATCAGACATCAGTGAAGCCAGGAAAGAGATTAAAAGATATAGAAGAGATTGCAAGTACTGGAGGGTGGCAAATTGGAAAGGCAGCTCTGAAGGGAGCCCAGTGATCCCACTCTAGACTGAGATGACAAGCTAGAAGCTGATTGAAGCAAGCTGAGGTGAATCCCATCCTGAAATCCAGCATCACCCTAAGGGAATCGCTGTCCATGGGCTAGGAGGGCCTTTCTCATTATATTTGCAATGCTGGAGTGAGGAGACAAATATTTACTGGGATGTTTATTTGAGAACAAGTTGGTGGGAAGAAGAGCACGGCTGATATCAAAGGAATGCTCATTCGTGTCACAGCCTTTGGAAGCAGTGTTTATGATTAATTCATCTTTCTATGATCAGCACTATCTACAGAGTGTTTGCTATTTATTTATTCATTTATTACCCTTTTCTGTATCCATCAGAGTGATTTATAACATATAATGAACTGAAGATCATTAGTGCGTGACTGAAGAACTGGTACAAGCTTATCTTCAGGACATTGCTCGGCAAAGCACCAAATTCTCTTCTGAATTTATTTTCCCCCATCAATACATCATCTAAGATGTGGTGTTTTCTTGAGCCTGGCCATTCCGAAGATGTTATTTCCCTTTGGGAGGCCCTGGTTGTTCAAATGTTCAGCAGTTGACAGCTGCCTGGAACGCACTACAAAAGAATTAAGGCCAACAACATTTCTATCTTTTCATCTTTCTAGCCTTAGACTGAATCAGGCACTGGCTGCTACTTGTTGCTGCTATTCACGACATAGCTGGTGTTGCTGTGACTTTTTCTCTGTTATGGTCTTATCTGATGCTTGCAGGACTTTGTATAATTGAGGGGTTTATGTGTAGCGATGTTTCTGGGTCATTTTCTCTCTGTTTCTGGAGGAATTTATCATTGGTGAAAGGTGCTGCAGAAGTGACATCACAGCATGAAATCCCCCAGGAAGTCATGAGGCAGTTACAGGAAGGAGCAGCTCGGAGCAGGTGGCCTCAGCCCTGGGCAGAGGGGCCACCCAAGCCCAGCTGGGCTGTCCCAGGTCACGGGAAGCAGGAGCAGAGGCAGCCACAGCAACTTTTCCTGCTCCAGAGCTGTTCTCATCCAGCAGAGCCTGGGGCAGTCCAGCAAACAGAAAGTGAATTCGGCACAGGCTGGAGGGTGTTTTCAGTCCAAGAGACCATTTCTGACAGAGTCCTGCCCTGTTCAGGCTGCACAGCTGCACAGAGGACCACCCTCTGCTCTGGCAATGTTAAACAACAGTTGTGTCTGATGTACCAGGCATGGGTGCCCTAACTGCTGCTGCTTGAAATTTTAGCCAGATGAACAGACCCACCTTGGGCCCACATCTATGATCCCTTCCCAGCTCCCAAATTCAGTGGCAATGCTGCACATCCACCACGGTGTTCTCTCATCACGCTGGGCATCGCTGCAGTTCCTTAACCAGGGCACATCTGACAGCAGATGGGCACAGGATTTGAGGCTACAAGGAATCAGTGGGCAGCAAAACACACCTGGGCAGTCTGCTGCACCCACAGCTGGGCAGGCAGGAGCTCAGACATGCCAGCACCATGCCAGGGTGGCAGGGATGGACATCCCAGTGCTGGTGCCATGCCAGGGTGGCAGGGATGGACACTCCAGTGCTGCTGGTGCTGTGCCAGGGTGACAGGGATGGACATCCCAGTGCTGGTGCCGTGCCAGGGTGGCAGGGATGGATATCCCAGTGCTGCCAGTGCCATGCCAGGGTGGCAGGGATGGACATCTCCACCCCTCTCAGTGTAATTCTGGGAGGACTGGCACTACCCAGACAGGATGTGGTCTGTGCCAGAGGGTGAGGGAAGCTGGTTAAGGGCAGAAAGAATGGAAAATGTTCACTGCTGTTTCTGTTTAGCTTTAGGAACTGATCCAGCTGAGATAATAACAGAAGAGTTCACTTTGCCATGTCAAATATGCAGGTACTTTGCAGTATTAAGATTTGATGTCCTGTTCTTATAAAACTGGCCCCTGCTGACTATGGGAAGAGAAAGTTGCCCATAAACAATGTTTTATTTCTTATTTAACACAAATTCTCGGGCAAAAGGAGTCAATCAATTTTTCATAAAGTATAAAACAGAGATAAGTGCTTGGGATCATGTGTGACTCCCTGTCAAACGGAACCGATAAGTCCATGATGCAGTACAGGGAGTGCTCTGCAAGAATTGTCCAAGTGACCTTTTCATTAGTTTGCCTTAAGCAGTTAATCTCTTTTTTCCAGGATAGAGACTATTTTAAGCCCCATTACATCATGCATGTATTTTAAATATTAATTTTCCTTCCATGTCATGCCTAGGAGGATTTGGTTGTTTTTTACCTTGTTTGAATTAAGTCCTCCCCATCTTGCTGAGTATTCCAGCAGAGTCGGAGTTAAGGAGCTTCCAGGCAAGAGCTGAAAGTGCTTGTTTGCAGGGAGTATGTGATGCCTGAGGGACAGGATGTGAAACCCTGTGATTTAGCAAAGGCTGCCAGGCCAGAAGCAAGGACTGGACCTATCCAAAGCAGCCTGTGATGGCAAGGGAAATACAGGGCTAGTGAGTGGAGGCATTTACTGCCTGTGTGTGGGGTTCCATAAACGGGAGAAATGCAGGGCTGAGCCAGTGCACCTCAGCAGGGCTCCAGCTTCTACGGAAAAATACTTGAAATTTGTTTAGAAGAAAAAAAAAGGTCCTCAAAAGTGTCACAGGCATGCTGTTGTTTCTGACTTGTAAATCAGCCACCTGCCAAAGGAGCCCAGAGTCTTTAAACAAAGCTGTTCCCTACCCCATGCTGACCCTTCCGTGTAAAAAATGCCTCGACAACACCTTCAGTGTGTTCCCATCTCCCTGTATTTGGAGTCACTGGTCTCAGAACAACAGAGCTCAGCTTTGGGCAGGGTTCACACTTTATTATAAGCCGCAGTTGAAAGAACAAAAATAAATCAACTTTGTTCTTTGGAGTTGTGAGTAAAGCAGAGATCAGGGTATTTATAAGCGAGGGTGCAAAGGCTAAAGCAGGACCATGTTTTGTTGATATCCAGGGGTAACACGCAGTGCTGAGCCCTGTGCTCAGCAAGTGTCTCCTCTCCAAAAAGGGCTGTTTTCCCTGCAGGGGGGAGCTCCTGCCAGGCTGTCCCTGCTCTGCAGAGCCACACAGTCACAGCTGCTGGAGCAGCTCCGCAGGATCCCTGCACTGCTGCCAGGGGGACTGACCCCTGAGCACCCCTGAGGGACCCTGGAGAAAGCACAGGGTCGTCTTCCAAATGCTGCTCTCAGGCCTGGAGGCAGAGATTGCAGGTGGGAGCCCTTATTTTTCTCGTGGGCACGTTTTCTGCTTCTCTTCAAGCAAACTTGCTGTGAGAGACAGCATCATGGAAACACCCCACCATCAGATGGATATAGCTTATGTAAGTTAAGAGATGTGTCAGGGTTTTTGAGAGCAGTCCAGGGAAGCCTTGCCTGGACTGATGACTCTTTCTGAAACTTTCTGGAGGGCTGGAACTGGTGGAACAATCACCTGGCACGGCCCCATCCAAAAAAGAACCACCCAGCCATGGTGTCCGAGCCTGCTGAAGCCAAAGTGAGGAGTCAATGGCCTGAGGCCACCACCATGAAACAAGGAAAGCAAGGAGCCAGTGTTGCACATCTGGGTTAGCCCAGTCCCGTGCCCTGCCATCTGTTCTGCTTCCTCTGCCACACCGGTGGGACTCTTCAGGACTCTCTTCTCTGGGTCTCAAGTATTTGGGATTTCTCCTAGGAACCTGCCAACTAGGTCACCCTCGAGCCTAGATCCCACCATCTCAAGGACCAGAGCAGATCAAATCTGCTCCAAAGAGGTTCTTCACCTCCCCAGAGTTTCCCTCATCTTCTCCACGGCTGAAGAACACTGGAGAAATCACTCACTCAATTCCCTCAGTGTATTCCCTCAGCAGGCCTGATATTTCAAGGAGAGAAAAAGGATTGTCCCAGGTACTGACTGGAGGACTAGGAGCTAGGGACAATTCCTCTCCATTGTCCCCTACAAGAGTGGCAGGTGGCTGAGGCAAAGGCAGACAAACAGAAAACAAGAGGAACCTCCCTGCTCCTATGCAGCCTTGATGAGCTCCCCAGACCCTAGTGTCTGACTCAGCTCTATCCCAGGAGGAGGGAAAAGGGGGCAGGAAGCTGCTCTGGAGAACTGGACTGAGAAAAAAGCTTCCTTGCAAGGTTCATGAGTGCTGAAACTTCCCATGTCCTCATTAGTTTTGGCCATGGCCATGCTGCACTATTGCTACACTCCCTGCAGAGCCAGAGCAAGGAATTAAGACATTTGTGTTATTTCTATAGTAAGGAATTTCTCAGTTTTATTGTGCAGCACTTCTGTATTTTTTCCCTCCTTCTCATCAGTAACACCCAGGTTCTTCTTTATGTTCACATTATGCAAACAATTTCACAGTTCCAACAGCACTTGCTCTGAGAGTCCACCTCTCCTCCCCTTGTTTCATCTCCTGTAGGTTTAACCTATAAAACACACACCCTGGACCATTTTTGGACAGATTTTTTTTTTTCAGCTTCTGTTGCAGCCTTAATAAAAATATTTCTTTTTCAGCAATAGCTTTTACACTTTTTATTATCCATAGGGACTACCTTCCCTGTTTCTGAAGGGAGCTTCAGTCCACAGTCACACTAAAACAGCAGAGGTTTAGGAAGTAAAGAAAAGCACTTTTTGTGTGGGTGAGGCTGAGTGTCCAGCTGTGCTGGGCTGGTGGCTGCACCCTGCATCCTGCCCAGTCCAGGAGTGTGAACACCAGGGCCTCTCCCCCAGCGATTCAGCCAACAGGGGAGAGAGTTTAAGTGAGAGGCACTTCAAAAGGCAGAAATACTTTCTCAGTATGCAGGAAGTCAGATGAGTGTAATCTCAAACTAAAGAGCTAAACAGCGTTCGTGGCTGCTTGATGGATTGTTAGCAAACTGAACTTTCTCCATGTCTCCACGCCCGGCTCGCCAGCCCTGGGGTCTGGCCACAAGCACCTGGCAGGACCCGAGCCCCGGCGTGTCCCGAGGCAGCGCAGAACTGCTCTGTGCCCCGGGAACATATGGACACGATCTCCTGCAGACTGTTGTGGCTGCTCCAACACGCCAAATGTAAATGGTGAAAGCGAAGTCGCGAGGGGAGCTAATCTCCGCGTTGAATTAGACAAAATAGCAGCGCGCCCGCAGATAAGCACCAAGTGTGAAGTGGCCGGCAGGAGGAGGTTTCACATTCCGCCTGACTCAATGGAGCCTTAAAATAGCACTTCCCAATGGAATACTTTAAACAAAGACATCCAAGGGGTTATTAATACCATGAGACGGAGAGCGGTTCCGTGTATCCCAGCACAGAAGGGCGGGCAGGGAGCGGTGCGCGCTGAGCCGTGTCCGGTGCGTGCGCGGGCAGCCGGGGCAGCGCTGCCCTTCGCGGCTCCGGCTCGGCAAGGAGCGGAGCTGCAGGTGCGATCTGCCAGCCCTTCTGCAGCCCTGCAGGGCAGGAAACACGAGCTCCAGAGGCTGCTTCCAGCAGCTCATCGGAGATGCTGTGCGGCGCGGGAGGAGCTGCTGCCGCGCCCTGTCCCGCTCTGGGCGCTGCACCGGGGGCACAGCTCCGTGCGCCCCCAGCCTGGGCGGCACAGGGGATTCGCACATGGCTAAATCAACCGTGTACAGTTCTGGTCCCTCAGTTTGGGAAGGACGTTGAGATGCTTGAGCACGTCCAGAGGAGGCACCGAGGCTGGAGAGGGGCTGGGAGCACAAACCCTGTGAGGAACGTTTGAAGGAGCTGGGGTTGTTCAGCCTGGAGAAGAGGAGGCTCAGAGGTGACCTCATGGCTCTCCACAACTCCCTGAAGGGAGGCTGTAGACAGGTGGGGTCGGTCTCTTCCACCGGGCAGCACTGACAGAACAAGAGGACACAGCCTCCAGCTACGTCAGGGAAAGTACAGGTTGGATATTAGGAAAAAAATTTTCACGAAAAGAATAATAAAGTTCTGAAATTTTCTTCCCAGGGAGGTGGTGGAGTCACCATCTCTGGATGTGTTAAAAAAAAGACTGGACGTGGCACTTGGTGCTATAGTCTAGTTGAGGTGTTAGGGCATAGGTTGGACTTGATGATCTTAGAGGTCTCTTCCAACCTCATTATTCTGTGATTCTGTGATTCTGTGAAGCAGGAGCTTGAGATGTGTTTTCGAGATCCCCCCACCCTGGTAACTGTCCTCTGGGAGAGGCAGTGAGCAGCAGTTCCTCTGCATTTGCCCCTGCCCTCGGTGCTCTCCGCCTGCACAGACTCCCTGCCAGCCTGGAAGTGCCACCTGCTCCGTGCCCAACCCCGTCTGCCCGCTGGGAAGGGCGCAGTGGTTCCCCCTCCCACGGCAGGCATGCTGGCATCCTCCGGGACAGCCCTCACCCCTGCAGCCACCCCGTGCCCTCTGCCCTTTCTCAAAGGGCAGGGGAAGTTTGGCAGCAGAGACCTCGCTGATTGTTGGCTGTCTCTTTGCTGTGTCTGACCCCATTCCCACCATTCCCTGGAGCCCCAGATTCTCCGGCTGCCATCTACATCTCCAGCTGCCATGTAAATTTACATCATCCACACATAGATTTTGTTGTGGATTGTCTTTTATCCAGGTCTCAGGACAGACAAGAGCAGAGTCATGCATGAGCACGGCTTCCCATGTTTGCTTTCCGTGCTGCAGAGTGCTGTGCAGGGCATGCAGAGCTCCCATCGAAGCCGAGAAACCTCTCAGCTTTTTGTACCTCCACCACTGCATTCCTGCCCCTCACAAGCAGCACAGCCTGCGATGTACATTTGCAGCACGCTGGAGGAAATGCCCTGGAGCACTGATGTCCTGCTGCCACCACGGACAGTGACCCTACAGGACTGTCCCTGTCCCCACAGGCACGTCGACCCTCCCGTGGCTCTGCCAGATGTGGCACATCCTTCTCCCATCCTTCTGCCCAGCCCCACTGGACTCTTGCAGTGGGAGCAGCCAGAAACACAGGGGAAATCTCAAAAGATCAACGGGACTGTGAAAAAGATGGGAGTCATCAAAAGCTGTGTGAAATGTCCATGTTGTGCTGTCATCTGTGCTGCCAAGGAAGGGGAAAGAAAGCAGAGGGGCTGCATGAAGGAACTGAACTAAATGGACTGTTTTACAAAAAAAAAAACCAAAAACCCAGTGGTGAATGCAAGAAGCAGGAAGGTTTCTCATATCTCTGGATTTCCACCCACTGTTTGCCAGAAATAAAAAAAAAAAAAAAAAAGAAATTTGGTCTTCTTGTTCCATTACAGGCATTTTCAACAGCAATTTTCAGTTCCTTTGCCTGTCTTTCCTTTCTGCCAGCAGAACCACTGAGGTGGAAACAGAGAGGTCAGGGAAATTGTGCAGGTTTTAAAAAAGTTTTTGTGTGTGTTTGTTTGTTTGTTTAATATTAACCTCCAAATCTGTGTAAAAATCTAAGACAAATAGATATTGGAACATGATTTCCCCTGAAGATGAATCCTCCCCATCAGTATTCACAAGCCTTTGGGTTTATCAAACTTTGTACAATTAAACTTCACTGCAAAAAGCACTGCTGAGAGAAGTGGGATGAGACTCAACAGGCAAGAAAGACAGGTTATCCCACTCCACAGCAATTAAAAGCAATTAATACACTTTACAAGATGAAATTAATAGACCCACACATCTGAATGAGCCCTCCTTACCAGCTTTTACAATTTCTAGAGATGTGAATATGATGGGAGAGCACAAACTCAGCCTACAACAGAGCACTGGCAGGACTGTGGGAGCAATGTAGCATCTGGCAAAATCTGTGATGAACCAGGAATTTATCCTGGCTGGAAGTTTCCTGCACACTGTTTCATCTCAGTGAAATGTCCTGAGGGCTGACTGGCAGGAGAGCTTCTGCAGGCTCCTCTGATCCTACTTCTGGTGCCCAGGGCTCTGCAGTGCTGCCCGGCCACTGATGTGCTTTGGGGGGCCTAAAGGTTTGATTCAGTTTGGTTTTAAGTACCAGTTTTTGATGCAGTATCTTGATGGAGAGTCAACAAGGACTGCCAAATGTTATTCTGCTACAGGTGCCTCACAGCCAGCCACAGGTACACTGGTTACTGTCACAAAATTCAGCAAAGTTTTTGGAAAGTGACTGATTTTTCTCTCATTCTTCAGCTTTCAGTGTTTGGGGTGTGGCACTTGGCCCCATAGTTCTGGTTCATATCTCATCCAAAAATATGAATAGCGAGGATGTGATGTTTTCACATAAAAATATTGTTGTCGAGCTAAAATACAGGGTCTGTTACTACCTCAAAAACATGAAGGAAAGACAGACTGTTGTAAACAGACAAGCAGAAGATGATTTACAATGAACACGCATCAACCCAAAACTTCCTGTCAGCTCTGCTGTGTCTCCCTGCAGTGCTGTGGCAGATTTACCACCCTGGGGCTCTGCCCCGCAGCCGCCCCGGTGTGCTCTGACCTGCCCAGCCTCTGGGCACTGCGGGGACAGCCTGCAGTGCCTAATCTTCCAGAATGCACACTTTTTCCAGCTTGAATTCCTGACACCGAGCACACTCCTGGGACACGGTCCAAGCCCAGGCAGAGTGAAATCCTAAACTGTCCATGAGACAGCATTCACGGAGCAACAGACTGACAGAAACCCTGGCGAGGAGTTTCCAAAGCAAACATCGTGTGTGCACTGATAGGATCTGAGAGGGAGGTGTTTTTTTTTTTTTTTTCTGGAGTCAACCTTTCTTGTTTTCCTTATGGCAAATACTAATGAACTCAATGGTAAAATATGGCATTTCCCAAGCAGCAATCTCCTCCCCGAGATGCACCGTCTCCGGTACGGGCCTGTCATCAAGACTTCGCCTTTAATCACTCAACACATGTTTTCAATCCACATGTTCATATGGTAATAACTTCACTCTCCTAGTTTTCATTTGTCAGACCAAAATGCCCTTTAGGTTGGAGCATGCTGTAGGACACTGTCCAGGCAGGTTATTCTTAGCAACAGATGAATTTACAAAGAAAAGGCGGGTCTACAGTTTGGCATTTGCTTTTATTGCCTGTGCTGCTCCTGTCACACCTGACCCCCAACCTCTCCTCCAGCCCCTTCCCACCCAGCAGCCACCATCAGCTGCCCACTGTGCTTTACATCAGCTACTAAAAAATGCCAATGAGACCATCAAACCCAGCTTGTTTGGGCCTGGAAATTCCCTCTCTGCCTCTTTCCACTACACCCGTGGCAAAAAAATAATCACGTCTCTGCAAGATCCTGACAATTCCAACAGAACTGGACTGGTGTAATTCTTCCCTGTGAGGGTGGGGAGGCCCTGGCACAGAGAAGCTGTGGCTGTCCCATCTCTGGAAGTGTCCAAGGCCAGGTTGGATGGGGCTTGGAGTACCCTGGGATGGTGGAAGATGTCCCTGTGCATGGCAGGAGGGTAAAACAAGATGAGCTTTGAGGTCCCCTCCAACCCAACCCAGATCCTGATTCTATGGTGGGTGCAAAGGATGGTCTGCAGTGGTCACTGCCCAGTAACCCCTTTGGCCATGCTTTGGCCCTAAAGGCAAGGCAGCTTCTCTGAATAAAGGCAGCAGGAGCCTGGGGCTGAGCTCTGCTCAGCCACCTCACCCACCACGGTGCAGCAGCTCTGATGCCCCAGCTAGATCCTGTCGGCTCCTCCTGCTGCAAAGTGGGGCACTGCAGTTAGTAGTGCTGCTTGTTTCCTGCACAGGAGAAAAAGCAGCTCTTGGGAGGCAATTGGAAGGCAGAGGTTACTCTGTCCAGGAACTCTCAGAAAGCAGCTGCCATGAGAACCAGATCAACACTGAATCTCTCCTGTCTGCTTTCCTTTGGGACATTGCATTTCCAAGACGTAACTCTGTGCTCAGGTTCATGCTCTGAGCTCTGCGCCCTCCCCATCAGATCTTCCATAAAAATTAATTCATGGCCTCTCCTGAGCAGGAGGTGTTCTTGAAGATGACACCCTCCCCACCCAAGGAAATAGTTTGAGGCTGCCCAATAAATTACTGGTGAGTTGCTTGTTTCATAATGGCTCCTAATTGCCCTGTGATGATCACAGATATCAGCCATATCTTCCAAAAGGCTATTTCAGCCTATATATGGTCAGAAGATCATTGGGCCAGCATATTTGTTTTGTTGTGCTAGAATCAGATAGCTAGGGCCCATCTCTGACTGCAGTGAGGTGGAGAGAGAACACTGCAGAGGGTGATGCTTCTGGACTTAGGGAGCCTGTGAATATGAGTTATTCAAGTTATTGTTCCTTCACAAAGAACAAATGCTGGGAAGAAGGAGGTGAGCAAGAAACAGCAGCGGAAACATCAGGGGTAATAAAAAAGCCAAAGAGTCACAGCATCAGCCATCTCTGTTCGGTGTACACTTGCTCCCTTGGAAGATTTTGCCCACTGCTTGAATAAAATGTAATTTTCAAACTACTTCTACCATTTTATTTTTGAATTTCTCTAAGACCTCTGTCAGAAGGCACTGTTGCAATGACTGTATTTCAAAGTGGCTTCCAGATATGAGACCAAAAACACTGCAAAATCGAAAGAATTGTGACAGGGTTGGTTTACAAGTCTTACTGCTGATTTGCAGGAGCAGAAGTACAACTTGAGGAATGAAAGTCTATTTGTGCTGCTTATGCTAATACTTTGCCACAAGTTTCCACTGCTGAATGAAAACCCAAATCAGTCCATCGTGGCAGCAGGAGAGGAAGGAGAGGCGGAAGGAGATCACCCCACTGTTCCCAGTGGTTTCACACAGCCAGCAGCATCCCCAGGTCGTGTAGAACCCCATGCACAGAACCCAGCCCCCAGCAGGAGTGATTTATCTCCAAAAGGGGCTTTATTTCTATTTGTGTTTCAGTAAAGTGGCTTTTCCACTGGAAAAGCTCCTTTCCAGCAGCTCTTGCATGTCCAGGCTTCGAGGGCCTGCTGGAGACTGTCTGCAGCAGTCTCTGTGAAGCAGAGCTTGCTGCTCCTGCCTATAAATAACATTTCAGATGCCCAGGCCACACAGTCACACTGCAGGAAAGGTCAGCAGGAATCGTCATCGCCCAGAGAGATCACTCTCCACAACTGCCCCATGCCTGAGGCTGGCCTGGACTGCAGCCAAGGCTCTGGACCTTATCAGGGCTGGATCTCGCTGGGAATTTTCAGATGAAACATTTTATTGGAAAATGCTGATTCATAGACATCAAAATGTTTCATGGAAATGCAGCGTTTTTTCTGAATTTACAAGGAAACCCAGACATTATTTGGATGCACTAGTGACTGGTTGGCTGCCAGGGTATCCCATGGCTTCCAGAATGTGTCTGCTTGCAGGACAGCTCTGTCCTCTGGGCTGCTCCAGACACAGGAGCCCGAGCTCTGCCAAGGCCCTGCTCTGACTGAGCTCTTGGCAGCCCTTAACCCCCAGCATGAGATGGGCTGGGGGAGTTTCTCTCTCCCCAGGCCTGGGGTGGAGATGCTGTTGGATCTGCTGCACGCTGAAAAGTCAAGGGTATAACACTCGCAGAGTGTCCTTTTTACTGGGTTTACATCTGAGACCAAGAGGCGGGGGATCAGAGGAGGGAGGCAGAGGCTGCAGTGGGATCCTCTCTGGAGCACAGGTGTGTCACAAGGGCTTGGGATGGAGTGTCCCTGTCGCCCTGTTCTTTTAAAAGTTTCAAAGTTCTTACAAAAGTTTTCTATACCTTCTGATGCTTACATATTTCTACTAGAGTTTTCTCACACTGTTCATGTAAACAATGATTGTTTTGCATTCTTCTTTGTGGGAGGAGAGAACTGATGGGCTGTTGGTTTGGCCAGTGTGGTTGGAGAGGTGGCAATTTCATCCTCCAATCCACTGTCACTTTTGAAATTCTATATATTGTGGAGTCAGAAAATAAACTTCCTCTTTTTACTCTTTTCTTCCCTCTTTTGATCTATCGCGAAGGTGTGAGTTACTTCGTGTCACAGTGCAACATGTCCCAAGAGCCAGGGAATTATTAGGCTGAAGAAAAGCCAGAGCGGTATGAAAAGCTGCAATTTTGGCTTTTGACAGCAATTCCATGCAACAGATCACAGCCCTGGAGCAAGTGCTGTCCCTAAGATTGCAGTTCCACACTGGGATGGCAGCAGGCAGCTGTTATCCAAAAGCAGTTCTGAAATCTTCCTGGGAAATGTGCTGAACTGATGACTCTTGAAATACTAAAACCTGGCTCTTTCAAAGCATAGACAGAGGTGTCTAAATATCTTCTTTTTTCTTTGGGGAGGTTTTGTGCTCCTGAGGTGCAGCAGGGACTGTGGGCTGCCACTGCTTCTCCTCCTTGGAAAGGAGGGCAAGAGGTCTGGTCTCTTTACAGAAATATAGATGCATTTTTCTTTCTCTATAGATGACAATAATCCAAGTATCCTGGCACGGGATGGGCAGATGACCTTCAGCTTTCCAGAGCTTTCCTGGCCCAGCAGTCCTACCTTGGAGCCTTCCTCCATGCACCCCTGAACCATGAGCTCCTGACAGCTGAGAGGCACTGACACAACCCTCTGGCTCACTGCCCCACCCGAGCTGAGCTGGGCACGGGCCATCCACCAGCAAAGGTTATCCAGAATGACTCCAGTTCCCAAGATCCTGCTCCTTGGCAGCCCTTCCCCATGTGCTGTAGGACCCCAGTCACCCTCGCAGTGCTGCACTGGGATTTTGCCCCAGCAGAGACCATCTCTGTCAATTCTTTCTATTGTGTGGAATTCTGGGGCCTTGGTGCATGGAGAAATGTGATCATCTTCCTTCAGACCACTGCCATGGCTGCTGTCTGGTTTGGTCTGTGATTTTCAAGGAGCACAAGACCCAAATCTTACCTTCTCCTAGAAGTGAGTTTCATGAACTTCAGCTGAGATGTCTTTGATGCAGAAAACCTCAGGTCTCCAAAGAAAAAAAGCCAGTAAGACTGAAAACCCCCTGATGCACTGTTCACTGTCCACAGCATCTTTGCAGACACAGCATCCTCTGACCCTCAGCCCCTCAGTGCCTCTCCCAGTGGCACCAAGCTGGGTATGGTCTCCTCTGGGGCCAGAGGATAAAACCTTTATTTCTATCACCCTGCTCTTGTGTCTACTCTCAGGAATTCCCCATGTCTGCTCCAGCACCTGTGTCCCACCTCTCTTCTCCCATCCCCATGGTCTCTCCTTCTTTCCTCGTGCTCCCCAAGGACAGGAGCCAGGAGGTGGCAAACAGCAGCCACTCCCCTGCTGCCCAGCCAGGGGTGTCTTTGTGAAACACAACTTCCACCATGAAGAAATCAGCTGTTCCTGTTCCCTGCCCCTCTGAAGGCTGAAATCCCCCTGGCTTCTGAAGCACCCCCCAGGGCTTCTCTGTGACTGTGGGCAGAAAGGGAACTGATGGTGCCAAGTCCAAGCAATTTTGGGTGGTAAATGAGCAGAAAGTAACATGAAATTAATGAAATATTCCCTGACTTCAGCCCTACTGTGGGACACTTTGGTGTGTCTCTGGCAAGGCTGGTTGAGGCTTCCCCTCTGCTCTCTAAGAGAGATGCCATGGGAACATTCTACTTTTCCCCAAGAAATCCCTCTCTCCTGCCTGCTCAGAGTACAGGAAGTCCCTTCTCCCTGAAGAGTGGTGTGAATCTTTGCTACTACGTGCCCCTTGTCAGTCAAAAATGAGGAAGAGGAAACATGAAAAAATTCAGACTTTCAGCCCTGTTCTTCCAGCCAGTGCTATGCCAACAGCTGAGGATGAATGACCCTGATCCCTTCCCTCTAATGCTGAAGGACCTGGAGGGAAGAAGCTCCCCTGAAAGTCAGTTCAAATGAGGCTGCATTTCTCTGGTGGTCATTTAATGCTGCTGCTTTTCTTGAAGAGCAGAGACAGAGAATTTTATTTGGGAAATAAACCAGCAGAGTCACAGCAGGTCAGAGCAAGTGAAAGTCAAAGAGTTTGGAGACGGTGCAAGAAAAGGGGTTCTCTTCTGAAAAGCAGAGCAGACCAGACCTTCCAGGTCACTCTGACATCCAGGAAAAGTGAAGCTGGACAAATTTTTACCTGACCTGCAGCTTGGGTGGCTTTTTTGTGGAGAAAGGGAAAGGGAAAAATCTTGCAGAACTGAGCTCTTCACAGGTAGTTTGGGGACCAAAATGGGGGAAGTGTCTAAACAGCATCTGTGATAAGGAGATGCAGGAGAGATTATTGCCAAGACAGCATTCCTGAACTGATGGGAGAGGGAAGCTTTCTGAAACAAAACAAACAAAGAAAGAAATTCAGACCTGACAACAAGACTTCCTCTGAGCAAGGTAACATTCATTTGTTTTGCACACATTGCAACCCATGAATTGTGAGGGGCTGGAGAGGCACAAAGAAGCAAGCATGTATTTTTTTTTCCCTGAGACAATTAAAGATTAAACTGCAGATTTCTCCTATTTTTACAGAAACAAACCCAAAGGAATTAATATGCTCTCAGTCAGCTGTGGTGGGTTATGCTATATATGGTTAACAAACTGACCTACATCCACAACTTGGGGAATTGTATTTTTGTATTGCAATTATTGTATCAGCTCTGGCTTGGGGATGCCATCGGGCTGCGATTACACCTGGTGCTGGGAGGGCAGGCTGTGCAGGTGTAAGCTTTCCATCTGATACTGGGGTGCTGTCTCCAGGCTTTCCCCTGTTTTCTGTCCAGCAGGACGGGTGCTGGCAGGGGCAGCTGCCCAAGGCTGGGTGAAGGGAACCAGAGGAGGTGGAAGGGCTCTCGGTGCTGGTGGTGTTTCTGCTCACACTCTGAAAGGAGCCCAGGCTGGCTCTGGCATTGCCAGGGGTCTCGGCAGCCAGCAAAGAGCAGTGCTAGCCTCTATTTTCCACTGCCTTGATCCTCTCCAAAAACTGTTTCAGGCAGGGCTTGAAACATTGCTTTTGATGCTTCCCAAGATATAACTCAGAATGAGAGAAAGAGAAGAAAAGCTGGGAAGGAAAAGAAACCAGGATGGTGTTCCTGGGTCAGACGGAGAAAGAGATGTCACTCCTGGTTCTCATATGTCCTTGAGTCATTAGTGATACTCATGCTCTTAGAGGTGATTTAGGCATGTGCTCCTTCTCTTCCATTGATACACAACCTGGGGCTCCGCACTTGCTTTTTCCTGGGAGGGGACAGTGGGACCTTGTGGAGTGTGGGTGTGTGAAATCCATATCCTTCCTTCCTCAGGGGGGACCTTCTCACTCCCCACAGCTCCCTGACCGGAGGTGCAGCCAGGTGGGAGTGAGGCTCTGCTCCCAGGGAACAGGGCCAGGACGAGAGGAATTGTCCCAGGTGGCGTCAGGGGAGGTTTAAATTGGGTATTAGGGAATATTTCTTCACTGACAGGGTTGTAAAGCATTGGAACAGGCTGCCCAGGGCCGTGGTGGAGTTGCCATCCCTGGAGGGATTTAAAAGATGTGTGGATGTGATACCTGGGGATGTGGTTTAATGGTGGGCACAGCATCCCCCAGGGCTCTGTGTCCCATCAGAGTGTTTCATTTCAGGATGACACCCCTTTGTGCAGAACTTGTCTGTGAGCAGCTGGCATGTGCCCACCAGGCCAGCCAGAAAGGAGCAAGCCATGGTACAAATGAACAGAATTCTGCCTTCTATGCAATAACTGGCAGATATGCATCTGCTGTAGAATTCTAGGAGGTACTGGCAGCTTAAACAGATGTTTAGAGACACAAGGCAGGCGTAGAGATGTAACACTCCTTATGGCTTTCAAAAATGGTAAACAGAATATCTGGTTTGGAAAAAGGGAAATTAGGGAGCATCTACTTTAACTTCCATTTCCAGAAAAGTACTGGGACAACAAATGGAGCCAACAAACAAATACTGAAACAAATCAGGGAAAAGAAATAAAACCCAGCCATTATGCATGTGTCAAATCTAATCCTTCTGTGACACTTGTGGATAGGGAATAAGCTGTACATGTCATCTATCTTGTGTTTAACGAGGCTGTTGACACCTCCTGACATGACATTGTCTAAAGATTTTTGGGCAAGCCTGGTGTGTATTGCCCAAGGTGGTGTGAAACATTTAGCAAAGCACACTCAGAGAGAAGCTCCCAGTGGGTCACTGTGTTCCTTTGTCTTCTATGTTTCCTCTACAAAGTGGAGTAGAAAATCACTTTATTTACTAGGAGGTGAAATTGGAAGAGGGCGCATGCATGCAGCAGAGCCGCGTCAGAGCGAGATAATAGTTTTAAAAAGAAGTGATGATGTGAGGACAGTTACAGAAACAAACCCAGTGAGAATTAGACAGGCATTGCACATACACAGTGTACAGAGCAGAATGTTCTGCAGCTGCTCCGTGACACAGAGCAGCACCACGAGCCAGCTCAGGACCATTGGTGATGGTGAGGGTGAGAAGGGGGAGCAGGGGCTGTGCGGGGCTGGCTGCAAACCACATCCCTTCACCTGCCCGCTCAGTGCAGCACGGGCCCTGCTCTGCTGTGCTCAGCATTGCTGACTGCTCCTGGCCATGCTGAGGAAGGTGAGAGGCACCAGAAGAGAGCCCAGCGCACAGAAAGTGACACCAGAAGTCTAGAAAATCAGAAACTCAAGGGCAGGCATAAAGACTGAGGGACAGTCTAATGAAAAATTGTCTGAGGGGAACCCTGATCAGGTTTTAAATGTAAGGAAGACTACCATGGAAAGAAACAGTGTTTTGTTCTCTCTATCCATATTGAGAAGGAGTTATGAATGTGCACTTCAGGGAGGAGAAAATGGAGTGAAAATGGCTTGGGCAAGAGTTGGAATCTTCTCCAGCCAAAGAAGGTTTTTAAGAACAGGGTGGACAAACTTCTGTCAGGAACGAGGGAGGGAAAGGTGATCTTGGTTTTGGGCAGCAGAGGTTTCCCCCAGATGTACTCAGCATGCCACGTGGCTGTGTGGATTTGGAGGGGTGTGTAATGCTTAGTTCCAGGCTCATGACACACTCTGGTGGTTTGTGTCATTTGCTCCCCGAGCTGTGCTCAGTTTCAGCAGCTGAACTCTGCTCCTTGGCTAAGAGGAGCCTTTTCCCTCAGCTCATCTGTGCTCCTGCAGCATCAGCCACTCCTCACCCTGTGTGGATGCTTAAAGGCAAGTGACTGTGAAACCCTGGCAGAGGCACCTCAGGGACCCAGGCACATTGAGAACCCCATTTCCAGCCCCAAATCACTGCCCATCGCTGCAGCCTTTGTGAACAACAGAAAATGAGAGGGGTCTCTGCTTGCCAAAGGCAGCAGTGGTGCTGTGGGAGGGAGGAATGCTGCCTGCTCCTCTGGTTCTCCAAGCAGAGCTGTGATTTACACCCCTTGGGAGGCCACTGAGGAAGCAGCAAATCACCTCTTTAGCACGAGTTCAAATGGCAATTAGACAAATCCATGTAAGAAATACCCGTCGAGGCCATTAAATCTAAAACCTTTCTCTTGTTGAAGGGAAGACCGGCAGCTGGGTGGGAGAATTGCTACTGTATGATTACCCTGCTTTTCCACGTTCTTTTGGCTCCCGGTGCTGGAGATCAGGGGAGGAGCTGCAGGAGCCTCATCCCTGACCCAGCCAGGAGCATCCCTGGGTTCTTCCACCCGGGATGGCCACCCTGGGTTACCAACCCAGGGTTGCTGCCTCCTGGGTGCTGCTGAGGTAAAGCCAGGAGCCCTGTCCTGCTCTGACTCTTGCCTAAGCAAGCCATGGGTTTGTGCTGCGAGGGGTCAGTAGAAGATTTAGCTCCAAGCCTTTCTCTGCCAAACAGATTCTCCCCCCCGGTTCTGGACATACAGCAGTAAAGCAAAGCAGGAAGGCAAATGCCATCCCATGCACAGAACACGCTTTTATTTAGCTAGCACTAAAGTTTGCAGATGCAAACAGCTTATTGGGTTGGACAAAAGTCATAGCAAGAAATGTTTCTTTCTAACTTCACCCTACAAAAATATCTTGGAATAATAGGATTGTGTTTTTTCCAAAAATGTTCTTTATTGATTTACAGCAGTATCACATTCAGGCCCAGCATTAGAGTTCCTTCATTAATGAAATAAGACACAAAAGTCTTGTTATATTAGCAATTTTCACAGAGTAACTCAGTAAGCTATTTTTAATATACCCATGGAGGCATGCCAGAAGGATAATATTTTTATGTTCTATAGCAGAGAAATATACTTTAAGACAGTTTTGATTGACTTCAAAGTGTGCTTGAAGGCCCAGGCATGTTTTCCATTCCTACAAAGTGACCAAGGAAAGAGGAGCCTTATCTGCAGCACAGAGCAAAACCCCAACAGAACGAAATCCCAGTGCCAGCAGCGTTTCCCACGCACAGTACCAGCTGAGGTTGAAAATAAAATACAGCTCCTCCTCCCTCTTTCAGGCATTGGAACGAATCATGCTCATGCCAGGAACACTGCACTTCAGCCAGGTAACTGAACAAAACTCTCTGGCCTTTCTCTGCAGCTGCTTGAGGTGGGAATCCTGCTTCCTTCCTTTCCAGACAGCACTGCTGCACCTTTCCCAGTGCAGCTGTCCCTCCACTGTCTCTCTGCTCTTTCTATATTTTCCCCTGGTGTTCCATCTGGGCAAGAGGGAGCAGCAGAGCTCGGTGGGAGTTGTGGGTGACACACAGCACGAGCACAGCAACACCTCTGAGCAGCCAGTGCACCTGTGGCTGGACCGAAGTGCAGGCATGACCTCAGCCTCCTTTCTGCTGTGCTGTGACTGTTGCTCTTCATCTGATACCTCCTCCAGCCAGTCCCACATTGCAAAGGGCTATTTCAAGCCTAACCAGGGGCTCTTATCAACTTTCAGGCTCGTTTTCAGTGGAGCAAATCTCTACTGAGTGAACAGGTTCACACCACACATGTCAGGGAATGCCTGGGGCTTTTAAGGCAGGTTGACATTTAAAGCCAGCTTCACGCCCTGGTGCAGTACTAAGGAAGAGAGCCTCCCTCGGGGGATTTTTGGGCGTACAGCACCACTGCTGGTCATCCCCTCTGAGTGCAGAGGCTGCACAATCTGTGGGTGCAGCTCTTGCTTGGACAAACCACACCACGGGCAGATTCTGTGCCATCCCCTCTGTGGCTTCAGTGGAAACATCCCAGGGATGGCAAAATTTCCTATCTTCTCAGCATCACTGCTGCCTTCTGATCTCCTTCCTTGCTGGAAAGAGCCCGTGTTTCCCTCTTTTCCTCGGAGTGCAGAGCTCACCAGGGTGGCACTTTACAGGTGATGCCCAGCCCTTATCCCTACCCAACACACAGCAGGGGCTCTAGGGAGCTGAGCTGACCTGGCTCACTTGAACCATGCCCACAGAGCCTCATGGCCAGCTTCATGCAAAGTAAGAATTAAGCTGCCAAGGCTTCAGTTACCTGGGCTGCAGTTGCAAATTCTGTAAGCTCACTCTTGGAAGTTCTTCTTTTGAGAGGTGGCTGTGCCAGGACAGAAGACAGGAGATGTTTGCAGGGCTGGGCTTGAATGTGGAAAATTCTGGTGTCACTCCCATCACAGACATTCTAATTGACATGTATTGCCTCATCCCTATTGGGATGATGCAGAGCTCCCTCCTGAGAGATACAAGTCCAGAGGAGGCCGTGGAGATGCTCTGAGGGCTGGAGCCCCTTTGCTGTGGAGCCAGGCTGGGGTGCTCACCTGGAGAAAAGAAGGCTCCAGGGAAACATGAGAGCCCAGGGTGTAAAGAAGATCCAGGAGAGCTGAAGAGGAACTTTGGACAAGGGCATGAGGTGCCAGGATGAGGGGGAATGGCTTCCCACTGCCAGAGGGCAGGAATAGATGGGATAATGGGAAGAAATTGTTCCCTGGGAGGGTGGGGAGGTCCTGGCACAGGGTGCCCAGAGCAGCTGTGGCTGCCCCTGGATCCCTTGGACAGTTCAGGGTCAGGTTGGATGGGGCTTGCAGCAATGTGGGATAGTGGAAGGTGTCCCTGCCCGTGGCAAGGGGTTGGAATGAGATGAGTCTAAGGTCTCTTCCATCCCAAACCTTTCTGTGGCTCTGATTCTGATACCTGCTGGAGGAAACTTCTTGGCAAGACTGAAGGCACTCCTTGTTCAAAAAGAGTCTCTTGGCAGCTCTCACTTCTGCTTCCAAATGGCCTCAATTGCAAACAGATGGTCATAATTCTGAAACCCCAAGAACCCCAAGGAGGAGACTGCAGCATGCTTGAAAGCATCTTCAGGAATCCCTGGCAAGATCTCCAGTGTGACAATGATGTTTACAGACTACGTGCATCCATCAGGACGGGACCTGTCCTGTTTATGTTGATGTTACAATTCCTCTCCTGCTCCTCACATCGCTGCTAGCAACCATCCTCCTCCTGAGCACAGCTCTGGTGGTTTGCAAATGCAGTCCTGAGTAGAGAACGTGCAGTGCTTCCCCTGCTGGCTTCACGTTAGTCTCTCCTGTGAGCGATTTGGACACCAATACTGTGACAAATCCACCCCCACCTTGGTCTCCATGCCTGTCACTGTGCAGCAAACCATGGCTGCTCATAGCTGCAGGCGACAGGAGCGCTGGCAGCCCAGCTCCTGCTGCTGGGGCAGAGCTCCTCTGGTTGGGAGCAGCCCAGAGCCTGTTCCAGCCCTTCTCTGTGCTCCTCCAGGAGCTCCTCGTCCTCTCACAAACACAGAGGTCCCCTGCTCGGTGTGCACAGCCCTCCTTGATGCCACCTCATAATTAACAGTGCCTTTATGTCCCAGCCCTTCTTTTCCTTCTCCTCTTTCCCTCCCCTGGGCAGCTGGGAGCTGTGCTTTGGTCTCAGCAGTGCTGCTCAGGGTTTGTGTCACATTTCTGCCACATCCTGGCCAGTTCAGCCCTCCTTGCCCAAACCGTGTGCCACCAAGGACAATGTCTATTGTCCTGCATGCTGCCCAGAGCAGCACCCGTGGGGCTGTGGTTTTGGGAGAAGCACCCATAAAAGGAACAAAGCAAAACTCAGTGTCCTGAGCTGATCAGTGTTTAACGTTCACTGCTCACAGCAGTGAGTGCTGTACCCCTGAAGCCATCAGCCCTGCAGCTCTGTAGGTGCTGCTGACCTCCAGAAGGTTTAACAAGTGCTTGGAAGCTCCCAGCCAGCCCTGCAGCATCAGAAAGAGGCAGACAGTGGGTGGAGAGAAGATGGGAGAGCCTGGCTTTGTGTTCAGAGGTGCTGGGGCTGCCTGGAACATGTGGAATTGCAGCCATGGCCGTGATGGTGGTTAGGCATGAGATGAAGTGTTTGGCTGTTTTTCACACCAGACAGGAATCACCACCCTGTGCAAGGCTCAGCCAGCTCCTGTGTCCTGCCCTGTCTGCTGGAGCTTAGGACACATTCAGGGGAGCAGTTTTGGTCTCAGTTATCCGCCTGTTTTCCATTAACATCCTCCCAAGTGTGTGCCCACCTGGAAAGCCCAGGAGCTCTCCAGCTGAGCCCCTCCCTGAAGCTCCCAGCTGGGGCAGAAGGGTTTGTGGGGCACGAGCCTCAGCAGTGTAGGAAGGAAAGTACAGGCTCAGCCCCAAGGGTCTGGAAAAGGCCAGGGAAGTTGTAACCACTTGGATCTCTTGTGTCCCCACTTGTCAGCCTCCAGCATTGCCTGTTCCTGGGCAGTAGGACTTAATGGGGGAATGAGGATGAAGCTGCAGAAGTTTCCTGTATCTTCTAGGAGATGAAATGCAGGGAAAATAAGGGGTGTGCAGACCCAGGGTTGCAGCAGTAGCTCTGGAGAGATTTTGCTGCTTCTCAGCAGCCTATGAAGGAACAGCCCTCTCCCTGCAGAGTTTCATGCCATAAACAGCCCCAGTTTGGCCCTAAATGCACATATAATAAAGGCACAGCTGTGAATTTCTTCTCTTCTCATTTTAAAATATATGAGCCGGTTTGCAGAACCTCAGTATGATGCAGCTTCTCTCATCCATGGAGCTCTTCTCCACACAGAACCCCAGCAAACCACTGGGAAGCAGCCACAGCAGTAAACATCTGTGCAGACACGTTGCACCAGATGTCACCAGAAGGTAATCCAGCAGGAAATGGATTCCTGGATGTGCCACCCCATGAGTCTGCCCAAAACCAGCCCTGAGAAAGCAGGATGTACAACAAACATGGGAACAGAGAACAAGGGCTGCAGCCTGTCTCTCCTTGGGGAGATTTTGGCACCAACAGAGCAGCTGGGCACACAAGGGAGGGCAGATGGAGCTGCTGGGACAGGAATGTCACAGGAAGGGAGGAACCAGCTCCACATGGCCAGCAGGTCTCCTGGCTGCTGGTTAGCTGCTGGTTAGCCCTGGTTAGCTGCTGGTTAGCCATGACAGAGCTCTGCCTGGCTGCTGGTCAGCCCTGGGCACAGGCTCACCTCTCTGGTTCTCCCTCTCTACCCATGAGGTCAGTGGCTCTGGCTGCACTGTCAGCACACAAGTGTGGACCAAGCAGCGGAATGGATTGTGGGGTCCAGCACTGTCTCCTCCCAGCCCCAGAGCAGTCAGGATCCTGCCCTGACTGCTGAAACTTCTCTGGGCTTTGCCAGCGAGTCCAACACCGTGGTGGAAGGGCACATGAAACACTGCTCCATCCCTTCTGCAGCAAGGCAGAGGCCAGCCCCAATTCCCCAGTTCCTGGCTCACCATGGAGGGTGGACAGGGCTCCTCGAGGAGCCTGGAACCCTGTGGCAGTGCCCTCCTGTCGCAGTTTGCCTGCTTGGAATGACCCCAAAATTGTAAAAGTCCTTGTTCCCCCAGCCCAGCAGAAGAAGAGGTCTGGAATGTGTGAAGTCGAGTTTTCAAGGTTGTTTATTTTTTCTTATCTAAAACTTTCTCTCTCTGACCTGCCGAGGTTCGCCTAGTACAGAAGCCATAGCAGTCTCTGCTCAGCCTTGGGCAGCTCACACATTATATACTCAAAATTACGTGTTGCATGTTTACAGATTTTGTCCCATTGCCCACCATCGATGTTAGACTGTGAATCTCTACCTTAAACCAATAGAAAGGTGTCAGCATCACACCAAGACATGAAGGGCAAGAAGAAGGAGAAAAAGGCTAGGACACACCCAGATTTCTCCATCTTGTACCCCTGAATTACATTCTAAAAACCTCAAAATTCTACTTTTTCACTCTGTGTCAATTCACCTATTACACTACTCAAACCCTTGTGGCTTGTAATTCCTCACACAAAGTTGGCAGCTTTTCCCATGGGATAAAATCAAAGCCACAGGTGTTTTTGACTTCTTGCCAAGGTCCCCGAGCCCCCTGCCAGGGTCTGGAGACAGCCAGGGCAGCCAGAGGGATGTCCTGGGCTCAGACACCCTCCCAGCTGCCTGAGGAAGTCCCACACCCAGAACCTGACCCTGGCCCACGTGGGGAGCCCCCGGTTCAAGTCCACTCTCCCTTCCCACAGCAGAGGCACTCCCCAGGCACTGGTGACAATTTCCATGAAGTTAGTGAAAAGAAGAGCTTGGGGAATGTCTTGAGGATTCGTGTGGTGCCACGTGGTTGCTCTGCCAGGGGTGCAGGGCAGGGGCAGCTCAAGGCTGTGCCCACAAACATTTGCGCACGCAGACACGCACACACATCTTACGTACTCGCTTTCCTCCTCGTCTCCTAATTCAAAAAGTCATTCAGAGTGAAAATATGTTTCCTCTTTGTGAATGGGCAGATCTGACACAGATGGTGCACTAACTGGAAACATCTTGTGTTCCAGTCTGTTCATAGATTCATTCTGTTCAAGAACAGAAGGCTCCATTTATGATCATCTCTTCGGCGTTCCCAATCTTTACAGCTTGGAGATACCCAGCTAAATGCTGTGTCAAATCATCACCTCTTCCCCTCTTCCTAACGCTACCAGAGCAGAGGTTTCAAGGCTATCAGTGTCAGCAGGGAGGCGCAGGGTGTAACCTGCTGGTGTGCAGCAAGGCTGCCTTGCCTTTGGACTGCAATGAAACCTCCAGTACTTTGTGTCTTCTGAGACAGCTTTCTGTGACCCCTCTGGGCTTGCTGCTCAGCACCTGAGAGCACTGAGGCAGCTGAGCATGAACCACAGGCCAGGGAAACTTTCCTAGATGTTTCTGCATAAAGGTGTAGTTTTCTTTTATATAAGAAAGAATCTTTTGAAGGAGCAAGTGCATCCCTCCTGAAAGACTTGAAGTGCTGGAGATGGCAAAAAGTCCCCAGATAAGCTGGCTTAAGAGACAAATTACCCTGAAGAACTATTAAAGCTCCATTTCTTAGTCCATTTTTCAATGAGGCTATCTTACCTAGGGAGTTCCTGCAATAGGTGTCTTTCCCTGTTGGAATCTTTGCTTGGATACATGCATGCTTCCTCACTGTGATGTGGTGGATAACCCCATTAGCCTCCAGAAATAACTTCTTTCCAGAATCCTACTGATTTTTTGGTGCCAACGAGCCTATTGTGCTACCAAGCCCTGCAGGTTAAATGCTCATGGAGATAACACGGTGTTATTCTTGCAAGAGGATGTTTTCTTTTTATCATTTCAGGGCTATCAGGTTTCATACCACAGATCACAGTTTCAGCCCCAAGTTTCACGTGTCCAGATATCATTCACATGCCGTTCATCAGGCTCAATCATGAATTAAGGACTGTGTCCTGGACTGAACCTTACCCTTCACTAGCTACCTCTCAAAATCAGCTGCAAAAGAGAGGGGGGTGCTGAGCACAACCTGACTGCAGGTGATCTGAGCAAGGGCCTCAAGAAACATTGAAGCAACACAGAAATAACCACAAATATAAACAAGATGAAATAAAAACTCAAACTGTGCACAGAGCTCTTCCCCCAGTGCAGCAGGGAGGGGAAATTCTATAATCACTGACACTCTCTATTTAACCACAGGCAGGGTTACAAGGGAAGGACAACAGGCAGAGCCTGGCTATGCAGTGCTAAGGCTGGATGGGCAGTGAGGTGAGGAGAGCCACCCTGGGGGTTCAGTCCTGCTGGGTGCTGAGCAATGCTCTGGAGCAGTGGGGCTCAGCCCTAGCCCAAGAACAAACTCACAGCAGACAATGGTACCTCTGTGCTGCTCATTCTGCCCTGCCCAGGCTGCAGGAGGCAGCAGGATGGTGTCACTCGTGGAAGTGTTGTAGGACCTGCTTGAAAGCACATGGAGATGGAACAAGAAGGATCCTGACAAACAATTATCCCTGTCTCTATTTGATTTCAGAAGGAAGACACTAAATAGCAGATAAGACTCATAATGAGATGGAAATTAGTTTTAGAAGCATCTCAAACATACCTGAAAAAGAAATGGGAGTGACTCATACATGTCCCTCCATGGGAGGTGATTACACAGAGCTGGGCACAGCCCTGGGTTTGAGTAGAGACCCGGCAGCTGGGCAGGGACACGAGGGGAGTGAGTAGAACTAGTCAAGGGATGGGGAGAGAGGACCTGAGTCAGTGTCCCATCCACCCTCCTCACCCTGCAGGTGATGTCCCCATCCAGCAGAGAATGTGACCCTGCCTGGGGAGCGTGGGCAAGGCCCCACACAGCCAGTGGGCTTCTGTACTGGAAGCTGAACTTGGGACTTGACACATGAGAAAATTCCTCCCTGTGAGGGTGGGGAGGCCCTGGCACAGGGTGCCCAGAGCAGCTGTGGCTGCTCCATCCCTGGAAATGTCCAAGGCCGGGTTGGACAGAGCACTCTGGGATAGTGGAAGGTGTCCCTGCCATGGCAGTGGTGGAACTGGATGAGCTTTAAGGTCTCTTCCAACCCAAAGCATTCTGTGATTCCATGAAAATGAGATTTCAGGTGACTGTCAGGCTCCTCAGGAGGTGGCTGCAGGAGGCAAATACCAATCTGTCCATGAGAGGAGATCTCTGCAGATTCTCTGCCATTTCTGTCTGAACGCATCCCAGTGTGTCAGAAACTGGGAGAAAACAGTTCTGCAGTGTAGCCCACCCCTTGACAAGGCAGTTCCTTTATCCTGCAAACTGCAGCTAGCAAGGGCCAGGAGCCAAGAGCAACGCCGATCATGAGGTGTCAGGAAATGTTTGCCATGACTTCATCCTTAAAATAACCCCTGTAGACATTTTGCCCAGCAAAGAAAGGTCCTACCCAACCCCTTGGTGCACAAAGGAGCACAGACCCCCGAGGAAGAATGATGGGTCAGACAATGAATTCCTGTTAAATGATAACTAAACTCCAGATGGCCAACAGGGAATGGAGTGGGGCCACAACTGAGCCCAAGGGAGAGTCTTTGTCCTCTGCCACCACTGCTTTGATTGCTCAGCCAGACTGAAAGCTTGGGAGAGCTTTGAGGCATGCAGGCAAGTGGGGTTCTTCCCTCCAGCTGGCTAAAAAAAAAAAATAGATCCTTGGAAACAAATAGACCTCTCAGTGTCTTAATAGGAAAGTGATGTGTGTAGTGCTTGTGCAAGTGAGACACAACTCAGAGCTCTGTTATGGAAATTTTCCTCTGTGACAAATATGTTATGAATGACTTGTCTTGAAAACATGCCAGCATGTAGGTGCTGCTATCACAACATTCGGTGACTTTAACTTACTGTGAGCGTTCCTGTGATAAATCATGGAAAACCTTGCTTGGGCTATCTTTAGTCACTGCACTGTTTCACTCTCACAAGTCACTCACAGCTCTAAAAATACAGTTTATATCATTGGATTCCTGGAATTCCTTCAGTTCTTACATTCTGATTTAAGTGGCATTAAAGCTGGGCTGTGCAGTCCGAGGCTGCAGGCTGATGTTTCACTGTGGATTAGATATCACCTGGGTTCAATACAGGGTTTGCAATATTTATTTGATTTAGATCCAAAGCCAATTTGAAAAATCTTCCTGTAGATACACCTCTTACCTGGCTATGTGGAACAAGGGCTAGATTTTGCCTGGGACTAGATAGTAATTTAACAACCATTCCAATATAGAATTAAACTAAAACACATGCTCACCACAAGAACTGAGTTGAGACTGTGGGGTTTTCTCCTCAAAACCTGGAGGTATCTGGTCTCTTCTGGCCTCTGCACTGTGATCTTGTGTTGACTTCTAGGTCACACATCTCTCTCTCTCTCTCTCTCTCTCTCCTTTTGGTTTCACTTACGTGTCTTTCATAGTAGTTATTGATTCAGAAACACCAAGAACAAGAAAGTCTTGACCTCCCACCAGCCTCTCTGGATTTGATTACCAGCTCACCAGTGATGGATAGTCTGAGCAGAATTTAATGCTTTCTAATTTTCCTTGATAGGGTCTACGAAGCACGTTACTATTTTTTTTATCCCAACTGGCAGCTCAACAAAGCCCAGCAATATAAAGCTCCATTTGTGTAATAAACTGTTGTACAATCTACTACTTATGAACACAGGCCCTGAAAATGTGCAACCTTTCTGCACATTACATTAAACACAAACCAGATGGGCACTGGAAAATCCTCCCCTTTGTTGCAGTGGGCTAAAGGGGCTGGTGGTCAGAAGGTCTGTTTCACTACACAAATAAACTGAAGAGTTTAACTACATCATTCTCCAAAATCAGCAATGGGAAACCTGTGTGGAAACATGATGAGCAGTTTGCAAACCCACTACGGGAGTGGTGCAGGCACAGGGGAGCCCTTCATGTCTCCCACCTGCAGCAGGCAGCCCATGCCTGGGAACCAGAGCCGTCACCTGCAGCCAGAGCTGACACCCAGACTCGGAGGCACATGGGTGGAGGCAAATGGGTGAAATTAATCTCTTCTTTAAAGGTTGCCTGGGTCAGAGCTGGGCATTTAAACTCTGATAATCACTCTAGAGAAGTGGAGCCCTCCAGAGCAGGCTTGAGCTCATACTGAGCAGTTTCTGAGGCAGAGAAACCTCATCAGGTCAGACAGGATGTCTCACACTTCCCAGGACAGGGAACAAGGGAATTTCCTGTCTCTGCTGTACCAAAGGACACCTCACTCTTCCCTTTGAGCACACATACCAAGACACTTCTGGAGGAGCTGCTTTACAGAGCCCCTGCGTGTCCTCTGGCCCCTTTCCTTGTGACTGCAAATGTTATCACAAAATTAGTTCTGAAATGCATCTGGCCAGACTGGCACAGGGAGGGACACGGGGCCAAAGCCACACACAGAGCCTGCACCCCCACTGCCTTCCCACTGTGCAGGGAAAAATCATCATCAGGGAATGATGGTAAAGACAAGGTAAAGACAGTTCTGCTGCAAGGCAAGAGAAATGTTCTACTGCTGCTCCCATGACACAGCTAACCCAGGTAAAGATCAGGTGTGCAGGTGGCATGGGATGGGGTGAGATGGGATGGAGCGGGGTTAGTTGGGGTGAGATGGGATGGGATGAAAGCTGCTACCAGCTGAAGAAATTATCCTGGCCTGGGCCTGGGGGTACACTGTGCAGGCAGAGATTAGAATTCCTGCTTGTTGTCGAGGGAACAATCCCCATTTTCCAGGACTCATGCACGCAGTCCTGGGATTTTGTAGGCCCTGCCAAATGGGCTTTCTGCATGCTCAAAGGTGATTTATTTTTACAAATTTAAATGAAATCCCCTCTGCCATTTTTGAATAATACTAGAGTTAAAAAGACTATTTTCCTATTTAAAAATATTCTAGCTAGACTGTTTTTATTAAATCAAAGTTAAGTCAAATAAAGACGGCGGTTTGAAAGTTCAGGCTTGGGCAGGAGCTGGTCCTCACTGAGGAGCTGTGCCCTTGACACATGGGTGTCTGTCTGATGCCCACTGAGCCATCACAGAGCACCGGCCCACGGGTGGAAGGAGCAGGGAACAAATCCCAGAATCCCAGAATCACAGAATAATGAGGTTGGAAGAGACCTCTAAGATCATCAAGTCCAACCTATGCCCTAACACCTCAACTAGACTATAGCACCAAGTGCCATGTCCAGTCTTTTTTTGAACACATCCAGAGATGGTGACTCCACCACCTCCCTGGGAAGACAATTCCAGTACTTTGTTATTCTTTCAGTGAATAATTTTTTCCTAATATCCAACCTGTACCTTCCCTGACGTAGCTGGAGGCTGTGTCCTCTTGTTCTGTCAGTGCTGCCCGGTGGAAGAGACTGACCCCACCTGTCTACAGCCTCCCTTCAGGGAGTTGTGGAGAGCCATGAGGTCACCTCTGAGCCTCCTCTTCTCCAGGCTAAACAACCCCAGCTCCTTCAAACGTTCCTCACAGGGTTTGTGTTCCCAGCCCCTCTCCAGCTTTGTTGCCCCCTCTGGACGTGCTCAAGCATCTCAGCGTCCTTCCCAAACTGAGGGGCCAGAGCTGGACACAGCACTCGAGGTGTGCCCTCACCAGTGCCGAGTACAGGGGCAGAATGACCTCCCTGCTCCTGCTGGCCACACAATTCCTAATGCAGGCCAGGAGCCATTGGCCTTCTTGGCCACCAAAGGGAAGATCCTGCCTGGCTGAGGTGTGCACACCTGAACCCTTGAGATTTGGGATGCAACAGGGCAGGAGGAGGAGTGAGGGGTGACACACCTTGCACTTGCTTCTGCTTACATGCCCTGTAGAAGCTTCCTAAAGACAGCAGATGGAAGCTTCTTCCATTTCACCCCACTCATTCCCAGGCATTGTGTCCTCCAGTGCCATCATCATGGCTGGGTGTCCCTGCTGTCCCCTCTGTGTGTGGGATGAAGGTGGGAGTGCTGAACACACCCGTGGGGGTGCCTTTCATCAGGGTGGGCTATGAGGAGACACTGATGCCTTGTTTTTTTTCCCCAAGTCACTCCCAGCTACTGACCCCCCACCAAGGAATGGGTAGAAGGTCCTTGTTGTGACACCCCCACAAGTGGCACTGAAGAGGACTGGAAGGCTCTGTCCTCGGCAGGAACAAACCTGCTTTAGGGCTCTGTGGAGGGCAGCCTGGGGAGCTGTGGGATGTCCCCTTCCCTCTTCATCCCCAGCTCATCAGGCTGCTCCACCGGCCCTGCGGGAGCTGTCACACCACGGAATGTGACATCAAAGGCAGGCCCAGGTGCCACATGACGTGTGTGACACTTGGCAGGCCTGCCAGCTCCCGAGATGATGTGAGATGAAGGGAGCCGGCTGCTCCCGCATGGGGACGGCAGGAAGGGCCGAGCCCCTGTGCTGTCTAAACGTGCTAAAGGAAGGGAAACGGAGCAGAGCAAAGGGCTGGAGGGGTGCCCAGACTGTGGGGGGCTCTTCTCACTTAGACAGGGCAAACAACCCAGTGTGGAGGGGCTGCAGGGGTGGAGCCATGTCCTGGTGGGCCACCAACCCTGTGACACGGGGCCAGCTGCCAGGCAGGTGCTGGCACTGCTGCAAGGCTTACCTGCACATCTGCAGGTTGTGCTGGAAGCCCGTGGGCACCTGGAGATGTTTCTTTCTTTTCCTTTCCATAACAAAAAACGTGTGGAAAACAGATACAAAAAATAAAGATGTAAAAGCTACAGAGAAAATACGATTTTCTTTTACATCACTGAACAGTTTGTCTCTTTACAAGTTGTTACTCCATTTTCTTAGGTACACTTTGATATCTGGGGCTGTAGGAAAGAGGAGTCCTCTGGTGTGACTGATCTAACTCTCTGTGTTTTACTCCAGCCTGACACCAGTACATTGCCATGATGACATCATTTGGATTATTTCTGATTTATAGCGATTGAGAAAAATTGGGTCCCATACAATAATGCAAACAATCAAAGACACAAAGCAAAAATAGTGCCTTTGGGCTGCACTCTCACACTGCATGATGTTTTGAGGACTTAATGTTGAAAGCCTTAGAGTGCACAAAAGGAATTTTCTTCATTTCATATATTATACAGTTGCCTGAAAGAAATGGCAAACAACTCCTCAGGCTACGCATGCTTTGCACAGGCTCAGTTGTGGGGTTTTTCTGTTCATCAGCTTTCTACCGACAGATCTCCACTGGAACTCAGAGCAGGATCTGCCAGCAAGAATAGCTGCTGGACCCATGACCCCACAAATGACCATTGCAGAGGCCTGGGCCAAATCCTGCTCTCTGTTACACAAATCTGAAGCAATTTTGGTGAAGAGCAGGTTTTCTGGAGCACCCAATGCTTGATGAGAGCAGAGCAGTCTATTGGAGCCTTTGCAAACCAAATAGTCTTCCCATTTCTTCTCCACTGGTCAACTTCACATCACCCTAATTCCCCAGAAGTTCCATTGGTGTGATCAGAACACCGGTCTCCTCCTAAGAGCTTGAAATCCCACATTTCAGCCAAAATCACACCAAACATCTGGATCACAAAGAACATGCCTCAAAGGTGACAACAGCATTTAAGTCTGTCCCAGAAATAGTGCGATCAGGCCCCACTTCCATTAAATCTTAAATCCGTGCCATCAGATGGCAAAACATCCCGTGGCAAACACCCTGGAAAACACCACACGTAAAACCAGCAGTGAACCAAAACCCCAGCACGTGTAAGAGATGCCAACCCAGCACGGATCCCACCTCCACACTCATTCTTGCCACCACCAGGTGAGGAACTCACCGTTCTTCCTCTCGGCGAAGGGCGGGGGCTGGAGCTTGGTGCCATCCCTCACGTCACCGGCAGATTTTTCTTTGGTTGCCTTTTCCTCCTCATTGCCAGCCGGTGCAGTTTTGTGGTCCGAGCGATCCTGTTTGATCACACCATTCATCACCGTGCCTGGAGGGGCCGGGCCCGATTCTGGCTGCTCCACTTTGGGTGCTCAGGGAGAGAAGCAGGCGTCAAATGAGCTCTGGAAGAGAAGAGGAACAGGTAAGGACAAATGGCCAAAGCAGCCTTGGAAACAGAATGAATGAAGGCTGACATTTGTGAAGTGATCAGGCCACAGACAACTAATTACTGACAGTTTGCACAGGAAAACCATAGGATTCCTTATTGCCTGCTTGATTCTCCTTGTCTGCTGGACACCTGGCTACATTTTTGGAGGAATTTCCACCCATGGGCACAGAATATTTGCAGAAAGTTTGTCTTCAAAACACACGAGAGAGCTCTTGAACTGTTAGACATCCATGAATGAGAACAGTCTTACTTTACACGACTCTGGTTTGCTGAGAAAACTGGAATAAATGACAGGAATAATTCCACACAACCCAGGGGAGGCTGCTAATTATGTGACACAGCCAGCAAATGAAAAGAGCAAACATCAGTCAGATTTTACACCAGGAAGTGTACAAACACCCTGGAAAGTAAAATACGTGCGCCAAACCTATTCTCTGACATCAAACATGATTAGCACCCACCAGAGCTAAAGGCTTTATGAAGAATTCAGAATGAGGAATTCAACCACGTTAGATACAAAATGCTGGGAGTTTTTAAAGGACAGAGGAGTTGTTTTTTTTTTTTTTACCACATTGTTCTACACCAAGGTTTATGTGGGGTTTGTGGTCAAAACACATCACAAAAACTCTTAAAAATTCTGCAAATTCAGGTTGTGCTTCTGCAGATCTTTGGGCAGGTGACACTCCCATCTCACCAGGAAGATGGGTGGAAAGGATTCAGCTTATACCAAACATGTTTGTGGGATGCAGGCAGATGGCCCAGGACGGGCCGTGATACTGAGCACATCAGAGGAAAGCTGCAGGGACCATTTCAACAGAGTATTGTCTGAAAAATCTCCAGATGCTGAGTGAAAGTGAATGCCTCTAAGAATCAGCACCAGCTCCTAATGAGTCCCATCAGGAAAGAGCTGAGGAGAGCTAAAAAAGGTCATTTGTAGAGAACAAGAATAGAAAAGTGTAAGATTGATTCAGTGATAAAATCTGATTTAATACAAAAAAGTTACCAATTTACTGTATAAGGAAGTAGGAGCAGTGCATTGCACATGATACCATCTCCTCCACTGCATGAGCCAGGACCCTCACACCCCTCTCCCCACCCTGCACCAGCAGGGATTTTGCCATCTGCTTTCTCATCCACCTCCCTGTTAGCCCCACCTGCTCCAGCTTTTCCTGTCCCAGCAGCTGCCCCTGTGTCCGTCTGTCCTGCCTCACACTGAGTTTCACTGCTGGCACCTTTCACACGGGGTGCCCACGGGGTGGCTGCACTGCCCAGGAAGGAGGTGCTGGGGTGCCCTTGTCACTCTATCCCCATGCAGGGACCACAAAGCTGTGCCCAGTGCACCACTGGCACAGGCTGTGTCTGCAGCCAGGGCTCAGAAACACAGTGCAGCCCCAGCCCTTGCCCCCAGCCCTTCCCTTCTGCTGTGTGCTCCTCATCACCCTCCTCACTGTGGCCCTTTCCTCATCTCCTGAGCCCAAGGATTCCTGCCAAAGCCTGGCATGCTGCCACTGGCCATGCCAACAGCCCTGCAGACACCCAGACAGACCAGGCTGCACTTGAATGGACAATTCTATCTGCCACGTCTGCTTTAGCATTTTAGCTCCCTTGGGCAGCTCGAGGTCTCCTCTCCAGCGGTGTGACTGCTGTGCAATGCCCCGTCCCCACTGTGATGATCCACCCACTGCTGGCTGCAGGGCTGCACACCCACTTTGACTCAAGCAGCATGAGCCCCTAAACTCTTTATTTAATTCATGACTAGCGTGGAACATTCAATAAGTGTTTACATTGCTTTTATAAAATGAACATTTTTTTAAACTTCTTGAAGTTGCTGATACAATGCATCTTTCCAGTGGGAACAGAGGGTGATGACAGGACAATCCAGCAAACTGCATCTGCTTACAAAAATGAGACTTTGTTCAACCGAACACTAAATCTTTGATAAATTAGTCAGGGCTTTGGTGACGTACATGTTGAACCAATATGACAGTTTTATATGGATTATGATTATTAATGTTTTTCAAAAATACAGAGCGTGAGCCAGACATCCAGTGTCGAAGCTGCAAGACCACCAGCCGAGGCGAAAGTCTTTCAGGAAGGCTTCTTGCAGGCTCTGTGCACAATCTCTTTTTACACTCAGAGCATATGCAACATTTTAATTTGCAGTGAGTGTGCCGGGGTCCTTCTGTCTGAGCCAGGAGGTCACGCTGTGACCCCGCAGACACAGGCTTCACAACACACTCAAGCACCACTGGCTCAGCAGTGGTTTTTTTTTTTTTTTTTTTAGTGAAATTTGGCCTCAAAACATTCCACATTGTTCCCTCGTTTAGGCTGAACTGATTGTATTTACAAAGCTTAGACACACTTTTGAGCCTCAGAGCACATCTCCCATCAACCACTGCTGCCAACACATCAACTGCAAGGCTATACACACTACAGGTCGTGTTCCATCTCTCCCTGCCTGTAAATTTTAAATTCATCAAGCTGGACTGTCATGGCACACCATGGGTACTTCCTATCAAGACACTGGAGAACGTCTGGAGGACACGCCTGGTTTGGAAGGAGCAGCCTCCTTCATTTCTGCCTGGGAAGCAGTGCAGCATGGATGAGGTTCAGACTTGAGAGACACCGTCTCAAGCTGCACCAAGGGAAATTTAGGTTGGATATTAGGAAAAAGTTTTTTACAGAAAGGGTGGTAAAGTTCTGGAATGGCTGCCCAGGGAGGTGGTGGAGTCCCCATCCCTGGGTGTGTTTAACAAAGCCTGGATGTGGCACTGGGTGTCAGGGTTTAGTTGAGATGCTGGGCCTGAGTTAGATTTGATGATCCTGAAAGTCTCTTCCAACCCAGTGATTCTGAGATTCTGTGAATTCTGTGAATTCTGTGACTTGCTTCCCCCTTGCAAAGGTGGGACTTTTTTGATTTTGCTAAACTGGTGAAGTTTAACAACGACAAATGCCAGGCTGCACTGGGGTGGGGCAGTGCTGGATGTAGGGACAGACTGGGGAAGGAGAGGCTAGAAGGGAACAGGGAGTGCTGGTCCGTGGCCAGCTGGGTCTGAGCCAGGACATCCAAGTCCTGAGGGGCATCAGGGCCAGCATGGCCAGCCAGGGGAGGGAGGGGATTGTCCCATTCTGCTCTGGGCTGGGGTGGCCTCACCTCAAGTGCTTGGATTGGTGCCACAACCCAAGAAGGACCTAAAGCTTTAGGAGAGCATCTGAACGAGGGACACGAAGGTGGTGAAGGACCTTGAGGGGCCACACGAGCAGTGCCTGAGGGCACTGGGGTTTTTCAGCTGGAGCAGAGGACACTGAGGTCAGACCTCCCTGGGGGCTGCAGCTCTGATCTCTGCAGGGATAGGGACAGGGACAGGGACAGGGACAGGACACAAAGGAATGGCACCCTTGGATGCTGCCTACCTCCCACCCCTCCCTCCTGAGCCAGTAATGGAGCAGCACAGATGGACAGGCTGCCCCTCACCCTCAAAATGCCCCCCCGCCATGTCCTCTTACCCTGCTCCCCGGTCCCCTTACCCCGCTCCCCTGTCCCCCAGGCAGCCAGTGCAGTGCCCACAGACACCACAGACTGTTTGGAGCCTGTCATGCTAGGGCAGATAATTGGATAAGTAGAAAATATTTTTATTTTTTAACATTTTTAACGTTTTCTTAGGGAAAAATGAACTGAACCATTGAAATGAAAAATTATTTTTAGAAGTGGGGAAAAACTTTATCTCCCTGAGAAACGGTTTTGGCTTCAGCAGCTCATCTTCCAAAAAACTAAGCTTTTGGCTGGAAAAGACCTAAACTGAAAAATTCACTGTTCAGGTCTTAGCAATCCCCTTCACACCCCAGGTTTCCACATGTCAAGCAAGTTCCTGGATCACGTTTTTTCCTAAGTTTCCAGGAGTGAGCTTCCTGCCAAGGTGTGTACCAGAAATACCCCAGCCAGGATCTGCCACTCCCTGGAACTGAACCAACATCTCCTGAGCCCTCCTCTGGGATCTAACACAGGGACAGACACTGCTTCCTCTGCTCAGTGCCACTGTTGTCCCACAAATGCACCTCAGCAACCCCAAAAGGAAAGGAAAACAGGAGATGAAGCAGCTACAGCAGCTGGACCTGAGGCACCTGTGCAGGACTGAGAGCTCTGGCTCCTGCCTGTGGCCTGTACAGGACTGGACACAACACCTTGAGGTGCACTTGACACGTAGAAATGTCTTCAGGAATGACACTTCCATGAGGCTGGGTCCTGCCTGGGTTATGGTGATGCAGCTTTGGTGGTCTGCACTGCTCTTCCCTGCCCAGCATCTCGCCTTCCACCTTCTCACCTTTCCCCTGTGCCACTCTGGCATGCACTGAGGTGGGAATGGGCACAGCTTGCACTGCCTCATACCTGGGCCACCAAATCTGCCCCTGCTTTGCTGTTTGCTCTACTGGAAGTAAATACATTTGGCTTTAATGCATCTGCAGTGCCTCTTGAGCAGTTGTGACCCGCCATAAAACTTTAAATACACAAAGAGAAAAACCAGGAGAGAGATGTTCAGAGATGCAGTTCAGCCTTATCAAATTCTTCACGTGTTTGTTGTGGTGTGTTTGTATTCCTGGGCTCCTGCTTGCAGGAATGTGGCTGATAAAACCATCTCACTAAACATGGACTTGGTGTGTTTCAGCTGGTGTTTACAGTGCTCAGGCAGTAAGAGTAGCTCTGGATTCCTGGGGGCAAATACCCCGAGAACATTTGCACTGCCTTGTTGCAAATGCTGATCAAGTCCTGCTGTGCACAGGCTCTGCAGGAATCCTGTCTGGTCCTCCTGAGAGCCGTGCCAGGTTTGGCAAGGCACAAGGCAGCTCTGACCACTTGCCCCTACGCCCAGAACAAGAGGTCTTTTCTCCTCTGAGAGCTCCCAGGCTGCCAGGGCATGCTCCACTGCTATTATCTCATGGTTTGCCTTGCAGACCGTGTCCCTTTTGGACGATTCCCCTCCCTGAACCCCCTCCTCCTCCTCAGGGGTGCAGGAAGGTCCATCCCGTGAGGCGCTGAGGGCCAGGAGCCCGCAGGCCATTTCCCACAGAGATGCACATTCCTGCCATGCCCTGGAGAAGTGACCTGCTCGCACTCCAGCTCCAGAGAGGAGCCGCAGGGCAGGGGGAGCGCCTGCATCCACTGGGAAAGCCCAGTGAACGGGAAACCAACCGAGGAAACCTTCCACAAGCCTGGATCCCCCTTTCACCGACAACTGCTCCTTGTGCAACCCCTCCGTGGGGCAGGGCCAGCAGCCAGCCAGCAGAGCTGTGTGAACCAGAAAATCTTCACTCGAGGCAAGCCCAGCCTTTGGTCACAGTGTGACCCCCGAGCTCAGCGAGCTTTGCCAGCTCTTTGCAACCCCAGGCGTTTTAGGATAGAATCTCCTTCCCAGCCCCCAAAGTCTCAGCGCTGATGTCTGCTCCAAGCTGCCCACAGACCTCAGACAGCAGTGAAGAGCCCAGTGATGGGAAGGGGCAGCTGTCTCCATCCAGGAGAGCTCCTGGCCTCCAGCCTGGGCTGGGTGATGAGGGACAAGGGGCTGTTCTCAGGGGAAAGCTCAGCTCTGGCCTCAGCCCCCTCCCAGTGAGCTGTTTTGAAAAGGAGCGATTTCTCCTTAATTTTTTTTTTTTTTTTTTCATATAAAGAAGTTTTAAGTGGTGGAAAATAGAAGAGGATTAGTGATCAGGAACCCGGTTATTACTCCAGATCTTCCCAAGGCCTACCTCTGACAGTACTCAAAGGGGTTGAAAACATCCAGGACAAAATCAGACTGACAAATTGTGTGGTTCTAAAATAACTGTTCTTTAGGTAAACTACTCAAGAACTGATTCCCTGCTTGTGCATCCACGTCTACGGCACATCTGCTGGCCCTCCCCAGCACAAGGACTCCCTCATGCTGCACCATGAGCATGGGCAGGCTGGTGTGAGCTCTGCAAGGTGATTTATTATGTTCTGGTAGCACCCAGAAGATCATGTGGGGAATTCCTGCCACGTACAGCACTGCAGGTATGGTGCATGTGATGGAGAGAGAAGACAAACAGAGAAAATTCTTGGAGAAGAGAGGGCTCTGGGGACACCTTAGAGCCCCTTCCAGTGCCTGAAGGGGCTCCAGGAGAGCCAGAGAGGGATCTGGGACAAGGGATGGAGGGACAGGACAAGGGGAAGTGGCTTTAAGCTGAAGGAGAGTAAATATAGATTAGATACAGGGACAAATATGTGAGGGGGTGTGAGGCTGTTGGGGCCCTGGCACAGGTTGCCCAGAGAAGCTCTGGCTACCCCTGGATCCTTGGAAATATCCAAAGCCAGGCTGGACAGGGCTTGGTGTAGTGGTTTTGCAAGGGAGGCACTACACCACTACACTTGGAGCAACCTGGGATAGTGGAAGGTGTCCCTGACATGGCAGGGAGTGGAAATGGATGGGCTTTAAGGTCCCTTCCAACACAAACCAGTCTGTGATTATATTATTCTATGATTAGAAGCATTTAAGGATTGCAGCTCATGGGCTACCTGGCATTTGCCACCAGTCCTTAGCCCTGCTTTGGTGCCCAGGGTTATTTCCATGGTGAAACAGTATGCTAAAAATACTGTTAGAACTTTACAGGACAACACATGTAGATAGTTCTGAGTTAGATAAAACATCTTATGAATCTGGCCCATACTTGTAGTTTTTAAAGTAATCTTAAAATAAACTTAAAAATCTTAAAATAAGCAGTAATGTTCTAAGTATGCTGAAAAGGCTCAAAAAGCAGTTATCAGCCTCAGATTTGTTCTTGCTGCTTGTTCTGTTTGCAGAACTGCTTTCAGGCTAATCTTGTGAATTTCCCAGGTCTGACTCACGAGTGCTGGTGTTGGTGGGGCTTGGATCACACCAGGTCCAGGGTCCTGCACACCTGGGGACTGCCCTGCTCCAGCAGCCTTGGTAGAATGAAGCTTCTGAGAGAAACTGCACTTTTTTTCTAAGCTATGATTTGATTTGATTCAGTTTAATTTATAAACCCTTAACAATGAGCTGCTTCTGCAGTGCAGCCTAGGCTGGTTACAAAGGATAAACCAGTATTGTTTTCAGAGTTTGGTTTAAATCCAGCCCCAGCCAAAAAACTCATGGCTTTCAGCTTTTCCAGTGGAATGGGAATCCCTGGTCTCTGGAAATGACCCTGGTACTTTGTCAGCATCACTGTTGCCATTAACATTGGCACTGCTCTTACCACCAAGTCATGGCTCTGGCAGCTACAAAATGAGGTTTCTCATCCCAATGAAGTGTGGGGCATTCTTGAGGCCAGGCCCTACCACAGGCTTGCCCGTCATACTCTGAGATACCAGAGTTCATGGGTACAAGTATCCAAAAAATCCAGGCTGAGCTTTCTCATGACACTGCATTGGACTCAGGAAAAAATTTACTAATATGGAGAGCTTTTCTGGACTCATCAAGCTGGTCCTCCAAAAGAAAGGTGGTTGTGTCTCTTGCTAGGCTGTTTTGCTTATGACGGGCCTGAGAAGAGACACCAGCTGAGGACCCTCAGCCCATGCAGCCCCACAGCTCCGTGCTGGGCAGGGCAGCTTCTGTCTCAGCCCCAGCTGTGCTTGTCCTGCTCACATGGAATTATACAGCTCTGGATTTTTCAGCTTCTGCTGAGCTCTGAGTTCAGGTCCTTCCTGCATGTGGATGATGGCTCTGTGGTCACCAGACAGGTTGAGCTGTTGCTGGTCACCCCAAAGTTTCTTCTGGTTACTCTGGCACCCCTACCAGCAGCTGCCTCCCCACATTTCTGCAGCAAAACATTGGCTTCTCTTGTAGGTCATGTTGATGTCCTCGGTTATGGCCGAAGCATTAAACTGTGTCCTAATTTTGCAGCATTTGTGGTTATGTCTGATCTTTGTCTCCCTTATTTTGTTACATTTTTGAAATGCAATAAAAAAAATCTTTCTGAACGAGAGAAAACATGGCAGAGATTTGAAATGGAAAATGAGCACAAACTGGACCCAGGCCTTTTCCTCAGATGCCAGAGGAGGAGAAGGACCAAATAGCACAGGGGCAAACACTGTTAATAAAGGGATGAGGCTGGGTCTCACACGGGAGAGGAGCTGGAGGCAGGACCAGCTCTCCGGCCTCGGACGGTCCTGCTGCCCAGCACGGGGGCCTCGCCAGCTGCAGCTGGCAGAGGGAGCATTCAGTGGTGGGAAAGGCCACAGACTGACCCAGCAGGGCTTTGGGAAAGGACTGCTGGCAGAGGACTCGTGCCCACGGGGTGTGTTCCTGCTGCAGCAGGGACTAACCTGAGCCAGACTACGGAGCAGTCCTGAGCACTGGGTGTGTGGTGCCTTGACACCTCTCCAGCCCAGTGCCTGTGCCTCTGAAACCTGAATAAAAACGTGTCTGGTGACAGGGATCACGTCCAGCTCTGCGTTTCAGGCTGGGGACCAAGAATTGGTGCTACGATGCCCGACTGGCAGGAAAAATGATGCACAGAACTCCATGATATCAGAAAGCAAATTAATTACTTTATTATACTATATTACACTAACAAGAACTATCACTAACTAACTAACTAGAAAACCCTTTTATCTCTGCCGAGAGTCCCCACACAGCTGTAACCTAATTAATTGGTCAGTGAATCCAAAACACCATCACCAGAATCCAGTCAAGCAATCACCTTGGGGAAACAATCTCCATACCACATTCCACATGGGCACAAACACAGGAGCAGCAGATGAGATAAGAATTGGTTTTGATCATACTTTTCTCTGCTTCTCTCAGGGAAAAATCTGAGAAAGCTAAGTCTCTCTCTGTTCAGAGGACATGTAAATACCACAGCCTAGAGCCTCTCTTCTTTGGCTACCCCAGAAAGCAAGTGGCCAGGAAAGGAAGAGCAGCTGCTGGTCTCTGCAGAACCTGTCACCCCTTGCTCAGAATGTAACTGCTCTTGGCCAGACCTCTGTCTCTTGCCCTCAACTGTTGACACAGGCAGCAGATGGACAGGGCAGAAAAGCCCAGGTGATAAGTGGGAGAGGCCAAGGCAGAGGTTCGGTGGCACCTGTGCCACCCACTGCCACAGCACACGTTAACAGAGCTGCCAGGTAAGAGCTTCTGATAGGAAACCCCCTGAGAGAAACCAGAGCACAGCCTGTCTGCTTGTGTCCATTGATGATGTTAAAATACACTTTATTTTGGAGAAGACTGAACAGAAAGTGCCCTCAGCTGCATGGCAGCTCCAAAGGGAGTGAGGAGTGAGAATGTACAGTTCAGATCTGCTCCACAGCGCTTTGCTCCAAAGTCATTCATCCTCCACTAAGCCCACAGAAGTCAGCAGTGCTGGGAGCAAGACTTGGCCTGCAGGGCACACCTGGACTGGACCTGCGAGAAGATTCCCTCTCCAGTGTCTGTGCTAGCATGGATCAGCACTGAGCCCTACAAAATTCTCCAGAGCAGTCCATTTCCTGAAAAATGCATTGTTGCAACTAGCCTCACCATCCTCACAGGGAAGAATTTCTTCCTAATAGCCAATCTAAACCTACTGTTTGTCAGTTTAAGGTCATATCTCTTTGTTCTGTCACTCCTGGTACTCGTAAACACTGTCCCTCCATCTCCCTTGCAGCTCCTCAGGCATTGAAAGGCCACAATTAGGTCACCCCAAAACTTCTCTTCTCCAGGCCGAGCAACCAACCCCAACAGTGTCAATCTGTAGTTAAACAGCCTCCTGTTCTCCCTGCACCCACAGGACTGTTAAAAGTGAAACTCCTGGGTGCACCCTGCTGAACACCCACTTCACCCCATAAAAGAAGGAAAAAGGCACGTGGCCCTGACAGTCCAGCCAAGAGCAAACGGCTCCAAGCCCAGGAAAGATCTGGCTGTGGGCAAGGTGCCTCACACAGGAGTGCTCTGACGCGACAGCAGCAGTGCAGCAGAGCCAGATCCCATCTCCAGCCAAAGTGCTATGGAAGCAAGGAAACTCCTCACTCCATCCCAAAATCCAAGGCTGCACCAGGAGGAGAGAAAATGTGTGGTTCCTTTAGGCAACTCAGAGCTTGGGATGATAAACCATAGAGCAATAAAGAGTATCAAGAACTAAAGAACTGCTTTTTTAAAACATGCTTCCAGAGATACAAACAAATGAAACATTCAAGGCCCATTATCCCATGACTTAATTTTTCACTCTAGGATCATTTCTGTCATGTCATGAAATCCCTTCCATTAACTTATCAAGTTCCATCTACAAACAGCCTAGGCTCCTTGCCCCTACTTTCCGGTTTGGAAGGCCCTTCAAGAACATTGCTCTCCTACTGGCTAGAACTTTTAATATATCCTGCAGCCTAAATTTATCTCCAAAATCACCCAGATCCAAAGCACCAGGCCTGTGACCAAAAAGGGCCATATTTAGGTGAGTACAGGTGGGGTTAGTGCAAGAGGCAAGGCTTGGCATTAACTGGGACTCCAGGTCCAGTTGCAAATCTCATTATTTCACTGACCATGAGCCACAGCACCCAAGAAATCATTTCCCTGGCTGCGTGGGCAACGACCAGGGCACAGAGTAAAGCTGCACAGGAGTTACAGATCTCTTCCTTCCTGAGTAGCATTGGTGACACAAAGAGAAGATAACCACTATGCCACAGATGTACAAGGACGGATACCCAGTATCCAGAGTCCTGGTGGAATATCCTTTCTGGAGGAGCTGAGCCTGGCTTGGAAAGGACACACGGGGCAGGTTGTGGTGAAGTGCCTCCACTGCTGGTTTTGCCAGTCTGGGCTGTGGCATCGTGGAGAGCAGGCAGGGAGGAGGAGCACGGATCAGGAAAGGATGGAGGTTTGTGGCAAGGGCTCTAGAGGCCTGGCTGGGACTCAGCGTGCCCACCAAATGCTCCAAGGCTGCGAGGAGCTCTGTGGCCCCACTGCAGGTCCCTGCTGCCAAAGGACATTCCTCAGGGCTACTTGCTAAATAATAGAATCTAAATTTCCGCCTTCTTGTGGCAAAGTTAAAAAAAACAGTAACATTAACCAAATTATACCCTGGTCTAAACAAAGGAGGGCCAGGGCTGCCAATTTCACAATTATCCCAAATGGGTCTTAATATGACACAGATAAATACTTTCCAATTATCCAATGGAACAAAGCTGCCCTGGGGGAAATGGAGAACAATATATTCCAGGGGCCAGAGTCCCAGGGGATTCAGGAGTCACACTCCACTGCTCCTGCTGTGGTCCACACATGGCAGGGGAGGGAGGCAGCAGGGTGAGAGCCCTTCCTCACCATTCCCACGTGCTGCTGGTGGGACTGGATTTCTGGCAGGGGGACAAGAGGGTCAGTGAGGGTGTTGAAGCTTCTGCTGACAAGGAAGCTGAGGGTGGGCTCAGGGCCAGTGGCTGGCTGCAGGGTGTCAGGGCTGGCACTGCTGTCCTCCCAGCACAGCTGCAGGACAGGGTGATCTTTGTCCCAAACCTCAGCAAGCTGCCTGGGGCTGCGGTAGGTGCTGGTGCAGGTGCTCCAGGTGTGATGCTGACCTTGCTGCCTTGGACCACGGTGAGGTAACCACAGCAGGAGGGCACACAGGTGCTGTTTGTGCCCTGCCTGCTCTGCCTTGAGCAGCATCCTTGGATGGCTCACAGCAGGCTGTGCTTTCCTGTACTTTGGCCCTCACTAACGCAGCACCACTTGCAGCATTTTGTCTTCAAAGGTCTAATTTAGTCCTTCACCACCTCAGGCTAGCTGAACTATAAAATCTGAGCTGGTCTGTGAGGGAACGGTGGGTTTCTGTGCTCTCCACAGGCAGGATGCACATGCATGTGAGTGCATGGGAGCACAAAGCTGAGCTGACTCCCGGGAAGTTGTGTCCCTGCCGTGGGCAGCACAGGGCAGGCTGAGCCCTGGGGAGGGGAGCAGAGCCCACTCTGAGCTGAGAGGGCAGCTCACCACCCTGTGCTGCTCCAGGGGTGCTGAGACCCTTCCTTCCTGCCATCCCCTTGCCCATCCCAAAGGGCTCAGTGACCTCCCCGCAGCCTCAAGCCCCAGGTTTGTGTACCCCCAAAGCTCCCAGCTCACCTTCCAGGGAGCCGAGGTGCTAAGTGCTGTAACCCCTGGCACTGTGGCATCGGGGAGGATGTGCACAGTGCTTACCTCAGAAACTCACAGAGAGGTGATTTTCTGATTCATATCAGACCCAGAACCAATGCTTTAGAATTACACACAGGCTTGTTTTGGCAGAGTAACCAAAAGCAGATGCTGGATGGAGCAGCCAGTGAGAAGTGTCAGGACTCCTCGTGGGTGCTCACAGCCCAGCCACACAAACAACTGGCCTGAGGAGGGATTTCCTTCGTATCTAAAGCACCCTGCAGCCTGGCCCTATCCTGTGCCCTCTTTCAGGGTCCATTTAACCCTTTGTTCTGAGCTGGTGACAGCACATCCTGCATCCTCTCTGATGCTCTGAAGGCCTTTCCTCCCCTGGCCGTGGTGAAGCTTTGTGGGGAGCAGAGCTGCTCCACAGCCAGGGGCTCCCAGGAACAGGCTCAGAGGGGGAGACAAGGTGTGCTCAGTTGTTATTTGCTGCCAAACCACCCATTTTCTCCCCCAGGCCCCTATCTCCTCCCTGGCAGCAGCTACCTGCCTTTCACAGGTGAGCTGAGCCCGGCACTGTCCCACGATCATTTTGCAAACCCCACTGTCTGTCTGTCTGCCAGGGGAAGCGCTGCAAAGCAGTTCCATGTCCTCTTCTGCTGCCATCAGCTCCAGGGGTGTGCACATGGCTCATCCCACTCCCTGTGCAGCTGAACCCCCTTAACCAGCTGGAAACCTCTACAGGAAAATCTATCACCTCAAACCCCTCCGTGCCAGTTCTGCACTAGCTCAGAGCACCCACAGCCTCTTCCAAGCACATGGACAGCTGGTGAGTTAGGGACAGGGAGGCACAACCTTCCCAAATATCCCTGTCACCTTCCTGTGCAGCCTTTCTTCCCCTGGGACAATCTGCATGTCACTGCAGGGCAAAGCCAGGCTGGTACAGATGGGCTTTTCCCGTGTCCTGACCTCACCCCAGCTCCTGTCTGCAGAGGTTTTGGCTGCTGTTCTGGGGCCCAGGATCCTGGGAGAGGTACAAGAGGTGCTGAGGGCAAGCTGGGACTGATGGCTACTGTCCTGGGGGACTCTTGCATTATTTAGTGCCTCCCAAGAATAATGCATGTCCTGCTCAGAGCAAGTTTCTTCCTGCCAGAAGTGGGTTGGATGCAGGGAACCGAAGAGTGAGCAGGGCTGAGAGGACCACATGATGCTCTGCAACATCCCAAATCCTTCTGAGCCAGAACCTGTGATGGAGCTTTGAAGTCCCCAGCCTCCAGCTCATGTTGTCATGGATTTCTGTGACCCCTGATCTTAGGTAAGATCCACACATGGCTCCTGGCCCCAGGGAACTCAGCAACATGCTGTAGAGTGAAGCAGAGAATGGTGTACACTGGGAGAGGCAGTGGGACACTGAAAAGGCAAGTGAAGGAAGAAGGCAATAAAGAAAAGAGATGAATCCATCCTTCTGGTCACCACCTCTCACGTCCCCTCAGCTGGAGAAGCAGCCAGCCACCCTTTCCTGATGCAGGCTGAACCTCTGCCTCCAAGGATGCTGCTCTGTGTGGCTGCCACCTGCACCTGGCCCCAGGTGTACCAGAGCTACCTGTGCTGGAGCAGGAGCTGCTGAGCAGCCTCTGTGCCACCCCGAGCTGGTTTTCAACCAGAACTAGGGACAGATATTGAGGGATGAGCTTGGGGCTGCTCAGTGGAAACTCCATTGATTACTCTGCCCGGTACCTTCCCGACATCATGAACACCTCAGCCCCTGAGGAAAATCTGGGTTCTATCAGCTCTTATAAGCAAGTGTTTCGAAAGGTTTACAGAAAAGTAAAGTAAACAGAGCTCTGAGTAACAAAAGAGCCCCGTTTATGCATTCTTTGATTCACTGTAAAGGATGGTGTAAACTGACTTTTTAACCAAGCATTAGGCAAGATTTGGGCCCCCGCCATTATATAATAAACAGTGACATGGCTATATTAAAATATTTACTTAATGCACTGAAGTGACTTATAGTATGAGTGGCTACTCAATAGGATGGCCTAAGTGTTAAGGCGTCAGGTGCCATTGCCTGTATAAATATTCTGTGTGCACTTGTTTATAGGAAAACCCCATCTGGATTTGGCTAAAACAGCAGACACCCTGCTGACCCCAGTTTTTGCTATTGGAAAATATAACACAAGTGTTCACTCATCTAGAATAACAGTGGTGGTTAAGTGCCATCTGACAGACAGAAGGGTATTGGCTTTTCTCAATAGACAGCAGGCTGGGTGCTCTGAAGGGCTTCACAGCAGCAGCTCCCCAAGATTTACAGCATCCTGTGGACCAGCAGCAAAAGGCTCTGCCTGCCTGCTCCCAGCCCTGGGCAGACAGGGGACATGGCGATGCCTGGGTGTGCACAAAAAGGCTCAGACACCCCCAAATCCTGCTGAAACACCGAGGTGGGCTGTGCCACTCTGTGAGCTGACAAGGGCTCACAGGCCCTTCTCTAGCCAGCTGGCTGCTCTGACATGTGAGTCAGCTCCTGCCCAGCTGTGGTGTCCCCCTGGTTGTGTGTCCCTGCTTCAGGAACCGTTTGGTGCCCTAAAGCCCATGCTGGAGCAGCTGTGTGCCCATAGCCTGGTGCCACCTCCTGAGCTGGCACTGGGACTCTGCCAGGGATTTTGTTAGGTCCTTGCTGGCAGGCAAGGAGTAAAGAGACATGGGATTCCCCTCACAGGATGGGGTGAAGAGGTGCCTACTCCCAGCTCCTGTCTCTCCCAGCTTGTCTCCCCACATGAGGCCCTGAACCAAGCACTGCTCTCCACCAGGGAAGAGTTGAGGTTCCTTCCACACTACACATGGACACAGGCATAGCCAAAACTGCTCATCCCATGTGCCAGTTCCTCCATACAGTTCCTTCTGAGTTCAGCTTTTATTGAAGTGAATGACATGAATTACACTGACTTTCCAGGTAAGGACCTGCTACAACAGCTCCACCATTCTTCTCTTTCCCAGATAAGATCATCCCTGACAAAGGCAAGAACTGCATTTGTTTCTCAAATACACCTTTTTCTCCCAGCCAACCTACAACCAAATACCTACAAATAGGCTTGGCATCTTTCTCCTACTCATTTTCAAAAGGTGAGCTCAGCTTAGAGGACAAAGATCTCTCCCCCCCAGAGTGGTGGGGTACTGAACAGGCTGCCCAGTGCAGTGGTCACAGCACAGAACCTGCCAGGGCTGAGGGAGTGTCTGCACAATGCTCTCAGGGACAGGGTGGGGTTGTTGGGGTGTCCTGTGCAGGGCCAGGAGCGGGAGTGGATGATCCCTGCGTGCCTCTCCCAGCTCAGCACATTGTCTGAGTGTATGACTCTGTGAGGTGCAGGAAGGAATGGCCTGTCCCATGTCACCCCACTTGAATGAGAGGCTGTGAAAATCTGACCTTGCCACCACAGCATGGGCCAGGGCAGAGAGGAAAACACCTTCACTGCTGGTTATCTTGGCCTCTGACAGTCAGTGCTGACACCCCTGTGTCCACGTGGGATGCAGGAGGTGCAAACACTGCTGTGAGAGAGAGGAAGAGAGTCAGGTGAGCTCAGGGGAGTCCTTACAGGCAGCAGGAGAATTCCTGCCTGGGAGGATCACACAGCAAGGGACTGTCCCAGTGAGTGTTTCCCCTCTCTTGTGCAGTCACAGGGGAGCTGGTGGAAGGGACATCAGAAGAGGACCAAACTCCTGCCCAAAAGAGGACTAATGACAACGTGAAATCAGGTCACAGCTTTGTCCAGAGGAGTCCTGAACACCTCTGATGATGAGACACCACACAGGAAGTCACTTGAGACTCCTGTCAGCTCCCTTGGGAATCCTCTGTTCCTAAGTGCAGGAGGGAGGAGGAAAAATGAGGAGATCACTGGAGTCGGATCCCTGCCCTCAGTCAAACACCCTGCCACTTCACTTTCCTCCAGAAGGCTGCTGGCTCCAAAGCCCTCAGGTCTTCAGTTCCTTACTTGTCCTTCCACGAGTGTTCCCGAGTGGAACTTGGGTGGCTGAGGTGCCTCCTGGCTTTTCTGTGACAGGCTCTGGTCAGCTGTGCTTTTCTCCTGCAGGCAAAGGTGAAAGTGCCAGACAGACGGCATTTCAGATTGCCCAACAAAAATCTACTGAGCTGGTAAAACAAGGGTACTTTTCCACTGGAAAATGATTCTGAGGGAAAATGTATGACTGTTGGCAGAGCAGGGTGTGCCCTGGAGGCTTGGCTGCCGTGGGCAGCGATGTGGGAGCTCTGCAGGGACAGTCCCGGAGCTCTCCTCCCCTTGGCCGGTCTGCAGGAGGCAGCAGCTGGCCGGAGAAAGCAGTCCCCTCCCGGCAGGGCTGGGCACACCGCAGGAATGCCCATCCTGTGGCTCCCTGAGGCAAGGACAGGCGTGTCCCACCTGTCCCAGGGGGAGCCACCACCAGCACAGGGCTGGACCCCGCTTCTGCTATTGCTCTGAACCAGCCTGGACACTAATCCTGTGCTGCTGGGAATGTCCTCTTCTCCCAGCCTGTGGTCAGCCCCTGCAGCAGTGGACACCCCCTGCTAGCTGATGGAAGTCTCTGGGGTACCCAGACGGAGCCTGGGTGTCTCCTCCTTCCCCAGCACCGTCCAGGTGAGAGCTGGAGGCTGGGGACTTCAAAGCTCCATCACAGGTTCTGGCTCAGAAGGATTTGGGATGTTGCAGAGCATCATGTGGTCCTCTCACTGAATGGAAATGACCACTCCATTCTTGCTGCTTCCCTTTGTACCAGCCTTTAGCAATGACACCCAGACTTCCTCCTGTCACACGCCCTCAAGGATGTCAATGTTTCTGCACATCCAGTTATTTGAGAGCTACTGCTTTTCCTTGCCTCTAAAACCCACGTTAGCCGGAAGGAAAGGAGACCCTTCAACATGGCATTGTGCTTGACAAATCCACGTCAGCTGGCTGCTCCACCTCACCGTGGCCTGCCTGCAAACAGCACGTCTGGTTACCTGCTCCAGCATGTCACAGTCTTATTGCCATGATCTGGATTATCCCTCTTATCTGGATCCTTTCTCCCTGCCTGAGGACAGATAAAATCTCACCCCTGCCTTGTTCTCAGGGAGAGCTGCCAGGAGCTGTGAGATGGCACCAGTTCCTTAAATGATCTAGACAAATTCAGCAGAATTGCAGCAGACCCAGCTGAGGTGAAAATAAGTGGATTTCATTTATGTAAGCACTCTCAAACTGATTCTTCTCTTATTCAATCCACATTTCTCCCCCTTTGTAGTTGGTTAATTGCATTAATCACTTCATTAAAGTTAATCACTCTAGGAGCAGCTGAAGCAGAGAAAGCAGCAAATTCTTCAGGTGCACCATTCCCTCTGTTGTTGCTTTTCCTTCTGTACTGAGCAGCACTTGCTTTTGTTGACTGCCCAGCATCTTTTTTTTAACTAGGAGGAAGCTGCAGCTGGGCAACCTTGCACCTGACCTGGAGAAAGCAGGGAAAAGCCCTGGCCAAGTGCAGTGGGTGCCCGAGGTGAGGGAGGGCCCGTGGTGATGGGCAGGATCCCCTCATGCACCTCTTCCCCCCTACCCCAAGGTCTGGGTGCTGCTCCTGTGGCTCTGCTCACCCTCACTGGATTGCAGAGGGCTGGAAGTTGTAAAAGGTTCCCAGACTCTGAGCCCGCAGCTCTTCCAGGTTTGTTCTTCCCCTCTGTATCCACACTTCCCTGACTCCCAGCCTGCAACCAAACGACAGCCTGGGCAGTGTGAGCACAGTCCCACCCTCACATGCTGTCCCGAGGCTTTGCAGAGCCAGCCTGCCCGTGGGGCAGCTGCACACCCTCACTGTGCCCTGCACCACCTTTACCAGGAGCACTTCAGTCTCGTGCCCTTTCCCTTCAATAACACCAAAACCAAAACCAAACAAGGCCAGCAGGAGTGAGGGTGGTGCTCCCTCTTCCCAGGAGCTTCTCTCCATCTGAGGTAGATGTGAAACTGCTTCTCAGGAGGCTCCTCAGAGCTCCTGACCCTCCTGCCTTCTCCCAGGACCACCTGCTGTCCGAAGCTTTGGGGTGGGAGTGCTCCCTGCCGGCTCCCTCACGCTGAAATGCTCTTGGGTCCTGCAGCTGGTGAGGATTTACAAAGGCAAGGTGTTCTCAGCCTCTCCCACTCTGTGGCTGAGTGGGCTGGTACAGCCTGGCTGCCACCCCAGGAAGGCTCTGACATCCTCATGTGCAGGGGGCTGTCCCATCCCTTGGGGACAACAGGAATCAGGAGCATCTGCTCCCTGCTTGGACCCACTAAAGATGGGCCCCAAAGCTGGAGATGAGATACACCCAGCACAGAGATTAGATGAGTGTCAGGAGGGTGGGAAACAGAGACGTTGTGAAACATTTTGGTGCAGAACTGCAGCATTTCCATCGCTACAGGCATCACACAGGACTGTCCAAGCTGGGTGTGGTGGCCTTGAGGGGAAGACTGGAGATCATGGAAGTGGTGGGAAAGGTTGAGACACTGGGAAGACTGACATATAAGGGAAGATTCAGCATGACTGCTGTGGGCAGTGGAGCACAGCGAGCCCCTCATTAGTGCTGCCCTGCGCCTCCCGTGAGAGCCCTCCCTGGGAAGGGAGCACTGGAGCAATGATAGCACTGGCTGAAATGCTAAGAAAATATCCTAACAAGATTTTCTGCAAATATCTTTGGGAAAATAAAAAACAGAAGCAGAAAACAAACATCTGCTAATAGTGCAGTTTCGGTGTTTAGAAGCAAACACAATTTTTTATTAGTGTTGCTTTTTTTTTTTTTTAGCAAGCTATCAGCTTAGCCAGGAATCAAATGTCAGGGATAAGTTTTCCTAGAATTGCTAATATCTCAGCAAAATCAGCTCAGCTGCTTCTAAACAGAAGTAGAGAACAGCTGACACCTCTCACCTGTTCACCTCTAGAAGCTGGAGGAGGAAACTGGTGTTTGTCTGTGAGCCTGGGGAACAAAGGGCCTCTTGCAGGTCACCTAAATGCCACCCACATCTGGGTGAGCTGCAAGCTGAAAATCGCCCAGCATGTGAAAACCTTTGTGCAGAAGCTGCTCTGGTGGGAGTTGGGAATATGCTGCTGCTTGCTGGTCTGAGCAAAGTGCAACCTGTGCTGCCCTTTCCTGCCAGCATCACTGGGACGGTCCCAGGCACAAGCTGTGGGGACAGAGCAGGTTCTTCTCCCCTCTGCCAGTGCCATCAGAGCTGGCCTTGTGGGCAGCTGATGGCACAAGAGAGCCCTAGCTGTGCCAGGGAGCTCTGGAGATGCCAAGGGGCAGCATTTTCTCTTCCCATCCTTACCTGAGGGGACAGCCACCCTCATGCATCCACTCCCCAGCCCTTCATGTCCTCTGCTTTGTCTGTTTGACCTGACTGCTATTCGGGAGGACTCCTGCCTGTCCCACCTCTCCTGTCAGAGGGGTGTGCAGAGGTAGAGCGAGCCCTGACAGATCCAGGGAAGGCCCCCAGGACTGTACAGCCATGTGCTGGCTGCCATCTCAGCCCTTTTCCTGCTGGGTGCCTGCCAGCTTCTGATGACAGATCTCTGCAGACAGTTCATCCCAGGAAGGGAAGGGACACACTCTCCTGTCCCACTATTCACACAATGCTGTAACTGAGTCCCACTCTGTGCTCAGGGTATGGGTGACACCAGCTGCAACAGACTCTTGCAGCCTCCAGTGCAATAAGTGCATTCCTGCTTTCCAGACCTAATGCTTCCCTTCTTCCTCTGCTCCGTGCTGAGGGTGAGTGTCACACACCTCCTGCCATGGCACAGGTCCCTCTGCATCACACAGAGTTTCTCCTGAGCCCCAGCAGCTGTGCCAGGAGCTGTGCCCAGGGCTGAGCCCTCGCAGAGCCTGCAGGGTGTGCAGGACTGCAGCACAGCAGGGCCAGGGATGTTCCCAGTGCAATCTGCTGCTCAGCACAGGCCTGGAGCTGCCTTTCCCAGAAACGACAGCACCATGCAGTAGTCAGGAGGCTGCTGGGTCCTTTCACTCCCTCTGTGCCTGCAGAGAGGTGTTCCAGAGCTGCAGGCGTGGAGCAGTTCCTGCCTGCTTGTGTTTGAAGAGCATCATCCTGGCAGGGTTCCTGGCTCCCTCACAGGGGGGATGGTGGCTCAGAGCAACAGCCCTGTGACTTCATAAAGCTGTGGCAGCAGCTCTCTGGCCACAGAGAGCAGGCACAGACTTTCCCAGGCATTTTCCTGGGGAAGGCTGAGAATATCAGAGAAAGAATGAGAAACAATTTTGATCTCCACTTGTTGCACCTGCTGTTGTTCACATGTGGAACGTGCCATGGGCATTTGTTTCCCAAAGGGTGATTTCTTAATTGGACACTGGATGGTGATTGGATTGATTGACTAGTTAGGTCAAAGCTGGATCGGACTGGCTGTAGGGGTTACTGAGTTTCTTAATAAATATAGAATAATATAGGATAAAATAATATGATAAAACAATTAATCAACCTTATACAATAGTAAAATCAATACTAATTATTACCCAGCTAAAAGCCTACAACAACATAAAGCCACTGCCCAGAGCCTTGCTCCTGATTCCCATGGTGGCAGCGAGGCTGGTCCTGCAGCTGCTAAAGGACTGGTGGCAGTTGAGGAATGACCATGTGGGGGTTTTGTGTCTCAAAGACAGAAAAAGCCAGTGAGGTACAGCGTTTCTGGTGTAAACCTGCACAGACAGGAGTGCTTCCCTGCCCCATGCTGCCATGGATGGCAGCCCTTGCTTCACAGCACTCCAGGACACAAAACTGTCCTCTCAGGCTTGACACAGTGAAGCTGCCATGGCAGGGGGGCAAAGCCAACTTGGAGACCTCCTGGGCTGTTCTGGGGGATGGTGGGGGTCTCTGTGGGCAGGGAGGGATGGAAGTTCCAAATTTCAAGAGCAACCTCCTTCTCTGTTCACTGGGACACAGACATGCAAGGGAGATTGAGGGTGACGGCCCACAGAAAGTGAGCTCCAGGACTTATCTGTGGCCTTTTGGCCTTTTTCTTCCTCTGATGTTCTGCCCTGCTTGTGAAACATGAGATCCCAGGGTCCCTGTCACTGCTGTGACACTGCTGTCAGTTTTATTGTGAATTTTCAGCTTTTGGAGCCACTTACATCTCATGGGGTACAGAGATTATGTCAGTGAATACAGAGATCCAGCTGCTCCTAAGCCTGCTAATTCCTCTCCTCTAATTTTGGGAACAAGCCTGCAGTTAGCCAAGCAGTAGCCAAAGCACTGGCTACATCCAAGGGGCCCAGCAGGAGATTTGTTCCATGACAGAGAACTGAGCAGTGGTGCCTTGTGTGCCTTCAGCACAGAGCCAGAGCATCAGGCATGACCAGAGACATTGGCCATCATCCCCTAGCCTGCCTATCCCCAGTGACCCCCAGCATTGTTAGTTATTGACCCTTTTCTGGGCAGTTTTTCACTCATCCTCCAGCTCCTCCAGCTCTGAGGTCCCAAGTGGCCTCATGTCACCTTTTTCCCTTTCTACGTCTCCACCAGCATCCCCATATTGTTTTACTGTTGTCCCCACCTAGGCTCCTGAGGCCATTTCCACCCCAGGATCCTTCTGCTGTGTTCTTCCTCTGCCCTCCAGGATCTGGATTGTTTTCCAGGACTCCCACATCCATATTCTGGTCCTCCCCTGAGCCTGCCCCCAGCAGGGCTCACAGAGAACAAACCACAGAGCAGAGCTGCAGCATGGCCTGTGCACACAAATGCTTGCAAGGTTTTAGGTGCTAAACTCCAGCTAGCTCCCATTGAGTCTGTGTGAACCAGGGCTTTTCAAACACTTTTAATGTTCCCAAATTTGGGCATCTTTTCTCTAGGATAGCAGGAGGCACATCTTGACATACACACCACCACCTCTGCCAAATGTCATGTGTTGCTCCACAGCCTGCATGTGCTGGAGCTTCTCAACATGAAAGTCGTAAGAATTTTGGGAAAAATGGGAAAAACCAACTGTTTTTCTCTAATCTCCTTCTCTGATGCAACTTCACTGATTTCAGCGTGATGTTATAAACAAATCCAGGACAAGACAGATCCATGGCATGAGGGCTCCTGGTCCTGGGCATTCATCAAAGTTATTGACAAATGGAAAGAGGCCCTTGAGATGAGAAGTGTTGAGTGACCTGAACCACAAAGATTATTTCTCACTTGCTTGTCATTAACAACAAGCCACACTTCAATCTTGAACGTTAAATTTAAGCTATAATTGCCCTAGACTCACAGTTGGTTTACTTCAGAGGTACCAGTCATTTTGAAAAGGGTGATGCTGATGCCAAAATCCAGGACGTTTTGTGTAAGATGAGATCAGAGGAATTAAAGCTGTCAAAACACAGTTCTCTAAAGTGCCATTGAGAGCACACTTGGTCTGCCCAGATCAGCCCAGAGAGGCCTGCACCCAGAGCTGCGTTTGCCAGGCCTTTGCCCATCCTGTGATGATCCTTCTTTCCTGGAAAGCTCTTCCATCTTCCAGCTGGAGTTTGTCCTGATAGTCAGAATAACAAACACATGTGATTTTGACCAGGAACACCACAGTACTGGGATTGTTCTTGGCACATGAAGGTTCTTCTAAGCACTCCCTGATGCCCACTGAGATGTTCAAGCAGATCCACATCTACCCCAGTACCCTACTCCTACCCATTTCTCACTTGGTTTCCTTAAATGAGCCAGAGCAGGGACACCACTAACAGGAATAATTAAGAAAGGTGATCTCTGAGCTTAAACATCCCCACTGCAGCTGGTGGACTGAACTATAATATTTAAAATTCTCTCTGTGAGGGTATATCACACACATCCTGTCTGAGACCTGAAATCCTCTGCTTCCCTCCCAGCCTGTGAGAGCAGACGGAGTGCAAGGACCTACCTGGAGCTCTGTCAAAGGGCACAGGCTTGGATTTCTCATACATTTACAGCAAGCAAATGTTTCAAGGGTCAAGAATTATTCAGTGACAGATACTCACTGCAGATCACAGACAGATTCAAGACAGTCACCACCTGGCCACAGTCAAATTATAGGAAGATGCAGGCAAAACTGTCCCATCTGTCCAATAATTAATGATTGACCTTTCATGTGCCTGAAGCCCCAGAGCAATCCCTCTGCCTGCACCACGTAAACAGCCTGATGGTCTGTGTAGACTGCACCTTTCACTGCTGTTTAGCTCAGCCCGACATGCCATGTTTCAAACCGCTCCAGGCTTTGCGTTTCTGCACCAGTCCAAAGGAGTCTGAGTAAAACTCAGCTTTTCCTGCTGCACTCAGCCAGCCACGGTGCTCTCTGCCCCACAGTCCCAGGCACTGCTGAGCCCTGCACCGGGCTCTGCTCTCCCCAGCCACTCTGCTGTTCAGCTCAATAATTCCCAGCAGCAGGAATTGCCACTTTGGAGCCACCTCATTCACAGCTAGGACAGGAGGATATTTTTTCAGCCAAGAAGAGCACGCACAGCATTGCCAAGATCCGTATCACACAATCAAGGAAACTTAAGATATATTTTGTACTTACTGAAGTTTGTTGCTTCCCTCCTCCTTTCTCCTGTTTTCTTTTCTACCTTAAGTATTTTCACAGAGATCTTACATTTTTCTGACAGAATTTCTTCTCTTCAGCCCTTCCAGTTCTCTCACCTTGCTGTTAGCACCAGGCTGCTCCAGCTGGTTCTTGCACCATGTCCACTCGGCAGGACCTCCGAGCACTTCAGTTGGTGTTGCAGGAGTGGGGAAAGAGCAGCCTGGAGATGGGCTCCCCCAACAAGCAGAGCTGGCCCCTGGGCCAGTGCAAGTGCCTGCACCAGATCACCTCCAGCCTCCTGCCCAGAGGGTCAAAACGTGCTCTTCACCCTGAGGGAAGGCTCGGAGCTGGGCAGGAGTAGCACAGCAGCTTCCCCAGCAAACAGGGAAGAGCTGTGAAGGGGTCAGAGGGTGAAGATCACCCCCAAATCTGGTCCTACTGAGATAGAGGATTCCCTTAATCTGTTAATCCCTTCTCCAGTTCTGTGGTACCGTGGGGTCAATGCACACTCAACATGATAAAAGTACTGCAGGAACGAAACACTAATAAATAACTTTTATATTCTTCATTTCTTCAGTTGTGACATATATAAAAGAGATAAAACGGGCCCTCTGAGAATCCAGCCTTAGCTCTTATCTTCTGTTTGAACCGTTAAGTGCCAGCTTGGTTATTACTCATGCTCTTGACATTGAAGTTTTTCCTTCAGCAGTAACTCTTGTGCTGAGGTTGCTGTGAGTAATCTCTGGGATTTAGGCAGCTGCATGCTCAAGCAGACACTCAGCAACACCGCTGAGCCCCGATGCCTGCTCCCTTCTCCTCTGCTAAGCCCCAGCAGAGCTGGCTTCCACCATTCCCTCCTCCTGCACTCGGGGATGGGGAGCACCAGGAAGGTAAGACCCTGTGTGCTAGGAAAGATCACCAGCCTGTCTTGCCTGCATACAGTCACAGTCTCCTGAGCTGGAGGGACCCCCAGGATCATCAAATCCAGCTCCTGACCCTCCCCAGACCCCAACAACCCCACCCTGGGCATCCCTGGCTGTCAAAAGGCTCCTGGAGCTCTGGCAGCCTCGGGGCCGTGCCCATTCCCTGGGGAGGCTGGGCAGTGCCAGCCCCCTCTGGGAAAGGACCTTTCCTGAAATCCAGCCAGAGCCTGCCCTGTCCCAGCTCCAGCCACTCCCTGCTCCTGTCCCTGGCCATGACAGGTAGGACAGCAGCTCACACACAGAATGGCCTGGTTCTGCTGGCCAGGGGACAACCACCTCCACCTCCCGTGTCCCTGTCTCCATGGACCAGCAGAGTTCACCAGCCTGGCCCTAAGGCCCACAGGGCTGTGCTGCTGGGGACACAGTTGTCCTCTCCATCTGGCTGGGGCACGGCGAGGCTCACTTGGCTGCCAGGTTGTCAGGAGCAAGTTTGGTGGCAGGTTGTCCTGACAGTGGTGTCAGAGGAGTCCAACTGGTGCCATCGGCGTGGGGTTCACACCCAGTCAGGATGTTACCAGAATCCAAGATGATGCAACAAAAATAGGATTACTTTAGCTCATTTCCCAAAACTTGACACAAAGTCTGAGTTGTTCAGGCTGCACGGGGACAACAGAACTCACTGCAAGGGTCTGGCCTGTGGGTTTAGGACAGCTCCTCTGACACTGGCCTGCAAGGGGGAGCAGCAGCATTGTATCCCCGGTGTAACTCAGTCCATAGGGATTCATCTTTACTACGCATTTTCCAGTTTCCCAGAATAATTCTCTCTTTCAGTTTTTAAAATATATCTCCTTGCTAACCAGAAGAACAGTTTATTAGACACCTGGCTACTGCTAAAAACCTTTCTGAGGATGTGGCCGTCCCTGGTCAGTCATCACAGCCTGCTCAGCCTCTCGTCACAGGAAACCTGTGGATGTGCTGCCACTGTCAGGTACGGATCTGCTACAGCCTGTCCTGGGAAAGCGAGCCCACACTGCCTCCTGAAGGGACACCTCTCAGCTGTAGTGATCCTCTCCTCCAAGATGTCAAACCTGCTGGCTAGGATGTGAGGCACATGTGTCCCAACAGCCAAGTGTCCAGCTGAAGGCCTTACCCCACCAGAGGGGAAGACTTTGGCCAGATTTTAATGGACCTCAGTGATGGTTTGGCCGGTTCAGCTGGAGATGTGGGCAGCCAGATCTGACCCTGCTTAAGGAGATGATGTGCTCAGTTTGAGCTGGGACCCTGCCCTTGAGCAGAGGTCCAGTGCTGCTGCTCAGGGTACAGAGCACCTGGGTGTGTCGAGTGTGAGGTCTGACCTATTGTAAGGACAGTGATATCCATGGATGTTTGGGAATGTCCATGATATCCACCTGAGGTCTCTGCCTGCAGGTACCAGCTAAGGTTATGAACACCCAGAGCCAGTCTGACCCAAAAACCAGGCTCTTCCTCAGAGGAGAAATTCACCTGTCCCTTCTGAAACCCACCTGAGCACACAGCCCTCCTCCAGCCCCAGCCATTGTCCAACCTGATCAGAGCAAACCAAGAAATCCCTGGATTTCAGGGAAAGGTTTCAGGGGAAGGCAGCAAATCAGAGCAGACCGATGATCACCTCCACCTCCAGACTGTGCCTCGTTTCCTCTGCAAACTCTCTGTGTCTCCTGTCCCACCCAGTACTGCTGCAACCACAAAAGGAGCTGCTGTGGAGAGGGCTTCATTCCCTCAAGCTGAGAGCCTTCCTTGCCTGAGCATCTCTCTCTGGTGAGGACAGGACAGCAGGACACAGCATTCCAGCAGAGCAGGAATACTCAGTACCTGCTGTGGTGGGGAGCACAGCAGAACAGAGGCCTGCCTGTCCTGCCAGCTGTGCTTGCCTCCAGAGTAAAATCTCATTCAGGAATGCATGTGAATTTAATACAGAATATTAGAAATTAATATTCAGCTGCTTCTTCCCCTTCAGGGAGTGAGGCCAGGTGTTTCTTTCTGAAAATGGTTCTGAATCAGGCACGTGCTTTTCCAGCCAGAAAATTCCAGCATGAAAAATCTTATGCTAAATTGATCTTTCATCCAGAATAGACAAAGCCCATCTTACTCTGTTGCCTTCCCCCTCTTATCACCCCTGGCAGGAGGTGGTGGGTCCCGCTGACCTCATGTTTCATGGACAGAACAAATGGCTTCTCCAGCAGCTCTCTGCTGGCAGATCTCCTCCTGGCCCCTGCTGTGCTGTGAGATTGGTCCTTGCAGACCCTGTAAGTACTGTCCACAGCAAAACAAACTGCCTTCCCTGCAGACTTTTCACCCAGCCATTGTAAATCCTGCTGGCCTGGTGCCAAGCACTACGCTAGACACAACCATAATACAGTCATTTTTCTTCTGCATGTTGGAGAAGGAAACAGCAGAGATGCTGTTCTTTCAAATAACTTAACAAAATACAGATCCCAGCTCAAGGTAACTCTTTAACCTCTTCAGTGAGAGTCTCCACTGCTGCCAGGGCTGTGCTGTCCTGCAGTCTGTCTGCCCACAGCCGCGTGCGGGGGATTTGCAGGGCCAGGAGCTCTGTGCTGGTCTCAGCAGGCAGATCCACTCACAAGTGGGCTGGGAGGGAGCAGCCTGGATAAATGGAGCCTTAGCAGCTGACCCTCCAGGGGATTTTATGCAGAGATAGCTTAGATGAATGGTTTGCTTCTGGGAAGAGTCATGCCTGGTGACTGGAGGAAATCAATAAGAGGAAATGCTGTTTTCAGAAAATGTTTGTGTCTCTCAGACCTTCTGGTCTGCAGCAGCACCCACAGTGTCCCAGGCAGGCTCTGCTCCCTCTGCATGCTCTGATTTGCTCCAGAACTTTGAATTGCTGGCCTCTCCTGCTCCTCCCCAGTGGACACAGCAGTGCCACACAGCTGAGCCAGTGGAGCTCCAGATACACAGCCAGATCAGGGGACCATGGAAACATCTCTTACTGCCAGATAAGAAGGCAGGTCCTGTACTTCCTGCTATTTGCATTATAAAAGAAATTCTCTAGAAGATGAGCTTAAACATTAAACCTAAAGCCATTATAGGATGGCCAAACTCTGAATTTCCAGGCCATCCCTCTGCAGCATGCCAGGAGTACATTCCCAGCTACATTTCAATACACACAAGGTGTGGGGACATCTCACCATGAGCAGTGTCCAGCTCAACCACCAAGCCAAGCAGCTTTAGGCACTGGGTTCCTGGAGGAGGGGAGCTGTGGTGGGCACACAGCTCTGCTCTGTGAGAGCCAAGGGCCACCTCTTGGGCTCAAAGAGGAGCTTGGAGATGGGTGACAGCTTCCCTGTCCTTCCCTGTCCCACATCTGAATCCCAGGTGCTGCTCTGTGGTCAGTCAGGGTGAGCTGTCCTCCTGGACAGGTCACTCACCGTGAGCAGGTGGCTTTGCCAGCAGCAGCAGCAGCAGCCACTGGAGCCCCTCTGCAGGGCCAAGGTGCTCGTCCCCTCTGCCACCACAGACATCCAGGCAGCAGGACAGGCACTGCCTGCGCCGTGTGGCACAGAGCTTTACACAGCCCAGGGATCCTGCCTGGCCCTGCAGACTGAAAGGGCTTTTCCAAGGAAAAACAGGACAGGAAAGACCAAGTAATCCCCCGAAAGAAACACCAGCACATTCCTCCAGGCAAGCAGTTACGTGACGGGCGGCAGAGACGCTCCCCAAGGCCGACAAGTACCATGTGTGGAAATTTCAGCTCCAGCTCTGCAACGGGGCTATGACCATGGAGGAGCTGGAAGCCAGCCCTGCCAAGAATGTGGGGCTCTGCTCCACGGCACTGTCTGCACGTGCTGTGCCCTCTGCCAGACCTGCCCTCGGCTCAGGGGTGCACCCCGAGGGTGCCCACGGGCCAGGGGTGCTCCTGGCTCTGTTGTGGAGCGCTGATGGGCTCGTTGCATGTCCTGCTCTGGTCCAGGGCACTGGGGAGATGGAACTGGAGGGGGACATGGGGGTTGCACCTCTGCTGAAACTGGGGAGGAGCAGCCACCCAGCACCCCCGTCCCTCCTGCAGCCTCCATGCAGCAGGACAGAGGAGAAACACAGATTATTGTGGGGTCCAGCAGCAGTTCAGGAGGTGGGGGGGTCACTGGGGAGCACTGGTTCCATCCAATGCCTGCAAGAGCCACTGGGGCCACACAGCCTGGGAACAGCCTGGTGGCACGTTGGGACAGGCGGTGTGCTGGCACTGGGGCTGGCACGGGAAGGGTTTAGAGCTTGGAGATGTCCCAGCCCAGGTCCTGCACGTGCAGGGAGCTCCAAAACACACACCCCAGCCTGGGGCAGCTCTGGGAGCACAGAGAACAGGGCAGAAGGTGACCAGAACACATGCAATGTTCTCCTCAGCACATAATGGAATGAGAGAAGGTCTGGAGAGCAGCGATGGAAATGGAGAAGGGATGCAGCTGCTGCTGTGTGAGCAGGTATCTGCCCTGGAGAGGTACAGGACGGGCAGGAGCCAGCAGCGTTGACAGATTTTTGGGGCTGGTGGGTGTTGGGGAAGATGAAACAGGAAAGCCTTATAAATATGATTGCTTGGTAAAAGATTTTGAGAATATAGAAACTATAAGCGAGCTTGAAATGAAAGCAAGCTTTGAGACACCAAGCCTTGGTTACTGAACAACAGGAAAACAATGGCGTGGCCGGCAGAAGGTAATCCCCCTTTGATCAAACAACACCCTCTGCTTGCAGACAGCTCCAAGGGGCAGAGCGGACCCTACCAGCTTGGCAGAAGGGTCCAAAGAGTAGTTTTTAGGGTTTAAAATGTAACACAGAATGGTAATGCCATGATTCTTATAGGCTGTATGTAAATGCTGTAGATTTGTATCTTGTACGAGATTGGTTAGTGAAAATCAGAATATTCAGCACAGAAGAAGATTTATTCTATTGTAACAGGAACTTCCCTCTCTTGCTCTCCTCTTGCTCTTTCAGATCTCTCTTTGGGGTCTCTCTTTCAGGCCTGCTCCGAGCTGTGGCTGGCAGCTCCAAGCAGGGCCCTGCACCCTCGCCCTTTGCAATAAACCACAAGATCCAAGCCCTGGCTGCAGAGATCTCTCGTCTCTGTCCATCCCAACAGTCCTACCCACCCTCGTTTCTACAGCTGGGAACACCAAATGCTCTTGTTCCCCCAGCCCTGCTGTGCTAGAAGCAGGGCAAGGGATGATGCTGTCAAGGGACCAATCAGCAGCATATGAAATCACTTCTTTATACAACCACTAATGAATGTCTCAGCACGGGCTGCCATGAGAGGTTGTAAAAACAGGTGCTGTTAAACAAAATTAGACAAATCTATCGAATATCTTAATAGCATAAATTAGTTAATTATAGAAGCAGAGGGGTCTCAGAGTCAGAGGGGTTTCAGCACATGTCAGAGCCCTGAGCAGGGCTGAGTTTTCCCTGCAGGAGGGACAGAGTCTAACTCAGGAAAGGGCCAAGTTGCAGCTCATCCTCACCTGCAGCCAGTGCCTTGCTGCCAAACTTGCCCTGTGAAGGGCCCTTTTAATGAGCTGGGAAAATAAATCTGTGTGCAGCAAGGAGAGGTGCCAGGCGTGACATGACTGACAGGCATGGAAATTGTTTGCAATAAAAATCTGGATGAGCATTTTGGGGATCCTATACACACCCCACTCATGTGTCACAGCCTCTCATCCCAAACCCCAGGGAGAACCAAAATCCTGAAGGGATGTTTCCAAATCAAAGCTGTGAATCCAGCAAGGGGAAGGATCAGCAGGGAGAGGGGGGGATGTACACAACATGAGGAATGAACCACAAGAATGTGGCTGTCAGCTTCTGAAGAGAGTGATGGGTCTCTGGACTGCTGCACAGAGCAAGGACTGGACTGCACCACAGGTGTCCATGAAAGCCATTCCTGGTCTGTAGAACATCTCAGGCTGCTCCCAGAAAGGTGCTGTGAGATGCCTTCCACACCCTGGGAAGGTCTCTAATTCTTTTTGAAACTGTGAATCCAGCATCCCAAGTACCCTGAACTGGTTCTCAGCACCAGGATTCTGGTTCTCAATGTCCAACAGCAGAGATGTAAGCATGACCAGGAGCTGGGGCTGGAGCACAGCTGTCTAAAGAAAAGAGCCACTGCTTTATTTTTTATTTTGGGAAGATAATCTGCCACCAGATTTCTCCCACTCCCTTTCCCCACTACATGCCCTACTTCCCTGCCAGCCACCCTGCTACATTCTGGGGAAAAATATGGAAATCTGAAGCAACCTCCTACTTGGGTGTGTTCTCTGTAGCAGCAGATGGATAAACAGAGGGAAGACCTCCGTGCCACAGCAGCTGAGTTCAGCTTCTAGAAAAATGCCACCAGCTGTACTGCTTTCCTCAGTGCATTCACTGCCATTTCTGTGGCTCATGACTTGCCTTCTGCAGAGGTGCCACCAGGAAACTTGTCACCACCTGATGTCTGAGAAATCAAGAGAGGGGAAGGAGGTCCCTGGGACTGGGTGTGATGGGACAGTGACAGGGCTGAGTCTCATGGGCTGGGCCCAGCTGCTGGAAGAGCATTTCTGTGCTGCTCTAGGAGCATTTCTGTGCTTCTGGAAGAGCATTTCTGTGCTCTTCTGTGCACTTCTCTGCTGCTGCTGCCGCCGCACATCTCATGTGGGAGTCCCGGGTAAGGGTGCTGACGGGAAGCAGCACCAAAGGCAGGCAAGCAGACAGACAATAAAGAGGCTCCTTTTCCTTTCATGAGCTCTCATCCCCCGTGGCAGGTTTATAACAGTTGACTCCAGCAGAGCTGGGCCTGTGGAGCTGGGAAGTCGTTACCCGTCTGGGAGCTGGCAGGGAATGGGAACATTCACCTGGGACGGGGCCCAAAGCGTCACCTTTCCAGAGCCTTGAACTTTCTGGGTGAATGACTTAGTTTAGATTAAAGGAATCAACAAAACCAAGTGTAAGGCATTCTCTGCTGGTAAAACGGGATCAGCACTGCCTGCACTGCCAGAAGGCTCCTGGGAATTTAAAGGAGAAGCAGACAGAAAGCAAAGACTTGGAAAGGCAGAAATCTCAATTACTGGGTGAATATGGGGCCAGGAGGATGCACGGTCAGAGAGGAGCTTTTTTGGTTTCAAAGACACACTCGTGTTTTGATAGCTCAGTTACTTTTTTTCCTCAATAACTTCCAAGGAAAAAGAAACTGTCTGCTCAGAGATTATCTCTGCAGTGATATGTGGAAAGCAAAGCAGAGCTGTAAAATATCTCCAGTTAGGGATCACAATCTGGAAGAAGAAAACAGGAAACATGAACCCAGTGGAAACCCAAAGATAAATGATCATCCAGCTCAGGAGATTTTGAGACAGGGAGATATTTCCTGCTAAAGAAAGGAGGGTTTGTGGAAGTTACACCTCATCTTATACATCAGGAGAAGACTTTCCATCCAGGAATGAGGCAAAGAAATGATTGCCTACCTTGGGGAAAAGGATAAAAAGGATAGGGGGAGCATTTCAGCTCTGCAGACAGCACTGTAATGCATGTGACATGGGGAGCTGTGACACAGGGAGCAGACCCGTGACAGAGCTGGCAGGGAGCACTCAGGTCCTGGGCAAAGTTATTTTTTCTCTGGAGTGAGCTGAGGTCAATGAGGGGACACCAGTGCCCATCCCCTTGTGAGAGCTGAGCTGTGCTCTGTGCTGGGACAGGGCTGTGCTGGGCTCAGCTGCTGCAGGGAGCCAAAGAGGGGCCACAGCACAGCCACCCACCCCTGCTATGGCCACAACATCCCCAGCACCAGGAGCACATGTACGTGTCTGCAGGAGTGAGCAGCACACGGCATTGCAGCTGCTGGCCAGCCTGAGAGGCTCATTTCCCATCCTGTACCCCCCAGGCCTTCTGGGCTGGCTTCCCCAGTGGCCATGGGAACCTTCCCACCACCGGTGCCTTTCCGCACCCTGGCATTTCCCAGCTCTGCCACTGTGCCATTGCCTCTTGGCTCTGGAAGGGAGCATCTGGAGAATTGCTGCTTGCAGTTTTTCCATCCAGTCTCGTCTCTGTGGGGCCTGCATGCACCCCAGATTACTGTGCACACACCGTGCTGTGCCCACTGACACCTCAGCCAAGGGGGAAATGGGGGATGCTGGGGGAAGTCCTCACCCCATGACACTGGGAGGTAGAAATCCCATTGGCTTCAAGGGAGCAAGGGTTTCACTTGCTCTTTTGGGTTGCACTTTGTCATAGATCCGCTTTTCAAAACAACATCCAAGGGAGCTGCCGTGACCCAGGAGACTGGAATGTGTCCCTGGGAAAGCCTCCCTGGCACTGCCAGGCACAGAGCACATCCCTGCTGAGGGATGACCCTGCCACCGTGTCCTGCCTGAGGGAACGTGGCCACGGTCCCCGCGTGGGCTGGCCACTATTGCAGTCATGCCCAGCGTGTTTGCTCCCCTGCTCTCCCCTCTGCCTCTTGCTAAAAGCGTGGATCACACCCCCCAAGGGCTGGATCCAGCTGTACCGGGTTGGGAAGGCAGCCCAGATTTATGGCACAAGCTGAGTGGCCCATGCCTTGCAGTGCCAAGGGTGGGGGGCTGTTGAGGCCTCAGACATCCCATAAATCCTCCCCAGAAGGAGCTGCCTCTCCCAGCAGCACTGCCCCCATGGCACTGAGTCTCTGGCTCACACTCTCAGAGCAAAGAGACATCCCAAGCCCCAGATCCCTGACAAGACCCAACGAGTAGGATGACTGACTGTGCAGGGCACCAAAAATCATCTCTCCTTCCTCAGTGTCTGGCTCCCTCCTCTCCTCCAAGCCCAGCTGCCTGCCTGCATTCCTGCTCACACCTGGACAACTTGCATGGTTTTATGCCTGCATCTGGCTTTGCATGTGTTAAAGGCAGAGCAGGACTGCATGAAGCCCCTGGGGAGATGCAGCTGAGGAGGGTTCCCCCCATCAAGCTTCTTGTGGATGATTTAGAGCCAAAGATGCTTGTTCTCTCTGTTGTTTTCCTTTGGTATCTCCTCGGTCATTTTTTTTCTTTATTTGAGTGTGTTATTTTAACCTCACGCCACTAAATAATACCAGAAACACAATGAATAGCAGTGCCAGGCTCTTCAGCTATTTGCTCAGTGTTTCCCTGGGGTTTGGCGCATGCCTGCTTTCCTATCCTCACTCCCTGGCAGTGTTTTCCAGCCAGGCAGAGTGTGTGATGTGTGCCTGTGCTGGGAATGCTCTGTGCCTGGGCAGGAAGGACATCCCCACTGCAGCACAGTGCTCACATTCACCCTGCGTGGCCCTGCAAGGTCAGAGGTGCCAAACACAGAGATGAGGCCAGAGCACACAGTGGTGGCTCTGCTGGGTTTGCTCTGCAGTGAAAGCCAAGGAAGAGCCACGAGGAGTCTCCCACATCCAAGCCAGTCCCTTCTCACGGGCCTCTCTCAGGTGTCCACGCTCCCCCAGGCTCCCTGTTCCCCTGTGCCCAGGGTTTGTGCCTCACAAGGGGTGGCCAGTGAGCACCTTGACCCACAAGCCACCAGCTGCAGCAGGCCCTCTGCAGGGAGGCACTGGCCTCCTGGACCAGCTGTCAGCCTCCTCAGCTGGGATTGCTGTCCTGGCGTCCAGGGCAGAGAAGGACTCTCACAGAACACTGCATTCCACTTGCCCTTCTGCATCCTTGGGTTGCTCAAACAGATTTGGAGCGAGCTTGACTGTCTGGGGAGATTACAGTGCCCATGAACAAGCTGTGGGGAAGAAGGGGATGTGAATTCCCACGTTCTGGTTAGTCTGGCAAACTCAGCACTTAGTCTTGAGGAAGACAGAGGGAATGCTGCCTTCACTTCTCAGGCTCACTCAGCCTTTGTGCAGAGCTGGAGTTCTGCGTTTTGGCATGAAATCCTAACCAGTAATGACAAAGTTGGGAAAAGCTCAGCCCTGAATTCTGACAGCTCTGGAGGCCAAGCTTTCCTCCTGCCTACATATTTGATACCCCAGAGCTCTCACATCCTCAACCTCATCCCTGATGATGTTCCTCCTACCCTGTCTATGTTCTGGCCAACCTTCAGGGGGTTCCCACCTATCCTCTCCCTTGTCTGATGCCGACCCAGGCTGCAGCTCTCAGCTCTTGGCAGCCTCTTTGTGGAAGCTGAGACTTGAAAAGTGACCTGGGAGTGCAGAGGTCTCTTGAGTCAGGATTCTCAGCTGCAGCAGGGGTTCATGCCTTACTACTGCTCCCACCCCGAGGTGGCATCTGCATGCTGGGAACAGCAGCCACTCATGCAACTACTGTCCCATGTCACAGGTTGGGAAGCTGGGATGTGGAAAACAGAGTCTCCTTTACAAATGGCTGGGACCTGAAAATCAGCACACAAGAGTTTATGAAGAATTGTGGCTGGGACCTGAAAATCAGCACACAAGAGTTTATGAAGAATTGTGGCTGGGACCTGAAAATCACCACACAAGAGTTTATGAAGAATTGTGGCTGGGACCTGAAAATCAGCACACAAGAGTTTATGAAGAATTGTGGCTGGGACCTGAAAATCACCACACAAGAGTTTATGAAGAATTGGTCCTTGAGCTCCGCCCCATCCATGTTTATTTTTAATAAAAGTTGGAATATTGTTCCAAAGGACTGGAAGAGGCCAACAGTGTACAAATATTTACAGAGCATAGAATAAACTGTCAGCCTCTTAACTTGACATCAGTCCCAGCTGAAATTGTGGCAAGCTGATACAAGACTACTCAGAGACAATCAAAAGCTGTTTCTGCTCTCAAAGCATGAATTCAATAGATAATTTTATGGAGTTTGGCCTGTAAACACCCTGGCCTTCTCTAAAGGCTGAAACTTGGCGATATTTTGTTCTTGAAAGTCTCACTGACCAAAAATTACATTGGCACAGGCAGACCCTGCAATGTGTCTGCTAATAGTCATCCTCAGATGCTGCTGCATGAGTTCCTGGGGAGAGGAGCACTGCTGCCCTGCTCCAAACCCCACACAACACCAACTCTTTAATGCTGAGCAGGGGAAAATTGTTCTTTTTGGGGAAAAATATTTGCTGCTGTGGTTTTTCAAAGCTGAAATGCTCCCCCTATCCTTTTTTATAATTTTCAATGTGCTGTAGTAGGAAAGCATCAGTATTTAGTGCTCTATTCCACAGCATTAGCATTTGAAAGGTGGAGGTAATTGAGGGTTTGGCTAGCTGGGCATTACAGAGAGTGAATTTGAAATAGAATCACAGAATCACCGAGGTTGGAAGAGCCCTCCAAGACCATGGAAGGCAACTTGTGCCCCATCCCCACCCTGTCCCCAGCCCAGAGCTCTGAGTGCCACCTCCAGGAATTCCTTGGGCACCTCCAGGATGGGCACTCCAAACCTCTCTGGGCAGTTCCAATTCCTGACCGCCCTTTCCATGGGGAAATTCCTGCTGCTGCCCACCCTGAGCCTGCCCTGGCCCAGCCTGAGGCCGTTCCCTCTCCTCCTGTCCCTGTTCCCTGGAGCAGAGCCCGACCCCCCCGGCTGTCCCCTCCTGTCAGGAGCTGTGCAGAGCCACAGGGTTCCCCCTGAGCCTCCTTTTCTCCAGGCTGAGCCCCTTCCCAGCTCCCTCAGCTGCTCCTCCTGTGATTGACTCTCCAGCCCCTTCCCCAGCTCTGTTCCCCTCCCTGGACTGAAGCCAGATAAATTTTATACTTTCAAGAAGGACGATGACGATGTTGTGGGCAGGACAATGCACTGTGCCCTGCAAAGCCATGACCTTAGAAGTGACTTTGGGGTCACTGCTGACAACATCAGCAAATACTGCCCGAGTGATGCTCCGTCCCCGTGTGGGAATGCAGCCTTGCCTGCAGAGACTGGGTAACACTGACTCTGAGAATGGTGTCAAAGTTGTCTGTTTATGACATTGATAAGACTGCACTGGAAGAGCCTTCCCATTTTTAGCCTTATGAGTTTCTTTTAAGATCCTGAAAAATGAAAAAATGAAAGAGTTCTGAAACGAGCTACAGAAAAACATCATGTCTAAAGGGCATGTTTTAGTGAGAGATTAAAGTAGGTCAATTAATTTAACTTATCCAAGGAAATATGATGAAGTGACTGAACAGTGTTTATAAGGCCACATTTCTACAAGCAGAATCTTTGATTTAAGGGAAAAATAAGGAACAGGGCTTATGGCTGCTGCTGGAAGTGAGAGGATGCCAGCTGTAACAGAGGTGTCCAGCTCACAAAACCAGCACCTCAGCCCAGGGATAGGATGGCTGCTCCTTTTTCCCCTGGAGAGCAGCACAGGGACATCCCTGGGCATGATCCCTGCCCCTGGCTGCCCCTGCCTTGCAGCCAGGGATTGGTGAACCTGGCCTGAAGAGCAAAGGCTTGTCGTGCTGCCTGTTCCCTGGAATTGTGCCGTGATGCTGGAAAGCATCTGGAGGAGTCATAACCCTGATGCATTAGACCCCAGCAGGGATGGCTGGGTTTGCAGGCTGTGGGAAGTCCTGGCTGCTCTGAGTCCAGGTATGTGACAGCATCTTAAATTAAGGCTGTGAATTCATCTGTTGCTGCTGTAAAAGGCAGCAACTGACTTAATTGGCAAGAGGATTTAGTCTCAGATAACAATAAATAAGCATTTCTTCCATGCCAACAGCTGCTTACAGGTTGTACCTAAGCATGGAAACCAACACAGATTGTCAAAAATAATAGGGATCCAACCTTACTGCTGCAGCCTGACAGCTTTTGAGCGATGTGGAAATACACAGGGTAGGAAAGCAGCTGGATTTTCCTGGCTGGGCATTCCTAGGGAATGACAGCAGCTGGCATTGCACAGAGGAGCAAACAGGGTGCCCCTGGCAGAGCAGGATGCTTCTGAGCTCTGGCTGGCCAGAAGCAGAGAGCTGGGTATGATCTTGGAGGCCCTTCCTTTGCATGTCAGTGGCTGCTCTGAGTAAATGTGCTGGGTGATTTGTTATCTTGACCTCAAGCAGCAGAAAGATTGCTGGCACCTTTTCAGCTCCAAGCACGCAGGATAAATGCTCTCAAACTGCAAGGTCTCTCCTGGAGGTGGGAACTCAGGATCTGCCTCTCAGGTTGCTCTGGGGGGAGGCACAGGTGCTTTTCAGGCACTGCAATGCATGGGGGCAGCTCTCCCTGGGGGTGTGCAGCACTGCCAGCTCCTCAGGCCAAACTTGTGACAGGCAGATCCCTCCACGGCCCTTCCAGCTCCTCATGCACAACAGCACTACATGACAGGATACAAAATGAGCTCAGGCCCTTTGCTTGGTGGCCAGAGCAGATGGTAGGAATCTTCTAGAGGCCGACACATGAGGCATTTGGACTCTGAATCCTATTTTCTTCTCACTCTCTTGAGCACCAGGGATTATAGGCTTAGGCAAGTCAGCTGGGGATAACAAAGCTGTGTCCAAGGGCACGAGAAGAAAATGGGGAGGAAAATCTCTCCAAAACCTATTCCTCAACTCCAAAGAAAACATGAAGCAGCAGCATATAGCATCAGTTAATTCTCCTGCCACTGTTTTGGAGCCTGCTGTTTACATTCATGTGCCGGCTCACAGAACACAATGTATAGCTCCTGACTCCAGCCCTGAGGACAGGATCCCAGCTCAGCCAGGCCATGTTTACCCTGGGGAAGAGTTCAACAGAAAAGGTGCTTGGGCTGCCCTGTGGCTGCAGCTCCACCTGGCAGAGCACTTCCTCAGGTGTTGGGTGACAGAGAATGTGCCCACACTACTTGAGGGGGCTGGACGGAGCAGGACCTCCTGTTCCACAGCACTGACCTTCCTCCAGCTCTTCACCTCCCCCTCCTAACTGGGATGAAGCCCCAAGACAAGGGCTGAGCCAGCTCTGTGCCAGACTGCCTGGAGGGCAAGGATGTGGTCACCCTTCCCAAGAGGAAGGGGGTCCATGCACAGCACTGAGCAATCCTCTCTGAAAACGCTGTTACCACCCCAGTGGAACCATCTCTAGGTGACCCAAAGCAGTTATTAGAGCCTGTGAATACAAGAAAATACCTCCCAGCCAAACCTAACCCCCCTCTGTGTCCCATGGCAGGACACCAAGGCTGCCTGGCCCAGCACCACCCTGCTCATCACTCCAGAGAAGGAGCACCCAGCACCCCCATCCAAACCAGGTGTCTCTTCACCTGGGTTTACAGCTCTAATTCCCTCCTCACAAGTACCCCTGTTCACTCCAAAAACTCACATGGAGGCTCTGATGCCTGTCTCCTTCCCATGCTCCTGCAGAATCACTGTCACCATCCTGCCACAGAGGGGACACCGGGAGTGGGATGTGCCAGGATGTGAGGGAATGAAAGCAGACGTGCAGAGAACACAGGGGCTCCAAGCAGGGCCTGAAATTGGCTTGGGCTCACACTTATTTAACCTGGGACAGCAGTGCCTGTATAAGGTGGATTTAGTTTGAATGAAGATAAGGATCCAGGAATTCTTAAAGTGATTAAGATTTGGATTTGGGATGCTGTGGGCATCACAGCATGTTAGTTATGGACAGCACAAGGAATGAGGACCTGAGAGCACATCCAGCAGCCTTCCCAGCACAGCTATGGACTCTGGCTTGATGTGAAGTTCAGGTCCTGCCCATTTTCCTTGCACGTCTTTTCCTGCTTGTTTTCCAGCCATGAAGCAATTCTGTTTGGTTCCCTCTCCAAAATCCACATTAACTGCTGTCCCTCCTCTGTTGCCTATGGCCATGATGTCTCCAGAACAGATCTTCCCAATTCCCTGTCCCTGAGACCCCTTTCATGCTCCCATGTGCCTTTTCCAAGATGAAAAAAGGCCAAGAGTTTTCTCTCAAGACGGAATCAAATATCACAAAAAGTTTCTTAAAATACCATCTCTCACTGGAAAAAGGGTGAGTTTTCTAATTAGAAAAGACACATCAGGGCCTCATGGTTGTTTGAGACAGGCTGGGCTGCAGCCAAGGGCTTTCACCATGCATCAGCCCAGCTCCTAGGGAAGACCTCATGGAGCATCCTGGGTGATGTAGTCCAAGCACTCACGCAGACAGGATGAGTGACAGGAGTTTCCAAAACTGCAAGTTCACTGAGTCACCTCAGTGGCATCCCTGGGTCAAACTGCCTGGATTTTAGCCAGCTTGCCCTGGAGTAACGTGGGCTGTGGGTTTTCACTAGAAAGTAAACATTTTTCCAGAGGAATGAGAAGCCTCCTCTGAGCACTGCAATAACCCAGTGCTGCTCCTGGGGCTGCCCATCCCTGTTCCCAGCAGCGTTCAGATGCAGGACTGGGTGTTTGCTGGGCTGCAGCTGTGTCTCTGCTCTCCCACAGCCCCTGTTTTACACACCTGCAGCTATGAGCAGCTTTTCACCACGAGAAGCAGGCGGGGGGGTTTCCCTCTGCCCTCCTGGGGAGATGTGTAAAATCCAGGCTCTTAAAATTCACCATGGCTAGTAATTGCTATTACCACCACCATTGCTAATTGCTGCCACCATTCCCCATTCATAAATGTTCAGCTTTGCAGAAAACCAGGAAAGCTCTTACCCACAGTGCTCATTCCTTTGATGATAAAGTTCTGGATGTGCCATATCAGCCCTTAACCTGCCTGTGCCAGGGAGCCTTTATTTAGCATCAGCATTTATCACTGCTAAACGTATAAATAATACCATTAGCCACTCTGAGCAGTGATAAAATTAGCACTGTAAACAGAGAAAGTGAGTGACCTTCATGAAGAACCATTGTTGATTTTGACCCAACACCTACCAGTACGATTAGTCACAGCAGAACGGCTCAGGGAAAGGGGCCATTGGGGCTTGTTTGGAAATGAGAGACTCGTGCTGTTTATTTTATGGAACAGATCTAATTCCTGCTGCCTTTCTCCATAAGCACCGGGTCACGGCCCTACCTCGGTCCCTCCGGCCGCCGCCGTTCCCCGGGGGCTCATCAGGCTGGTGTGAGTAACTCCTAGAAGCGGGACTGTCTTCCAGAGCAGCCTGCCGGGGGTGGGCTGGGCCAGGAGGTGTCAGGCAAACATTGCCACGTGAAACCAAGGCTCTTCTCGACTTCTTTCTCTTCAAAACCTGGTGTCGGAGTCCAGGACATCCCTCTGGCTGCCCTGGCTGTCTCCAGACCCTGGCAGGGGGCTTGGGGACCTTGGCACCAAGTCAAAAACACCTGTGGCTTTGATTTTAGCCCGTGGGAAAAGCTGTCAACTCTGTGGGGGGAATTACAAGCCACAAGGGTTTGAGTAGTGTAATAGGTGAATTGACACAGGGTGGAAAAGCAGAATTTTGGGGTTTTTTAGAAGAGCTGTGGCTGCCCCTGGATCCCTGGCAGTGCCCAAGGCCAGGCTGTATGGAGTATGGGCACCCTGGGACCATGGAAGGTGTCCCTGCCATGGCAGGGGGTTGGAACAAGATGGGCTTTACGGTCCTTTCCAACCCAAACCAGTCTGTCATTGTATGATTCCATGAATTACAGTCCTGTGCACTGGGAATATTTTTGGATCCAAGGAGCAGAATCAGAATTCAACCTTCAGGATCATGCTTCTTTTCCACTCCCTATCATCCAACAGCATTGCCTCAGCCTTAGCCCTGGGTGCTGGTCTCTGCACTAGCGCAGCCAGCTGGGACTAAGCTGGAACATGTGAGCTTTGCCCTCTGAAGCAAATCCTCCCTCTCTGCTTTTCTGTCTCCCTCACACAGATAGTAGCCAATAAATTATATTTGTAATGCATATAAGAAACAATTTTTCACACAGGTCTGTCGTTGGACTGTGAAGTGTGACATCCTCTGCTCTTTGGGGTTGGTGTGCACAATGCTGGGTTTAAGGCAGGAGCTGGACTGTTCCATCCTGGGTGCTGCTCTGGCAGCAGAGCTGAGCTGAGGGGTCCCCAGAAAAGCTGAAGCCCACGCAAAGGGTTGACTCTCCTAGGACAAGCTATTAATAGAAGAAAAGAAATGCTGGTTGGAGGGACTTCAGCAGGGTGTCTAGTCCCAAATCCCCATTGGATTGGAAGAGACACAGCTAGTCAAATGAGAGCTGATTTGGGAGCTTCAGAGCTGAGCAAGACTGATGTCTTTCCAGAAAGATGACATGGGTATGTTACTTGATTTACCATAATTTAATCAAGCTGATCATTAGGTTAATTTGAAGATCTGATGTAGAATGAAATGCACTGGAACAACTCAAACATGGGAGGGGTTCCTCCTATTGCCAACTCAAAAATCAATACAAAACAAGCACCAAAATACGTGCTCTGCAAGTACTCACTGGGGGAAAGGCTGTGGCCTGCTCTGTGCAGGAAGACAAGCCAGATGACACCCTTTCTTGGACTAACCAGCAGTGAATCTCTAAGCCATCCTTCTGGCTTTACTTAATCACCTATTTCAGTTCTTAATTTGCATTATATGGGCACTGGTGAGGTTTGATGGTTCCCTGCCTCACTGTTAGGATTTAGATGCATTCCACGGTAATAAATGAGAAACCAATCTTGGAAACTTTGGCTGTGGTCCTACTATTGTCCTACCTTGGGAAGAGGAGCACGGTTGGTTTTGGAGGTGAACTGGATACTCTGCAGAAATTCTCTTCCCAAGAGCAAGGTGAGAACCCAGACGTCAGGAAGAGAGGGCACAGATTTTGGCCAGGTCTCAAAGAACAACAGAATCTCACTGATTGTGAGACACTCAGGAGAAACAAGGAAAATGCCCTGACACACCTCAGGGCACCAATAGAAACTATTCTGCTGTGGTTTCTTCATCTCACTCCTCTGAAGCCCTCCTGCCCTTCACCCTGCCAGTGCTTGTACATGCAAGATGCCCCTTATCCTCAGCTTGCTTGTTCTCTTTCCAGGCGAAAGTGCTTTTTTGCTCCTCTCACCGTTCCTGGACAGACCCTAACCAGACCCCTCTGTTCATCCCAGATTTTTCTAACGTGCTGGTCTTTCTCCTGCTCCCGTGGCTGCCTGCAGACAGGCACAGGGGAGAGCGTGTGCCCTAATGAGAAGCAGGTGCTGGCCAGCCCTGCTGGGCAGAGCTGGGTCAGGAAACGTGAACGAGCTCTGCCACGTGTGTGTGTCACATTCGCTTTCCTGTTGTGCTGCTGACGGGCGCCTGTGACCCAAAGCAAACAGCACCTGTGCCATGCTCTCTGCAGCACTTCCACTGGCAGCTGCCAGGGGCTGGCCAGGGCAGCAGGGGAGGTGCCAGAGCTGCCCCCAGCTCGTGGGTTTTGGCTTGCAGTGAGCGGCAGCATTCTCAGCAGGGAGAGCAAACCGCTTTCCCACCCCGCTTCCCTATTTCCCATTTGCTCCCTGCCTGAGTTCCCATCACAGCTCTGGCCCTAGTCCGTGTGGTATCCATTTCTCAAGGGCCTTCCCTGGGTTTGGATCTCCTCCTGATGCCTCGCAAGCTGGGATGAACATTCCTGCAATCCCACGCTGGCCATGGACTCCCACGCTCAGTGCCACCCGCGGTTTCCTTCTCTTCCCTTCACTGGCTGCTTGTCACAGCCGGGTGTTCTGTGTGTCACCTCCACCACAGGACAGGGAACGGGGCTCTCTGAGGCCGTTGCATTTGCTGGCATGCCAGGCTGAGCCAAGTTAGCAATGAGTTAGCAAAAGCCCCTTTGGCTTGAAAATGAGCCTGGGTGAACTTGGGTTCACAAAAGGAGAAATTTTTCAGGGAAAGCAGAAGCAGGAAAGAGAGATCCACCCCCTGGATAGATCCTCTACAGCTGAAGTGAGCAGGAAATATGGTACAGACACCGCTTTCCAGGGGACAAGGGTGGCATGAACACAGAACCACAGTGCTGCAGGAGGGTTTTGGTGGCACTCATCAACACGGCAGTGGGATGGAGGAGAGGCTCCAGTCACAGAGCAAAGAGGACTGATGAACCCAGAGCATGTAGGGTGCAAGCATCAACATGACTGAAGTCTACCTTCTAGACTTGTCCTCCTTCTGAATCCGATATTGGGCGACACCTCCCACCTGTCAGCCCCTTTGCTGTGGCTCAGGACACTGTCCAGCACATCTACACCCCACCTGGGCTCACCCACCCAGCCAGGCTGTGGCCACGGGCTCGTGCCTGCCCAGAGAAACAGCTCAGCTGTGCGTTAACGAGCCCCGCTGTGCTGATGGGGATCTTGCAGAGCTGCCAGTTGCATTCCAGCTCGTTATGTCTTAATTTATTCAATCCATAGGCTGCCTATTGTGAGGATATCAGTGTTGAGAAGCAAAATCCAAATCCAGAACATTGCAGAAGAACCAAACTGCCAAAATGCAGAGACAGAGAGACAAAGTAAATCTGTCATAAGGCGGTCCTGACAGACCTCCCACCCCGAGAGGAGCCAGTTCCCAATTAGCGCAAAAGAACTTGGGCAAAGAGGAGGAACAGATTCAAAAACAAATGAAAGGGACCAAAAATGGTCAAGAAAAGGCCAGTGGAAATACTCAGGTCAGCGCTGTGCCATGTAGCACAGGGGGTGTCCCTCCGTGCCTTGGAGCCCTCCCCTGGCACAGACCTGCCCCAAATGGTCCCTGCAAATTTTCCAATGATTTCAGGATTGAGGGTCTGCCCAAGAGCAGCTCCTGTCCCTGCTTGGCATTCAGGATGCTGATCTCAGCCATGATGGCAGCTGGAGATGGGGGAGCAGATGGGTACAGGGCAGGCTGTGTGGGCCATGGGGTGTCAGGGGTGACACAGGAACCTGTGGGGCAATGAGCACAGCTCATGGGGAGACGGGTGGGGATACTGTACAGGAAGGGCACTGACAGGAGCCAAAACTCCCTCCCAAGATCACTCTATGCCCAGCCAGACCTGCATTTTGTCCCCAGGGGGCTCCGAAGACATGGCCAGCAAGCGGCAGGTCATGAGCCAGCAGGGAAAGTGCTGTGTTGGTGCTTGCAAGGGGGCAGCAGGGCCCTGGTGTCCCATGAGTGCCATTCCCTGTGCCACATCCGAGCTGGGGCACCACTGTGGGTGGGACACTTGGGTGCACCCACAGCCCTTCAGCTGCCTGTTGGTGCTGCTGGATAAGGAGGGACTCCAGGGCACCGGGGAGGAGGAGGGGAAGCAAAAAGCTCTTCTAGCGGTATAAATCACTCAGGTTCCCTGGCTACACCACCATTCCAGCTGAGCATCTGCCTGGAGAGCTGGAGGGATGGTGGGTGTGACCTCCTGCACAGCTCAGCGCTCCTCAGGCCTCGCTCCCCGTGCCAGGCTCGCACCCAGACAGCCCAGGGAGATGTAACTGTGCTTCCCGTAACAGAGCTCCCCAGCCCCACTGGCTTCCAGCACTGCAGCCTGCACTGATCTTGCCGTGATAAAATAGTTTCCGACTCACTTTGAAGCTCCAAGTTCAGGCCGCGTTTGGTGGCGATCTCAGAAGGGATGCTTGGGATGCTGCAGGGGAAGGAGGTGACATCTGCATGCTGCGGCCCCTCCTGGTGAGTGGTGAGGGTCCCTGTGAGGATGTGGGACCCCCACATCACTGCTGAGCCCGGCCCTGAGTCCTGGCTCCTTGTCAGGTTGGTTTGTGCAAACACCAAACCAGTTCTCCAGTGTCTGGGCACGTTGGAGTGGCCAAAGGAGAAGGTCTGGGGGAACAGGGGTCAGCTGCTGCTGTCAGATAAATCCAGCAAACTTCCAAAACCAGCCAGACACTGAGCATCACCCCTCCCCAGCATCATTCCAGTCTGGCTCATCCCTGTCTTCCTCCTGGTGGGCTCCTTTCCCTGTCCCTGCCCTCCCACTGCCCGCCCCTTTCCCTGGGCGCCCTTTGGCTTTCCGCACTCCCTGCAGTGCTCTCTGTTCCTGACTAACCTAAACAACTCCATGGACTTTATGAATTTTTTCCCCTTGCTGCTCATGCTGGTTTCCAGAGCATTGCAGACTATGCAGATCATAACAGCTATATTTAAGGTTGCCTGACAGTTTCCATGATATGACCCATTGTTCAGTTGCTTGCAACACTGCCAAACTTTAACCCTTTGAGCTGAATAACTCGGGACATCTTCAGCAAGCCCAGTCCTTTTTGAAAAGGAAAATGAGGGGGAAACACTTGATTTCGTATTGAGGCTTTGCTGGGAAGCCTCTCCCTCAGAGCTTGGCAGGACAAACTGGGGAGGGGTCTGTGGTGTCAGCTCTATGTCTCTATTCCTGCGTGTCTTGTCACAAATCCACCCAGGTACAGAAAGGTCTCAAAAGCAGATTTTCCTGAGCCCCGCTGATGTGCCAGGGCTGTCCCCTGTGACTGCTGTGACTGCAGCCAGTGACTGCCCCTCTCCCTCAGCCCAGACCCACCCCAGTGGGGCCAGCCCCTGGCACTCCCCCACTGCCCGCATGGCAGAGGCCCCCTCGCCCCAGACCCACTGTGCCAGGCTGTCACTTTGTCCCTGGCGTGGGTAGCAGGGACACTGTCCCTCCTGGTTGGTGCTGGGATGCTGCAGTGCCTGGCTCTCAGGTCACAACATTCCTCTGCTGCCAGCAAGTGGCCGAGGTGGCAGCAGGAGATGCCCTTGCCCACACCGTGTTTGGGACACTGACTCTGTAGTGACCTTTTGTGCACCACTCTAAGGCAGCTCTAAGGCAGACCTGTTGGTTTTACAGTCTTTTTTGGAAAAAAAATAAATAGCATTTACTGAGATTCCCCCCCCACACTTTTAAACATATTGAACATGTGTTGCAGTGTCTACGTGATTGTGTGTGCAATGTCACCACAGCTTTGCCTTATCTAAGCACAGGATCTCAGCGAACAAAGCAAGATTGTGCAATTAGTAAAGCTGGTTCCTATAGAAAAAATAAATAAATTGTGTTTCCATATGCCCAAAGCTCTCTCACGGAGCATACACACATCGGACTAAGCCAAACCACACAGGCACGTTCAAATGGCATTTTTACACTGCACCTTCACAGCATCTCCCTCGTTTTTGTACAAAATCCATGAAGAGAGCTGACAGCACGGAACCCAGCAGGAAACCTGGCAGCCCTGTTGTGGGTCTGCCATCAGGACAAAGAGGTCTGATTTTCCATCCTGCCTCTAGGTTTTGAACCCTGGCTGTGCCGTGGATGATCCAGCTACTCCATCCACCTCTGACAAGGGAATTCTGAGCCATGCAGGATCTGTCAGTGATCCCTCTTTGCCCACTGTTTTGAAATGCTCAGAGAACATCAACACAAGCTCTGTGCAAGCAGTGCCAGGCACACGCTGTCCTACCCCTCTGTCCTCCAAGGCCAGCACACGTGGGGTTCCTTGATCTCGACGGAATTTGTTACTCACAAACCCCACACAAGCACCAAAGGCCCATCCTGGATGGGGCCCTGAAGTTGTTGTCAATGCCAGTTATGCCCTGTTCATCTCAACATAGTGGAAAAAAACCCGAATTCACACCCTCAGGCACTAAAACAAGGACTAAAACACTGGCAGGAACCGATGGGCCCCTGCACAAACTGCGTGCTTATCCCATGTGCTGCAGAAACTGTCTGGATTGCTGGGGGGAGGCTATGGCTAACAGAAATACTCAGAATTCATGAGAGATTTCCATGCAATTCCCTAGCCAAAAAGCTGACAGCACTGATATTTCCAAATTCCACTCAAGTTCTTTCCTCAGCAACGAAACACCCTTGAAGAAGGCAGGCAAAAGCGGAGGAAAGGGAAGAAAGTTCTTGTGTGCCTCCAAATTTTCCTTTTAATTGGCGGAGGGCTCTCCCACATCACCCACCCACTGGTGCAGATGACATTTTTTATGACCCCCCCTCCACATGTGCTGCACTGGAGACCCCCATGGACTTCTGCCCCCTCTGTGTCCCTGACAATTCCTTGGAGAACACAGGACCAGCACTGGCTCTTCCTGTCCTGTCTTACACAACCCACTTCTAAAGAATGATGGCTTTTCTTGCAGTCATTCTGAAACTCGAATATTTTGTAACGACTGAAATGATCACAGCAAATTCCAAGGATGGCCAAGGAGCTCAAAATGATCCGATCATGTTTCCAACCATGAGACCTTTGGAAAGAGCCCCAGAAAGAGGGGGAAACGCATTAATTTTATGTTTTAATATTCAACAAACAGAGCAGCCTCTGCAGAGCAGCAGCGTCCAGTTGAAAGTGTTGAGGAGTTTATTTTTCTTCAAACCTGCGATGGGGCCGAGTTTGGGACTCTCTGTTTAGCTTTTCAGCCTCTAGTTACATTGTGTAAACAGTTTATTTAACATCATTTTTGGCACTTCTTCAGTAAACCCACCATAATAATCCTACTGGCAGACCAAACAGATCACAGATTAGCAGACAAAGCTGCTGTAAAACACCAAATTACCCATCCCCTGCTTTCCTGTTTTCAGGAGATGTGAAGTCCTGTACTTAGTCGTGTTTATGCCTCATTCCGTGGCTGCACCACCAGGTCATGGAGCTGCTCCAATTAATGCTGCACCTCAGCCTCCAGCAGCAATGAAACAGGGAAGCGCCGTGGGGGAAGGATTTTCAGCTCTTTTAGAAGCTCATAAAATGTGCTGGGGTGCTGGCTGTTGCTTAACAGGGAAGGTATGCTGCCTTGATCCAGATTGGAAAGGACTCTAGACTAATGCTAAAGTCACCTATTGCTTACATTTCATTTTAATGTGCTCGAGTTCAATAAAAGTTTATCATCTCCATTAAAACGGTGCCTATTGAAACTGATTTAATCTCGTTAGCACAGAAAACCACATGAAAGGAATCAAATCCATGGACAAGATTGAGCACAGTTACTTTCGGAGCATAAATTACATAAAAGCGAGGGATAATCAGCCAGAGCCACAGAGCCTGTCACCTGCATTACTCACATATTTATGCCAACACACTTTGCTGGGGAAGGTGCTGGGCACGAGCCATATCTCAGCAGGACTGAGCTGCTGCCAAGCACAGGAGTGATGCTTAATGTCACAGCATCAGCACGCTCCCCAAGAGCCCATGAATCGTGTTACCTCTGAACAAACAGATGTCATGTGCAGGGGTGCTGCTCAAACGTCTGCTGGCAGCAAGGCAGCTCGAAATCTCTGCCCTTCTCCAGGGAACAGCAGCTCCACCACGGGAGTGGTGCCCAGGCAGTGCCCTCCGTGCAGGAATGGGCTCTTAAGGTGGGCAGGGTGCAGGGGTGGGTTTCAGCTGGGCCCTTGTGGACACTGCCAGGCTCCCCAGTGGGCACTGCTGAGATATCCTCGAGTGAGGAGGGGTGGTCTCACCTCATCTGGGCACTGTGGAGGCAGAGTTTGCCTCAGGGAGATGCCCTGGGGCTGCAGCTTGTCTTGTTGGTGACGGGGACAAGGGAGAAGGGCACTCCTTCTTTTTTTACTGGCTCCATCCCCTGATGGACTGCTCAATTTCCACAGACTGGGGACAACTACATGCTGTCAAACCCACTGCAGGTGCAACCAGTGGGGCTCAGGTCACCTGCTGTGGGGCTGCAGACACTCAGAACAGGGGATGAACCTCATCCCACTGGCCACCGTGGCCAAGAGTATCAATGGTCCTTACAACTGACAAGGAAGGTGATTAATTCGTGTATGAGCATGTCCCCCAGTGATCTGGTGGTTCTTCTGGAGCTCCTGATGTTCAAAAACCTGCCCCTGCAGCTTGCTAGTGCCTGATATGGAGCAGACACTGGGCTGCAGCAGGGAGACACCTCTCAGCCATAGAGCCCCAATGTCCCCAAAGCAGTGTTATGTCACAAAGCCCACACGTGGCCCGTGTTCATCTCAACATAGTTAAAATAACCAAATTCACACCCTCAGGCACTAAAATAAGGACGAAAGCACTGGCTGGAACAGATGGGCCCCTACAAACTGCATGCTTGGGGCATGGGACACATCTACAGCAGCACTTCAGCAGGGATCCAGGGGCAGGTCCCAGAGGCTTTGGTGCACAACAGTTGAAAATAACGGGAATATTGATGAGGAGCTTGGATTGGAACACACTGAGGCTTCTCACGAGGGCCAGGCAAGCAGAGCATGACTGTGCATGGGTCTGATTCTGTCACTCAGCTACAGGAAACAATGGCAGTTCGTTTATATACCTTCATAATTTTTGATATGTGCATGCAGCTGTGTCAGGAGAGGTTAAGGCTGGAGAGCAGGAAAGGTTCTTCTCCCAGAGGGTGCTGGCACTGCCCAGGCTCCCCAGGGAATGAGCACAGCCCCGAGGCTGCCAGAGCTCCAGGAGAGTTTGGGGATGCCCAGGGAGGGATTGTTGGGGTGTCTGGGCAGGGACAGGAGTGGGCTGGGGATCCCTGTGTGCCCCTCCCAGCTCAGGACATTCTGTGATGGTATGCAATATGCAAACAGGACAGGCTGGTGATCTGTCCTCACACACCTCCTTCCAGCTCACCACATTGATTTATGAAAACATTTCAGGTCATTTGGATATAAGGATTGCCCCCAGAAACATTTATGAAACAAAGCTCTTCCTCATCAACTTCCCATGGTCAAAGGGGTCTGAACAGGATTTACCCACTATTAAAAACCTCACTGAATGTAGGAAAGTTCACAGAGGGTTTGAACAAGATTTTCCCCCTTTCAAGTGACTGCCTGTGTACACCACTTCAGAGGGAGTGAACGAGCATGAAATTCAATTATACAGGCACTCAAACACTTGAACCAGAACTTCTTCCCTTAATCTTTACGTTGAGGACAGGGTAAGACTGTGAAGCCATTCTCAGCATGACAGCACTTTATTTCAGCTGCAGTCCTGGTAAGATACACAATTCACTTAACTGAAGAGCAGGGATTTTGTGTGCTCTGTAAGCAACACAGCCTAGATGTGCTGCCCATCACTGTCAGACTGCCCCTTGGAGAGGGAAAATAGCCCTGAGCTAGAGACACAGGAGCCTTTAAAGTTCCTACAAACACCCAGGGATCCTGCAGACATCCAGGAGCATTGGGGTGGCCTGGTGAAAAGGCAGAGCCCTGAGCAGCACGCACCTATACCACACACACCTCTATCCATAGGAAATTTTTTGCTTCCACCCTGTCCTGCAAACATCTCAGAGCTACAGAAAGTCATTGTTCACCTGGCTTATAACTTGTTTTCTTCTGGACTAGAGTTTCATTTGCACCAGAAAAAGCAGAGCTGTGTCAGTCTGGATTTATCAGGGGCACCAACTCCCAGCCACAGTTCCCAGTTCTGCAGCATTCAAGGAAGTGGCTGAGTGCCCCTGAGGGCTCCAGCAAACGTCAGGTGTACGGACATGCTGGATATTGAAATAGTGGTTTAGAGAACCATGGAAGAGTTTGGGTGGGAAGACAGAGTAAAATGTGGTGTCTGACTGGCAGAGAGAATGGTGTGCAGGACTCCAATTACTTCAGAAGGATAATTAACTACTTTATTATACTATATTATACTATAACTACATTACACTATATTACACTGACAAAAACTATCACTAACTAACTAAAAACTGGTGATCCTCTCCTTAGAGTCCTGACACACACGTGGATCCAATTGGTCAATGAATTTAAAACACCATCACCAGAATCCAGTCAAGCAATCACCTCGGGTAAACAATCTCCATACCACATTCCACATGGGCACAAACAGGGAGCAGCGAACGAGATAAGAATTGTTTTGATTCTCTTTTCTCTGCTTCTCTCAGGGGAAATCCTGAGAAAGCTAAGTCTCTCTCTGTTCAAAGGGTATGTGGATGCCACATCAAGAGACCTTAAAGATCATCTCATTCATCCCCCATTCATGGCAGGGATACCTCCCACTGTCCCAGACTGCTCCCAACCCTGTCCAGCCTGGCCTTGGGCACTGCCAGGGATGCAGAGGCAGCCACAGCTGCTCTGGGCACCCTGTGCCAGGGCCTCCCACCCTCCCAGGGAACAATTCCTTCCAAATACCTAATTTACACCTACTTTCTGTCAGCTTGCCCTGTCACTCCATGCTCTTATAAACACTCTCAGTTTCTGGAAGGATGCAAGTGTACAGCACTCTGCTGTGATCAGCTGGAATTTACAAACCCTTAAAGATGGCAGATGTGTTTGAAGCTGCTCAGAATGGCTTTCCTGACGTGATTTACCAGGTCACAGCACTCGTGGCAGTGAAGTGCCCTCAGAACAATGTGTTATCCTTCAGGCTGCTCTCAGCAGCAGTGCACAGAGCTCTAATTTGATTAAAATAATGACTTTTCTTTTCACATCTGCTCAGATTGCACTGCAGTGGGGCAGGTGCCAAGCTCTGTGCCAGCACATGGCAAGGTAAATGACACCACGGCTAGGGTCCCCTTTGGCTGAACTCCTGCCAGGGCAGAGTTTGTCCCACAGTCTGTGCTGGCTGGATCACATCCTGATCTCACCTGAGCCTATGAAGTCTAACTCCACATCAGTGAGTGGCATTAAATCAGAGTAAAATTGGTATAAAATTAGAGCTGAATCCACTTTGCTAGCGTTTAAAAACAAGCTTTCTTTTCTCCAGGTGAGCATCCCCCAGCTCTCCCAGCCTGGCTCCAGAATGGCTCCAGCCCTGGAGCAGCTCCATGGCCTCCTCTGGGCTCTCTCCAGCAGCTCCAGCTCCTGCCCGTGCTGGGCCCCAGCTCTGCAGGTGGGCTCTCACCTGAGCACAGGGGCAGAGGGGCAGAATCCCCCTCCCCTCCCTGCTGCCCAGGGCAGTGGGAGCTCCTGGGTCCCAGCCCTCGCCCACCAACACCCCCAAGTCCTTCTCCCAGGGCTGCTCCATCTGTTCTGCACCCAGTCTGCGCTCGTGCTTGGCGCTGACCCTCCCCAGGTGCAGCACCTTGTGCTGGGCCTTGCTGAACTCCACGAGGTTCTGCCTCAGCCTGCCAGGGTCCCTGAGGAGGGCCGCCCTTCCCTCTGCAGTGCCAGCCACACTCCAGACAGACTCAGCCCCACTCGGTCCCAGATGTCCTCCTGAAGCCTGCCCAAGCCCACAGCCGGTGCTTCACCACCAGCCTGTCCCCAGGGCCAGCTTTGGGGCACTGCTAGATCCTCTTCACTTGCGCTCCGATGATTATTTACCCTTTGCAAGGATGGTAAAGCACATTTTGTGGCTGAGCCTTAGCTGAGACCCACACATGTGGCTGAGCCCATGAGAAAATCAAGGTACTGTCAAATCTGGTTTCTGTAGGGGAGAATTACAGCAGAAATCGAGTTTCCTGCACAGAACTGGCTGTTCCTGTGAGCAGCCAGTACAACTGACCTTAAACTGAGCCCTGCAGCCTCTCAGCAAAGGTCCAGTACGTGTAAAAGAAATATCTCCTAGGCAGAATTTTGTAAGATGTTTTCCTCAGCAGAGAGCACAAAGTATTCAGAGCTGGGTGTGCAGAGACAGAAGAATTCAGTCACTCCAGCTTTCTGACCATGGCTTTGAAACATCAGAATTTTTTAGAAAGGGCAATAAATGTGTTTCCTCTGTTTGCATTAAACACTGTGCAGATTTCTGTCATGAGGAATGAAAACAGGAGTTGGGTCAGCAAATGCTAATGAGCCTCCCTGTGCCTTTCAGGGGGTCAATGCCAGATCACAGAGCCAAGAATCCGAGGGAGGTTTCCTGGAGCGGCTCAGAACACGAACAACCTCGACATGCTGGTCCCAGTGCCCCAACCTGGGAATTGCTGCTCATTTGCAAATGCCTGCAGCTCCTCTGGGCACTGGAGAGAGCTGTCACACAGCACCGACCCCCAGCTCTGAGCACTGATTTGCTTCCTTACTGGAGGGAGGTTTTTGTGCCAGAGTAGAAATTTTAATGAACAAACAAACACCTCATCTTGATTCCCTTGACCTCTTGGGAGGATTTTCGGGGAAGAAAACCAGGAGAACACTTGAGAAGTAAACAGTTCTCAGCTATTAGAAGCAAATAAATAAACAACCCTTGCTGCATTCCCATGCAAACAGGAACACTTCATTATAAAGATGAAAACACTATGTTTTTGTGAAGGAAAAAATGAATTCCACACAAGTTCCCCCCAGCCCCGGAGGCTTTTGGCCTTGGCTGGCTGTGCCTCCCTGCTCCAGGGCTGGAAGCTGCACTGCCACCACGTCCTGTGACACACGTGGGGCTCTGGGGTCCCCAGGAGCCACCCTGGGCAGGGGTCTGTGGACACCAGGGGCTCTGTGGGCACGAGCAGAGCCTCCCCTGCCCCGTGTGCCAGGGCTGTGGGGTGAGCTGCACCCCTGGCTGCTGCCCACTGCACTGGGAGCGCTGCCTGTGCTGGAGAAGGAGGAATGGCCTCGTGGGGACGTCCCCAGCATGTCAGATGGGACATCATCACTCTGCCATCCCAGGGTGGCAGGGAAGAGCAGTGCCTCCGACCCTGGAGCAGGGACTGGTCCTTTCTGAGGGACTTGTGGTGCTGCTCTGTGTCCCAAACGTTTTGGGTTCCAGCACGTGGAGTGTCCCTGTGCAGCTGCAGGGGTGTTGGGGTGGGGGTAGGAACCATCATGCTGGGGGGCCTCGCCTCTGCTCCCATGGGAGAGGATGGCTGTTCCTTTTCTCGACAAGACATGTCCCAGAGAGGAGACCCTCCATCCACTAGCTCTTCCTGCCCCTCAGCCCTGAAGGCACCTCTGAGGTGATTATTCCAGATGTGCCCCCAGGGCTGGGCACCTCCTGCCCTCTGTCCAGCCCTGGGGGCACATCTGGAGTGATCCCACCTCTGTGCCCAGCCCTGGGGGCACATCTGGGGTGATCCCACCCCTCTGCCCAGCCCTGGGGGCACATCTGGAGTGATCCCACCTCTGTGCCCAGCCCTGGGGGCACATCTGGGGTGATCCCACCCCTCTGCCCAGCCCTGGGGGCACATCTGGGTGCAGTGTTCAGCTCTGGGTCCTCAGCACAGCAGGGACAGGAGCTCCTGGAGCTGAGGAAGGGCCTGGAGCATCACCATGCCCAGGAGAGGCTGAGGGAGCTGGGGCTGCTCAGCCTGGAGAGGAGCCCCAGCTGAGAGGGAGCTCAGCCCTGGCTGTCCCTGGGTGTCTCTGGGCATCCCTGGCTGTCCCTGGCTGTCCCTGGCTATCTCTGTCTGTCCCTGGGTGTCCCTGTCTGTCCCTGGGTGCAGGGCCCAGCAGTGGCACCAGAGCCACGGGCAGGGGCTGAGCCCAGCAATTCCCCTGCACAGGAGGCAGAACTTCTGCCCTGGGCAGTGCCCAGCCCTGAGCAGAGCCCAAAGAGGGGTGGAGTGTCCTCCCTGGGGATATTCCCGAGCTGCCTGGCCACACTCCTGTGCCCTGAGCCCTGGGATGGCCCTGCCCAAGCAGGGAGGTGGCACCAGAGGGGGCTCACTGAGGTCCCTTCCATTCTGGGCCTGTGGTTCTGTGACCCTTCTCTCCTCCAGCTGAGGATCGCCCTGTCCTGGCACAGGGCCTGGCTGTGCCCTGGACAGACTGGTGTCACTGGGGGCACAACATTCTTTTGCAGACCTGTCAGCTGCAGAGCAGCTTGGCAAGGGCAGCTCAGCTGATACTGATCTCTTCCAGCCAGGTCTCATAAGCCCTCAGAGAAAGGTGTCACACCCGACACAGCTCAGCTACCTCAGGTGGCATAAGAGTGGCAGGATGGCTCCTGTGACAGTGTTGGAAACAGAAAAGGTTTAATAAAAGGCAAAATAAAAAAGCTCTTTACAGAGAAAAACCAAGCCAGGCCAAGAGGTTCTTGCTCCTGCTAAAACACTTCACAAAAGCGATTTACTTATTTTCTTCTCTTCTTTTTCTAGTGAATTACCTAGGTGGGACTTTTTGGCTTCTGTCCAGTTAGGTATCCCTAGGTTTGAGGTGAAGTCCCCAAGGTCCTATGAGGTGTCTTTTAACCAAATTGAGGAGAGAAACTTCTGGGCTTTTTTCCTTTTTAAGGAGACAAAGGGTAACTTGGTCTCTCTGTCAACAGGGGCCACATTCCTACACTCAGCAATCTTCACGCGCTGCAGAAGCTGCTGCTCGTGGCAGGCAAGCAAGGCAGTGCCATGCACAGAGTGACACTGCAGTCCCCTCTCCCCCAGATGCTCAACCCCTGCAGTCCCCAAGGCACTTTCACTGTGGGCTGGGCCTTTGGGTGACCTGGGTGCACTGATCTCTTCCTTGCTCAGCCCTGGAGAGGAGCACGAGCTCATTGCTTGTCCTGCAGAGCAATTCCAGCCAAGCTTGTTGCTCATTTTGGTGTTTAACATTCCCGTAGATTATCCAGCTCTGCCTGAGAAAAATGTGCTTGGAACCAGCGGAGTATTGTGTCTGGGGGGAGCAGTGGCTGCCCCCGGGGAGCTCTCCTCCTGCAGACCTTTCCTGCCAAGGCTCAGCTCTGATTTTATTGCTCCTGCCAGCTCCCAAAGCCCTGGAGGCCGCATCTCTGCAGGAGGCTGAGATGGGCACGTCCCCAAGCCTCCCTGTCCCCGCAGAGCAGGGGACCCTCCCATCCCACAGCCCCACCGTGGGGGCACAGGAAGGTGGCCCTGTCACCCCCAGCTGCCAGCGTGGGGATTTGCAGGGCGTTTCTTGGGCTTTGGCCGCGTTTTGGCTGAAAATTTTTGTCATCTTGGAGCTGCAATTCAGGAGTCAGATCCCCACCGAGGCCTGCCAAAGCTCCAGGCTCTGCTCCAGCCCACGGGCACGAGCCCAGGCTGAGGAGGACACAGCAGTCAGCCTCTCCTGGTACCAGCAAGGCTCTGATCCTGCTGGTATCAACACATGTGCTGTGTGCAAGGCTGAATTATTCCATGGGCTCAAGCAGCAACAGCCCCTCAGCAGCAGGAGGAGCCCAGACTGCTGCTCTGGATTTTCCCAAGCCCATTCCCTGTCCTGGAGATGCCCAACCTGGCCTTGACTCCTGCAAAACCTCTCAAAATCAGGCACGATTTGAAATGGACACTTCTCCCTTCCCTGTCAGCACCTCCTCACTGGCCAGGTCACGACGTGCTCTGCGTGCCTCCCCCTGCTCGTTTAGGAAGATGGAAAAAGCTCCTGTGCTGATTTCTTATTTTCATCCCGGAATTCAGAAGTATTACCCAAAAAAAAAAAAAAAGTGGAAAACAAGCTCTGTGATTAACACAGACAGGTAATGTCGATCAATTCTCTGCCTAAACCCTTAATGGCTGAGAGATTGCCAAACCCCAGCATGTCTGCTTCCACTCGAGGATTTTGCAAGGACTCAGCTTAAACAGGCCAGTGATTCCTTGAAACAGACCTTGGGAAAAATATTTTTCTTTATCCATGATGAAAAGCTCCTCGAAGCCACCATTCAGAATTTCAAACAGCTTCATTTTGGAGCAAGAGCATCCCATCAGTTGTCTTTGGGAAAACTCACTGACATTTGATCAAATTATATCTCCAGAATTCTGGGCTTGCACATCACATCCCATGGAAAAATAATATCTGATCATGTACTCACATATAATATCAGAGTGCAGGAAAATGAAATTGTGCAGGCAATCAGAAAAGCTTGGGAATTAATCCACAAAATTTGAGTTAAATAGCTTGGCTTTGGAAAACACAAATCTGTTAAAATTTAAACTTGCAAGAGCACAAAACTTTTCTTTGTTGGTTGTTATTTTGCTCGCTAAAAACTGAGAAAGGTATAAATTTGAAGGTGCTGAATGAACTCCCATGAACACAACTGTGCATGAACATTCCTAGGCTTTCTTCTCACAATGACACGTTGTCTAAAGGCTCAACTGGCTGCATTATGAGGGTTTTTTTAATGACAACAAAGACCCAAACTCATGTGAAGCATTTCAGATTTCCTGTACAAGCAGTGTGCAGGGCTGTTGGGCCCTCCTGAACGAGCAGGGGCTTTGGGGGTCACAGCATGCGCCTGTGGGAGGGTTGGTTGAACATCCTTTCTGGCTGGCTTGACATGAGCCAGGCAAGTGTTTTGGGGGCCACCAGCCCCCATCAGCTCTGTGCAGAGGGAGAAACCCCCTCGTGTTGATGCCTTACGATTTTAGCCCTTATTTTTTTATATATTTGTATATGTTACATTTTTATTTATTATATTTTATTTGTTATATTTTTATTTATTATATTTTACTTATTTTATATTTTTTATGTTTTTATATATTTATATATTTGTAATTCTTTAGTGTATAACTCTAAACTCCATACACAGTGTCACTTGCTGCTGTCCCATTTTGGGCAAACACAACAATTCCTCTCCAGGCCTGGCAATCAAGGACACCTCACTGCCTCAGCCCTGAGAGATGGAAACAAAAGGGAGTTGGGGGCAGCAAACTTGGGGTCAATGACTTCATTACCTGAAGCTGGAATTGGCAGATTAACCCCAAATGTGCAAATGGAGCAAACATGAAAGTGTGAAAACCCCTGACCCATGGTCCATTTTGGGTGTAGCCCCAGGGGGTTTCACCTGCCCAAAATGTACCTGAAGGCCCTTCAGTAAATTAACTGCTTTGTATTCCCTTCATTCTGTCTGGCCTCTGCTTTCAGGTGGTCCCAGAAAGGCCTGAGTTCCCAGGAGCTGAGGAGGTGCAGAGCCCCGTTGTGGCAGGGGGGTCTCTGGGGATGCTGTGGTCGCAGGCAGCCCGGAGCCCTTCCAGGGATGAATCCCTGCTCAGGCTGTGGCAGCAGGGGCGAGGGGAGAGCTCACAGCCCGCCTGTGCCACCCTGTGCCAGCCCCGATGAGTTCGGGAGTTTCCAAACAAACCCAGGGGCCATGAGCATTCCCTGGGCTGCTGACAGGGTGTCAGTGCTGCCCCCGGGTTCCCAGAGAGCAGCACTTGGCATCTCTCTGATTTCAAACCCCCGGAGGGGCAGTGCTCTCTCCCAGCCTCTCCCCCTCTGTGGCTGGCTCAGGTCAGACCACCAGCCCGAAATGGCACACGGCCATGGATCTGGGGAGGGCAGAAAGGGAGCACAGCACGGCCTTAGGGCTTCTCACCAGGAGCTGCACACTCTGCCCTGAGCAGGGGCAAGAGCCAGGGACCTGCCCTGCTCAGCATTCCACAGGGTGGGGCCAGATTTCCATGGATTTCCAGGACGGACACATGGCCCTGCTACAGCTGACCTCAACCAGCCCCTCCAGGCAGCCTGTGCCACCCTGGAAACCCCTTGACAGCACTGGCTGGGGTCACCCTCACCTGTGGTGAGGACACCACAGCTCAGCTGTCTGCCTGGAGGGGTGGAAGCTGGGACACTGCTCCCCTCTGCCAGTCCCCATGCACCTCTCTGGGGCAGACACGCTGCCGAAATGCCACTGGCAGGTGAGCAGGACTCCTTGCTGGCACAAGAAAGGGAGACATGAGAGCATTTGGTGCCTGGCTGGGCTGGCTGAGCCCAGCCCTGGTTTCAGGGGTCCATGCAGGCAGAGGGCAGCTGCCTTTGCTCAGCCCAGCCCCAGTGAGCCGCCAGCACTGGACCAGTACTGAAGGACAGCACAGGCAGGAGCGTGTCTGACTTGAGGAGAGTTTCCTCGCTCGGTTTCACCAAGCTGTCAGCTCTGCTAAAGCCAGCTCTGACACTGAACACACCTGAGCTGATCACTGCTGGCAGCTGTCACACCTACCATGATCATTCCCCCAGGTGCTGCTCTCTTCTCACATCCCTGCTGCTGGTGCTTCTCTCCCAAAGCCCTTCTGAGCTCCCCCATCTCCTTATCAGCTGTCAGTGACATATTTATTCACTCTCTTTGGGTTATCACACTGCATCACTGCTGCTCTTCTGAGGACACACCTTCTGCTCCATCCCACACAGCCCATCACCCACTCAGTTCCCCAAAGCCACTTCATTTGCTTCTCTGGATCTTTCCATCAGCCTCTGCTCAGCCTCATGCCTGTGCAGCAAGAACAACTGTTTGACCCATCCTCTGCACCACATCCACCACAGCAGGCCCCCACCCACACCTCCAACACAAGCAGGGACAGCCCCAACACACCTGGGGGTCACAATGGCTCTGTCCTTACTCCTAAAGTAAAACATATTTACTTACTTTATTTTTCTCCTAAAGTAAAACCAGCCAGGGCCAAAGGCAGGACCTAAATTCTCTAGGAATGATGACTCTCTTTATTGATCCCAGAGAGATTCCCTGTCTTCAAACTGGGCAGAGTGGCTGGGCTGTGACTGCACCACAGCTGGGCACAGGCTGGTGAAGCCCAGCTCAGCCTGCCCAAGACCATGGCATGATCTCCAGGCTCATCTGGACACAGCCAGCAGCTCCCAGCCACCCTGCTGTGGCCATAGAGAAAGTGGAGAGTGAAGAGAAGATCTCCAGGTGGGGTTATTGCCCCCACCCCACCTGCACAAGGCACTTATTCCCACAGGCTGGGATAGGAACAGCAGGAGCAGCGTGGCTGAGCCCGGGTGATCCAGCCTGCGATCCTCCAGAGAGGAAAGCAGCAGCTTAGCACGGCTCCAAGCCTGAACCTTCAGCAAACACTCCTGTCCACAGGCTTAGCAGCAAACCCTGGCTGCCTTGTTCTCATCCTGGTCCAAATTCTCACAGCGTGGGTGGGTGGGAAGCTCCCTGAATTGCTGAAATGGGCTGAAATTCAGAGCTGATCACATTTTCCCCTGTGCCTGTCAGAGCCCAAACGGGAAGCCCAGTAACCGACACATAAAGCTACTACTGATAGCTGCACACTTGTTCCAGACAAAAGATCAGGAGATGTGTGTCATAAAAAGGCAGAGATGTCTTCCAGATGTTTTTGTGTGTTGGGTCTGCACAGATGTTTTCGATGTCTGCCCATAAATGTAAGAAATGTAAAACATTTGTGTCCCACAGATGTAGAGATTAAATTATGCAAGAGATGTGATAAATCTCTGGGTAATGCGAGAAGACCATGAACTATTCACATTCATTGTTTTTAGTAAAATCAGCCCCATTTTCCAGAATGCAGCTGTGAAGGAGAATTTTATTGTTATTAAATGTGACTAAACATTACGGAGGAGGTTGAAAGGCAGCACCCACGGAGCTGTGTGGACCCATACACTGCAAACAGCCTTCAGCGTGGGACAGCTGCTGAGGCACGAGGGGATGGCTGGTGCCGCTCGGGGCTCAGGTGGGACACAGGGGTGAGGTGTCAGAGCCACCTCAGCCCCACTGAGGGCAGGACAGACACTCACAGCTCACAGGCAGAGCTTCTCCTGCCCCCAGTCCAGCTCTGCGTGTGGGAGAGAGCTCGGCCAGAGCAGGGTGGGACAGGCAGGTTTGAGGCAGCAGAGCTGGAAATGACCCCAGTGCCCAGCTCTGCCAGGGCAGGAATTAATACAAAGATGCTGTTTAAACGACATTGTTTATTTCTTGTGGCATCACGTGCCAGTCAAGCACTTCATAATAAACCCCAGCTGAACCTTGTGCTGCCTTCAGGACACTCAGGTCCTGAATGCATTTCCAAACCCTGCTCAGTCCCAGGGTGGGCTCAGCACAGCCATCCCAGGTGTGGGGGGAGCTGGGGGGTGAAGAATAGTGCTGCAAAACCCTGTGGTACCTCTCAGACCCCAATCCCACCAACAGCCCAGCCCACACCCACCAGCCTCACTCACTGCCAGGAACAAGGGACACAGCCCCTGTCACAGCACATGTCACAGTCAAGATGTCCATGATACAAAGTGCCACCATCAATTCCAGAAGGCTTCAACCCACACAGAGTAACATCCCATCACCTCAGAAGGCTGCAAGCATCACCCTTGTTGTTCTTTACCCAGCCTTTCACACCCCTCATGTCCATGCACTGCACCCGTGTGCCCTCTGTGCCCTTGGGTGGTTGCTCAGCACACCTGGGCACTCCATGGCTCATTGCTGTCAGTGCTGCTCACCTGCTTCTCACAGCTGGAACCACTGGGGATGAGGCTGGGCCACAGCCCCAGTGCCAGCGACACAAACTGTGTGCCACACACAGCCCCAGTGCCAGGGACACAAACTGTGTGCCACACACAGCCCCAGTGACACAAACTGTGTGCCACACACAGCCCCAGTGACACAAACTGTGTGCCACACACAGCCCCAGGGACACAAACTGTATGCCACACACAGCCCCAGTGCCAGTGACACAAACTGTGTGCCACACACAGCCCCAGGGACACAAACTGTGTGCCACACACAGCCCCAGGGACACAAACTGTGTGCCACACACAGCCCCAGTGCCAGTGACACAAACTGTGTGCCACACACAGCCCCAGGGACACAAACTGTGTGCCACACACAGCCCCAGTGCCAGTGACACAAACTGTGTGCCACACACAGCCCCAGGGACACAAACTGTGTGCCTGCAAGCCCTGAGCAGCTCAGGAGGCATCGTGCCCCACAGGCTGCCCCTTGTGCAGCCCAGCTCTGCCCCTGTTACATCAGAGAAGTATGAGTTCTGTGTCTCTGTTTGTCAGGCACGCTGAGAGAAACTGTGCCCACATTTCACAGCTTCCATGTTGTGCTTTTCTCCTGGGGAATTTATAGCTCTGCTCCCTGCACGGCAGCCCCAAGGGAAAGAAAGGTCCCTATTTTGGGGGATTGAAATTCAGCCGTGTCTGTCCCAGCCTGGCCCAAGCTGACCCCGCTGGCCAAGGGGCTGAGCAGGTGAGCAGCCAGCCCTTCCCTGCCCTGCACCTCTCTTGCCCAGCGCTCCCTCGCACATGGGGGGATCTGCAGTGAAGTGCTGTGCTGGCCGTGCTCTCACACCCGGGGACACTGGCTGCTGCCCAGCTGATTCTGGGTCTTGGCTCTGCCTGCAGCCCTCAGCTGCTCCAGGGGGGAAGTTCCCATGGTCCCCAAGGCACCACTGAAGCCAGGTAGGAGCAACAGTTGTGGGGACCAGATCCCCAGATTCCCTCCAGCTCTAGCAGATCCAAAGTTGAGCACTGGTTAGCTCAGAGATGTCATCACCATCTGCACCCCTTTTAATTTCCCCAGTGTGGAGGAAAGGAGAGCAGAGCAAACATTCCCAAAGCCTCGCCCCATCCCTGCACAGGCTGGGAAGTGTCAGAGGCTCTGGCTCTCCTGTCACTAGGAAGACCTCAGTGCTTCCCCATGCCACTGTACTAAATCCTTGCTTGCATCAAGGAGACATGGCATTTTCTTGGGAATCCTCTCTGCTAAGAATATCCTCTATTTACATATTCACCCATGTGGGGGCGGATGGGAAACAGGGCAGTGAACTGAATGTCCTTGGAAGATGTGTGTGTTGGTTTCCATGGAGCTGGGTGCCTGGCCGTGTCTCTGTTTGCACTGATCACGTGTGGCTACAGCGCTGGTGACAGCCCTGGGGCCACTGCTGCCCTGCCACCTGCCACCCCACGGCACTCGCTGCTTGTTCAGAGGGCCTGCAGCAGGAGGGAGGGGTGCAGGTGCTCCTGTGTGCTCCTCTGTGTTATTGTGTGTTCCTGTGGGTTATTGTGAGCTCCTGTGTGTTCCTGCGTGTTCCTGTGTGTTCCTGTGGGTTATTGTGAGCTCCTGTGTGTTCCTGCGTGTTCCTGTGTGTTTCTGTGTGTTCCTGTGGGTTATTGTGAGCTCCTGTGTGTTCCTGCGTGTTCCTGTGTGTTTCTGTGTGTTCCTGCGGGTTATTGTGAGCTCCTGTGTGTTCCTGCGTGTTCCTGCGTGTTCCTGTGTGTTCCTGCGGGTTATTGTGAGCTCCTGTGTGTTCCTGCGTGTTCCTGTGTGTTTCTTTGTGTTCCTGTGGGTTATTGTGAGCTCCTGTGTGTTCCTGCGTGTTCCTGTGTGTTCCTGCGTGTTCCAGTGTGTTTCTGTGTGTTCCTGTGTGTTCTGTTTGCTCCTGTGTGTTCTGTTTGTTCCTGTGTGTTCTGTGTGTTCTGTGTGCTCCTCTGTGCTCATGTGTGCTCCTGTGTGCTCCTGTGTGTTCTGTGTGTTCCTGTGTGTTCTGTGTGCTCCTCTGTGCTCATGTGTGCTCCTGTGTGTTCCTGTGTGTTCTGTGTTTTCTGTGTGTTCTGTGTGTTCTGTGTGTTCCTGTGTGCTCCTCTGTGCTCCTGTGTGCTCTTGTGTGTTATTGTGACCTCCTGTGTGTTCTGTGTTTTCCTGTGTACTCTGTGTGCTCCTGTGAGCTCCTGTGAGCTCCTGTGTGTTCTATGTTGTGTGTTTTCCTGTGTCCTCCCATGTGTTCTGTGTGTTCTGTGTGTCGTGTGTTCTGTGTGTTCCTGTGTGTTCCTGTTTGCTCCTGTTTGCTCCTGTGTGTTCCTGGGCACGTGAGGCTTGCCATGGTTCCCCTGCTGTCTTGTGGTCACCAACACACACACATCCACAGTAACAGAGTCACAGAATCCCAGAATCACTGGGGTTGGAAAAGAGCTCCAAGGCTGCCAAGTCCTTCATGTGCCCCATCCCCACCCTGTCCCCAGCCCAGAGCTCTGAGTGCCACCTCCAGCCCTTCCTTGGACCCCTCCAGGGATGGGTACTCCAAACCTCCCTGGGCAATTCCAATGCCTGAGCCCCCTTTCCATGGGGAAATTCCTGCTGCTGCCCACCCTGAGCCTGCCCTGGCCCAGCCTGAGGCCGTTCCCTCTCCTCCTGTCCCTGTTCCCTGGGAGCAGAGCCCGACCCCCCCCGGCTGTCCCCTCCTGTCAGGAGCTGTGCAGAGCCACAGGGTCCCCCCGACCCTCCTTTTCTCCAGGCTGAGCCCCTTCCCAGCTCCCTCAGCCCCTCCTGGGGCTCCAGCCCCTTCTCCAGCTCTGTTCCCTTCTCTGGATGTATTCCAGAACCTCAGTGTCTTGTCATGAGGGGCCCAGAACTGATCCCAAGACTCGAGGTGTGGCCTCAGCAGTGCAGTCCCTGTGTGCCCAACACACACAAGTGCCCTGTGTCAGAGCACTGCCAGGGCACAGCGTCAGGAAATGGCATTTGCCCCACTGGAAGGGCACCAGCTTCCCTCTTGGGTGCTAGGTTTATGGTTGGAATTGATGATCTCCAAGGTCTTTTCCAGTCTGAATTCTGTTGCTCTCTGCAGTCTGGGCTCAGAGCTGTTCAGAGGCATCCTGAGCAATGCCATGGCAGGGAGGTGCTGGGTGTGCTCCTGCAGAGATATCCATCTCACCTGAAGGCCATGGCACGTAAAACGGATCCTTGTGGGCATTAACTCCTCTTCCTACATCAACCTCAGAGGGAGGAACCTAAAACAAGCTCCTAATGTCTGCTTCTGAGCTGCCAGCATGTGGCTGGATCTGTGTTTTGGCCTCACAGATGTGTTGCTAAGGAGAGAGGATGACTCCTGCACACCTAATGGACATTCAGGGCCTGAGGAGATCCTGTTTGTGCAGAACAAAAGGTCAGGCAAAACCTTGGCAAGATGAAGTTTTCCAGCTCCTCTGCAGAGGTCTGGGGCATGGCCATGTGTACACCCAGCCAAAGGAATCTTGCACTGGAGAGGCTCTCTCTGATGGGCATGGCTGTCTTTAGGATGTTTAAAGACCAAACCTGAAGGAGAAGATAGAAATTAATTCTCCTCAGGCTGAGAGTTAGGCAGGAAAGGAGAGCTCAGCATAGGTGAGAACGCACCAGAGCTGTGCTGTGCCAGCCCTGTGCCCCTGTGCCAGTCTGGCCTCTCCAGTGCTGGTCACCTCCGGGTGTTGGATCTCTGCTCTGGTGCTTGGCTGTGCAGTTCCCAGCCTTGGATCTGGGGAGCAGGAGGCTATCACCAGGCCTTGTGCTTAATAGTCTCAACGATGAAATCAATATAATTTGTGTTTTTCTTCCTGAATGCAATGGCTTTTTGAGACCAGTTAGAGTTTTGGCCTTACACTGTCCCACGGAAATGAGTTTTCATGATGAATTACAAGTTGTGTGAAAAAGTGCTTCCTCTTGTTTGTTTTAAATCTGCTACCTGACAATTCCATGCTGTTCCTGAACAGACAGAAGCAGAAACTGACTCCCAGAGAGCTCCAGGCTGTGCTACACTGCCCCATCACCCCACTCTGATGCCTCCTGATGAAGCCCAAAAGCCCTTGTCTATTTTATGGCTCCTGTGGGCACCACTAAATGCCCGTGCTCAGCCCTTTTCTGGTTTTCTGAACTCTCCTGAGGATGAGGAGACAGGAGTGCACGTACCAGCCAGCTCGGGTGTGGGGATGCTGTGGACTTACCACAGCAGAGCTGCATTTTCTGGTTTGTTCCCAGTTCCTCTCCTCATCATTCCCAAAACCTGATTCCACTTCTCGCCCCCTGCAGAGCCGATGTTTTCCATGAGCTCGCCCAAGAGCCCCGGATTTCTTTCCCCAGCGGTAATGGCTAATTCAGAGCCCCGTGCTCAGTTAGCAGGGAGTCCAACCGCTGCATGTTTTTCATTCTGTTCCAGTTTGGGCTTGGCTGGGACAGAAGGTATTCCAGCTCCAGGCCAGGCTACCACCAGCTCATTACCTGTTTGTGTGCAAAGCCAGCCTGGGGTCACACGAGGTGCCCACAGCACCAGCCCTCCAGTCGCCCCCCTCTCCCTGGCACCTCTCCGATCCCAGCTTTCCCTGTGTCCCTGCCAAGCTGCCAGGGAGCTGCCTGGCTGTGCTCTGCCATGCCTCGCCAGCGGGGCTGGGGACAGGAGCAGTGACACGCAGTGACACAGACCAGAGGGGCATGGCAGGGAAAGGGGAGATCCACAGGGTTTACTGGGAACAGCATTTAAGTCCTTCACTACGGAAAAAAGGGGAATCACACCGTGCCTGGCTGGCCAAAGACAGAGCAGAGCTCAGCAAGGAGGGGCAGGAAGCTCCCACACCAGGTAGAGCCCATGGAGGTGTCACAGGAACGGTGGCATTGAGGTGGGAAGGGTGGGAGCTGCGGATCCCTGGGGCTGTGAGTGCCAGTGCCTCACTGTGGGGTGCTGGCTTTCAGGCCAACCATCTCCCCACATGGTTCATTATCCAGCTCCAGTTGATGCTCAAGAGCATCTCCAGGTCAGAATTTCTGTCAGAAGTGCCATTGATCCTGCTGATTGCCTGGCTGTGGGATTTGTGTACACCATGGGCACGGTGTGGGACACTTCCTTCCCCCTCCCACCGAGCAGCACTTTGGCTCTTGAGCTCTTGCACTGCAACATTCACCTTCTGTATTTCCCTACACAGATCTGAACCAGGGGCAATTTCTGAGGAGCTTTCTGATATTTATCCTTTGAGAAATGTTTTAATATTGGCTTTTATGCTTTTAGCAAGTTTTTCCTAAAAATATTTTTGGCCTGTCCTTACGAGTATTACATCTCACAGACATACTTTGTGCTCCATTCTATCTTCCTTCTTTGGAAATTTTTTCAATTTTGATGAATCTCTCATTCTTCTTGTAACTTCTTTCACTACTAAAGTATGGCAGATTTTTTTTTTCTGGGTATTTTAGCACATTCTAGATTAGTTGTATATATTTATTCCAAGCCTCTAATACTTTGTCTTTAAACAGTTTTTATGCCTTCTGTAAATATTTTACCCTTTTAGCTTTTCTTTTGAATTCCTTTTCAACTACTTTTGTATTTTTGTCTTGTTCCCATTCTTAAAATTAGACTTTGGGTTATATTTTGTTTCTTTTTCTTCTCTTTTCTCTTTCAGTCCTAAAAGGACTTGGCTCTTTGGGTGAAGTTCTCTTTGGTCACAGGCCCAGCAGGGTACAACAGAGGGTGACTGCAGAAGTCTTAGAGATTCTGGGGTCCAGCAGATCCACCGTGAGAGACGGAGCCAGAAAGTCCCTGCAAAGCTTCTCTGACAAGAGCTCAAACATGCGTGAGAGGAAAAGAAACTTAGGTGTCTTAGAAACTCTCAGCCTTAATTAAGGAGTTGCTCCAGACTTGAGCAAGTGGGACAATGAGCACCCCCAGCCCCCAGAGAAATGCAGCCCGCGCTGCCAGGGGAGCTCTCCTGGCACACACCGGCCCCAGACAAAGCTTCCACAGCTGGGAGGGGACGTCCAGCCAGGCAGGAGGACAGCAGAGCCTGAGCCTGCTTTCCAGAGCCTCAGGAAAGCTGAGAGGTGCCAGCAAACAGCATCTCCCCCACCACGGAGCACGGCCACCCAACCTGGGAAGAGCAGGTCCCCTGGGGCCGCTAGCAGCACGAGAGGCAGCCTCGCAGCCCATTCCCAGAGCCTGCCACAGCAAACCTTAGAATAGATACCCTGGAGGATCCCAGAACAGGCTTATCCACCCCCTCAGCCAGCTCTGCTCAGCTCAGCTCAGCTCTGAGAAACATCGGGCTGCCGAGTCCCAGAGCTGCTCCGTGGGAATGAGGAGCAGCAGCCTGGCAGGGCCGGGCTGGACATCGCACCCTTGGTATTTCTTCCTGCCAGGGATTGCAGCTAAGCCCAGCCACTGCCAGGTTTTGCTCCAGCTGCCTGTCTGTCTGTCTACACGTCTGTCCACATGCCTGTCTGTCCACATGAACACTGAGGATGAGGCTGGTGAGATGCCTGGACAGGTGGTTGCTTTAGTAAATTTTATTAGTAAATAAAAGTTCCTCTGGGCTGGACTTTGACCACTGCAGTGACATGGTTTGTGTCTACACATGAAAGCTTCAACACTCTCTTTCTCTCAAAACTCTTCTGTCCCACACATTGGGAAGTGCCCCTGACCCATGACTGCCCAGAAAGGGGCCCAGAGTGCCAGGGCCACGCTGGGGGACAGCCAGAGACACACAGTGGGTGCCTGCAGCTCCATGGACACACAATGGGTGCCTGCAGCTCCATGGAAACACACTGGGTGCCTGCAGCTCCAGGGACACACACACTGGGTGGCTGGAGCTCCATGGACACACACACTGGTGCCTGCAGCTCCATGGACACACACTGGGTGCCTGCAGCTCCAGGGACACACACACTGGCTGGCTGGAGCTCCATGGACACACAGTGGGTGCCTGCAGCTCCAGGGACACACACAATGGGTGGCTGGAGCTCCATGGACACACACACTGGTGCCTGCAGCTCCATGGACACACACTGGGTGCCTGCAGCTCCAGGGACACACACACTGGCTGGCTGGAGCTCCATGGACACACACCGGGTGCCTGCAGCTCCATGGACACACACAATGGGTGGCTGGAGCTCCATGGACACACAGTGGGTGCCTGCAGCTCCATGGACACACACAATGGGTGGCTGGAGCTCCATGGACACACAGTGGGTGCCTGCAGCTCCAGGGACACACACTGGGTGCCTGCAGCTCAGCACCTGGGCCCTTACCTGCCCAGCAGACAGCCAGAGCTTGGGTGACTCTGGCAGGGACATCCTGCAGGATCCCACATCCCATGCCAGGACACCTCACCATGCACAGGCTGCTAAAAGCCAGGATGTCCTGCTCTTATGTTTGCTAGAAACGGTGTCACCAAGCTGGCAGCTCCCAGGAGCTTTACCCAGAGCAAAGAAAAAGAACTTCAGGGCTTTGCAGCTCTGGATTATGGACACAAGCTTTTGGAAGAGGGCCTGGATCTTGTCCCCTTGGCTCAAAGGCTGGAAATTCTCAGCTATAAGGGCCTAATCTCCCTGACACATCCCATCTGCATTTCCAGCTCAGGTACCACAGGCTGAGAGAGCTGGGGGTGTCCAGCCTGGAGAAAAGAAGGCTCCACGGAGAGCTCAGAGCCCCTTCCAGTGCCTAAAGGGGCTACAGGAGAGCTAGAAAGGGACTTGGGATAAGGGATGGAAGGACAGGACACAGGGAATGGCTCCCACTGCCAGAGGGCAGGGATGGATGGGATATTGAGAATCAGGAACTGTTCCCTGTGAGGGTGGGCAGGCCCTGGCACAGGTGCCCAGAGCAGCTGTGGCTGCCCCTGGATCCCTGGCAGTGCCCAAGGCCAGGCTGGACAGGGCTTGGAGCAGCCTGGGACAGTGGGAGGTGTCCCTTCCCGGGTATGAGAAAGGTCCCTTCCAACCCATGCCATTTTGTGATTCCATGATCCATGATCAGGATCCCATGGGTCAGGCTGTGCTCCCTGCCACCCCCGGGACTCTGTTCTGCTGCCCAGCACGCAGAGCCTGGTCCCTCCATGGCAGGGGAGACCTCAGCTCCCTCCCGTCCCTGCTGCCACCACCTCAGCAGTGTGACAGCCACTGCCAGGAGAGCAAAGTGGACATGCCATCCGGCCTGTAAACAGCCACCCTGAAAATTTTTCCATTTTCTCGAAATGTTATGGTTTTGGAGAAGGTTTGCCCTTTCTTTTATTTGTTTGGGTATTTGCCTTTGGAATTTTTTGTAGCTTTTTCTCACAGCTCTTGGGGGAACAACGTTGATGTTTAGTGTTGGTGAGCAGGGTGACGCGAGAGTTTCAAAACACAAGCAGTCAAAATCTATTTCACCCTTATTAATAATAACAACAACAGCAATTAGCAATATAAAGGACTGGCAGTGCTGTCTCAGTAGGAAATACAAGCAAGCACCTCTCTGCATGTTTGCTATTTGCTGCATATTTGCAATTAGTTCTTGTCTGCAAATGGCAAAGTGCACTGTTTATGGTTTTACTGCAGCATCCAAGTGCTTTATATGCTTATTTTTCATAACAAAATTACTTTGCCCATAAATCAGGCTAAACTCACAGGCAGCTTTGACCCCTCGCCTCAACCTTTTGCTGTAGATCAGCTGTTCATAAAATGTGTGCCCAGATTCGGTGTCCAGGGCTGCATGAAGAATAAAATATTTGGGAAACACAATTTGCATCACAACTCTCTAAGTAAGTATTTGGCTTCCTGGAAATGATGACTCATGGTTGGGATGTGCAGAAATGTACCAACAACATAACCTTTGGATCCTCTGCTGCCAGACAGAGCCGTGCAAAGCCGGGCTCTGCGCTGCCCAGATGGCTGGCACAGCAGCCCGTATATATAGCATCACTTCAGACTCTGCCTTTTTAGCAATGTGTGGGAAAGATAAAAAAGGGCAGAACGTGACACCGAGGTCAGGCAGCTCCCAGAGCCACGCTTTATTGGCCCATGTCTGATCAGCCTCTTCCTCTGCCACCCTGATGGTTTAATAAGCAACAGATTCTGGAATGAGCCCCGTGTCCTGGCATATTTTACAGGATCTTTCCAGCGTAGCTGTATTAGGTATGAAGAGCTTTACCAAGAAACCTTTGCAGTGTGGGTCTAGTCCCTGGCAAGGTGAAGCAGCTGCACTGTTACTGCTCAGAAATGTATATAAAATTGTCACTGGAGAAGCCTCGTGTATTTCCTGACCCTGGCAGTTACAAGCAAAGGGTGAGATTTCCAAACAGCCCCCTGGCAAGTGGCACCGGCCAGGAGGGGACCGTGCCAAGCTCTGCCAGCCACCAGACGTGTGTGAGGCCACCCTGCTCAGAGCCACCTCAGGCCCTCGGTGCCCTTCACCCGGGCTCTGCAGATGTGAGCCTGGGCACAAAACAAACCAGAGCAAACTCCATTCCCCTGCAGGCCGCGTGAGCTCAGCTTTCTGCCACTGTTATCCTCATTCTGCAGGAAAACACTGCTCTGCAAAACCAAAATCACAGTTTTCCAAGGGGATTTTTTTTCTTTTTTATTTCCTGGTAATTCTGTTTGGGATTAACCCTACATCTGTCTCAGCTGCTGCACTGCATCTTTGGTGTTCTGGTCTGCCCAGTCAGCTGGGCTCATTGCCCATGGTGGGCCATGGCTTTGCTGGCCCCACGCTGGGCTTCTCCCTGGGGCTCCCCTGATGGGGGAAACACTCCTGGAGCAGCTCTGTGTCAGGAACAAGAGATGCATTGGACTTTTTCGGTCTTCAGCTTCTTGGTTTTTTGTTATCTTATCAAAACTTCATTATGCTGTCTGCACCAGACCTTGCATGCAGGAAAACGGCACAAAAATGGCCCCAGATGTACAGTTTCAAGGTCTTTTAAGGCTGAACTAAAACCAAACTACCCAATTAAGAAATGACACCTAGATTACTTTCCCTTTTAACCCAATAACTGATCCCTCAAGACCTGCAATGACAACTTTTCTGTCCAGTTGCAAGATACCACCCAAACCCATGAAGAAGAAGGGAGAAGAAGGTGAAAAAGAACAACTTGCTTCCACCCTAAAGCCTCCATCTTGCTTCATATCTATTACTATATTCTAAAAACCTAAACTCTAAGTTTTCCACCCTGTGATATTGCACACTTCTAACCAACTCCACACGTGTAATCCCAGTGCTCTCAATCAATTTTGGAAGTCTTCTCCACAGCCCCAGGTCAAATGCAGTGCTCTCTTGTGGGTCTGTGCCTTTAAGCACAGAAAGTTTAAAATTCTCAGCAGCCAGGATTGCAGCAGTGGGCTTGAGCCACTGAGCAGAGGGGAGGAGCCTCAGGGCAGTCGTGTGGCCACTGAGCCGAGCAGGGCAGAGCCCTCTGGCCAGCGAGCCCATGGCTCTGTGACAATCACCCAGTTTTCTCAGACTGAGGCAGACAAAGGAGAGGGATAAGAGCTTCCTTCAGCCCAGCAGCCTTCTGCCCAGCTCCAGCTGCCCCAGGAGGATGTCTCAACACCACGAGGGGAGCAGCAGCCCCCCTGCAGTCCTCGAGGGACGTTGGGACAATCCTGGCTCATGTACACTTTTTGTTTGTCTCTCTGGATATCTGCAAGCCTCAAGTGATGTCCAGTGCAAGCAATCTGCCCCAGGCTGCGTTACCTGAAACAACCCCAGGCCAACAGATAAAACACGGAGCACAGAGCAATCCAATGGAAATCCCAGAACCACCGAGGCTGGAAAAGCCCTCCAAGATCACCAAGTCCAGCCTTTTCCTGATTCCCACCCCTTCCCCAGCCCACAGCACTGAGTGCCACCTCCAGCCCTCCCCTGGACACTCCAGGGGTGGGCACTCCAAACCTCCCTGGGCAGCCCCCTCTAATGCCTGACCATCTCTCCAGGAAGAAATTCTTCCTGAACTGAAGGACACTGTGAGGAGCAGAGCACCACTAGATACCACATAGATTTTCTGGACTTCATCTAGATGCCAAATGCAGGAAGGCTTTGCACCTTGTCCCTGCAGACCTCTCTGCTCCATACCTCAGGTCCCAAACACCTGCACCTGCCTTGCAGCAGCTGGCACAGAGGCCAGGAATGCACGGGGGAGTCTGCAGAGCTCACAGCCTGGGGTGCACACCCTGAGGGCACAGCAAAACCCCACCTGGCTGCTGTCCCCATCCCATTTCAGGTGTTGGGCACATCCCAGCTGTGGAGGCTGCTGTCCCTGTCCCATTTCAGGTGCTGGCCATGTCCCAGCTGTGGGGACACAGGGATGCTGCCATGCAGGGCCCTGCCCTGCAGCCTCCCTGGGCTGCGGCGCGTGCAGCGTGTGCTGCAGATGGATTGCACAGCTGTGGGGATGTGGGAAGCAGCTGCTGCCTCACACTTGTCAGCAAGGAGAGCTGAGGGATCTCCTCTCAGCTGCCTGCCCCAGCACTCTGCAGGGTTCTCGACGGGGATGCTCCCTCTGCTCCATTAGGGAACGCAGGGCAGTGGGAATCTGCCTGAGTTTCTGTGCTGGCAGTGCCACACAGCGCTGTCACCCATCCAGGGATGTCACCCAGGCTCTGCCCAGGCTGTGAGAGGGAGGGGAGATGAACACGGACATCTGGGTCTCGGGGCGGGGGATTCCTGCAGGGTGTTTTCTGGGAAGACTGAGCCCTTTCAACATCCTTGATGATCCCATGTGCTGGCAGCCACGAACACAAGCCCCATGTCCTGGCAGTGCCAGCTTGCCAATATCAAGGACTGCCATGGTACAGCACTTCTAAGCAGGGCAACTCCAGCAGTGGCCAGAGCTTCACCGGGCTCCCTCCCGTCCTGCCAGCAGTCCCGGCTGAGGAGGGTGAGGGTCCCTTTGCCAGCCTTCCTCCTGCTTGGCCCCGCCTGTCCCTCTCGGCAGGCAGGGAGCCAGAGCACCATCACCTCCAGCAGGCAGCTTTACTGGCTGACACTATAAATGTTCTGTGCTCTCATGGATTTGATGCTGTTTTTATGAACTTGGAGCTCAGTGTGGCTGTTTAGTTTGAGATGAGCGAGGAATGTATTAATAGTTGGGTAAAGCACACTCCGAGCTTCTAATCTGACCGGGCTGTTTGCTTTAGGGAAAAAACACTTCACTTTTTCCATTCATTACTATTCCTTGTTAGTGGCTGCAGCACCCGCCCCCAGCACACCGGGGGCTGCTTTAACCCCTCTCCCACTGCACCCCAGCCACCCACGCTGTCCCACAGAGAGGAGAGCGCTTGGCACAGCCACACAGAGGCTTTTGTCCCCTCAGACCATGCTGAAACCCATGGGCACAAACCCTAGTGCCAGGCTCAGCCAGACCCGTGGAGTGGCCATGGCACCTCGCAGAGGTGGGCACTGCCCCCATGGAGCCCAGCAGTGGCATCAGCAGTGGGGTGTCACCACAGCCCACCCAGCACCCTGGCACAGGGGGACAACACTGCCCTAGCAGCCGTGCCCACCCGCTGGTGGCCAGTCCTAGCCAGAGCGTGGCTATCACGGCCTGGCAGCTGCCCCATGAAGAGGAGCAGTCACCAAAGAGTCTGGTTTGAATTTGAGGGGACACCTCGTGTGCCGGGACTTGTCCTGCTGCCTGCCAAGCCCACTGATTTACACCCAGATGAGGATCTCGGCGGCGTCCTGCAAAGTCTCTTATCCAACATGAACTTTCCATAAGCAAGGCTCTATTTTTAACTCTGCCAGGCCTAGCAGAGGGGTTGTCTCGCAGGGAGAGGGGCAAGGAAGTCATTGCACAGCCTGCAGCTGGGCAGGGTGAGCCCAGGGAGCTGAGAGTTTGTCAGGGGGCAGCAGGTTCCCCCAAAAACCCCGAAGCTCTGGTGTCCTGGCAGACCCTAGAAGACCTTTTGGGTTTGGATGGTGGGGTAGATGTGGGCACAGGCAGCGTGGTGCCCTCCTGCTGACCACCACAGAGGGGAGATCCCACGGCAGAGCTTTGTGTCCAGCCCAGGGCAAGCAGGGCAGGGCAGGGCCATGTGGGGTCTCACCTCCTGTCCCCACGTGCATGAGGGACACAATGGCTTGAACCCACCACTGATGACACAGAGAGTGCCAGTGAGGGGTACAGAGGTGCCTCCCCCACCCCAGCGTCCACCCTAAGCCTGGATTCAGCTGAAGGACACAGCCCTGGCACCAGCAGAGGGCATGGGAAGGTATCTGCATCTTCCAGCCCAGGTAGGGCCGGAGCTCAGCCACCACCAGCAGCGGCCACCGCAGCTCCCTGGCGCTGCTGTTTGTTGTGGGGCTTGGAAAGAGGAGTGCAGAGGTCCCAGGAGCCAGGCAGGGCACTGTAAATCAGGACAGAGCTTGCCACCGAGCCTCTTCCAGAGGAGAGCAGCCCACACCAGCCAGGAGAGTGGAATGGCCATTCCTGTGTCAGCTGCCAGGGCGGGGTGGAGGAGAACTCTGGACAGAGATCACACCTTCTCCCCAGGTAATGAAACCCCTCCAAACTCCTCCCTGGCACAGAAACGCCAAAACCCCACAGGAGGGGAATGCAGGGACTGCATAGACCCTCTCTGCAGGGTGGCAGGAGGAGTAGTGGAGCCCCTTGGCTCCTCCCCAGGGCACTGCAGCCTGTGCAGCTCATCTCCCCCAGACCCAAATCCTCTCCCCTGCTCTGTATACTCTCGCTCTGTACCACTGACTGATCACCAGACAGATCCCTCTGCAGCAAACTTTCCTTTTCCATGCATGCCAGATTTTTGCACAGTCCAACCCCACAATTAGCCTCTGCAGCCTGTTCCCAAGCACTCTGTCCCATCCAATTTTAAATTACTCCAGCAATAGAGTGCCGGCTCTGTCCCCTGGGAAACCACTCTGCTCCCATAGATCTCGCTGCCTGGAAGACAGGATTTTGCTGATATGCAGCCCACGTTTTCCTCCAGTTCAATTCACTGTGGGGCTCTCAGCTGTGCTGCCCCAGGCAGTTACATCTCCTCCACTTCCCCGCTTCTCCAAGCATTTGCCTATTTGCAGTGACCTTTCTGGTCAGCTGTTTTTCCCACTTTTAGCTCTTGTGCCCTTTAGGCTTGTCAGCCCCTTATCATTTTGTTTGGCTTTCAGAAGAGATGGGATCTCAGCAGGGCTCTGCAGAGGATTCCTAGGAACGCTTTCCAAATCCTTGTCAGGGCCTTTCTTCTCCAGCTTTTGTTTAGGGAGTGCTGGTCCCTCCTTCTGAGGGGACCTAGTGGTGATGCTCTCACATCTGTAAGGAGGAGGTTTGCACCTTCCCATCTCCTGCTCCAGGCTGTGTTCAGCTTCTTCCTTGCAAAACAAGCCTTGCTTTATTGTGGAGACCGGGAGAATTGAAGATTTAATACTGGCTTTAGCACAACGGGCGTTTGGAAGAGACACTGGTCTGCACACGTGCACAGGTCAATTCAAACTTCCCCTGCCCTAATTTACAGTGGGGATTAATGACTTATGTTCTGGCAAATCAGAGCACCAATAAATCAGACTGCGAGAAGGCAAGCACGAGAACACCATCAGAAACATCAACACTGAGAAGTTTCTTCTGATTCTCATTAAATGGATGTCTAAAAGTCTCAACATTTACTCAACATGGGTAAAAATGTGAAAAAGAAACTTCCATATTGTCTGATTACTGTGTAAAAGGTAACAACGTGATGCCTTGTATACAGTGATACCTAATGTCAAACTATAAGGTTAAAAAAAACCCTAAAACAGAAGATTACAGCAAATTAAAGAAACAGCACATTTGCAGTGAAGTGCCTCTAACACTTTATTTGTGCACATAAAGCACACAAATTTCAATTATTCATTTAGACATTTTTGCAACAGCCATGAGCATGGAAACCCAGCCAGTTCTGTGTGCTCTCCACAGCAGCATCCAAGGGAAAATGCTCAACCCAAAACTCAGGCCCCATGATGAGCCTTGAGACCAAGGAGCCTCTGAGCACCCAGCTGGCCACATGGTCCCAAAGCAGAAACTTTTCCTTGCCCTGGACATTTCATGGGAAGAAAAAATACACCTTGAAGGGAGAAGAATTGTGGTGACACTGAAAATCTCAGGCTCATTTCCCAGTATATTTACTTGGAATATATTAACTTGTTATTAATAAATTATATGTATATAACATATTAATAACAAGTATTAATATATATATATTAACTTAATATATATATTAACTTGTTTACAAGAAAAATGAGGGGAACTAGGGGAACCAACCAAGAGAAGTGAAAAAAAAAATTCCAGTTAAATATACTGGATTTTTTTTTTTTTTCACTTCTCTTGGTTGGTTCCCCCAGCTCCTCTCACTTTTCCTGTGAGCAATCAGCCAGGTCTTGGGAGAGGTGAGGAAGGTGAACAGCTGTCATCAGCACCCTGATGTGCTGAGGATGTCTGGGATGCTGGGGGCAGCGCAGGTGTGCAGGGTTTGGCAGGTGCCAGAGCAGGTGCAGGGCCAGGAGCACTCAGAGGTGCTGGCTGAGGTGTCAGCAGCTCCCTGCTCCCCTGGAGTGATGGATATTGCCCTGATAAGCACTTTGCCAGCACCCTGCCTGTCAGGAGGCAGAGAGCCTGGCTCTCACTGCGTTTCTACTGGCACATTTCACCTCTAATTTGGGAAAAAATCTGGCACCCCACCCGTGCAGGGCTGCCAAGGGCTGCTCCAGATAATCTCTGCAAATAGAAGTCTCCGCTGCGCTGATGTCATGGGCAGAATTCCTGCCAAACTCAGCGAGACCCCGGCCAGCCTCTGGCCATCCCAGCACCAGGGGGGTGAGCCTGGCCCATGGTGGGGGACAGCAGTGGCAGGTCTGTTCCCAAGGTGCCTGGGCCAGGGCTGTGCCCGTGTGTGTGGCAGTGGCTGCTGGTGCTGGCTGGAATTTCACCTCAGCTGAACCTTCCAACCCTCTGGGATCGTGGCCCCGCTGATAAACAGCCTGTGGTGAATGACACTGGTGCCACCACCCTTCTTTCCATCCTTTCCATCCTCCTCGTGTCCGGCAATGACACCAGAGACACCAAAGTGCTCCTGCAGTGCTCATGGCGAGATGGCCCCGTGCCCCAGGCCCAGGGAGCTGACGGGGGACCCCAGGGCTGGTGCCATCCCTCCAAGCACAGAGGGATGTTCCTTGGGCACGTGCTCGCTCTCCAGCCAGCCAAGCAGTGCCTGCACAGCCCTTGAGCCTTGGACAGTCACCAAGGAAGGGACCAGGGCCACTCTCAGGTGTGGCTCCAGCAGCCAGAGTTCCCTGCCTGGCTGGACCACTTGGAGAGGGAGGAATGATCTTCCTGTAACCCTGACCTAGGGTTTGGGGTGGCACACTGGAGGAGTTCAGTGCCCACAGCTGCAGCACGCATCCTCTTTAACAGCTTGTGGCATTGTAAACAACCTCTTTAACAGCTCTGTCCTGCTCCACCTGAGCCTTGGCCCCAGCCTCAACCTTCTCCCAAATCCCCTGACTTGTCTCTCATCTCCCAGCCCTGCCAGACCGTCCTGTGGGAGCTGGCCTGGCCCTCAGGAACACACCCTGACACTGTTTCAGAGCCTTTTCTTCATTCTCACAGAAAGTTTTGATTCCCAGGAAGGGATTGATGACCAAAACCTCCAGCTCCTGTGCTGCCCTTGGCCAAGGAGCCTGGTGGGTGAGGCTGGCCAGGGGGACAGCCCTTGGAGGAGGATGGGGATGGGAACAGGGAAGTCCAAGCAGTTGATCTGCCAGGAGATGCACTATGAAGGGCCAAACTTCAGCTTCAGCCCATTCACACTTTGATCAGAAATTGGCAAGATTTAATGGAAAAACAATTATTTCTCTCAGAGCATGTTTTCTTTTCATGCAGGGATTTTTTTCCTGATTTCCTTCAGCTCCCTCCTAAGAAATGAGGTAAGAGCCATGGTCCTGTCTGTCCAGCCTGTTTGTGTGGGACACAATCCAGAGCAGGGCCTGTCTCTCACTGGGGGCTGGTTCACAGGGCTCAGCATGGCTCTGGCTGCACTCACACAGCACCAGCAGCAGCAGCAGCAGCAGAATTCCCTCAGGCAGCTCCTGGATTAAACACAGCCAATGCAGGAATAAACTCTACAGGTGCCTCCAAAACTGACGAATACATTTGCACAAAATAGACACACACAATGCACAAAGTGATAATAAACTAAATAATGAAAAGGAATAATAAAAGGACAATAAAAAGGAATCCCTGGCTATGAGATAAAAGCCATACTGCAAATGGGGTGGATATGCTGCTTCAGATCCCATCTGAGCCATACTAAATAGAGGTAGGGCAAGGAATCGGTGTCTGTGTTGAACAGAGCGGGGAACCCTTGGCAGAATGTCACAGAGTCACTCCAGGCATTTCCAGGCCTTTCTCTGAGCTGGGGGGGCAGACAGCCCCTGGGGCTCCTCGTTGTACAAATGAGAAAATTACCCCCAGATCTGGTCTGCTACTTCCAATAAGGAGACAACTCTGAGCAAAGGCGTTTTTGGCAGACACATAAATGCTGGAGGATGGCTGGTGTGTGGTCTCTGCTTTTGTAACACCAGGGGCTCCCCAGTAAACACTTCCCAGAGAAAACCAAGTTGGTCTCCACGGGGTGGCTGGGTGCTGGGAGGTTCCTGTGCCCCCGGGGCAGTGGAGATGTCCCTTTTGTGGGTATGGGAAGGATGAACATTGCTTGTGGAAGCAATGCCACAAGCACTGGGTTCCTCCTTTCCTCTCTGCACTCCCTGGTGTGGGGTCAGGCCCCTCCAGGCTCTGCTCTTGGCTGGTCTGTGCCCAGGGGCTGAACAGCAGTGCTGTGTCCTTTCCCTTCCCTGGACCTTGCAGGGACCAGGGGCTGGGTTGGGTCACTCTGCTGTCCAGGGAGAGCCAGGGCAGCCCCTTGGGCTGTTCTCAGTCTCTCAGCAATGTCTGAGCCGCCAAATGCCAGCCAGCTGTGAGGGCTGGGCTGGTCCAGGATGCTCCGTGTAGGTGCAGAAGGGCTGGGGTGCAGCCTGGGCACCTCAGACAGCATCCCGGGATGGGGCTGGGTGGACACTGGGAGCTGGAGGAGCAGGGATGAATTTCCCAGGCTGACTCTAGGGGTCATCAGCCCTCAGCTTTTACAAGCAGGGCTCGTCAGCTCCCTTCCTGCAGCCCTCTGGAGGCTGCTGTCCCCACGGGCCACCAAGCACCCAGACAGACGGTGGATAAACAAACCCCGTGCTTTGCAGAAGGACACAAGCCCAAATCCAGGGCTTCCAGCTAGGAAGGGTTTTCCCCACAGCTGCATAATGCAGGCTGGGGCAGGAGGAAACCCCACAGGACTTCTGCTCAGGGCACAGAAAGCAGCTCTGAGAGGAGCCAGTGGGACAGGCGTGGGACCAGAGCCTGCATCTGGGTGATGGTGACCCCGTCCTGGCAGCTGGAAGGGGTGGATGGTCATGTGCCGGGTCAGAATCCCAGAATCCCAGAATCACTGAGGTTGGAAATTACCTCCAGGACCATCCAGTCCAAGCTGTGCCCCATCCCCACCTTGTCCCCAGCCCAGAGCACTGAGTGCCAACTCCAGGAATTCCTTGGACACCTCTAGGGATGGGCACTCCCTGAGCAGCCCCTTGCAATGCCTGGCCACCCTTTCAGGGAAGAAATTCTTCCTGAGACCCATCCTGAGCCTCCCCTGGCACACCTGAGGCCACCAGGAGCTGACAATTTATTCTGCCCCCAGAGCTGCTGCTTCAGCAGGTGAGGTGTGGGAACCCAGGACATCCCTCTGGCTGCCCTGGCTGGCTCCAGACCCTGGCAGGGGGCTCGGAGACCTTGGCACCAAGTCAAAAACACCTGTGGCTTCCATTTTAGCCCGTGGGAAAAGCTGCCAACTCTGTATGAGGAATGACAAGCCACAAGGGTTTGAGTAGTGTGGTAGTTGAATTAACACAGGGTGAAAAAGTAGAATTTTGGGGTTTTTAGAATGGGGTTCAGGGGTACAAGATGGAGGGATTTGGGTGTGTCCTGACCTTCTTCTCCTTCTCCTTGCCCTCCATGTGTTGCTGTGATGGTGACACTTTTCTGTTGGTTTAAGGTGCAGACACACTGTCCAACATAAATGACAGATATTGGCACGTTATTGTAAACACGGCACACGGAGTTTTGGGTATAAAATGTGAACACCGCCCTGAGGGCAGACAGAATGCCATGGCCGACCTGCTGGACAGAGCTCAGCAGGGCAGAGAGAGAATGTTCTAGATAAGGGAAAATAAACAACCCTGAGAAGCCGACCCGGCACATTCAGACTCCTTCTTTGGCTGCACGGGCTGGGAAACGAGGACTTTTACAATCTTGGGGTCATCCTGACACCCAGACCCCGAGAATGGGGGATTGCTGAGAGCATCAGCACTGACCCATGGGGCCCCTCTGCCCATGCAGCCCCCTCCCAGCTCAGCTCCATGCACAGCACATGAGGTGCACACACTTGTATCTTGAGCTGGCAGGATCATAATCCCAATCCAAAGAAAATTACGTCCTTTGGAGATTGGATTTTGTCTCTAATCAGGATGAAAACAACAAGTTTTCAACTGGCCAGTCTCATGTAATTTGAAGAATGGCACTAGAGCCAACTGAAGTAATTCAGTTTGGATATTTTTTTGTTTTACTTCTTATTTTTATGAGGTATACTGGAATAATAAAGTCAGTAGGATACAGAAACAGAAAGTCAAAACAAAAAATCAGGGCATTTCACCAGCTAATGCAAAAGCCAAATATCTTGACATCAGCAGAATGTTTCATTTCAATGTTTTTTCTAAACAGATTTAGACTATGGAAAGTTTCCATTGAGATGAATTGGCAGGAAGGTGTGACCAGCTTTCCTGGCGGGGCTGTGCACAGAGGAATGGGGCACAGCCCACCTCACACGGGCACCCTCCTGCCTCCTCCAGGATGTGCCTGAGGTTCAGCCCCTGCAAATCCCTGCGTGCCTGTGATGGAGCTGAACCTGAGCTCGCTGTGAGCTCTGTGCCTGGCACTGGGGGCAGTGTGCTGGGTATGGAGCCACCAAACCATGAAACACCTGCAGCAAAGTGCAGACTTTATTTAAAGCCCTGTGTGCCAAAGATCTGTGAGCATGAGAGAAGCTTCTCTAAAACTCTGTGAGTTTCTTGGTTTCTGGATTTCAAAGAATGGCTCAGAATCACACCTGAAAGGGCTCCTTCAGGACACCTGCCCCATGGCACAATCATGCCTCCAGATTGGGTCTGGTTCCAGCAAACCCTTGCTCCTGGCAGCATTTTCCCACTCCTGAACTCCCTGAAATAAAGGTCACTCAGGGTCACTCAGGGCTGGAGCATCCTCCCAGGGAGTTTTCTCCTGCTGTCTGCCAGGCCCTGCCCGTGGAAGGCCCTGCTGTCAGTCTGGGCCACAGAATGAGCCCGTGGGCTTTGCAGCTTGCTCCCTGCCAAACCAGTGCTCCCAGTCTGAGCTGGACCCGAGGCTGGGTGGACTCCCAGGATGGGCTGTGGGGTCAGCCAGAATGGAGACTGGTGGGTTTAGATGGCCCTGTTGGGTGGCAACCTCTGTTCTGCCTGAGTGGCAACCAGCCAGCCCCCCTGGCATGGCAGAGAGTCCCCAGATGTCACACAAAGCTGGAGAAGGCCAGAGCTCCCATTTCCATCCTCCAAGGAGGAGGCAGCCGTGTCCCCTGAGGCACAGACATGTGGCCTTGGCCTTCTGCTGGCTGGTGCTGCCTCAGCAAGGGCAGCAGGGCTGCTGTGGCACATCCCTGCCCTGCCCCACACTGAGCTCTGGGGCAGAGGAAGGGTGTGCGTGCTTCTCAAGCCCTGGAGATCCTGCTGTGGGCATGGAGCACCTCTCCTGTGAGGGAAGGCTGGCAGAGCTGGGATTGTTCAGACTGGAGGAGTTCCAAGGTGACCTAATTGTGGCCTTCCAGTGCCTGAAGGGCTACAAGAAGTGTGGGGAGACACTGCTGATGAGGGATGGAGTGACAGGACACAGGGAATGGCTTCCCACTGCCACAGGGCAGGGTTAGGTGGGATGTTAGGAAGAAATCCTTCCCTGTGAGGGTGGGAGGCCCTGGCACAGGGTGCCCAGAGCAGCTGTGGCTGCCCCTGGATCCCTGGCAGTGTCCAAAGCCAGGCTGGACAGGGCTTGGAGCAGCCTGGGACAGTGCAAGGTGTCCCTGCCATGGCACTGGATGAAATTTAAGGTCCCTTCCGAGCCAACCCATTCTATGATCTACCTGCCAGCCCAGGTGACCCCAACCACTGGGAGTGGCTGCAGTACCAGCTCCCCTGAGCTCAGCTGAGCTCCCAGGCTGGAAACAGCAGTTCCCCAGGAAGGGATGAGCCTCCCCAGAGCTGCAAGGCTGTGCCAGTGCTTGTTGCAAACATCACACGAGGAGCTGAGCTCTCTGAGCATGACCTTGGCTGCCAAGCCAGCAGCAGCCGGCCCTGGCCGCAGTGCTGGGCAGGAAGATCCTCACCATTCCAACAAAACCTCTGCAAGCATCAGAAAATGTTCCCACCCCACACCAGGATCAACCCAAAAACTTGAGAAATTTCCGTGAAAAACCAATGACATTCCCAAATGGATTGCCATGGCACAAGACCAGCTGGGCTGTGGGAAGGAGGACCAAGGTCTTCTCCAGTGCTGGCAGAGGGGGGACTTGCCTGGAAGTGTCCCAGACCCCAGCTGAGCTCTAGACCAGCGTGTTTGTACGGCCTGTCCCGCTGCAACTTTCCACAGCATAAATAAAGGAATAATCACTTGAACCTGAGCCCGGGTCAGTACCTTAACGAGCAGACTGCAATCCAACTTTCCCTTTGGCTTAATTAATATTAATTAAGCAGACACAATTGAGCAGCCCCAGCAGGACAGGAAAGGCATGTGCTGGTCCTGGGGTGTGCCCAGTGCTGTGCTCCCCTGGCTCACAGGGGCTGGGTTTGGGTGTCTGCTTTGCTGTCCCCCTCCAGCTGTGACCCGACCAGGAGCTGATGGGCCACTGCAGGGTGGTCTGCCCCTGCCTGCAGGAGACAATCCCTGACAATCCCTTCCCAACACCCCTGACCTTCTCAGATAAGACTTTAACTCAAACTGCTGCATTCCTGTGTGACATTTTCCTCTTGGTTAACCAAGAGTTCATTTTTTCCTCCAATGAAACTCCATTGTGATGGAAAATTCTGATGCAGAGGTGAAGCTGCTGCTCGCCTCAGTGCCGTGCCTGCTGGCTGCTGCTCTGCTGAATCCCCAGGGTGGGTGGGCACGACAGCCTTGCCTGGCTTTGGCACACATGGACAGACAGCTCTTTATCTCCTGCACCAGCCAGGCTGATTCCAGGAGAGTCAGACACCAGAGACCTCGTTCTGCTGTGCAGCAGGCAGGTGGATTCACGTGGGGGACGTGGCCCAGGGCAGGGGAAGTGACTCTCCATGGTGGTTGCCCCTGCAGCCTGGCAGTGTCCTGGCACAGCTGGGAGCAGAAGGATGTGCTCCCAGGATGGGAAGGGGTTTGGGGAGCAGGGATGCGCTGCTGCTCTCACGCTGGGGAGAGCTCAGCCTCCCAGGAACAGCCATGCCAAGAGTGCATGATGCTCTCCAGATGCTCCCTCTTCTGCTCACAAAGGCAGAGATTGACACAATAAACAAACAATTTGTAAAATTCTTTAGTGAGGGCAAAAAACCCCACATTAACTGGAAACATCGATACCCCCTGAAAGAGTGCAGGAGGGGGGAGCATTCCCAGGACCTGATGTTATAGCAGTGGGTATAGAAATGGAAACATGCACAGCCCTGGATCTGCAGGCAGGGCAATTCACCAGAGAATAGCAAGCTGCCAGTCCCCAGTCCTCAGACAATGTTTTGCCTTGTTCAGCAGAGGGGACACTGATGTGTCTGCACGTGCCTGGGGAGCTGGGGGTCTGTGCAGGGGGGCACTGACACCCTCCTCACCCACACCCCACACTGCTGGGCTGAGCTTCTCCTCACAGACCCTTCCCCTGCTCCAAGCAGCTCCAGGTGGTGTAGGCACCATCACCACCTCGTGAGAAGGTTCTGATCACTCACTTTGGTCTTAGCAGACTTTATTTAAAACCCTGTGTGCCAAAGATCTGTGAGCAAGAGAGAAGCTTCTCTAAAACTCTGTAAGTTTCTTGGTTTCTGGATTTCAAAGAATGGCTCAGAATCACACCTGAAAGGGCTCCTTCGGGACACCTGCCCCACGGCACCATCATGCCTCCAGACTGGGTCTGGTTCCAGCAAACCCTTGCTCCTGGCAGCATTTTCCTACTCATGAACTCCCTGAAATAAAGGGTTAATCAAGGAGCACAGTCTAGCTTGTGAGGGTCTGGCTTCCGGGGAGAATCTGACCCGGACCCCGCCGGACCCACAGCAGCGGGTTCTGGGTGTTGGTATCGTGACAGTGTGACTGTGGTTCACAGTTCATCTGCCCCGAGGACTGCCCAAGGCCAGCATGACCAGTGTGACCTGTTGTGGCAGCCCAGCGCCAGCCCTGTGCTCCAGTTCCTCCTGGGCTTCATGGGGTGTGATGCCCACCCAACACCCTGCTTGAGTCCAGTCCCTGAGCTCTGTGGCACCAGGGCTTTTTTTCCTTATTTCTCTCCTTTGGAAGCTTTCCCTGGTTTGATGGCTGGAAAACACCTTCTACACTTTCGTGTCCATGACTAGATTGTCCTGTGACAGGCATGTCCTGCAGTTCCAGTGTCTCCACCCAGAGTTTATCCCCTCACCACCCCTCACAGCTGGAGTGCCCAAGTCCCACCTGCAGTGACAGACTCTTCCTCCCTCACCTCCTGGGAGGTACTGTTCCTCCTGAGCTTCAACTGCACCTTTTAGCCTTTATTTACATTTTTACTCAGCGCAGACTTCTCCAGCACAATCCTTCTTTTGGTGGCAAAACCATGACTTAAAGTGATTTAAAAGTATAACATCTCAATGCTTCCTTGAGGAGTCCCACCAATAAAAACCAAAACTCCTCTTTTCAGCACTGTGGCCTCCTTGCCTCTTCTAGCCAGACCCATGAACTACTGCCCTGTGCTGCTCCCTTCAGCAGATGGCAGAGCCAGGAGAAGATGTGGATTCCAGCCAGACTCAGCTCCTGCCCAGTACCAGCCTCCGGTGTGAGGCTCCAGCGTTGCTCTGGAGCATCTCCTGTCACTGCAGTGACCAGTGAGCCAGAACCCCCTCACTGTCCCCAGGGACACCTTTCTCCAGCCACCCAGAGCTGGGACAGAGGTGGAGGAGCCCCTCGGACAGCCCCTGTCCCTGTGCTGGGACGGACGACAGTGCCCTGGCTGCAGCACGGGGCTGAGCTGCTGCTAAGCACAGCCTCCAGCTCAGAGCCAGGGCTGCAGCCAGCCTCAGAGCGAGTGTGGCCTGCCCAGGAACAGCTCCAGGGATGATTCAGAACCAGTCTGCACGGTGCTGCCCCCCCAGAGCCCCAGTTTTCACACGACCTAGGTGGGCTGTTCCTGCGAGGCGCATCCAGCAGCTGCTCCACTGCTCCTATCAGATAAAGTGCCGAGGTCTCGTGTCAGGGACTCTCGAAAATGCAAAACGTGGAGAGGGAAAGGGGAGAAAGGCTTTGGGTTGGCTGAAAATTCCAACGGGCTTTGCAGACACAGGAAAGTCTTCCCTGGAGTTATTTCTGTCTTTCCGTTCCTTGCGAGGGGGGAAATGGCATTGTAACTCCTAACCAAGATTTCACTGTGCTGTTGCCTCTCTCTGATTTACCATCCTCAAATCCCTGTGGAAGTGCCTTAGCTGGTCCAGTCCAACTTTTACTTTGGCAGTTCAGGAGGAAAAATCACAAATGTCTGTGAAAGTCACCAAAATATTCCCGAAGTTTTCATCACTTGAATGAATAAAAAGAATAAAAAGCAGAGCAGAGGAGGGGGAGGGCTGGGTAGGGTGCAGAGAGCAAACAAGCATCGTTTAGAAAAGCATGCTGTTATTCCTGGAAGTTGGTTTGTGGAAAGACAATTTACTACGCCTGTGAAAAGTTTGGCTATTCTTCCCATTCCCATTTGGGGCTGGTAACCACAAGGGCAGGCTCCCCTTTGCCATGCAATTACATAGCGTGATCTCCAAACCCAAACAGCTTCACCCAGCCCCAAGTGCTGCTTTCCAGCTCTGTTCCTGGGCTGGATGAGCTGCACTGCACACAACAGGCAAAACTCAGCACTCTGAGTGAGGCCACTATAGTAAATCACAATAAAACAAAGTAACTTTTAACTTTTTAACTTTTTAAAAACTTTTTTTGAACTTTAAAAAAAGTTTTTTAAACTTTTTTTTTTACTTTTTTAACTTTTTTGCTTTTAACTTTACTTTTAGCTTTTAACTTTTTAGCTTTAAAAAAAAAACAAAACAACTTTTGTTTGCCCTTCTCCCTTTTTGCAAAAGGAATATGGTTTGTTGTTTGTTTGCAACTTGTTTTCTACAAACCCAAAAGGAATTCCTGCTGGTGATGCTGAGATTTGAAAGGGGAAGGGTGAATCAGAGAGCAACCACTGAGAAATAGATTTGAAGATCTCAAAGAAGGTAGTTTTAAAAGTGTATTTCTCACAAAAAAAAAAAAAAAAAAAAAAAAAAAAAAAAAAAAAGTAGTACTGAGGAGACATGGAAAAATCCTACTGATTGTTGTAGGATTGTTGTTCCTTCTCAGCACAGAACTGCCTTTGCTGTGCCCCAAGGCAGGCAGGAGAGCTTGGGTGATGTCCAAACCTCTGTGCTGGAAGCCTCAGCACTGACACAGGGGCTCCCTCTGGCTCTGTCCCGCCTCCAGCCAGTGCTGACCGGACCTGGTCCCTCCACTAAAAATCCCTCTGGCCCGGCATCCGCAGCCAGCACGGAGTGGCAGACAGGTAATTTCATTCTCCAGACCTCAGGGCTGTCACCCCCTTCCCATGGCTCCATCCTGGTCCCTCTCCGGAGGCCTGAGAGCTCCTCAGAGCTCCTCCAGCTGCCTGGCACTGTCCTGTTCACCTGTAGCTGCTGTCTCTGGAACCAAATCACCTGGATTTGGATGCAGATCTGCCACCTGAAAGGCCCCATTTCCTCCAGAATAATCCAGAGGGAAACGCCCTTGGCTGCCTTCCCTGGGTGTGAAGTGCAGTGGGGCTGCTCTGGGGCAGCAGAGCAAGGAATTTGGCTTTGCCTCCTCTCGTAGCCTGGTGGTCTAGGAAACAATTCCAAAGAGTTTGGGCTCTAATGTGCCTGCTTTTCTGTTCACTGGAGGAGGAAAAATCTACCTGGAGAGCCTTTCTTTGCTGGTTCTGCAGCACAGCGACACCAGCTCTGCTCCTGCCTTCCCCTGTGGGTGAGGGGAGGTGGTTTTGTGGGGAAGGGGCTGCCCTGGGGCTCTGCAGGGCATCAGGGACCCCGGCTGGGCAGTGGCAGTGGACACGGTGGGCAGGGGGCATTTCCTGGCACAATGTTTGCTAAATAAGAGCACTTCAAAATAAACGCCTGAACACGCATGTTCCTGAACTCGGGCTCATACTATTTAGGGACTCAGCAAAGCAAATAAAATGCCTATTACAAAATAACTATTTAGAGAAAATGCTGCAGAAAGATCTAGAGAGAACTATGTGTTTTAGCATGGTCTGTTTACAGTGCATCACTGCTGCTCTGTGGAGAGCTGTGCTGTAACCCAGCAAAAATGCATCTGCATTCCTTCCCTGCAAAAATACTCATGCACAGACATCACAACAGCATCACAGCTATTTTCCTTTCTTCCTGCCTTTTTGTTGTGCTGTTGTTGTTTTGGTTCTGTTTGCTTTTTGGTGCTTTCCCAGCTTCCAGAAGATTGACCTAATATATCCTTGGCCCAGGCTGTGCTGTCAGTCAGACTCCTGGTGCTGCTCGAGTGCTGCGGGCTGGTGGCTCTGCTGGAGCCTGGGGACACTGGCACAGGGGCTGGGTGGTACTGAACTCTGCATTTGGGGCTCTGCTGGAGCCTGGGGATGCTGGCACAGGGGCTGGGTGGTACTGAACTCTGCATTTGGGGCTCTGCTGGAGCCTGGGGACACTGGCACAGGGGCTGGGTGGCACTGAACTCTGCATTTGGGGCTCTGCTGGAGCCTGGGGATGCTGGCACAGGGGCTGAACTCTACATTTGGGGCTCTACATTTGCATCTGATGGGATGCATGGAGACAAACACTTGCCAGCAGGTGTAAGTTCAGGGAATCAGCCAGACTGTGGAAAAACCTCTACAAGAGAGTTTTGCCAGGCTGGGTGAAGCAGGTGGTGCCAGTGGCAGGAGAAGCTTGCCAGAATGACCTGGCTGAGCTGGTTTTCCAGGCACAGGTGGCTCCATCCACATCTCCATGGAGAGATGTGCAGGTGGGCATGCAGCTTGGCTCTGACTCCTGATTTCAGACAGCCTGGTAGCCTGGAGAATCCAAGGCTTCTACTGCTGTTTTCTGTCCTGGTGGGACAGGGGGATGGAGGAGCAAAGGCAGCAGAGTGCTGATTTTCCTCTCTCCTGCCTCCCCAGCACCTGCAGGGCCACCTGAGCTCCGTGTGCCTCCCCTGCTGCCAAACCCTGCATGCCACCAGCCTGGCTGTCCCAGCAGTGCCACAGGCAGTGGCATTTGGGAGCACAGTTTGTGGCCATTGGCACTGGGGCTGTGTGTGGCACACAGTTTGTGTCCCTGGGCTGTGTGTGGCACACAGTTTGTGTCCCTGGGGCTGTGTGTGGCACACAGTTTGTGTCACTGGGCTGTGTGTGGCACACAGTTTGTGTCCCTGGGGCTGTGTGTGGCACACAGTTTGTGTCACTGGAGCTGTGTGTGGCACACAGTTTGTGTCACTGGGGCTGTGTGTGGCACACAGTTTGTGTCCCTGGAGCTGTGTGTGGCACACAGTTTGTGTCACTGGGGCTGTGTGTGGCACACAGTTTGTGTCACTGGCACTGGGGCTGTGTGTGGCACACAGTTTGTGTCCCTGGAGCTGTGTGTGGCACACAGTTTGTGTCACTGGGCTGTGTGTGGCACACAGTTTGTGTCCCTGGGGCTGTGTGTGGCACACAGTTTGTGTCCCTGGGGCTGTGTGTGGCACACAGTTTGTGTCCCTGGGGCTGTGTGTGGCACACAGTTTGTGTCGCTGGCACTGGGGCTGTGGCCCAGCCTCATCCCCAGTGGTTCCAGCTGTGAGAAGCAGGTGAGCAGCACTGACAGCAATGAGCCATGGAGTGCCCAGGTGTGCTGAGCAACCACCCAAGGGCACAGAGGGCACACGGGTGCAGTGCATGGACATGAGGGGTGTGAAAGGCTGGGTAAAGAACAACAAGGGCAGGTGCTTGCAGCCTTCTGAGGTGGTGTGGTGTTGTTTTGTATGGGTTGAAGCCTTCTGAGGTGGTGTGGTGTTGCTCTGTGTATCGTGGCTGTCTCACCAGTGTCAGTGGCACAAGGCACAGCCCACTGCTCCCAGCCCCTCTCTCTGGAGCTGGCTCTGCCCTCCCTGCCTGGCCCCAGGCTGGGTGGCCATGCCTGTGAACAGAAGCTCACAGGGAGTGCAGCTTCATCATCCTGTGCTTTCCCACTTCTCATTCCTCCTGGCTCTACATCCCTCTAACTTCCAGACTATTTTTTTTTCCTTCCCTTTTGCTGGTTTATTGCTCTCCAGCCCAGCTCTTCTGGGACAGATTATTTACTAGAAGGTATTTGGTACATTGCTTTAATAATGAGAACAATTTTTTTTTCAAAGCCCTACAAATATGTTTAAAATCTAAATACAATGAGGCAATGCAACATCATTTAATAGTTCCAATAATATGCCAAGCCTGGGAATGACAAAAGCTGCCAGCAGGGTGCTACAAAGCAGGGTTCAGAACCCCACTGCTTCCCAGCTAAGCAGAAACAGATTTCCAGCAGTAAGACATTTGTTAACCATTGTGGAGGCTGCAGGATGGGGCGTGGAACAAGCCCGGCTGCCTCCGTGTCACTGCCTTGCAAAATCCTTGGCACAGTCATGCACCAGCGTCCTTGGAATTAAGGCCCTTGTGAAGACTTAAAGGCTTAGTGGACTAATATACTTAAGATGGATTTTTCCAAATATTATTCTAAGTCATTGAGAAACACCGTGTCCTGGTGCTGGTGTGAATGAACAGAGCTGCAGGAGCAGCCACGTGTGCCGGCCCTGTTCCCTCAGGGCTGGGCAGGAGGCAGCCAGCCCTGGGGGCTGGGAAATCATGGAATTCTCCTGGAATCACAGAATGGGCTGGGTTGGAAGGAAATTCAAAGCTCATCTCATTTCACCCCTTCCTGCCATGGCCAGGACACCTTCCACTGTCCCAGGCTGCTCCAAGCCTCGTCCAGCCTGGCCTTGGGCACTGCCAGGGATCCAGGGCCAAAAGGTCCCAGTGAGTGTGGCATGTGCCAGTCCCTGGGGCTGCAGGATGCCTCCAGCTCAGTGCCATGGTCACTCCCACCTCCAGGAAGTGCAGGGACACAGGTGCTGTCCCAGCAGGGCACCCAGGAGAAAATCCACTGATGAGCACCTCAGGGAGAACCGGAGTGGTTTGGGCTGGAAGGGACCTCAAAGGCCACCCAGTGCCACCCCTGCCATTGGCAGGGACGCCTTCCGCTGCCCCAGGCTGCTCCAACCCCTGTCCAACCTGGCCTTGGGCACTGCCAGGGATCCAGGGGCAGCCACAGCTGCTCTGGGCACCCTGTGCCAGGGCCTGCCCACCCTCACTGGGGAAGGATTTCTTCTGAATATCCCTTCTCTGTCAGTCTGACTCTTCTGTCCCTGAGGAAGGGGCAGCAGAGGGTCCTGCAAGCAGAGGTGTCAGAGTGTCCCAGAGCTCCTGGGATGCTCCCCCAGGACACACTGACACCTCAGCTGTGCCACACCTTGGCTGGTGACACCTTGGCTCAGGGAGGTGACACGGGCTGGGCTGAGCTCCTCCTCACCAGCTCTGACTGAGGGGATGGCGAGCACAAGCCCAGCTCCCTCTGCACGCCCTCCCTCCTGCCCCTGCCCCATCCCGCTCCCACCAAAGGCAGAGGTAGAGCCAGCAGAGCCCCACCAAGGCTGCAGAACTGCTCCCAAGCTGGACACTGAGCCTCATTTCCCAGGAGAAAAAGGATGAGAAAATCCGATTTGACAGCAGTGTAAGGATGGAGCCTGCAGGCATCAAAGGCAGCCACAGTCTGGGGCTGGCCTCGCACCCACCAAAAGCCCTAATAAACTGTTAATGGGAAAAGAGATAATATTCATTACAGGAAAACAAGTTTATGATTATTGCAGGAATGACATCATAACCCCCTGTGCCAGTTTAAACAATATTTGGAGAATTCATTTGTTTTGTACTATTTAAAATTACAGTGTGGGAGCCTATTTAAAGTGCACTTGTGAGAGTGAGTGTGTGTGTGTGTGTGCATGTGTGTGTTGATGTAGCCATGCTAATGTTTATTTAAATCTTTTTATTTATAAAATTGATGTTCCTATGCCAAAAATGGAAAATTTTCTGCTCTAAAACATCTCTTAATTGTGGAAAACTATTGTATGTATTTACATTTCCCCTCATATTCACATCTGTGTGTTTATCATCGGGCACGTGCACGGATCTTCATGGTGACACCCAAAGGTGCTGCCACCTGTGACAAATCCCCTGAAAAGTGGCAAAAATGAGGAAGTGAGCTGCAAAGCTGCATCACTGCCCACCCCAGACACTGGCCCTGGTACTCCTGCATCTGTCACCAGCCTTGTGGGCAGGGGACAGCCTGGCTGCAGCAGGGCCTGTCCCCTCTGAGCTTGTCCTGTGTCCTGGATTGCAAAGTAAGATGTATTCCATTGCCATCTCTTAGAGGTGTGGCAGTTATCTTCTCTTAATTGGGCAGCTTTCCTTATCTCTTCCACAACCAATCCTCTCTCAGGGGAGACATCTGCTGATAGTGGGCTAGTGAATGTCACTGGTGACTGATAAGAGCTATAACATCCCACTGTGAGATACTCTGCCCAGAGGGAGGAGCCAAGCATTCCTACCTGGATATAATCTTGAGTTCCTGGAACACCAGCACAGCTTTTCCTGCACTGGATTTCCTAGAAGAAAAGCTGCCTCTTCCACTGCAGGAAGACCACACCCTCTTCTACAGGATCCCTGCCCCAACAGAACCACACTTGCCCCTCCAGGAGGACTGCAGCCACAATTCCAATTGGACTGCTGCCAACACCCTGACCCACAGGGTGTCAGGTTGTATTCTGACTCTGGCAGTGTTGTTTTGGTTACTGCATTGTTTATTTTATCTTTTTATTTTCTTCCCTAATAAAGAACTGTTATTCCTGCTCCCATATTTTTACCTGAGAACCCCCCTTAATTTCAAGTTTATAACAATTTGGAGGGAGGGGGTCTACATTTTTTTTTTTTTCCATTTCAGGGGAGGGTCCTGCCTTCCTTAGCAGACACCTGTTTTTCCAAACCAAGACACCCTGCTTGGCCCAGCACATTGTGCAGCACTGGGGTGCCACTGCCAGCTGCCAGCGGGGTGAGGAGATCTGCTGGCACCCAAAAGTCTTTTTGGCTTCCACGTGGGATGGAAGTGCTCCTCTGCTTCTGGCACCACTCCCAGCACCACTGAGCATCCCTGTCCCCTCAGGGTGAGCTGCCTTCTTTCCCTAGAGTGCATTTGCAGGGAGTTCCTCCCTGCTGGTCTCTCGTCCTCTTGGCACGAGGGCAGCCCTGGGGATTTTGCCTGCTCCAGCCCTGCCACACCACTGCCCATCCTGTGCATCCAGCCCAGCTCTGCTCCCGTGGGGCTGAGACCCCAGCAGGGATGGAGCAGCATCAGAATCACAGAAACAGAGAAATACAGAATCACAGAATTCCAGAACCATGGAATCCCAGAACCACAGCATCACAGAACCACGGAATCCCAGAACCACAGAAATAAAGAATCCCAGAACAACAGAATCTCAGAACCACAGAACAGAACCACGGAACAACAGAACCACAGAATTCCACAATGAGCCAGCTTGGAAAAGGCCTTTGGGATGATCAAGTCCAACCTGACCTAACACCTTGTCAACTGAGTGCCACGTCCAGGCTTTTTTGAACACGTCCAGGGACAGTGACTCCAGCATCTCCCTGGGCAGATGATTCCAGTGCCCAAAAGGCTCCCTGCAGACCCATTCCCAGGTCCAGGATCCCACCCTAAGCACAACCCTGTGCTGCAGAGGGGGAAGTTTTAGCAGGGGGTGGGCCCCGCTGTCCCCAGCAGGGTGACCTGATAGACAACCCCCCCATGTCTCAGGGGGATGCTGCAGCATGCCTTTTGGCCAATTCCCTCTGCTGGGCTCTGAGGTGAAGGGCCAGAAGGTCTCCTGCCTTTCAGGAGGATGTACCTGTCCTCCCAGGCAGTGCAGAGCTGCTCTAGACACCGAGGCCGTAAATCTGCTGGCTGCTGCTCTGTGCAGCACTCCCACCAGCACTGGGACAGAGGGAGGCAGCCCTGGCATGGCCTGATGGGGAGCTCAGTATCCAAAAAGGCTTATGAACAGCCTGTCTGGAAACATTAGCAGGATCCTACAGGAATATATCCTAAAGCCTCCCCTCCTGGGCACCTGGGAAGCTTCAGTAGCACACTGGGGCCTCAGGAGCAGGGCTCATGTGCATCTCTGATGGTGTGGGCACCCAGCATGCTTTCACATATATATTTATATATATATATAATTACACATATAATTTCACATGTGTTATTGATTGAGTATATTATCTGAGTCATTTTAATTTCTATCAGTTCCTTCTGCACTACATGCATTGTTTTGCTCTGATGTTTCCTCATACTCATAATAAAGGGATGCGAGCAGGACTGAAATTAAGGGCTTGGATAGGGTGAGGAGGTGTTATAACTATATTACACTAACAAGAACTATCACTAACTAACTATGTCACTAACTAACTAACAAAACTCATGACTCTGCTCGAGAGTCCTGACACAGCTGTGGATCCAATTGGTCAATGAATCTAAAACACTCTTACCAGAATCTAATCAAGCAATCACTTTGGGTGAACGATTTCTATACCACATTCTCCATGGGCACAAACAGGGAATGAGATAAAGATTGTTTTGATTCTCTTTTCTCTGCTTCTCTCAGGAGAAATCCTGAGAAAGCTAAGTCTCTCTGTTCAGAGGGTATGTGAATGCCACAAGGAGGAGTCTCTGTGGAAAGCCCAGGACAAGCTGGGCAGGTCAGCCCTCTCCCTGGTGGGTGTCAGTGATGGGAGAGCTGGGCCAAAGTCCCCAGGAGCTCCATGGAACTCCAAACCCCATCCTTGGCCAAGCCCTGTGGGATCAGCATCCCCCGAGGGGCTCGGTGGGTAGCGGTCGCACACGCTGCAGCTGAGCGTTCTCCTGGCACAGGCACGGCTGGAGCATTAAGTAACACTGAGTAAACTTTGTTTAAAGGAGACAGCTGTGCAACTGGAATGAGCTACAAATGAGTGAGATTCCCAGTGACGTGTCTCCAGCTCTGCTGGAGTCTCCCACCGCCCACGGCGCAGCGCTCGGAGGGCTCTGTCCCCGAGGAGCAGCGTGCAGCAGGATCTGGTTGGAGTTTTGGCAGAGGGTTTTAGCTCACGGGGCCTCCTGTGCTCAGCAAAGGCTTCAGGGTGACACACGGTCACTGAGCTCTGTCCCTAAGGCTCCCTTGGGATGCTGCACCCGTGCAGGAACCATCCCGGAGGGAAGCGTGCTTGCAGAGAGTCAGGGTGGGACATGGCACGTGCCTGGAGCAGGAACTGCAGCCACTGCAGTGGAGGAACAGCCAGACAGCCAGGGACAGGGGACCTGCACCCCCAGCTGAAGCTTTGAACACTGGTAGAAGGCACCTTCCTTTGAGATAGTCCTGAAAACAAATCAAGACTCTTCCCCTGGGGTTTTTCTCCCATTTTTCAGATTTCAACAGTTCCGAGTCTTTCCCAGGGCTTGGAGGACATGCCTGGATGCTGCTTCGACCTCCAGCAGCTGGGAGGAGGTGACAGATCACCTGTAGCAGGAGCTGGGGCACAGCTGGGCAGCTGGATCCAGAGGGGAAGCTGAGCTCGGTACCCTGGGCCTGAGCGAGCTCCATGCCCAGACCGCTCCTGGATGAGATTCACCACTGAAACTCATGGCCAGTGCTTCTGGAGAAACAGAGCAGCCTCAGGTGTTCCCTGGGAGGGGGCTGGACACAGGCCAGGAAAGGAATCTTCTGATCACAAAATTCATAAAAAGTCACTTGTCAATTTTTCATAGCAAGGCCAGAGCAGGAAGAGGATGGAGAAGGAGGGACACCTGCATTGTGCAAGGACATAGTATAGCTGAAGGGACCTGGACAAGAGACCCAGAGATGCAAAAATCCTCTCTGATAGACAGAAGTCATGGAAAAACAAATATTGCCTGTGGTGAGAGTGGCTGAGGAGAGGATGTGGCAGGAAAATGCCCAATATGTGGCTCTTTGGAGCTCTGGGAGATTCTGGAGCAGCCAAGGGAATGTGGAAACCCTGGCAGGTCTGACAGGAGCCCCAGCAGAGGAGCTGCTCCTGCAGCCCTGGAGTTTCAGGGAAGAATAGGCAGAGGGTCAGTGCCCCTGAAGCTCAGAGGGTCAGTGCCCCTGAAGCTCAGAGGCTCCTGTCACCTCCTTGAGCTTCCAGGAGAGGAGACAAGGGTTAATCAGCGCCCTGGGGAGAAGGAGAGCCTGGGGGAGCACAGTCTGCCTGTGGGTGTGTTTAAATGAGTTCAGCTCAAGAGATTCCTTGGATTGTGGTGTTATCTCTCACGGCAGGGATGGGGACTGGACCCAGAGCAGGGGCAGGGTGAGAATCAGGCTCCAGCCAGCGCTGGTGCCTGGGAAGGGGCGAGTGAACGCCAAGGGAGAGGCACCCGCCCGGGTACTGTGCCCATTCCAGCCTATAAAAGGCTCTTTGCGTGTCAGAAACAGAATTGACTTCCACTCCTGACAGCTCCTAAGCTCCAATGTCTCCTAATAAACTCCGTATCTTTATGCAAAGGAGTTGCTTCATATATACAAGATATGCAGAAGGATGAGGCTCGGAGCCAGGCTGAACCTCCAGGACAAGGAGTGCCTTTGTGTGCTGGAGGTCTGCTTCGGGGAACATCTCCACCCTGATGGCAGGGAGCCTGGAAAAGGACAGCCTTCTCCCTGGGGCAGGGGTTTTCAGAGGGTCTGGGCACAGCAGGGTGAGTGCCCCCTCCAGCAGCAGGTGGGTTGGGAATGAGTGGTTGCCTCTAGGGAAGCTCCAGATGGACACTGTGTGGCCAGAGTCCCTGCAGAGCTACTGAGAAGTGACCCGAGGGAACCTGCCCTCGGTGAGGGGTGGCAGAATGCAACAATGAGCCCAAAGTGCCACCAGCAGGGACTGTGCTGGCAGAGAGGCCTGGGCACCCCAGAAGAGCTCAGTCCCACCTCAGTGTTCCCAGAGCTGCTCTTCCCCACAGCATTCCTCTCCCCCAGACCTGGCACACCTGGCATTTGTGCAGCTTTCCTCTCAGCTGGCTTTGTCTCTGGTCAGTCCCTGTCCTCTGTGCCACAGGGACAGTACTTCTCATGGCTGGGTACCAGCACACAAAAAAATTAGCTACTGTCTCCCCTTCCCTTAGATTTCCTTCCAAAAATGATCAGTAGTATGCCAAAGCAGGAAAGCATGGAAGAAAAAGGAAGAACGAACCCTGGAGACCCGGGATCACTCCCTGACAGGCCTCCTGGAGCTGTAGCCAGTTTTAGTTTCCATTTTCACAGCTGTAAGAGGAGAGAGTGCCATCTTTCTGCTTTGGATCCTCACAGCCCAGGACAGACCTGAGCAGTGCACAGGTGGAGACTGGTGGCATCTCCAGGGGATTCTGGATTTGTGCCTGGCCCTGCTGCCTCCACCCTGGGCAGGAGCAAGACCTCGTGGTCACAGGCTTTACCTACAAGTGCCACAAGTGCCACCAAGCACCAGGGTCTCTCCCTCCACACACTCCACCAGCCTGTGGTTGGTGTAATGAGGTTTGTTCCCTCTGGCTGGCACCACCTGCAGCCCTGCATCCACCTGGAGGACAATTTTCAGCTGCTGGATGACAAATCTTCTCTGGTTGAGCCATGGGACCCAGTCTGGCTCCCTGCAGCTGCCCTGTCTCACCTCTCCAGGGGTTTTGACCCTCTGCAAGGATTAGCAAAAGGAACACTCCACTTATGGGTCAGCAGAGCAGCACTGGCACCCTGGCTGAGCAGTGACCCATTCACAGACACATTCATAGCCCTGCTCTGCCCCAGAGTCACCTCAGGATCCCTGATAAAATCACAGCTCCCCACTTCTGCTCCTCCTCCTCCTGCCAGGCTGAGCTGCCCTTGCCCTGGGCTTTATTGAGCCCACCCCAGCCAGAGCTCCTCACTCTCCATGCTCCTAAAATTGCACACAGCAGCTGGCAGTGGGCACATCTGCTGCTGTTCAGTGCCACAGACCCTGCCTGGCTGCTCCCAGCCCCCGGGGTGGCCACGGGAGCTGTGGTGGCCGGGCTGTCTGTGCTCCACCCCGCTGGGCTGGCCCTGCTCCGGCAGGAGAGGGCAGCTGGGGCCAGCAGCAACCCGCCGGGGCTGAGATGTGGCTGCTGGCAGCCAGCAGACAAAATGTCCTTAAATCTGAAGTCCCCCAGGGAAAAGAAATGCTCTCCATCTGCTGGGACAGCCGGGGTCTGCTGCGCCAACCCACACTGACCTCTGCTCATGGCCTTGTCCCAAGGTTTCTTGACACCGAGAGGCAACGAGCAGAACCCAGTGTGGAAGGATAAACACAGCCTGTGATACCCAATTTGGGCTGGGAAGGGCCGGGACACTTTGGGTGCATTTCACAAGCCTTTAGATAATTTATACTGGGGCACTGGGGTCAGGGCTCTGGGCACTGGCCCAGGCGCCAGGGCGAGCTGGCCCTGCCGCTGGCCCGGGCAAGGATGTTACACAGCTGCTCTCTCTGACCCTCCCAAGCTGAGAAGGTGATCCAGCAGGACAGGCCAGGGGTGCCCTGGAGCTGCAGGGGCCCGCTGGGGGCAGGAGAGCCACAGAAGCAGCAGGCAGTCTCTGACATCCCAGGAATCAGTCCTGGCAGCTCTTCCCCCACTGCTGGGGATGGGACAAGTGGCTCAGCGCTGTGTTTGAGCAAGGAGCTGATGCTCAAGCACTGCTGCACCACAACTTATCGGGCTCTGGGTTCAGTTTTGGGGAGGAACTGTTGGCCTTGGTGGGCCCCCATCCCTGTGTCACCCTGTGTCCCTGTGTCACCAGCTCAAGCAGGGCTGGCAGGCCAAGGGCAGCCTCGATGACCTCCCCACCTCACAGCACCACCTGTAAAACACATTCTTTCGGAGTACCCCAAGAGACTTTCTTCTGCAAACTCTTCCAGATAAACCCAACTTATTTAGCTGGTAATATATAAACAGTTTATCGGCTTTGCGCATTTGCAGTGCAGCGGGATGGATGTTGTTCTTGGAATTCTGTTTGGTCATAATATTTAGAAGAGGGCTCTGATAGCAAAGATAAGCAGCTCGCCCACAGCAGATGGCTCGTGAGACACTCAGCGGAGCCAACATTCTGTGGGGAATGAATAAACTTGTAATGCAAGTTGTTTGTAAGTGGTTTTAGCTAAATGTCACATGTAAGACTGCACAGACATGCTCTGTCCAAGGTGTTTGAATTTATAGGAGAGAGGATTCAAATGCAGGGGCCAAATTTGCTTTTAAACTTCCTTAAACAAATGTACAGAGGATAAAATACCTCTGGATTTGCTCTTGGAGTGTGAGCAAGACAAAGCCCATCCCTCCCAGCAGGTCCTGGCCAAGGGGCTGTGCCTGCCACTATGCCCAGCCTGGGCTGGGGTGAGGCAGGGCACCGTGACCTCACGAGATCCCCCTGGCCCACATCCACTTTATGAATGGCCTCTGCTGTGCTGGCTCATTCACCTTCCTGCAGAAGGGAAGCAGGGAAACGCTCTCCTCCCAGGGAGCATCCAGGGAGCTTTTACTTTAGCCTCATTTGCTTTATCCTTTTTTTCTTTATCCTCTCTGACTGCACGACTAGGCTGGGAATGGGTCCCAGGGAAGATCTGGACACTCACACATCTCCAGAGCATCCCAGAACTGAGCTCCTCCCTGGCAGCCGGGGCAGTGTCTGGCCCTCACTGGGGAGGTGCTTTATTGTAAATGCAGGTGAACCCTGTGGGAAGAAATGCTGATGTGTGACTCCAGCTCAGAAGGCTGAATGATTTCTTTACTATAACTATGCTATAATACATTAATATACTATTTAAAGGAGATACTAAAACTACAAACCTACTTGTTCTATCTATCATATCTAAGTCACTCACAACTCCTGACCCTCTCTGGAGTCCAGCCACAGGTGGGTTGGATTGGCCATCAGCTCCAACAATCCTCACCAGAACCCAACCAAGCAATCACCCCAGGTGAACAATTCTCCAAACACATTCCACATGGGAAAAACAAGGAGCAGAAATAGAAATTGTTTTCTCTTTCTTTTCTCTGTGCTCTTCTATGAAAAAATCCTGAGAGAGACAAGAATATACCTGCCACAGTGCTTGGCAAAGGTGATACCAAGAGCAGTGAGTGCCCAGAGGTGGCAAAACCATCCTCACTCACAGGGCTCTGTGCTGTGCATGCTGTGGGTGCTTCCAGCGCTGCAGGGCCGGGCTGGGGCTCTGTGTGGGGCCTGGGGAGAGCAGTCCCTGCCCTGCCAGCCCTCTCCTGGGAGCTCTCTGGGTTGCTCTGCCCACTTCACCTGCTCTGTCCCTCCTGGCACAGTGACACTGCAGGAGCCAACAAAGGGCACAACTCACCCCACTGCTCCTGGTCACTGGGAGTGATGGTGCTGTCCAGTGACTGCCCACCCCACTGTGCCTCCAAACCGGAGCTTTCCATGATGCCAGCCCGAGCACCCAGGTGTGCAGAGCCTCCCCCTCAGCACAGCCTTCCTCCCCTGCCCATCACTGCTGAGCTGTGAGCTGCCAAACCCCCACCTGCAGGTGAGGAGACACCATGGGCAGTGCTGCCCTTCTGCTGCAGGAGGCTGGCAGGGGCCGTGGGTGCAAAGCACAGCATTCTTGGGGTGGGCAGGGGCAGCCCCGGGTCTGCAGCGAGGCTGTGCTCCCCTCCCTGCTGCAGGTGCAGGGTCAGGCCCCCGGCACTGGTGTCCCACATGGAGCACGGTGTCCTGGAGTCACCAGACACAGGAAAACCCTCCCAGCTCTTCGTGGTGAGCCCCTGCCACGGGGCCATGTCACACATCAATGCTCTGATGTTGGAATTCTGGATGCTGAGAATTTCAGGCTTTCTGTGCTGACAGACTCTGACCCCCAGGAGAGCACTGCATCTGACCTGAGGCCATGGAGAAGGCTTCCAAAATTGATTGAGAGCACTGGGATTACGGGTGTGGAGTTGGTTAGAAGTGTGCAATATCACAGAGTGGAAAATTTACCGTTTGGGGGTTTAGAATATAGAAATGGATATGAAGCAAGATGGAGGTTTTAGGGCAGAGGCTGGTCCTTCTTCTTCACCTTCTTCTTCCTTCTTCTTCATGGGTTTGGGTGGTGTTTTGTGATTGGACAGAAAAGTCCTCATTGCGGACTTTGCATGATTAGTTATTGGGTTAAAAGGGAAAATAATCTAGGTGTCATTTCTTAATTAGGTGGTTTAGCCTTAAAAGACCTTGGAACAAGAGATAGTTAGCCATTTTGTGCCTTGTTAGTGAAATACTGCAAAACTCACTGCTGTGAGACTGTAACAATAGATAAGAAATAATAGATAAGAATAGATAAAAAAGAGATAAGAATAAAAAATATAATAAATAAGAAGTAGTAGATAAGAAATAATAAACACTTGGGTCTGAAGACAAGCTAGCATCTCAAGTACCTTCAATCCCAATCTCAACAGAAGAAAAAAGAAGCTGAAAACCAGCACTCTGACACACTGAAAGGGCTCTTTTTCCTGCAGTCTGGGGGGAAAAGCACACAGAACAGGGTGTTGAAATGTATTTCTTCTAGTTTTTGCTTTAAAGGCTCCTGCACAACAGGACAAGGCCTGTGCAGTGTGGTGGAAAATCCCAGCACCAAGAGCATGAGCTCAGCTGCCTGGAGGGGCTCAGCCCAAAGCCTCCTCTCACAAAGTCACCTCAAAACCCAGAAGGGACTCCAGGACTGGATACTTGGGATTCAGAGCATCCAAAAAAGGAGAGAGGCTGAATCCAAGGAACATTTGTCTTGTGCTGTGTTGCATGAGTTAATGAACGTGGTGTTTCTAGCCCGCTCCATTCATCCAGCCTTCCTCTTCCAGGTACTAAAGAGTCACCCAGGTCACGCTGCTCTGGGATGTCCTCATGCCAGAGCTCCTTGGAAACTCTTTGCTTCCAAAGAGTCGCCCTCCTGCCCCAACATAATAGTGTTGGGCTTCTCTAAGTGCATCTCATAATTGTCTAAATTTATGCGGCCCCTACTGAAATGTTGAAGACAGCATTTAGAGTCCCTCAGTTCTCATTCTTTTTAATCCATTCCCCTTTTCCCTGGGTTGTGATTCCAGCTCAGCATGCGAAGCTCTGCCATTGCCAACAGGCTCTTTAATTTCCAAAAGGAGGCAGTTCAAACTCTCTGTGACTCTGTTCCTTTCCCTCTTGTGGTCCCTCTTCACCTTTTTTTACAAATTGTTTCATTGGCAAATTAACTGCAGGCTGGGCACAGATCACCATGCACAGTGAGCAGTGGGATTGAAATTCCTCTGGCCAGCAGGAGTGACAGTCTGCTTGTCCTCAGGATGGGCCCAGTGTCCTGACACATTCAGCAAACCTCACCTTCTCTGAGGGCTTCTCAGTAGCATCAGTCCTACCACCTTTATCTCCACACTGTCTCTGGGGCACTCTCCGAAGGACAGATTCAGGCTAAAGGTCACAAATGTATTGATTTTGATGAAGGGCTTGAACTTTACAGCCAGAGAAATACCAAAGGCAACAAAATGTAGGTACCCCAAGATTGGTATTTCACCCTGAGGCTCTCATGGAGCACTTTCCATTGGCACAGTCTGATGGTTGCATTCACTCAGGGTGTGGGTCATCCACGATCCTTCCCCAGAAAATGTTTAATTGCATTTATAGCAGCAATTTAACTGAAACTATGGGATTGATTCACCTCTGAAATGAGAATTGACAAAGGATGCTCCTATACAGGATTCCTACCCGTGCTTGTTTCTTCTGCAGTGGGTCCTGCTGCTGCAGTCCCCATCCCTAGAGCAGAGGGATCTGCCCACCCCTCTCTGGCCCTTCAGCCACCCCAAAACCCTCCCCAGCTGCAGCAGACGTGGGTGGGCAGAGGCACAGGCTCTTTGGAGACCTGTGAGAAGGCAGCCACAGCTCCTGGGCTGGGTGCCTGCAGAGGACACTGCCCCAGGACACCACTGGGTGAGTCCCTGCAGCTCCAGGAGCAGGAGTGGTGACCTCAGAGCAGAAGCTGAAGCAGCCACAAAGCAGAGCTCAGCTGTCCCCTCCCCTGTCCCAGGAGGGTCCCTCCCCAGATGGGGTCCTCCAGAGCCCTGCCAGCAGTTCTTGCTCTCCATTGAGACACAGCCATCGAACAATCCCTCTCTAATTGGCATTGTTTGCTAAAATTAAACCCCTACTCCATGAAACACAGCCAGGAAGACACAGCTCCCCCAGGGCTTGGGCCCTCCCTATCCCTCAGACCGCTGCCCTCGTGCTTGGCCACGATCCTGCTCTGGGAATGCCCAGGCTGGTGGTGGTGGCATGGGCAGGAACAGTCCCTCATCAGTGGCATGAACCCTTGGAGACCGTGGCTGCAGGTCCCCCAGGTGCCCACACGTGGCACAGCTGTCCTGGCAGGACGCTGTGAGCACCCAGCACAGAGCAGCCCCTCCCTGCCCACAAGTGTCCCTGGGGTTTGGGTCCATCCAGGATGTCACATTCCCCCACGTCCCCAGCAGCAACCAGCACAGAGACACTCCTCTCCAGACCAGGGCAGGAAGGCAGATAGCAAACTTTCCATGCTGAATTTTCTACACCTAACTATAAATGGTAAAAACTCAAAGTCTTGCTTTCTCTGGAGGTTTTCAAGCAAAATAACCCCAAGAACGGCAGCTTCAACTTTTATTCGGATGAGAAAACATTCTTTTATTTTGACATCATCTTTGTCCCGTTTTTATCATAGGGATAAAGTGTCTTTTATCTGGACACAATGCATCAAGTTGCAGGGTGAGTCATTGAGTGAATCTATACAATTGAGCCAAGGTGCTGCTCTGGGGTGAGGGCTGGCAATGTTCAAATGTCACACTCGAGGTACGAGGCAATAAACAGCCATCTCTGCTCTCCAAGCAGCGGGGTCTGCTCGGGGAGACGTGTCACTTCAGAGACATCCCCATGAGCTGGGCACGGAGCTGAGCCCATGAGTGAACCTTTCTCACACCTACTTAATCCAGCAGGGATGTGGGGTTTGTCCGTGTGCCCTGGATTGCCTTACACACGCTGGCACGTGGGCAGCTGTGGGAGCTGCTGTGGGGTGATGCTCTGTCAGCCAGGACTCAGCAGGGTCAGCTCTGTCAGCCAGCACTCAGCAGGCTTTCCATCTGAAGCACACTCTGTGTTCAGTGTCAGGCTCTCAGAGGATTAACTCGGGGGCTGGAAGGCCCCTGGACATGTCTGTGCTGCTTGTAAGGGAAGGCAGCCCTTGCAGAGATGTGCCAGGGATGTCAGAGAGCTGGAGACAGCCTCATCCCTTCCTGGGCTGCTGCAGACTCATGGGCCAGAGCCACCCCTAGTGACAATTGTGCCCCACATTTCTTGGGGAGAGAGAGGGGCGTGTGTGAATCACTGTGGCTGTGGAGTCCTGTCATGGAAAGCCTGTGTCACCTTCCTGGGGGCAGCAGGCACACCTCACCTCCTCCTGCTCCTGGAAGGGCTGCTGAGCCAGCTGAGGGTGAGGAGGAAGAGGGTCCCATGACAGACATTAGAGTGCTTTATGTCCCTGGGTTCTCTGCTCCCATCCTTTGCCACCATGAAGGGTCCACAGCAGCTCAAAGGCAGGACCAGCTCACGCTGCTGCTTCAGGAGAAGTGTCCCCAGCACAAGGCTGTCTTTTAACACCCCCAGAACTCTGGTACCAGGCAGGGCAGTAAGAACAAAGTGCTGACCTGACCAGGCTGTTCTCCCCAGGGCAGGCAGATATCTCAAACCTGTGCCATAGGCAAGCCTTCAGACAAGCCCGTGGCTGCCTTTGCAAGGCTCAGGACTAGGAGGGGCAGCACAGCTCCCCAGAGTAGAGAGGGCTTTGTGCCGGGCACCAGCCACCCCTCCAAACACCAGCATGCCAGGGAACAGTGGTGGGAAGAGTCCTCCTTCCTCTCCTGGCCAGCCAGAGCTGTGGGTACATACCTGCCCTGGAGGTGGCAGGAGGACCTTGCTTGAGGTTGAGTGGGTTGCCCACCCCTCTCTGGCCCTTCAGCCACACCAAAACTCACCCCAGCTGCAGCAAACATGGGTGGGCAGAGGCACAGGCTCTTCTGAGACCTGTGAGTGAAGGCAACCACAGCCTCCAGGCTGGGTGCCTGCAGAGGACACTGCCCCAAGACCACAGGGTGGACCAGCCTTGAGGTTGAGTGCAGCCTGGGGCTGGTGCAGAACTGGAACTGTGTTCTCCACTCTGGTACCCACCCTGTGGAGATCCATTCTGCTTCCCTTCTCCTCCCAGACACCATCAGGACCTCAACAAGGAACAGCCATTCTTCCTGGGACGGGAAATCTCAGCTCTGCTCTGCTCGAGTTTCCCTGCCCAGATCTTTCCAGAAAATGGGCTGTCCCAGGAGGAGGAGGAGGTGGGCAAAAGGTGCCCATCGTGGGAGGAGGGCACCTCACCACCTCCCCCAAGCACTGATTGTTTGGATCCCACAAGACTGGGCCAGGAAGGACAACGACCTGCTCTTTGCATGTGCTGCTGTTTCCCTGGAAAACCCAACCAGTGGTCACACGGCAGAGGAGCACACCAGAAAACAAAATTACTTGTTTTTAACCTCAAACTGTTCCAGCCAGCCGGACCTGGGCTGGGGGCTCACAGGGCAGGAGTGGTTCAGTGATGGATAAGTCAGGGTGGGAATGTGTTCTGGTTTGGGGGGTACCCCTCCGGGATGCCAGGGAACTGCCTTTGGCTGCTGAGTAAGAGGAGGGTCACGGGGAACACGGGGAGCCAGAGCTGTGGCTGCTCCCCAGGGAACCAGGGCTGGGTGAGCAGCAGCATCTGCACTGACTGCAACCAGGACCACAGCCCAGCTCAGCCCAGGGCAGAGATTTCCTCCTGGCAGGGACACTGAACCAGGCATCTCTTGCACCTCTGGGGGACACAGTGTGACTCAGCTTTTACCCACTCTCTTCTCAGAGGGGTCTTCTGCCCTGCAGGGCCCTTGCCCACCCCCTCTCCACTCCTCCAAAGCCGTTGGATTAAGATTCAAAGGTGAAAGCACAGCAGGAAACGCTTTGATACCAAGAGACGGACCAGCCCAGGAATGTTACAGGATTTTTCCGTGGCTGTTTCTTCTCAAGCATGTACACAAGCAGCACCACGGGGTTATGCAACTTTGCCTCAGTGCCTTTAGCAGCTCCAGGCAGGGAGAAGGGGTGTTATTTAGAATACCCCCTCCTTAAATCAGGCTGAGAAATCAGGACTGGCACGAGCAGCAGGACTTGCAAAGGACATCCATTCCAAATGTTCCCACTAATTAGCACAACACAGCATCTTTCCAAGAACAAGGGAAGCTCTGACAGCCCGTGACAGTGCAATAACATGCAGGCTGATGGAAGCGTGTGTCCTGAGGGTGGGTGGCCAAGCCCTCGTGGATGTGGCCTGGCTTGGCTCACAGCACGGCCTGGCCACGTGGCAGGGCTGGAAAACCACTCTGATCAGCGCACCCTTCAGTAGCCTGACACATTTGGGTTTGCTTTCCCTGGGGAGGCAACTCCTCTGAACCTTCCCACAGATGGTGTCCTTCCACACTGCACTCCAGGAACACCCAGTGCCATCAGCTGCTCCTCAGAGCCTCAGCAGCTGCAGGACACAGGCGTGGTGCCACACGAACTGCAGGACACCTCAGCCTGAGGCTGGGATAGAAGGGCATGGAGAGAAAGACTCTCCACAGCTCCTTCCCACATACCTGATGTTCAGAGCCAGGCAGAAGTGTGTCCTTCAGCTCTGAGGATCTTGGCTTTCCTGCCTGGCCCTCTCCCTGAGGATGGGCTTTGGGAGGCAGGGCCCTACCTGGATCTCTTAATTCACAGAATTCACAGAATTCACAGAATCACTGGGTTGGAAGAGACCTTCAAGATCATCGAGTCCAACCCAAGCCCCAACACCTCAACTGAACCCTGGCACCCAGTGCCACATCCAGGCTTTGTTAAACACACCCAGGGATGGTGACTCCACCACCTCCCCGGGCAGCCATGCCAGAACTTTATCACCCTTTCTGTAAATTTTTTTTCCTAATATCCAACCTTAATTTCCCTTGGTGCAGCTTGAGACTGCGTCCTCTGGTTCTGTCAGAGCCATTTCTGCTGTTCTCAGTGCTGGTGTTGGGGGTCTGCCCAAACTGTGTGAGAGCCCAGTGATGTTTGTGAGCTCAGTGATCACCTCAGCTGGATGCCCGTTCCCAGTTAGGAGGGGCAGGAAGCTGTGAGTGCACCAAACACCTCCTCTCTGAAACTCCAGAGGGTCTGCAGGGGCTGCAGCCCAGCGTGGGTGTTTGGTGGAAGAACTGTGCCTGCAGCACTCTGCACTCTGCTCGGTAGCACTGGCACCCCTCTTTCTGGAAATCATCACCAGCATCTTGGAGTCATCACGCCTGCAAACCCCCAGAGGGAATGCTGCCCACGCACACTGCAGCTCCAGGAGCCCAGGCAGGAGTGGGACTGTGGCTCCCTGGGGTTCCTGCTGGGGGAGATGAGTGTGAGCAGCTTCTGAGCCAGGGAAGAGCTCTGCCAGTGCTCCTGCACGAGCTGTGCCCGAGCACAGAGCTGTGCTGGGCCCCTCAGGGTGACAGCGGCCAGGAGAGCTGGGCAGCGCAGCGCCCTTTGCTGCTTCCATCAGCTCCTCCAGCCATTCCCCAGCATCCTGCAGCTCACAGGGTGCCCGTGCTGCTCTTGGCAGGGGAGAGGGTTGGTGCAGGCACACACAGTGCAGCAAAACCCCCCAGCACCTCACCCCTGCTGCCAGGAGGGCTGCCCTGGAGGAGGGGGCACCCAGGATGCGTGTGGAGCTCAGCAGCAGACGGGCTGGCACAACCCAGCCCGGTGCTCCCAGCCAGCCCAGTCAGCTGGGATTGCTCCTCGCCGGCTTGGTTTGTGTTTTAATTCCTCCTCCTCACTCAGGAGCTGCTCCCTTCGGTGCAGCACAGGGGAAGGACAGCTCTGGTCATGCTGGCAGGAAAGCCAGCCCAGTGTGTGCCCGTGGACAGGGCAGAGGCAGCCTGAGCACACTCACAGGAGGGTTCCCGTGGATCCCCATCCCAGCACATCCCCTCCGGGGAAACTCAGCGTTTGCTTTGCAAGTGCTGGGGAGAGAGGCTTGAAAACCATGCTCAGCACTAATGAGGGAAGATTCCCTGAGTGCTCACTGCTGCCTCGGGGCTTTCACACTCCTGGGGACTGTGCCCCAGTTCTGCTGTGAGCAGAGCTGCCAAACTACAGCCGCTGTGACTGACATGGCCCTAATTCAGTGCTGGCTCTGGAGCACCTGCCTCAGCTGAATCGTTGGAGAAAGGACTCAAAAACAAGCTAGGGAGAAAACATGGAGGGAGGTGAACCAGCTTTGGGCATGTGGCAGGAACTCCTGGGCTGTGATCACGTTTTTAGGAGGGCAGTCTCACCCTAAAAATGGTGTGGCAAAGTCTTCCCCAAGCACGGGGAGGTCACGCAGCACACACCATAGCCCCAGCCGTGAGTGAAGGCTTCTCCCTGGCACGATGAAGAGAAAGTGCATTCCCACATCTCTCAGGAAAGCACAACACAAGGCCGCTCAGAAAGATCTGGGATCTCCACCAGCACACCAAGTAAGAGTGACCAGCACTAGCTGGGATCCAGAGGGGTTTTTGGCACAGGGCAAAGTTTACTCTGCCACTCCCAGGCACACAAATACTGCAGCCTGTCCAGAGAACAGGGGCAAACGGTGGTCTGAAAAAATTCAAGTGGTGGAGGAAGGAGAAGCAGCACAGAGATGAGGGAGCTGTGAAGTCCCAGAGCACTCTGCAGGCACAACACCGACCCTCTGCCAGGTCTGCGGTGCTGGCCAGAAACCTTGAGAGAGGTGGGATGGAAAAAGCATTTCAGGGAGGCTCAGGTAGCTTCTGCATCGCCTCCTAGATGTGATGGCCCTTGAAGTCATCTCCTCTTCCCAACACACCCTGTTCTGGGCCAGCCTGAGGGAGGAACAGAGAAAGCTGAAACCCCACTGAAATCGCAGGAGGTCCCTTGTGGTTCCTGGCTCGAGCTGATGCGGATCCATTTCAGCTGAATGCAGGATTATCTTGACAGTTTGAAAGCTATTCTTAACCACAGCTGGTGCCCAACGCCCCCCACAGCCGGGGGAGGCTCCGTAAACCAGCGGACATGGGGAACCAAATAAGTGAGAGGAGATAAGAGATCAGAACAGAGGTGTGACGCACTCTGACAAACATCTCTGAGATGGCAATCCCAGACCTGGGTATTGCAATCACATGAGTCAGTGGGACAGGCAAAGATCTGGGTTAATGGATGGTTTGGTGGGCTTGGCCTTGCTACCACATCCTGCAGCACCTCACAATTCCTGCTCTGCTGGGCTGATGGACAAGAGCTGTGCTGCCAGAACCAGAGAGGCCCTGGGGCCAGAGTCAATTCATCCTGGACAGAGACGAAACAACAGCTCCAAGAAATGAGGCAGAAGAGCTCCAGGCAGAGTTATTCCCATGTTATTATTCCAGGTTATTCCCAAGTCAGCAATGGGAATCTCAGGGTAGACTCCAAACCCTCCTGATGACCTGCACTACCCAAAGGTGGCAAACACGCATCAGCTCAGTGGCAAACGAGTCCCTCATCCTATTCCTTGTTTCAGCCTGACTCTGCCTAACATGCAGCTTTCCCATGGCACCATCCCTCAGGCAAAAGCAAAATGCTGCTGATAATGCAGAAGGAGCAGTGGCTCTGCTCTTTGGGGACTGAGAGGCAGGAGAGGAGGAGAAAACAGGTAAATTCCAAGCCCTCACTGCATGCTTGGTCCTGACTTCCCTCCTTCTCCTCTGTTCAGTCACCAGGATTCCCTTTCCCTTTCCATCTCTGCAGCTCTGGGCAAAAGAGGGGAGGGGGCAAAAAAAAAAAAAAAAACCCTGGTGGGAAAGCAGAGTAGATGCAGCATTCTGATGGAAAACTGACCAGGATGTGGGGCTGGGGAGCAGCTGGAAACTTGGAATCCTCAGGGAACCACTGCAAACCCTGCAGAGACACCCTCGTGTCCCTCAGGAGTTAAGGATGTACCTTGTGTGGGGAGCCCACTTGCATCCAGGAAGAAATTGGCCTCCATCATGGGATCTATAAACCTACAGAACTGCCAGTGTGACATTTCTGGAGGCAAAAATGTGTCTGAGTCCCCAAGGCTGCCCATGCAATGACCTGCAGGATTTGCCTGAGGGGTGTGGACGCTAGATCAGGTTTGTATTCTCCTCACCTCACTGAAAGCAGCCCTGTCAGCAGCAGTGCCTGGGCTGGAGACAGCTCTGATGGTCGCTGGTGACAACAGCCAGGAAGTCCCAGCCTTGGCAGGGCCGGTCCTCCCTCAGGTCAGCTTTGGACCAGCCCTGCACACCAGAAATGGCCTTTAAATGGGGAGTTTTGAAGGTGCCAGCATCTAACTCCTCGGCTTCTCTTAATTTTTGCCTTCTTGCCAGTCCTCTTGCTTTACAGACAGGACATATCACTTCTTCCAATTGCTCAAGGACTCCCTGGCCAGGACTCGTGTGAGGGTTTGGCCATTAATAACACACATGGTTCCATATCTCAACCAGCGTCCACCTCCCTCCCTCACAGCTCCCTCCCTTTCAGGTGAGCCTCTGCCAGAAAAGATTTGGGATCTGTGGCAAACTTCGAGGCTCTAGAGAGCCTTTGGCCTCCTCCACTGGTCTCCAGCCCCAACAGAGTGACTATTTGCTTGCTCAGTGCGAGTTTATCCTGGAACCTCTCACTGATACTCAGCCACATTCGTCACTTGAGTCTCTGCAGACCCTCTGCCAGTTCAGGTGGGGTTTCTTGCTTTGCCCTTTCCCCCCAGCTCTCAGCTCTGCTCAGGCCAGCCCTGAGAGATGCCTGGCTCCAAGCCACACATCAAGGGCTGGTATCAGATCTGGAGCACGGAGTTTCTTTTTTATGGGGATAAGTTTGGCAGCAGCGGGTCCACTCTAGCTGACTGCTGAAACCTCTCCTCCCGTCTGGTTTTCCCAGCCATCCGTTGCACCAGGATGCCAAACCAAACCAGAGGCACCTCCTGGGGACATTTCACTCCAGGCCATGGCCTTTGACCCCCTGTGAGAAGAACAGCCCTCCACATCCTGCCCAGCAGGGCATATCTGACTGCAAACTCCAGATCCTGCCCATGCCCTTCTCCTCCGTGCTGACATTCAGGCTGTGTGGGAGCCTGAAATCAATGAAAATGGCATATTCACTCTTTTTTTGGAATTGCAAGCTTGGTACTCATAGCTTCAGAAAGTTAGATCAGCACAGGGAGATGTCCTGCTGGAGGAACGTTCCCTTCACCTTTCTTGTTTAATGTTCCAAGGAGATTTTTTTTTTTTTTAATCAGTACAAAAATCAGACAAAAGCCACACTGTGCTGCAGTACTGAAAGTACATGCCAATAATTCAGAGTAAAATACCGTACAGGACAGGAGTGCTCACTCCCCAAACAGCCATGTGAGCAAAAGATATTCCTGCTTAAACTCCTAAAAGGCCTGACAATGCTAAGGACACACAAGCTCCAGATGAGCCTGGTGTCACCTTAACACACTCTCCACAGGTGGCTGAGAAAGCATCTAAAGGATTAATTAATTAATTAATTAATTAGTTAATTAAAGGATTAATCTTTCTGATCCTTTATGCACTGCCTGTGCTGGGGAGCTGGAGCTAGAGGGTCTTTAAGGTCCCTGCAGGGGATGAATTCCCCTTGGAGTTTGTCTCCTCAGGGAGGGGTGCTCTGTCCACATCGCCCCACAGGCCTGGACAACATTTCGGAGAGTTCTGGGGTAGAGCTGGCCAAGAGACAGCCCTGGGCTTGTGCTTGGAGCAGGCTGGTGGCCCAGCATGAAGAATCACAGAACAGAATCACAGAATCGTGGCAGCTCCTGAGCTGGACAGGACCCCCAGGATCACCCAGCCCAGCCCCTGGCCCTGCCCAGACCCCCAACAACCTCACCTGGGCATTCCTGGCAGTGCTGTCCAAAGGCTCCTGGAGCTCTGGCAGCCTTGGGGCCGTGCTCATTCCCTGGGGAGCCTGGGCAGTGCCAGCACCCTCTGGGGGAAGAACCTTTCCTGAAATCCACCAGAGCCTGCCCTGACCCAGCTCCAGCCATTCTCTGGCTCCTGTCCCTGCCCCAGAGGTCAGAGCTGCCCTTTAGGAGGAGCTGAGCTCTGCTGAGCTCTGCCCTCACCTCCTCTGCTCCAGCTGAACAAGCCCAGCTCCCTCAGCCTCCAAACCCTTCACCATCCTCATCCCCACCACGTGCCTGGTGACACCACGGTGTCAGCCTGCTCTGTCCACGTGCTTTTAATGACCAGAATGGCCCGTGGCAACCTCTGGGCAACCACCCTCAGCCTCCAGCAGCCCTTGGTGGAGCAGCAGGTCTGAGGGTTTCCAGATGGCCCGAGGGTGAGCGTCACTGCCTCGTGCCAGGGGCTGCCCTGAGCTGTGCCCAGGAGCCAGGGCTGGGCTGGGGAGCACATTCCCAGCTCCATGCCCCGAGCAGGGCGTGCTGGCCCATGGGAAGGGCTGGCCCAGTGCATCCTGCGGCTGTTTTGTCTCCCGAGGGGTCAGGCAGCCCCAGGAGCTGTCAGGAGCTCCCCGTGCCAGCAGGCTCCGTGTGAGGCCGCAGCGTGCTTGCACAACACTGCAAAAAGTGATTTTTACACTTGTCAGCAACGCAGTGTTCTCGTGTTTAGCAACAAGTGTGTGCTCTCTAGACTGGCTGCCTGTTGGGAAAGCCCTTAAATCCACGGGTGCCACGCCACTGTCCCCAGGGGTGCGAGTGACAGCCTGCCCAGGCTCTGCTGCTGCCCGGGGGATGTTCTGGGGACAGCTGCTCACGTCCCAGGGGACAGCAGGCACCCCAGGCTGCACGGGAGGAAGGAGGGTGGGAATGCAAGCCAAGAGCTCGAAAGGCAGAGAGGGCTGCGGGAATGGGAGGAGGATGAGCTGCAGCAAGGCAAGCCCTGGACTCGGCCAGGCAGACCCAGGGATCCCCAGGCAGGTCGGGGGGCAGGGGAGGGCTCAGGGCTGTGCCAGCAGGGCCAGGTGCAGCCTGGCAGCCTGTCCCTCAGCCCCAGAGCAGCCGTGTCACCAGAGGGCAGCTGCAGAGTGCAGGATGGGGCTCCTCATCCCTGCAGCACCCTGGGGCATTCCCTGGAGCAGCACCCTGGCTCTGTCCCAGCCCATCCCAGGAGCGCTGCTGTCCCAGCAGTGTGCCATGAGCTGGGAGTGCAAACCACACTGCGCTGACTTGCAAAGAAAGTTTGTTTTCCTTCCCCTTCCAGTGTGACCAGGGAGCTCCACAGACGTTCCGAGTGAGGAGCTGGCTGTGTTTGCTGTCCTTCAAATCAATCTCTACCACTGGAAACATCTCTGGAAAGCTGATTTGGCAGAATTTCCTTGAGAACTGCCGGCCTGGAAATCACAGGTGTATTTGGCAATGTCTTGTGCAGCTGTGCATGGTTCCCACCTTCCAGGAAACGCTCCCTGGGGAGCATTGGTGAGAGCCAGGCACCACCAGAAACTCATCCAGAACAAAAGCTTAATGGAACCTAAGAGCCATTCAAAATATTTGTTAATTAAAAAAAGAAAAAATTAAAAAAGCAAAAAGAAATTACACACGAGGGATTTGAATTTGAGTCTGAATCAAACTGTACATCATCACTTCTCACCATCCTTGTAAAGGTCTCTTGGTTTCCAACTGAAAAATGCCACTGATAAACCACTTGCACTCAAACAAAGCCACCTGGCTTTGATCCTGACACTTGCATTCACTTGACTGATTTCCCCCCTCCAAGAAGAGACCTTTTTCTATACAAAGCAGCCATTTCAGTGAAACCCTCTTGTTCAACAGAAAATTCAGAGAGGCAGAGGAGGAAGAGGAGGTTGAAGATCAAACCCTACATCCCAGGAGGAGAGGATCTCTCAGCTGGTGCCCAGGCTGGATGGGCAGGACCTCTGTACCCCTGTCCCTCTCTCTGTGCCCTCCCAGGGCTGTGCCCAGGGGCACACAGGGCTGTTGTGAGCCTGGGGGAGGGCTGAGTGCCAGCAGAGGGTCCTGGGGGCTCCAAGCACCTCTCCCATGGCATAGGGTGGGGTCAGGGGCACCCCGCTCTGTCCCCAGGAAAATGAAACCCTGGGCACGGAGGAAGGCTGGGGGTCTCACAGCCTTCCCCATGCTGCCTCCTTTCCTGGGGGATGCCAGACCCTCCCTGCCAGGGCCACAGGGCTCCCGTCTTGTGTGGAACCTGGAGACTGTCCTGCACTGCCCCGTCACAGGCAGTGCCACGGCTGCAGCCGTGTTCCTGGGGACAGAGCCATTCCAGGACACCCCTCCATCCTCATGCTGCCAGCTCCTGCTCTGCTCAGGCATTTTCCAAAGACACAGGAGCTCGGGAAGTGTGGACAAGGCTCTCAAACACCCAGTGGGACTCTTGGGACTGTCCTGTGTGGGGTCAGAGGTTGGGCACGATGGGTCCCTTCCAGCTTGGGATATTCTGCAGTTCTGTGCTCCTGTGAAACGCTTGCTGGAGGTGTTTGCTCTCGTTCAGGCGGGAGCTGGGGAGGTCTGTGTGTGTCAGAGCAGCCCAGCAAGATGAGGGATGAGCTCATGGGATCTGCCATGACATCACGGGGCACGGCACCCCAGCAGCCTGCTGGTGCACGTGGCTTGGAAATGTCTGGCCTGTATATGACAGACCCTTCCTGCACAGAACTGAAAACATTTATTCTGGAAGGGCCTGGATGCTCGTGGCTAAAAGCAATAAATACGGATTTAATTTCATAGTTAATACCCTGTCCAGGGTAAAATGCTCATTTTTAATATCGTTGCCTGCGATCTGACATTACCAACGAGATGTTGCAATGCAATCTCTGAGTCACTGCGCAGCAGATAATGGTATTTTCTTGAGTTCAATCTGGAGGAGTTGGCCCCATTTATCAAGCTCGAAAAAACGATGCCAGAGAGTCTGCCAGAGAGTCTGTCTGGCCTGTGCTGCACGAGTTACGTGAGCCAGGGCTGCGGGGAGAGGGGGAGAGAGGGAACAGACCTGGATGTCGCCATGGGGGATCTCCTGGGAGTGTGTCTCACTCTCTCCTTCCTTAGGGTCAGCCAAGAGACTCCTGAGTTTGGGGTATGAGGGAGTCAGGAGTGACCACGTCGCTCCAGCTCTGCCTTGGCTTTTAGGCTGCCCCAAGGGAGCTGCTGTCCCACAGCATGATCAGGCGCAGTTGACGTTTGGGGTCTGGGCATCTCCTGTGACCTGGAGGAGGTGGCCAATGTGAGAGGAACCCTCAAGTGTGTCCACCACCAGGGCTGGGAGCCCCACTGGAGGAGAAACCTGCCTGGGCTGCCTTGGGCTCTGGGAGTGTTAAAGGAGCTTGAAAGATCTGGAGCAAAGCAGAAGCAATCCTGGGAATATCGGGCTTTTTTTCCTTAGGCAAGCAGGAGCATCTCCAGTTATCCAGCGTGGGAGGGAGCCCTCCCTGGCAGAGAGAGAGCTCCTTCCCCTGGCAGGCAAGGCCCAGGTTCTGCACAGAAATGTGCCCAGCACTTCTAGCATACAGCACCACCCACCCATTGGGCCAGCGTGGCTGCGGATGCAGCAGATTTGTTTTCAGCAGAAAGGCTTCAACTCAAGACTGGGCACCTCATTGTAGAAGAAATGGTTTTTGTTGAGCAGACATGGCAGACAGGATGCAGGAACCATCTCTGGCCTGCTATGCAGAGGTCAGAGATGATCCCCTCTGTCCTTGAAAGCCAGTGAATGGTTCTGCAGATACTTCATGTGTGAATGAAACAGTGACTCATGAGAACAAGGCACGTCAGCTCCTGCAATCCTCCGTCCTGCCCTGAGGTGTCTGAGCCAGGAGGAGAGCGTGGAGTTCACCAAGGCTCCCACAGCCACAGGGCCCTGCCCAGGGGCTGCACAGGCAGGGCTTGTGCTGACATCTCCTCCTCTGCTCACCTGGAAATTTGTGGATCAGCAGAGATCCAACCCCTGGTGTCAGTGGCCAGTCCTCTCTCCTGCTCCTCACAATTTTCTGTGTGTATTAGGTAGGGAGCTGCCTGTCCAGATGTATCTGCAGCCACTTGCTTTTTCATGGCTTTGCCTTCCTCCTTCCTTCTCCTTCCTCCTCCTACCTCCTCCTTCCTTCTCCTTCCTCCTCCTTCTTTCTCCTTCCTTCTCCTTCCTTCTCCTTCCTCCTCCTTCCTTCTCCTTCTTTCTCTTCCTTCTCCTTCCTCCTCTAGCTTCCTCCTGCCTTCTCCTTTCTTCCCCTGCCTCTCAGCATAAGCTGCCCAACTGGATCTCCCTGTCCTGTGGATAAAAAACTCCAGTCAGGGACTGCTTGGGATTGGGAGTGAGGGGTGGGAGCTGTGTCTGGGACATAGGAGTCCAGCCACAAGCTGGGTGACTCACAGGACACATTCCAGCCGTGGGCATCCTCCCCAGAACGAGTCACCACTGCTTGCTCAGTGAAATGTGGTATTCTGGACATCAAATTCATAATTTCAAAGAGAAACTTAATTTTCCTACAAAAAAAAAAAAAAAAAATTTATTTCCAATGAAATCTGAAAAAACTCAAAGTGGTTGTGGTTGAGGAATTTCTGATTTTAATTGCCAAGTGCAGAATGCTGGGGAAACTTGGAGAAGCAAAAAAAAAAAAAAAAAAAAAAAAAATTAGCTCAATTTTCAGTTGCCAAAGGAGGGATGATGCCATCTTAAAGCTGCCAGATTTCAGACGAGCCTCGGTTTATTCAAATTAATCTATATGTTGACAAAAAACATTTAATGAAAACAACTTTTCTCAGGAACAATTTCCATTTCCCAGTTCTGTGACCCTAAAATGCACGCCAAAAGTCTCTAAGAGTGCTTTAGTTTATTTAACCGAAAAGCAAAATGACAATAAAGCGAATACTTAAAGTGAAGCTCTGTTCTGAAAATATATCCACTTAATGCTTAAACGATTCAGCTTCACAGAGCTGGAAACAATTATGAACCAAATCAATTGGGAGAAGGAATTTAATCAGAAAAATGTGACTGCTAAGTGGGAATTGTTGAAAAACATTTTACGCGTTGCCCCAAAACCACAATCCCACAATTGAGAAAGAAGGCAACGTTGGTTGAAAAAAATAGACAGCTCTGGCCCGTGAGGGAAGTGAAGACAACAGTGAAAAATAAGAAAGCCATATATAACTTAAGAAAGTGGAAACTGATAATAATGAATGAGAAGTGAGAAGCTGTAGAAAGCTGATAAGGGAAGCCAAGTGCCGAGAACAACGTACAGGCTGCAAACCTGAGCGAAGGACTAGCAACTTCTGTCAGTGTAAAGGGAATAATTACAGCTCTGGGGGGGCTGTGGGTTGTGTTGGACTTGGGATGGATGCTCCAGAGCAGTCAGCAGCTATGGAGGAAATCTATTCACCGGGGTTTATTTGGCTGAATCAGGCGCTGGAGGAGCTGGGCATCATCTCTGGGCAGGCGCCTCCAAAGGCTGCCACAGACAGCAGCAGGCAAATTTAGGTGAGAGAAATGGGATTAAAGCTAACTCACACAGACCTACAGAAAACAGAGCGTGTCAAACTAAGGCCCACCTTTTCCCTGAAATTGCAATTTTGATTGATAAAATAATACTGGTGTTATAATGCACTCAGACTCCTGCAGGGCCGTTGCACTGTTGCATTTTGGTGAAGAAACCAGAACAATACCCAATCAACACAGGCCATATTTAACAGATTAAAGCTGGCTGTGGGGTGTCCCAGCTGTGATTGTCAGTGGGAACTCCTCACCCAGAGGGGGGAAAAGAGCTCCCTGGGGGTCAGGGCTGAGCCCTGGGCTATTCAACTGCCTTATCAATGATCTGGAAATGCATTAAATCATCTGTGTTGACACTGAGCTGGTGAGACAAACAAATGGATTGAATGGTCACTATGCACAAGCTGTTAATGCAGCCACACATCCAGGGACAGATTATGGGCCACAGGGTGCTCTGTCCTGGGGAGGGGTGGCTCTGGGACCCAGAGCTTGTGCAGGCTGTACCTCCTCACAGGTGAAAGTGAACATTCACAGTGCAGCAGGGAAATCCCAGTGCCCTAAGTGCCTGGGTGGCTCTGGGACCCAGAGCTTGTGCAGGCTGTACCTCCTCACAGGTGAAGGTGAACATTCCCAGCGCAGCAGGGAAATCCCAGTGCCCTAAGTGCCTGGGTGGCTCTGGGACCCAGAGCTTGTGCAGGCTGTACCTCCTCACAGGTGAAGGTGAACATTCCCAGCGCAGCAGGGAAATCCCAGTGCCCTGAGTGCCTGGGTGTGTCCAGCACCCAGCTCTGGTGCTCACTGGGCACAGGAATGTTGAGAGGCTGAGGAAAACTGGGAATTTGGTTCTAGAGAACCAACCCTGCAGTGAGAGTCCTTCAGAATGCACCTGATTCACAGTGACCCAAACCAGCTCTTAACTTCATAGAAAACAGAATCCCAGGATGGTTGGATTGGAAAGGACCTTAAAGCCCATCCTGTTCCAACTCCTGCCATGGCAGGGACACCTCCCACTGTCCCAGGCTGCTCCCAGCCCTGTCCAGCCTGGCCTCGGGCACTGCCAGAGATCCAGGGGCAGCCACAGCTGCTCTGGGCACCCTGTGCCAGGGCTGCCCACCCTCACAGGGAACAGTTTCTTCTGTATATCCAATCTAAACCTGCTTTCTGCCAGTGTGAAGCCATTCCCCCTTTTCCTGTCACTCCAAGCCCTTGTGGGTTCCCATCAGATCCTGGAAGGCCACAATTAAATCACATTAAAGCTTCTCCTGCCCAGTTGAACAATGTGCCAGCCTTTCCTCCCAGCAGAGCTGCTCCATCCCTCTGCTCATCCTGGATCCTCCTCTGGGCTCTGCAGCAGCTCCAGCTCCTCCCTGTGCTGGGACCCCAGAGAGAGACAGAACTTGCCACGTGACATCCTCTCCCACCTGCTTATTCCCATTGGGCAGTGAACCCCAATGTGGAAATGGACCAGAGCTCATAAAAGTGTGAAACTCGTGACTCTGAGTCCACCTTGGCTCCATCCTGGGTGCAGCCCTGGCTGGGCTCTTGTGCTGCCCAAGGTGTGTCCTTTGAGGCCTTTTCATAAATCCCTGCTTTATTCCTTAACTCTGTGCAGCCCCTGCTCCAGGCAGCCTCTCCAGGCATCACCAGCATTCCCGGGTGGAAAGAGTGGTTCTGACTGCCCGTGTGCCAACATCCAGCATGTTTTACAACTGACCTGCAAGGAATGTGTGTCACTGAAGAGGATATGTAGCCCTGGAGAACATAAAGCACAGCTGCATTGTTTAAAAGTATCTCATGCACCGGGCTGGAGCAGCAGGAGATGATCTCAGGGAGATAACTCCAGGAGTGTGTCAGCAGCAACGGCCCCGCTACCTTCGCCAGTGGAAGATTCTTATAAATTCACTCCTCCTGCCATCCTTTTGCAAAGGGTCAGAAGATGTACTGACAATAGCAGCACGCAGATATTTCAGAACTTGGCCACACGCTGAGCAAACACTCTGGATAGTTTCACGGGTAGATTAAAATGCCAGATCAGCGAGCAGCGCTGCACTTTAAATATGCTCACTAATTTATTAAGTTTATTCTTAGCAAGCTTGCAGGCTTCAGAAAGTTAAATTTCTTGGTGACAAATGGAGCTGGGCAGGCAGGGCGTGCATGCTGTGGACCCGGAGGCAGCGCAGGGGAGTGGGTCCCACCGAGCCCTGCACGGGGCAGAGCCAGCACGGGCTCGCTGGCAAGACTCTTGTACAGCCACAGAGTACAAAAACAGGGCTCTTGGCACATCCCACGCTCCTCCAAGGAGCTGCTGCCTCGCCTCCAGGCTTAGACATCCCTTATCTGTTTCCCCTGCGTGCTATGGGTTAACTGCTCTGAGCACCACTCCCAGCATCAGTCCCCTGTGCTCAGCAACTGCAGCAGGTCACCTCCCACACCCAGGGCTCAGCCAGCACACCTCCCCGACAAGGACACCATCGGCCGTGGGCCCAAATGACAGCCCTGCCCCTTTTCCTGGCAAGTGCCCGGGGCCTCTCATCTCCCTGTGGCACAGGGATGCAGAGAGGAGGAAGCCCTGTGGCACAGGGATGCAGAGAAGGGATGCCCTGTGGCACAGGGATGCAGAGGAGGGATGCCCTGTGGCACAGGGATGCAGAGAAGGGATGCCCTGTGGCATAGGGATGCAGAGAAGGGATGCCCTGTGGCACAAGGGTGCAGAGAGGAATGCCCTGTGGCACAGGGATGCAGAGGAGGGATGCCCTGTGGCACAGGGATGCAGAGGAGGGATGCCCTGTGGCACAGGGATGCAGAGAAGGGATGCCGTGTGGCACAGGGATGCAGAGAAGGGATGCCCTGTGGCACAGGGATGCAGAGAGGGGCGATCCCCGTGCCGAGAGCCGCCTGTCAGCCCCGGGGCCAGGGCTGGGCACTGCGTGCTGGGACAGCTCCTCGGGAGGGCGGTGACAGCCACCGTGGCGATGCCTACGTGCTGTTTGTGGGCCAGGAACAGGCTGTGGGGCAGGAATTGGGCCCTGCGAGCCTTCCAGGGACGGAAGGCAGCGGGATCCTGTGAGCTGGAGCTCGCAGCCGGGCGGGGCCGCCCCGCAGCGTTCGCCGCAGCTCTGAGGAGTTGTTACTCATGGTCCAGAGGGACTCGCGCTTCTCCTGGGACGGAAAAGACTTTCCCAGCAACGTTTCCTGAGCTGGGAGCAAATCCCACCCGGCATCACAACCCTCCGTCAGCAGCAAAGGCATGTTACTGTTGCTCGCAGTGCAGATGAGCTGTGTGTGCCTCTGCTGGTAGCTCAACAAACTCCCTCTGCCCCGTCCAGCAGCGTGCTGGGTGCTGGGCAGATGTCCCACCAAAACCAACCCTCCTGGGAAACAGCCTGGGTGATGGGAAATGTTTTACCAAAACCAACCCTCCTGGGTGGGTGATGGGCAAATGTCCCACCAAAACCAACCCTCCTGGCTGGGTGATGGGCAAATGCCCCACCAAAACCAACCCTCCTGGGACACAGGCTGGGTGATGGGAAATGTTTTACCAAAACCAACCCTCCTGGGTGGGTGATGGGCAAATGTCCCACCAAAACCAACCCTCCTGGGAAACAGCCTGGGTGATGGGAAATGTTTTACCAAAACCAGCCCTCCTGGGTGGGTGATGGGCAGATGCCCCACCAAAACCAACCCTCCTGGCAGACTGGCTGCTCCCCACGAGGCAGAGCTCTGTCTGGAGGGGACACACAGCCCAGTGCCACTGCTATCCCTGCAGGGCATCAGCACACCCCACACCCCAGTGATGTGAGTGAGGGGGACGCAGACCCGTCCTGCTGGGGCTGTGCCACTGTCACACTAGGGTTCAGAGCCAGGAAACACCTGGGGACAGCTGGCAAGCCCTCTGCATCTGTCCCAAGAATGCCAGTGCAGGCAGGGTGAATTTTTTGGCTTGAGGTTGGGCCATAAATCAACGTGAGCTAGAAAACCCCCCTGGCAGTATGTCCCCTTCCCTGGTGCCTTCTCCAGGGCACTGCCAGCAGCCCAGGCTGCTGGCTGCCTTGCGTCTGGGACCCGGGCACAGGGCCTGGGTGCAGTGGCCAGAGAACCCTGGGGGAACCTGGCAGTTCTGGTTCAGGATCACCCTGGCTCCTCGTGCCCAGGGTGGGCTGGGCCCTTGAGGAGAGCGTGGCAAGGAGGCTGCCAGGGGGCTTTGGGGCTGGTCTTGTGTGCAGTGGAGCCCTGGGGGAGCCAGGGAAGGGCAGGCAGGGCAGGGCTGCAGCTCTTGGGGCACACATTGGGCTGGGGAGGTCCAGCTCTGTGCAGGAGCAGGGGAACAGGCTGGCAGAGGAGTCTGGTGCCTCCTGCCACTGCTCTGGTGGGTGTGGGGGTCTGTGCTGCATCTCTGGACCCCCCCATCCTCCATGGGGCTGTGCTGGTGGGCCCACAGGCGAGCTGGCACCATGAGTGATGTCCCCAGCACACACAGTGGGGCATCACTGAGCAGGGGACACCTGCACACTGCCTGTGCCCAGCAGCCAGCCCGGGATGGAGGGCACACACAGCCAGCCTGCCGGGGGCTCAGAGGTGGGGAGGTGACACAAATGTGTCACGTCTGGCAGAACAACACCCCGGCAGGTCCCTGCCCTCCAGCTCGGGGGCTTTGTCCTGATGCAGGGCACCCCTGAGCCTGAGAGCAGGGCTGGATCTCTGTCACCTAAAGCCCAGAGCACGAGCTGAGCTCCTCTCCAGTCACAGGCAAGAAGGCCAAGAAATAAAGCAGGTACATTCCGGGAATGCTGCAGCAGCAAACACTGCATGAATCACGTCAGGCCACGTCTCCTTCCCAAAAAACACACTTGGGGTGGGCACCCCACCTTTGGAGCTCAGCCTTTCCAGCACAGACAGGTCCTGCACGCCAGGGGTGGTGGAGGAGTGGGGTAAGCACCAGGCAGAGAGAGGTTTGGTGCAGCCATGGGGTGTGGAAGAGCCACACAACGTCTCCCAGCCTGTGTCCCTCGTCCATCTGCATCCCGAGCTGCTCAGGGGCATCAAACCGACCCCACAGGCCTTGGCACAGGGCACTGCTCCTGCCACAGCACCCACGCCTCCCCTGCTCCTCTGGAATGCCTCTCCCTGAATTCCAGCAGGGTTTAATATGGACACACGAGAAATGGAGTGACCCTGGGGAAAAGCAGCAAGGGGACAAAGCTGCAGGAAGGCACACAGTGAAAACGGATGGACCCGGAGCTCTGGGCCTCACACTGGCTTGGAGAGCAAATACAGCACAGAGAGATGTGGATGCCAGCCTAGTCAGAGAGAGAGAAACGGCAATCGTTTCTCACAGTGGCTTGTGACAATTTATAGGGAGTTGCAAAAATGTGATAACTGGCTAGTACAACAATCTACAGGTAGTGTTTTTCCACTTTGTTTTTCTGTTCTTCTCAAAAACAGTGTGTGAAAAAAATATTTGTATCAACTATCCTGTCAAGTAGAATATATCATATCATATATCGTTATATATGGTATATATATCGTTAATATACCTATATTAACTGGAAAATCCTTTGTATTAAAACTTCTTTTTCTGCTCTTACAATTCAATTTCTCGTCTGTTCCTGTGTCATTCTTAACACCAAGTAACAGAGAGAGACATCAGAACGAGGGAAACCATTGCCTACACAACAGGAGGGATGCTGGAAAGTGGGAATGGGCCAGAGAAAACCTACAGGAATGATTGAGAGACAAAAAAACCTGGGAAAATCCAGTACCATGGAAGGCAGAGGAAGCCCAACCACTTTTCCCAGTGCAGGGCACAAGGGAAACAAGACCTGCTGGGCAGCTGTGCAGCCCAAACCAGATGGAGCTCCAAGAGCAGGAAAAACAAAGACCTTCAGGCACTGAAGGGGCTTTAAGGTCTCCCTGGAGCCTTCTGCTCTCAGCCTCTCTCAGCCAGGGGTGATCTCACACAGGTGGCTGGGGGAGGTGGCACTTCTTGCACCCTCCTGAGTGTGGGCTCAGGGACCACACGGCCTGTCCCCACGTACCTGATGCAGAGCAGGAAAGCAAAGTGCCTGCCGGCTGCTCTCATCCACACCAGCCCTGACATGCAAAGAGAGGCTCCCTCAGCTGGGTCACCCAGCTCTGCTCTGCCCGGGGGCGACTGCAGCATGCTGCCCTCCACACTCAGAGAACATGGCATGGTTCTCCTGCCTCCCTGAGCCTTTCTGGGAGCAGGTCCCAGCTTTGGAGCTGAAAAAAAAGGCACCAGAGACTCGGGCAGAGCAGTGGGGAGGGAGAGATCCTCTGTGGAGATGGGGATGAGCGCAGCAGAGTCCATCTCCTTGCTCTGCACAGGGCCTGTGCCAGCTCGGTGAGGTCTCTGCTGGTTTCCTCTTGGCTGTGAGGCTGCGAGAGCGCGGCAGCCGCCGTGCCAGGCTGCTCACAAGCACCAGCACTGCGCCTGCACAGCGGGACAGGGCCGGCCTGGCCAGCCTCCAGCCCTGGCTGCCATCAGACGGGAAATAAGGGAATTGGAGCGAGACCACAGCGACCACCAAGCAGCCAGCACTGGCAGCAGCGGGGCCGTCGCCTCTGCCAGGCACGAGCAGGCAGCAGCACCTCACCCGTGCCCGAGCCCAAACAGCCGGGGAGCAGCTGGAGCGTGCCCAGAGGAGGATGAGGGTGGGAGGAAGCCCCATGGGCCGCGCCCTGCTGGGATGCTCCCGGGGAGCGAGGCAGCCAGGAATCCCGGGATGCTGCACAGCAGACAGCACAGCCCAACAGTACGGAGTTTTCTGCTAGTTACATGTTTTATGAAAAGCTGCTGGCAAAAATGTGCATTTTCTTTGGCCGTGTTTCGCATGGATTTGGCAAAAATGTAACGTTAGTGTCTCCCCTTGAGAGAACTTTATTGAGTGGAACAAAGTCGGATATTTTTAGCTACCCATTGTTAGCTGAAGAACAAAGCCATAACTAAGATATTTTGTCTCTTACACTGAAACAGGACTATCAGACAAATCCATGTACAGTCATATGTGGCTGCCCATTCAGATGGAGCACGAGAGGGAAACTATTTTTAGCCTGAACGCTCCACACAACAACTGCATTTCCCTTCCCCTCCAAGCTGGACCACCGGAATACACAGGCAGCACCAGAGAGAGCAGCACTGGACAGGGGGACCTGGGGTCACCGCCTGCTGCTGTCCCTGGGGCCATCTGGCAAATGACATTTACAGGAGAGGTCGCCTCGTGCCATCCTAAAAAAAACACTTTAATTTTTCTGCCTTTTGGGGTGCTTTTGCCCCGCACTCAGAGCTGAGATGATGAGAGGCAGCGAGAAGCAGTGAAGCAGGATACAGAGGGCTCTCAGTGCTGAACCCTGAACCCTCCCTGCCCCCAAAACACTCGGGCATGCCCTGAGGCCGCTCGCATGAGGAGGGGGATGCCCGATGCCCGCGGGCAGCGCTGGGGGAGCGGAGCCGGCACAGCCCCGGCAGCGCTGCCGCCCTTCCCGCTCACAGCCGAGCCCTCCGTGCTGGAAATGCCCCGGCTGCGGCTGCCGAGGCGGTGCTTTCGAAGGCTTTAACCCCGAGACATCCGAGAGCCCAGCACGAGGCTGACAAGCCTCCCCCGAGCGAGCGCTTCAGCGCTCAGCAAATGACATCAGTGCGTTCTGACTGGCAGCGTTTTTGTCAAGTATTCGTGTAATAGAAACAAAGCGATCCATAAATGCCCTGGATTTCTGCGTGTGAGAGATGCCGGGAGCTTCTTCTAAACAGTTTTTGTGGGTTGCAGTGGTGAGTCACTGAGAAGTTGCATTAAACACTGAGCTTTTGGTGCAACCAGAATGACCCTCCACAGTTAAGGGAGCCGTGACACGCTCATGGCAAAGGAGGAGTAAAAGCAGAGTGCCACCGCTCAGCTGAGCTGCTGGGGGGGACCCACCGTGTCAGCTGGGGTGGGGACACCAGAGAAGCCACCAGAGCAGCGTCCAGATGGCTGCAGCACAGGCAGAAGCTGTAGGAACCTCTAGGAAGCTCGGCGGCCCATCAGCACCATCCTCCCCGTGCTCAGCCCGCCGCTGCCTCCGCAGCACCTCTGCCTGCCAGGCTGGCTCCTGAGTGCCAAACGCACCTTGTGCCCGCTCCTGAAGGCGTGTCACGCTCCTCAGAGACCTCTCTGCAGTCACCACCTGCCAGGTGCCCCTGAGACCCCACAAAACCCCAGCAGCAGCAGCAGCAGCAGCAGCAGGCAGCGGCGATGCCCGGCTGTGCTCGTCTCCCTAAAGCTGTCACCACACGCCGGTGCCGTGTGTCACCGTAACCGAGCCGGCCAGAGGACAGGACAACACGAAGAAGGAAGCATTAATTACCTGTGGGCTTTTCGGCTGAGCTAGAGCGTCCTGCAGGAGATGCTGCTCTGCCACTCCTCGCCTGCTCCGCGGGTTAGGGCTGCTTTGACCGGGGAGCACTGATTGTGTTTTATAAACTTGAAGCACAGTAAGAACTGGTTTAAAATAGAGTGAACGGAGCTGGTGCGGGTGGAATTAGACAAACTCTGCGAGCTGCTTTTCCAAAAATAAATTAACTTCTTGCAGCCCGCGGAGCAGAGGCGGGGGACGGGGCCTCCCGGGAGAGCTGCCCGAGTGCCTCTGCCGCTGCTGTCCCCTCCTGGCACAGCCCCGGGGCTGGGGCTGCCCAGCCGGGGCACACTCAGTCCCGGGGCTGCATGGGGAGGGGGCGGCACCACCCCACCCCCCCCAGTCTCTCTGCACCCCAATAAAGTGGCTGTGCACTGGCAGAGGGGAGCAGAGGCACCTGAGGGAGTCGTACCCTGGCAGAGAGGAATGGGGCAGGATCCCAGCCAAGGGTGGCACGTACGGGTCAGTCCCTGCCAGGCTCGTTGCCTCAGCATGTGCTGGGCATTTCTTTCAGCCCAGGGAGGCCAGTCTGGGTGAGCAGGAGCAGGTGTCCTTGGCACTGCAAAGTGCCCCTGCTTGGATGGAGCTGGGAAATGGTGAGCTGAAGGATGGGGCACAGAGAATCATAGGAAAGTTTGGAAGTGTTGGAAAGGACCTTAAGGACCATCACATCCCACCCTCTGCCATGGGCAGGGACACCTTCCACTGTCCCAGGCTGCTCCAAGACCCATCCCACCTGGCCCCCTACTAAAGGCAGCCACAGCGGTTCTGGGCACCCTGTGCCAGGGCCTCCCACCCTCACAGGGCACAATACCTGCCCAATATCCCATCCATCCCTGCCCTCTGGCAGTGGGAAGCCATTCCCTGTCTCCTGATACTCCAGGCCCTTGTCCCAAGTCCCTCTCCAGCTCTGCTGGAGCCCCTTTAGGCACTGGGAGGGCTTTTAAGGTCTCCCTGGAGCCTTCTGCTCTCAACCTCTCTCAGCCAGGGACAGGGGTTGATCTCACACAGGTGGCAGGGGGAGGTGGCACTTCCTGCATCCTGCTCTCCTGAGTGTGGGCTCAGGGACCACACGGTCTGTCCCCACGTAGCCGAGCTCTGGAGGGTTCATTGAGCTGTGCCCAACACCCAGAGGTGCTGTCACCTTGAGCACAGCAGTCCCTCTTGCAGGCTGACACCTAAACCGGCATGGCATGACCTGCCTATAAACCCCTGCACATCCCCAGGGCTTTCCTCACTGAGAAACAAGCAGAGTGATGTCCACCCAGCTGTGCCCTCAGTGCCACTGTGGTGCTGGGGACAGCGCTGGTGGCAGTCCCCTTCTCTCTCTCCAGCTTTCACCCTGCCCCGCCCCTCAAAAAAAAAAAAAAAAAAAAAAAGTAAAACAAAGTCCTTGTAGGTTTTTTGACACCAGCAGGGAGGTCCCTGGAAGCAAATCCCTCTTCCGACCGGCATCCAGGCCAAGGGCAGCCCTCCCTGGGCGGGCAGGATGCCACTCCCCGGGCAGGGAAAGTCCTTTTCCTTCTATTTATTTATATCCATCTCGCTGTAAACTCACCCGCCGGCGAACCTGCTGTTCACACTAACAAACACGTCCCTTTGGTCGGGGCAGCAGTCACTGGCCGGGGAGCTGGGGGATCTCCACCAGCCCTTCTCCAGCTCTTCCATAAATCCCCGGCTCCCACCAGCTTTGTTTACACAGCAGCTTGTAAGTGAAGTCCTTTTGGCAAAGCAGCTCCTGGTCTAGGAGAGACCTGAGGCAGAGCCCCAAAAGGGCCCAGAGCAGTAATGAGACAGGCCTGATGGTCGCCGTGGAAGGTTCTTCAGTGTCACATCCAGACCCTGCCCAGGAGAGGTCTGCTCATGGTGTGTTTGCACAGGGCAGAGCTGCAGTCCGCACAAAATGTCCTTTAGAAGCAGGAGGCTTCTAGGACAGGCACAAAAAGGGGAACAGTGACACTTCTGGGGGGGAGAGGTGGGAGTTTCTGTATTAATAAGTTTCTGTACCAATACAGAAATATGGCTGTATTTCTGTATCAATAAGTTTCTGTACCAGTACAGAAATCCCAGGGCTCTGTGTATTTGGGGTGTGTTTCTGTACCAATACAGAACACAGTCGTTATTTAGGCTGCCTTCCTTAGAGCTCGGAGTTAAAAATCCACAGTGGGCAGTGGAACAACTCACACTTCCCTCAGGTTCCTTCTGAGCCATCTGCTGTCCATCCACTGGCCCAGCCCACGGGGCACATTGGAGTTTTTGCTCCTTGCAGAGGAAGATCCTCAGGACAGTTTTGCCCCACAGGTGGTGCAGGACCTTCCTGCAGCAACATCAGAGTGTGGCCCAGGGCTGGCAGGCAGGCCAGGGTGAGGAGGAGAGGCAGGGTGGGCTCAGGGGCACTTCCAAAGCAAGCCCTGTGTGCTGGCAGCAGTGTAACACCACAGGCCCGAGGGGGATCCCCACCTGCCAGCCCCACACCTGGCGAGTTTATCCCATCCAAACTGAGCTGAAATGATCCACAGCAGAGGGGCTCAGCTCTGCCCTGCAGTGCAGCCCAGGACGAGCGTGGGGATGGCTCAGGGCCACCAGTGGGTGGCACGGAGGTGGCAGGCAGGACGGGGCTGTCCCCTGGCAATGCCACCGAGCAGCCAGTGCTGGTACCCGGGGTCACTCGCCGCCCGTGGGTGCTGCAGTGCGCCAGGCGAGGTGGCGGTGTGGCAGTGGCTGTGCCACTGTGGCTGTGCCACTGTGGCTGTGTCACTGTGTCCCCGGGATGGGGACACCAGGGCAAGCAGGGCACGGGGTTTGGATGTGGCAGCACCCCGGATCCGAGCAGGTGCTGACACGACCGGCACGGCACGGCGTGTGCACGGCTGGATTTCCGTCCCGCTTCAGCCGCGAGCACCGCTGTGCCGGCTGTGCACCAGACAGTTTATTTTAGCCATCGAGGCAGCAGACGGCTGCAGGATCGCGGCTGAGGCTGTGTGGGCGGGCGGGGGCCGTCAGCCCGTGCCTCCAGCGCGTGTGACACGCGTTTGGTGTCACCCGAGTGGGAGACCTGCTGGCGGGGTGAAATATGAGCTGCGGGTTCCCGGCTGCAGCTGGAGGAGCTCGTCCTGCAGCCTGGCTCTGCTCCCTCTGCGGGGCAGGAGGGCAGCGGGAGCCGCTGCGGAGCCCGGGGGCCGCAGCCACTATCCCCAAGCGGGACGGGACGGACAGACACCGGGCAGCGGGACAGACAGACACCGGGCAGTGGGATGGACAGACACCGGGCAGTGGGATGGGCACCGGGCAGCGGGACAGACAGACACCGGGCAGTGGGATGGACAGACACCAGGCAGTGGGGTGGGTACCGGGCAGTGGGACGGACAGACACCGGGCAGTGGGACGGACAGACACTGGGCAGTGGGATGGGCACCGGGCAGTGGGACGGACAGACACCGGGCAGTGGGATGGACAGACACTGGGCAGTGGGATGGACAGACAGACACCGGGCAGTGGGACGGACAGACACTGGGCAGTGGGACAGACAGACACCAGGCAGTGGGATGGACAGACAGACACCGGGCAGTGGGACGGACAGACACTGGGCAGTGGGATGGACAGACACCAGGGAGTCGGATGGACAGACAGACACCGGGCAGTGGGACGGACAGACACTGGGCAGTGGGATGGGCACCGGGCAGTGGGACGGACAGACACTGGGCAGTGGGACAGACAGACACCAGGCAGCAGGTGGGACACCGGGCAGTGGGACAGACAGACACCAGGCAGCAGGTGGGACACCGGGCAGCAGGACAGACAGACACCAGGCAGTGGGACAGACTGACACCAGGCAGCGGGATGGACACCTGGCAGTGGGGCGGACACTGGGCAGTGGGACGGGCACCGGGCAGCGGGACGGGCACCGGGCAGTGGGACAGACAGACACTGGGCAGTGGGACGGACAGTCACCATGCAGTGGGATGGACACCAGACAGCAGGACAGACAGACACCAGGCAGTGGGATGGACAGACACTGGGCAGTGGGATGGACAGACACCAGGCAGTGGGACGGACAGACACTGGGCAGTGGGACAGACAGACACCAGGCAGCAGGTGGGACACCGGACACCGGGCAGCAGGACAGACAGACACCAGGCAGTGGGACAGACTGACACCAGGCAGCGGGATGGACACTGGGCAGTGGCACGGGCACCGGGCAGCGGGACGGGCACCAGGCAGTGGGACAGACAGACACTGGTTAGTGGGACAGACAGACACCGTGCAGTGGGATGGACACCAGACAGCAGGACAGACAGACACGGGGCAGCAGGACGGGCACTGGGCACTCACTCAGGGCCAGCAGCGAGGACAGCGGGCTCTGCAGAGCCTTGAGAGCAGCACGCCAGGGCACACAGCACCCAAGCACCGCAGCCCCTGCTTCACCTGCCCATGCCCTGAACATCACCTGGCAGCCTAAAGTCTGTGCCGGGGCTGCTCCTCCTGCAATGCCAAGCCCCAGCCCTCCAGGAAAGCTCCTTCCCTGCCTGTGGTCTGAAGGGATGGGGAAGGACAAGCTGAAGCCTTTCCCCAGGATACTCCCAAAAATACATACATACATAAATAAAAGTGCCCTTTCAGAGCCTGTGAAGCCCCAAGCTGGCATCCAAGGGAAGACACAGAAGCCTCGTGTCCCTGCTGTGGGCAGCCTGAGCAGCTCCATCACGGATGACAAATCCCAAGGCTCTGGTATTTGGGGTGTGTATGAAGCAGAGGCAGGAGCCCCATCCCACAGGGGAAGTGGCAGGGCTGGAGGCAGCAGCCATGCCCTAAAACATGAAATAACATCTTCACCCCACACACTGCCTGTCTGGGATACAAGTACTTCCCTTAGGCACCCAGCCAGCCCTAGGGACACAGGGATGCTCTCCTGCACCAGGATGCTCTGCCCTGTGGATAACTCTCACTTGGCAAAGGGAATCGGGCACCTCCCTTGGTGGTGGCACCTGCCTGTGTGGGGACAACAGGGCTGGGACAGCACTTGTTGAGGGACACCCTGGAACCGGTGCAGCTGCTCCTGTGCTCTGAGATGGGGCTGTCAGCAGCCCGAGGGACCCCGATCCCTCCTGGCCCACGCCGGGCTGGGCGTGGGGGCATGGGCACCGTGCATGGGGCCGGCAAAGCTCTCCCCACGCTATTCTTAGGAAGGGTAAAGTTTATACAAGAAATTTAAGCTTTAAGCCCAGGCACCATAAATAGTCTATTTTTCAAGGGCTTCAAGTCAGTTGTAGGCTCAAAGCCAGAGCCAAAATTTGGCAGCTGTCTTTGTTTAGTGATTAATTAAAATGAGGTAACAAAACGAGACATATCTATTAACGAGGGTATTTGCAGCGTCAGTAGAGGATTCCAAATGGCTGATTTTTTTCCCCCCTTTTAATCTTCAAACTTCTCGTTAGGAAAACAAGCTCTTCCTCCGGCCGCAGCCGGGCTGGGAGGGAGGGGCTGAGCCGCGGCCCCTCGCCCGGGCAGCGGGAGGGGAGCGGCGGGCAGGCGAGGCTTTATCTTTATGGTCCTCTTCCTTTAAACAAAGCAAACCTCTGCATAAAGATTTTTCCAGTTTGGAAATTTTATTAGACCTTAAAGTAAACTCCAATGGAGAGACCCTTGGCTGTGACAGAGGCAGGAGGGGGGAAGCTTTGCACATTGCCGGCCTTTCCCCAGCGGCTGCCACCCAGTGGGACTAAAATGGGAGTGATGGAGGCAAAGGGGCATTTTCCAGGCTCTTTTCCACATTTGCCAGGCAAACAAGGCCACACCCATGTTCCTTCCTTGTCTTGGGGCAGCAGTAGACAGCATTCTGGGCACCTCGAGGAGGTGTGAGCAGACGAGGTGACAAGGAGGAGGGTGAGGATGGAGCCTGGGAGGCTCGTTCCCACCAGCTGTGCTCTCAGCTCATCCCCGGCACTGGATGCATTTCCTAGCTCGGAAAACCAAGTGGAGCATGAAGCTGCCCTGTGTGGGAGGTGCCTGTGGTCAGAGGAGGGGGTTAAAGTGTGTGCAGGGGTCAGAGGCAGCTCTCAGGGGTGTGTGAAACAGGTTCACCCTCCCCAAGGCTCCAGAGACTTAGCCACATGGGAAAGCACCCAAGTATGAGGAAAAGGGAAAAACATCCCAAAATAGTTTAGTCTTGTTTTCTGCACTGAGACGCCCAGACAGGGTGGGAGTTCTGCTTGTGTCTGAGCTAAAAATTACAGTAAATAGAGAAGTGGCTGCAAAGCCCCATGCTCTGGATAAGAGGAACATGTGCAAACACCGTCCATCAGGGCGAAGCCATGCTGCGATGAAGGACCATAAATAAATGAGGAGGGGGATGGAGTGAAACGAGCTCTGTGTCAAGGGTGAACTGTCAGCCACCCCCTGAAGTGTGTGCTCGCTCCAGTTTGGTTCATGGGATGACTGGGAGTGAGGGGAAGCAGCTTTGTACCTAGGGACCCCTCTGAGCAGAGGTGGGATCCCGGCGTCTCTCTCTGCATGGGGGTCTGGCACCACTGAGCCCAGCTGGCACCAAGAGGGGCTGGTTCTGCCAGGACAGACCAGCTCTGGGCCATCCTGCACCACTCTCCGGGCCCATCTCAGCTGCTGGGGAAACCTCAGCAGAAATCCTGAGCTCTGATTTCTGGAGGAGATGATGGAGTGGGTCATCCGTGCAACAACCAGAGAGGTCCTGGGTGCTGGGTCCTGAAGGGATCTGCTCCTGTGGCACACGCACCATGCGAGGAGCAGGATGGGGAGAGGGCTGGAGCTCAGAGTGGAGGGAAGCCCACTGCTCCTCCTTGGGGGATCACTCTCCCAGAGAGGAACAAACAGGGGGATACATTCCATGAATGCTCCACGGCCCTCTTTAATCGTCAGGAGCTGCCCACATCAAGCAGCAGCCTCAAGGCCCTGTGACACGAGCCCTGGGATGGGTGAGCTGCTGAAAACCCAGCAGCAGCTTGGGCTCCTGGGCTGTCCAAGCTGTGCCTGGAGCTGGCCACGGGCAAGGTGCCATCTTCAGTGGGGCAGGGTCCCATGTCCCAGCCTGCTGCACTGCAGCGTCACAGCTGCACTGGAGGGGGACAGGGCACCCGTGGGGCAGGGGTCCAGCTGCGGGAGCTGGCTCTGCTCCCCGGGCAGGGGCCCCTGGGAGCCCGGCTTTGCCGCAGGATTTGCCCTGGGGGTGCTAAAGGTGGCACGGAGGGCAGGTGACAGGCAGCCGGGGTGCGAGCTCTGTGCTGTGCGATGTCCCGGTTCTCCGGACAGGGCTGAGCCCGAAGCAGCAGCAGGTGCTGGGCAAGGACGTGGAGAAGCCCAGGGGCAGCACGGAGGGCATGGGGCAGCGCAGGGGCAGCCGGGGGGCACAGAGCAGCCCAGGGACAAGCGGGACGGCTTGGGCGGTGCCGCTGGGACAGCCTGGGGCAGCGGGGGGACGCGGGACATCGCGGGGGCTGGAGAAGGCGGAGGGGCTCGGGCGGCTGCGGGGACTCGCCGGGGCTGCCCCGTCCCCACCTCCCGGGCGGTCCCGGCGGGACGCGGTGGCGGCGGCGGAGTCGCGGTGCCACCTAGGGCCGGGCCCGGGCCGCTGCAGCGCCGGCGGCTGCGGGACGGGGCTGGGCAACGGGATGGGAATGGGATATGGGAGCTGTGGGATATGGGAATGGGGATATGGGATGGGAAATGGGATGGGAAATGGGATATGGGAGCTGTGGGATATGGGAATGGGATATGGGAATGGGATATGGGATGGGGGTATGGGAATGGGATATGGGAATGGGGATATGGGAATGGGATATGGGATGGGGATATGGGATATGGGTTATGGGATATGGGTTATGGGATATGGGATATGGGGAATGGGAGATGTGGGATATGGGAATGGGATATGGGAATGGGATATGGGATATGGGAGCTGTGGGATATGGGAATGGGATATGGGAATGGGATATGGGATATGGGAGCTGTGGGATATGGGAATGGGATATGGGAATGGGATATGGGATGGGGATATGGGAATGGGATATGGGAATGGGATATGGGAATGGGGATATGGGATGGGGATATGGGATGGGAAATGGGATGGGAAATGGGATATGGGAGCTGTGGGATACGGGAATGGGATATGGGAATGGGCTGGGGGAATGGGGTCAGAGAATGGGCTGTTCTGTTCCTCCTCGAACAAAGAAGAATTTATTTAATTTATACTTTGACAGGGAATATTGAAAATAATCACAAGCCACTGCAGCTGGGTGTGGGGTGTTTACCTTTCTTTTATTGAAAGAGCAGAAAGAAATATACCTGGACTGGGAGGACTGGGAGAGGGAGATTGGGCTCTGCAGGGACCAGGCTTATCCATACATCTGCTGCTCTGGCAGACACAGGACCAGGGGGCTGGGGCAGATTGCAGATAAGAAAAGTAAATTCTTCTTTAATGAAGTTCCCTCCATTACACCTTGCTGTTGGCTCCCTGAAATAATTCTAAATTCTAATATTTCTGAGGCCTAATGAATTTTTCTCTTATTTAGTTGCCTATATCTTTGCATATTTATTTTCTGGGGGTTTTATTTTGAAGGTCTTTTGGGCTAAGGCAGTGCCTGTCATGTCCTGTGCCACTTTTTGAGAGTTTCCCCACTCCTCTGCCAAGTACTGTCACTGGGAAAGATAAGGTTTTCCTTTGGAACTCAGGGAGACAAGGGATATTGACGGTCAGGGTTGTTTATGTTGGGGTATTCTGGTTACAATAACATCAAGCGGCTCTTTTAGAAACAAACAAAAAGCCCCAGAGAGCTCACACAGAGGTTGGAGAGCTCAGAAATAAACAGAGCTGCAGCTGGGTGTTTGTCCACCGGTCCTGAGCAGGCTCCTGGGGGAGCAGCGGGGAATGGGGGAGCCTGGGGAATGCCAGGGGTTCAGAGGGGCTTCGGGAGGCTCAACCCCCTGATGGGGGCCAGGCCAGGAGAGGGGACGGACAGCTGCCCCAGCCTGGCTCTGTGAGCTGCAACGATGGGAAGGATGGCTGGAGTTCCCCTGGAATGTTCCCCAGGATGTCCTGGCAGGCAAAGCATTCTGCACAAAAAGTTGTCACCCAGGCAGCCCAGTGAAGGAGGGAGAGAGGCAAAGCCACAGCACCAGAACTACTGAGTTTCTTCTGGTGTCAGAGGTGCAAACAGGGTAAGGAGGGAGTGATGGCGACACAGGCATTCAGGATTAACTCCACCAGCTCACTCCTAGACCTGCACCAGCTTTGGCAAGGGGAGATGAAGCAGCTCTGCCAAACAGCAAACACCCAGCCACGCCCACACAGGAGCTCATTCCCTGGTCAGCACCCCAACAGCCCCAGGGGGTACTGGCAGGCAAAGCATTCTGCACAAAAAGTTGGCACCCTGGCAGCCCAGCGCAGGAGGGAGAGTGGCAAAGCCACAACAGAAGCACAGGCACAGCTTACCTCTTTGCCTTCAAAAGTGATGCTCTCCCCATTTTTGAGAGCTGTAATGATGGGAAGGATGGCTGGAGTTCCCCTGAGAACAAGGCCACAGAAATATTTAGCTGCCAGCAGCCACGTGCCTGCTCCTGCTGCCCCGTGCCCCAGGCTGGGCTCTCATACTCACACTGGCAGCCCCAGCTCCTGGGCTTTAGCTGCGAGGAATTTCCCCTTCCTGGGGTGAACCTGCAAAGAGTCCAGCACAATTATCACCCAAACAAAGAGGGCCACGAAACAAGATCATCTTCTGCCAGCTTAAGAGCTTCTTCACAAACCAAGGGAATGTTTTGTCCTTTTTCAGTTCCACAATGTCAGGAGAATCAATCCACAAACATCAGAGGTTTATGTCCAAAAAGGAGACAAAGGAGTCCTTTTACTTTATTCAAATAAAGGGAGAGGCCATGGGGCATTCCCCTGGGGTTTCTCCAATTCTTGGAGGATGCAGCCTCCTCTTTTATCCCAATTTCCCGGCTGCATTTCCCTTCCCTCTTTCCCCATTGCCTGAGGTACTTGAGAGGTTCAGACTTCCCAATACACCTGATACTGAAGATTTCCCTCTAATGTACAACCCTCCCTTTTAACTTTTAATTCTTACGGAATTTGGGGTTTTAACCATTGTTTCTTTCATCTTTCAATGTCCAATTCCATTTATCAGCGAACCTAAAGCTTATTTGTAACAGCAAATATCTTTTTCCATTCATCAATCAGTGGAATCCTCCCCATTGTTTCTTTTACCTCTGAGTGCCGGTTTTACCTGCCAGCAGACCCACAGCTTGTTTGTAAAGACAAATCTGCTATTCCTCTCAACAGCCACTGCTCCAATTTACCCCAAAAAGGGTCTTCTGGACTCTCTTCTCTCCAGGATCAGGCTGCTGCTTCTTGTTCCCCTCTTTAGCCAAGCAAGCATGACAGCCTGCCCTCCTCTGAGGGTTAGACAAGAATGGAACCTGTACACTCCTAACTGAGTTTGTGGGCCCCAAGTTGGGCTTCTCCCTGGGGGCTCCCCTGGCAGGGGAGACCCTCCTGGAGCAGTTCTGTGTCAGGAACGAGAGATGCATTGGACTTTTTTGGTCTTCAGCCTCTGTTTATTGTTATCAAAACTTCAGCACACTGTCTGCACCAGATTCTGCGTGCAGGAAAAACAGCACAAAAATGGCCAACAATCTGTTGTTACGAGGCCTTTTGAGTCTAATCAAAAACTGAGCTACCCAATTAAGAGTGACACCTAAATTATTTTCCTTTCTAAGCCAATAACTGACCCCTAAAGACATGCAATGTGGGTTTTTCTGCCCAATTCCAAGATACCACCCAAACCCAAGAAGAAAGAGGAGGAAGAAAGAAGAAGGGAACTCGAGACAACACCCTATATCCTCCATCTTGAACCCATCTGTAACATCCTAAAAATCCTAAACCCTAAACTTCTCACCCATGTGACATCCTACACTACTCTCTATTTCACGCTTTTGTGGTTTCTGGTTTCCCTTGAGGCTTTGGAAGTTTTCTCCATGAATGAGGGTCAAAGTCAGTGCTCCCCTGGGGGTCAGGACACCCCAGAGCAGACAGAGAAATATTCCCAGTGCCCCGGGTTTCCACACCTAAGCACTGCTGGGTTCTAAAAAACACCTCCAGTTTTACACATTCCTACTCCTGCTCCAGCAGCTCTGACACTTGAAAAGCAGAAACATATGAGAGCTTCAAAGCCCCACTTGAAAACGCTGCCTCCAATTAAACCTCTCTTGTAAATCGGAATGTCCCACTGATGTTAGGAAGCATTTCCTTAGAGAGAGGGAGATCAAGCAGTGGGACGGGCTTCCTCAAGAAGTGGTTGGGAGGCAGAGGCAGAGTTGGGAGCGAGGAGGCTGCGAGGGGATAAACCCCGGGGGTTCTCGTTTGGGGTCTCTCCCGGGAGGCAGCAGCTTGGCCTGTGTCGGTGTCAAACAAAACGGCTCTGTGGGATGGGACATCCCAGACTGTGTGACACACGGCCGGGCTGGAGCCGCTGGGGACACCGGGCCTGACGGGGAATGGGGGCAACGGGGGCAACGGGGGCAACGGGAGCAACGGGGACAATGGGAGCAACGGGGGCAATGGGAGCAATGGGGACAATGGGGCAATGGGGACAATGGGGGCAATGGGGGCAATGGGGGCAATGGGAGCAATGGGAGCAATGGGGGCAATGGGGACAATGGGAGCAATGGGGGCAATGGGAGCAATGGGAGCAATGGGAGCAACGGGGACAATGGGGCAACGGGGCAATGGGGACAATGGGGACAATGGGGCAATGGGGGCAATGGGGGCAACGGGGACAATGGGGCAATGGGGGCAATGGGGACATTGGGGACAATGGGGACAACGGGGGCAACGGGAGCAACGGGAGCAACGGGGGCAATGGAGGCAACGGGGGCAATGGGAGCAATGGGAGCAACGGGGACAATGGGGCAATGGGGACAATGGGGACAATGGGGCAATGGGGGCAATGGGGCAATGGGGGCAATGGGGGCAATGGGAGCAACGGGGACAATGGGGCAACGGGGGCAATGGAGGCAACGGGGCAACGGGGACAATGGAGCAATGGGGGCAATGGGGGCAATGGGGGGCAATGGGGGGCAATGGGAGCAACGGGAGCAATGGGGGCAATGGGGGCAAATGGGGCAATGGGGGCAATGGGGGCAACGGGGGCAATGGGGACAATGGGGGCAAATGGGGGTCCAGCAAGGCCACCGGGTCAGCGGAGCTGGGAGCCGGGCCCAGCAGCACCGGGGTCCAGAGCCGGGATGGACGGGCAGAACCCCAGCAGTGGACGGGCAGAGAACCGGCAGTGACCGGACAGAGAACTGAACAGACCGGACACAGAACCGGCAGTGACCGGACACAGAACCGGACACAGGACCGGACACAGGACCGGCAGTGACCGGACACAGGACCGGCAGTGACCGGACACAGGACCGGCCGGACCGGACACAGGACCAGACACAGGACCGGACACAGGACCGGACACAGAACCGGCAGTGACCGGACACAGGACCGGACACAGAACCGATCGGACCGGACACAGGACCGGCAGTGACCGGACACAGGACCGGCCGGACCGGACACAGGACCGGACACAGGACCGGACACAGGACCGATCGGACCGGACACAGCACCGGCCGGACCGGACACAGGACCAGACACAGGACCGGACACAGGACCGGACACAGAACCGGCAGTGACCGGACACAGGACCGGACACAGAACCGATCGGACCGGACACAGGACCGGCAGTGACCGGACACAGGACCGGCCGGACCGGACACAGGACCGGACACAGGACCGGACACAGGACCGATCGGACCGGACACAGCACCGGCCGGACCGGACACAGGACCGATCGGACCGGACACAGGACCGGCAGTGACCGGACACAGAACCGATCGGACCGGACACAGGACCGGCAGTGACCGGACACAGGACCGGCCGGACTGGACACAGAACCGATCGGACCGGACACAGAACCGATCGGACCGGACACAGGACCGATCGGACCGGACACAGGACCGGCCGGACCGGACACAGGACCGATCGGACCGGACACAGGACCGGCCGGACCGGACACAGGACCGATCGGACCGGACACAGCACCGGCCGGACCGGACACAGAACCGATCGGACCGGACACAGGACCGGCAGTGACCGGACACAGAACCGATCGGACCGGACACAGGACCGGCCGGACCGGACACAGGACCGGCAGTGACCGGACACAGGACCGGCCGGACCGGACACAGCACCGATCGGACCGGACACAGAACCGATCGGACCGGACACAGAACCGATCGGACCGGACACAGCACCGGCCGGACCGGACACAGGACCGATCGGACCGGACACAGGACCGATCGGACCGGACACAGAACCGATCGGACCGGACACAGGACCGATCGGACCGGACACAGGACCGATCGGACCGGACACAGCACCGGCCGGACCGGCATTCCCCGAACACCGACCGGCAGAGCCCGGTCACGTGCCAGCGGCCGGGCAGGGCAGCGGCGCCCTGGGGGCGGGGCGGCGGCCGCTGCTCTCACGCGCCATTGGTCCGCCCGCATGACGCGTGAGGGGGCGGGCCTCGGGCGGGCATTCCTGGCCTCTCATTGGCCGCGGCGCGCGGGGCGGGGCGGGGCGGGCCGGGCGCGCGGATGTGGGCGCTGGCGCGGGCGCTGCCGGCGGGCCGCGCGCTCGTGTGGCGGCGGCCGGGCCCCGGCGGCGGCGGCGGCGGCGGCCGGGCCATGGCCGAGGGCCCCTCAGCGGCGCGGCCGGCGCGGCGGCCCAAGGACATGCCCCGGCACGTGTGGGCCCGCGAGCGGCGGCGGAACGCGGGCACGGGCCTGGCGGGGCCCAACACCGTGTACGTGCAGGTGGTGGCGGCCGGGAGCCGCGACGCGGGGGCCGCCGTGTACGTGTTCTCCGAGTTCAACCGGTGAGTGCGGGGCTGGCGGCGGCAGCGGGGCTCCCGGGCGGGCCTGCCCTGACGCCGCTGTCCCCCCAGGTACCTGTTCAACTGCGGCGAGGGCACGCAGCGCGCCATGCAGGAGCACAAGTAAGTGCGACAGCGCGGGGGGCCCGGGGCCGCAGCGGGCCCCGCTCACCCCCGCCTGCCCCGCAGGCTGAAGATCTCCCACCTGGACAGCATCTTCCTCAGCCGCGTGTCCTGGGCCAACGTCGGGGGGCTGCCGGGTGAGTGCGGGGAGCCTCGGGCCGGACGCGGTCACTGCGGGCATCCCTCGGGCAGGACGCGGTCGATTTGCGGGGATCCCTCGGGCAGGACGCGGTCACTGCGGGCATCCCTCGGGCAGGACGCGGTCGATTTGCGGGGATCCCTCGGGCAGGACGCGGTCGCTTTGCGGGCATCCCTGGGGCAGGACGCGGTCACTGCGGGGGTCCCTGGGGCAGGACGCGGTCGCTTTGCGGGCATCCCTGGGGCAGGACGCGGTCGCTTTGCGGGCATCCCTGGGGCAGGACGCGGTCGCTTTGCGGGGATCCCTCGGGCAGGACGCGGTCGCTTTGCGGGGATCCCTCGGGCAGGACGCGGTCGCTTTGCGGGCATCCCTCGGGCAGGACGCGGTCGCTTTGCGGGGATCCCTGGGGCAGGACGCGGTCACTGCGGGCATCCCTCGGGCAGGACGCGGTCGCTTTGCGGGCATCCCTGGGGCAGGACGCGGTCGCTTTGCGGGATGTTCTAGGCTGCGGTGGGGACGGCGGCATCGCGGGCTGGGCTGGGGCTCTGACAGTGCACACACGTGGTGGGACAGGCCCTGCCTGTCCAGCATGCCTGGCTTCAGCTTCCCAAAATCTCCTGAGCAGAAGGTGTTAGTGTTGCCAGCAGGGAGGTGTTGGGGGATGAGGCTGGTTTGAGTCTGAAGGAGCACACAAAAGGTGGTGGGACACAGTTGTGCTAAGTGCAGGATGAGGTTAGGACAGATGGCTGTGGATCATGGCCGTTAAAATTCTGAATATCTCCAAGAAAAGGAGAAGATTAATAGTCTGTTCAGATGCCTTGCTCCAGATTAATTTTATCAAGGTGTGTATTTTCTTTATCTGTAGAGGCAAGTGACTTGTTGAAACTGCTACAAAATTGAATTCAGGTCCAGGTGCAGTTCTGATCTTTGTGGAGAGGCCAAGCACTCCTGAACAGAGCAGGATCTTTCTTTTGGCATCTACCAGTGCTTACTGGAGCTGTGGTAAAGCTGTTTCTCTGCTTGCTCTTAGGTATGATTCTCACCCTGAAGGCTATAGGGCTCCAGAGGTGTGTGTTCCTGGGGCCACCAAAGCTGGTAAGTAAGGCAGGGTGCAGAAGGCAGAGCGAACCCTCAAAGTGTTAAAGCTCACCCTGGAATTGGGAGAGCTGCTGGCAAAGGGAATCTTTGTGCAGGTGTGAAATGCTGGTCTGAATTAGTGTCAGCCCAGAGGGCTGCCTTGAAAATCCAAATCTCTTCAGTTACAGGATGGCAGAAATCTTCTGCACCTGCCTTGTGGTCTTGCATCCTGGTAAATCAGCTTTTGGGAGAAGGGAGGATCTTTGTTCCCTTGCCTGCTCCCTCCCCATTTTACATTAATAGGAACTCAGTCTCTGCTCTCCTGTTTGATGTGGTCCTTTCCAGCCTAATGCCACGTCTGGAGCAGAAATTTGCAATCCTCAGCGTTGTTGCAGTGGTTTCATTTCCTTGCAGTTTCTGCTGACTAATGGCATGGCTGGAGGGGGTGGGGACAGTGGCTCTTTCCCTTTCTGAAGGCACAGTGCCTGCCAGAGGTGGGACACCTGCCCAGAGCTGTCTGAGCTGCTCAGGTTGGTCTGACTGGGTGTTTGTCGTGGCACTGCTCATGCCCTCTCCTGATACTCTGTCTCTTTTCCAGCAAAGCTACTTGAAAGCCATTCGCCTCTTTCCTGGGCCCCTCAAAAGGATGGATTTAGGTACGTGGGTCAGGGATGTGGAGCAAAAGAACTTGGAACTTTTTGTTTCATCTCTAGCCAAGGTTGCATTGCTGAGCAGCAGCCTCAGCCTCTGGTTTAGGTCTGCTCAGAGGATGTTTTAAACATTTGTTTTGCTCTGATACACTGTTAAACCCCTCACAACAGTGTTTCCAGCTGTTTCTGCTCAGGGGCTGCCAGGCTGGCTGATTCTCTGAATTTTTTGGTTTTTGGAATTTTGGAATCAGCATTTGGTTTTAAACACTGAAGGCAGTTTGCTTCCAAATTCTGCCAGTGAACTTGTTCACCACGGCATCCTGGGCTGCTCCCTGAGGATGATGGGCTTTTAAAACTTCAGTTGTTCTTTAGGGTTTGCAGTTGGGTAGAGAAAGGGAAGGGGAACGTTCAGCAGGTTGTGTTTAAGAAAGACAAAGACACTTTTCTGATTTATATCCTTGAAGAGTGTGAATCTCAGCTTATGCACTTGTTAATGGTGGGTTTTGATCTCTTCCAGCTGTGCAGCTGCACACAGAGCCAGAGTACAAGGACGAGACAATGACTGTCTACCAAATCCCCCTGACAGGTGAGCACTGGTGCTGCAGGGAGACAGGGGAAGCTCATGCTCAGTAAGCACAATGAAGGTTCAAGGAACAGCTTCTGTTTGCCAGCCTGAGTAAGCAGAGGTTCATTAATTTGCTTTTCTCAGGAGAAGCATCTCATTTAAATAACAAGACCTGCTGAGTCAGGGCCTTGGCTTTTTTCCTTTAGGTGTGGGTGGATGGAATGACCTGTGAAACATCCCTGGGTTTGGCTTTCTCAGCCAGCTGCATTCTCTCTGCTGGGAACTGTGATACTGAGGGTGCAGCACAGACTTGATGGAGTTTAACAGTTTGGGGAGAAGGACTTGGATGAGGGATGGCTCCTGAAATAAGTGACAGGAGAATGCAAGTGCAAGCTAGTCTGAGGGGAGGAACTACGTGTCCTGGTGCAGTTTAAACCTGTCTGTCATGGAAGAGGAAATGCTACTCTTGCTTTTATTTTATGTTGCTTTGGATTGAGTGATCTTTGTCTGCTTTTATTGGATTTGGGACAGGAAAACCACTGGCTGCTGAAAGTTCATCCCCCCAGAGTCCTGGAGCATCTCCCCAAGGTGGAAATAGCCCTAAAGGGGACACAGGGCCTGGATCCCCGAGAGCTGCACAGCAAAGCTTGGAGGAAGGAAAAGAAAGCCCAAAGAAAGCAGGTGAAACACATGGAATGGCCTTTTTAACTCGAATGAGATGAAGCCAAACTAAAGATAGGAATTTTTCCTCTGAACCATTTGCTGTCTGAAAGTGAGGTTGGTAGAGAAGCTCAGCTGGAAGATTCCATGGAGCAGAAAGTGTTCTGGTACTTTGGTAGTTGTTAGAGAACTTAAAAGGACGAGAAATTGGACATGATTGGTATTTGGGTGTGCTTAGTCCCTGTAGTAGTTTGCTTCTGGTGGGGGTAGATGCTCCAACCTTTGTAATTTAATTAGAGGTGCATGCTGGGCTGATTATTTTTCAGTCTTGGTCTTTAGTTTGACTTACTGTATTTGAAGCCATGGGCCCTCTGGCCTTGGGTGTTCATAACATTTTGCTGCTGGGCTCCAAGATAAGTGGATATTGTTCCTGTTAATGCTTTAGCAAATTTTAGCATGTTTTGCTTTTAAGAAAAATGAAAGTGAGTGATGTTTTTTAGTAATTTTGCTTTGTTTTACAGGTGATGAGCAGAAGTGTGCAAGGAAGCATCCTGACCTGGTGACAGCTTTTCTTTGTAAAGTAAGTTTGGACACGGGGTCTCTAAACTGACACAACAGATGAGAGAATAAAACAGAGTATTTCAGGGGGGAGGGATGTACAGTAATCATCTATAACAACAGGATGAGCTGGGTTGGAAGAAACCTTAAAGATAATCTCTTTCCATGCCCCTGTGGGCAGGGACACCTTCCACTAGATCAGGTGGCTCCAAGCCCCATCCAAGCAGGCTTTGGACACTTCCAGGGTTGAACCATCCAGTCCAGCTGCCTGGCAACTTCAGGCTGTCAAAAATGGAAAACATATTACGGGCATTGTCCTTAAACACTGGCAGGCTTGGGAGCATTGACCACCTTCTGTAAGGAAATCTTTCCTAATGTCATCTTGCTGCAGGGAATTAATTGGTGACAGCGTTTTCAAGTGGGGCTTTGAAGCTCTAATGTGTTTCTGCTTTTCAAGTGTCAGAGCTGCTGGAGCAGGAGTAGGAATGTGTAAAACTGGAGGTGTTTTTTAGAAGCCAGCAGTGCTTAGGAGTGTACAGGTTCCATTCTTGTTTAACCCTCAGAGGAGGGCAGGCTGTCATGCTTGCTTGGCTGGAGAGGGGAGTAAGAAGCAGCAGCCTGATCTTGGAGAGCAGAGAGTCCAGAAAACCCTTTTGGGGTAAATTGGAGCAGTGGCTGTGGAACTGAAAAAGGACAAAACATTCCCTTGGTTTGTGAAGAAGCTCTTAAGCTGGCAGAAGATGATCTTGTTTCGTGGCCCTCTTTGTTTGGGTGATAATTGTGCTGGACTCTTTGCAGGTTCACCCCAGGAAGGGGAAATTCCTCGCAGCTAAAGCCCAGGAGCTGGGGCTGCCAGTGTGAGTATGAGAGCCCAGCCTGGGGCACGGGGCAGCAGGAGCAGGCACGTGGCTGCTGGCAGCTAAATATTTCTGTGGCCTTGTTCTCAGGGGAACTCCAGCCATCCTTCCCATCATTACAGCTCTCAAAAATGGGGAGAGCATCACTTTTGAAGGCAAAGAGGTAAGCTGTGCCTGTGCTTCTGTTGTGGCTTTGCCACTCTCCCTCCTGCGCTGGGCTGCCAGGGTGCCAACTTTTTGTGCAGAATGCTTTGCCTGCCAGTACCCCCTGGGGCTGTTGGGGTGCTGACCAGGGAATGAGCTCCTGTGTGGGCGTGGCTGGGTGTTTGCTGTTTGGCAGAGCTGCTTCATCTCCCCTTGCCAAAGCTGGTGCAGGTCTAGGAGTGAGCTGGTGGAGTTAATCCTGAATGCCTGTGTCGCCATCACTCCCTCCTTACCCTGTTTGCACCTCTGACACCAGTAGTTCTGGGGTACAGGGTCTGCGTCTCTCATACACTGGAGTGAGAGGCAGAGCCAGCTCTGGCCGTGGCCCAAGTTATCTGCAAGTGAAGATCCTGACCTGGGAGACGGGGTCAGCACATCTTTGTGTCACAAGAATTTTATAAGACCTTTTTTTCCTTACACATGCTTTTGTTACCATCTGAATCTGCCATGGGACCCTAGAAACTGCTGAAATTCCCCTCCTCAGGTTAGGTTGTGATTTCTCTGAGCCGGGGTTGGGATTGGCTGTTACCCACATTTGATTTTGCTGTGTAATGAGAGCAGAAGGGCCCCAGAGCTGCCCTGGCTGGGTGCACTGAGCATTGGGAGTGACTGCTGGGCTCTGACTGAAGGAGTTGGACACAGGGGAGCAGGAAAGTCTGTGTGCGCAGGCTGGCTGTGGTGTGACCATTGTGTATCTGCCTGCAGCTCTTTCCTGAGGAGCTGTGCACCCCCACTGACCCTGGCCCAGTGTTCCTCGTGCTGGAGTGTCCCCACGAGGGCTTTGTGGATGCTGTCTGTGAAAACGAGACCTTCCGAAGGTAGGGCTGGGGCACCTGCAGTGCTTGGGGAAGGACACCTGTGCTGAGCTTTGCTCTTGTTCCAGCCTAGGTGTGCTGTTTCTCATGGCTGATGTCTGAGCTCCTTGGCACCGTTAAGGAGCTGGAGATGCAAGAAAGGATTGGCGGTGCATTTTGGGGCTTTTAGGAAAGGCAGGACTTGTGGGTTCTGTGACTGCCACAGGCCTGTTTTCCCTCAGGGACCTCCAGAGCAGGAATGTGCCCTGGTGTCTGCTTGGGGAGCAGTGGAGGCTGCTGCTTCCCTGGCTGCTGGAGGCGTGGACTGTACATGACAGCTCTGTGGGGCTTGTGCAGAAGCATTTGGGCTCCTGGAGGCTCTGCAGATGTGATTGCTGATGGAGGAGAGGAATTGCCCTGTGGGGGACAGTGGAGGTGTCTGCAAACAGTGGCCTGAGCCTTGTGGCTTGAGTGGTACAGTGCCTCGAGCTCCAGAGCCGTGCTCTGAAAAGAAATCCCTGCTCTGCCTGCCTCAGGGGGCATCTCTGGGAGCACCAAAGTGGGAGAGGGGAGGGGATGCCAAGGGCATGGACCAGAGCACAGATGTTCTTTCTGTTTGCGTGTGTCCCAGGTACCAGGAGGGAGTTGCTGAGCACCAGGTGGCCTTGGTTATTCACATGACCCCCGAGTCAGTGCTGCGAGACAGCCGCTACCAGCAGTGGATGGAGAGGTACGTGTCCTGTGCTCCCTGGGCTCCTGTCTCTGTGGGCAGCCGTCTGTTCTGCTGGTGCACTGTGGAAACCCGGGACATCCCCCTGGCTGTCTCCAGACCCTGGCAGGGGGCTCGGAGACCTTGGCACCAAGTCAAAAACACCTGTGGCTTCCATTTTAGCCTGTGGGAAAAGCTGCCAACTCTGTGTGAGGAATGACAAGCCACAAGGGTTTGAGTAGTGTGGTAGTTGAATTAACACAGGGTGAAAAAGCAGAATTTTGGGGATTTTAGAATGGGGTTCAGGGGACAAGATGGAGGGATTTGGGTGTGTCCTGACCTTCTTTTCCTTCTCCTTGCCCTCCATGTGTTGCTGTGATGGTGACACTTTTCTATTGGTTTAAGGTACAGACACACTGTCCAACATAAATGACAGATATTGGCACGTTATTGTAAACATGGCACACGGAGTTTTGGGTATAAAATGTGAACACCGCCCTGAGGGCAGACAGAATGCCATGGCCGACCTGCTGGACAGAGCTCAGCAGGGCAGAGAGAGAATGTGATAGATAAGGGAAAATAAACAACCCTGAGAAGCCAGCCCTGCACATTCAGACTCCTTCTTTGGCTGCTTGGGCTGGGAGAACAAGGACTTTTACAATCTTGGGGTCACCCTGATCCTCAGACCCTGAGAGTGCACATCTTTGTTCCAAAGTAAAGAGCTCTAAAAAGAGAGCTCTGCTGGCTCAGGTGAGGTTTTTAGCCCAGGTGTGCACATGTGCCCAGTTCTAAGGTGAGGCTGAAGCTGTTGAGCATTTTTGTCCTCTGACAGATTTGGGCCTGGCACTCAGCACTTGGTGCTCAATGAAAACTCCTCTGCTGTGCACAACCCACGCAGCTACAAGATCCAAACTCAGCTCAACCTCATCCACCCAGAGATCTTCCCTCTGCTCACCACCTACCAGAGCAAGGTAATCCAGGTCCACCTTGCCCCTGTGCCTGCTGCCCTCAGCAAAGGCTGTGTCTCACGTCACCCTCCTCCCTCAGGAAGCAGAGGCTGTGTGCCCTGTGCCCATCGTGCGAGGGGAGTGCCTCCTGAAATACCACCTCAGGCCACAGCAGGAATGGCAGAGGTCAGTGGGAATCTTTTCCTTCTGGGTTTTGGGTGTGCTTGAAGCAGCTTTTTGGTGAGGGAGGGCACTGTGTCAGGATCCCCTGCAGATCCTTTCTGCTGGCTGTGCTGGGAGAGCTTTTGAGGGCTGTGTCCTTGCCCCTGGAAGTCTCAGACAAGGTGTAGCACACGCAGGAGTGGGCCACTGAAAACAACACCTGGCCAGTGCTGTGGAGTGTTGTTTCTGTCCCTTCTCCTGTAGCCTTATGGTCCTTTATCCTTCGCTTTGACTCATGCTGTACGCAGCTGTGGCAGAGCAGATGAGGGCAGGGAAAGAGTTTTTGGGGAGCCCAGGGAGGGTCTTACCTTCTGAAGACCTAGAAGGCCAGAGATTAGAGCTGAAAGCTCCAGGTGGTTAAACAGTTACTAGCTTTTCTCCTGTGGCCTGGTGGGCAAATGGGTGAAGGTTTGGGCTCAGTGAGAGCCTTAAGGTCCAGGGACCACAGGGGGCAAGGGGATTTCAGCCACCATAGCTCAGATTTGTGTCCTTGTTGGGCACAACAGGAGGACCCAGGTGCCAAGAAGAGTTTAAGTTTCTCTGTTGCAGTAACTGAAGACCTGCAGTGCTGCACATGCTCTGAAGCAGGCTCAGGACGCCGGTTTCTTACACTTTTCACTGATGCCTGGATCCCTTTAGGTGTCTGCTCCTCTTGCAGGACCTTCTGTGCTGCCTTGCAGTGTCCTCTAGTGCCTGGCAGCTCCGGATGGGATGAAGTGCTATTGCAGGAGCTTCTCCACTTCGGTGGAATTATCATTTCTGTGCCTGGCTCAGCCCAACCAGGCCTTTTTGGCACACACCACACTCGTGGATGTGTCTTCTCCAACCCCTCAAAATGGAAAGAGGATTTATCCCCTTGTTGTAAGGGGGAATTTATCCTCTTGTTGTCAGAGGAATTTGGCACTTTGCTCTGAAAAGGGCTGTTGCAGTTCCTGCCTTGCCCCATCCTGATAGGTGGCCTGTTGTTGCAGAGATGCTGTGACTGTCTGTGACCCTGATGAGTTTGTCAGTGAGGCCTTGGATCTCCCCGACTTCCAGACCCGTGTGAAGGAGTGCAAAGAGTGCCTGTCTGCTCTACCAGGTACAGATCAGCAACTTGGCTTGGATCAGTGTGGTGGAAAATAGGATCTCTTGGTGGCCCACTGCTTCAGAGCCCAGATGAAGCTGTGAAGTGGTGGGGCTTGTTCTGCCTTCCCTTTTAAACCTGCTGCTGAGGGGGCAGAAATGCTTGTGCTGGCCATGTTGGCTCTGGAGTTACTGGGCTGGTGAATTAGATGGTGTCTGAGTGGGCAACGTGTGAAGAACATTTGCCTCCAAATCCTTGTTTGTTTTCTCTAGGAAATGTGGGTGCTTATCCTGAAATTGTGTTCTTGGGAACAGGCTCTGCGATTCCAATGAAAATCCGCAATGTCAGTTCCACACTGGTGAATACCAGGTAAAGCCCAGTGCTCTCTGATCTCTGCCTTCCAGCCCAAAAGATGCCCCTCCCTGCCTGGCCCTGCTCAGAGCTCTTAGAGTGGCTGCTGAATGTCTCTGTCACCTCTCACAGTGCTACCCGGTCCCTGCTCCTGGACTGTGGAGAAGGGACTTTTGGACAGCTCTGCCGCCACTATGGAGAGCAAGTTGACCAAGTGCTGTGTAACCTCGTGGCTGTGTTTGTGTCCCACATGCACACGGATCATCACTCGGTGGGTTCAGGCTGTGGGAAGGGGCTCTGTGCAGCTCTGCTCTGATCCTTGTGTTCAGAGCTGCCTGGGTAGCTCCGGCTGATCAATGTGGGCTGCCCTGAATCACATTTCTTCATGGTGGAAAAAGCCCATTCTTTATTCACATAACTCCTTTTTATGCCATTTTATATATAAACATATTTTTAATATGTAAAAATATTTTTTGTGGGACTCAAATTAGTTAGTAGTTTTCTTGCCAATTACTTTTATTGGTTAGTAACAAGTTGTTATTCTGTATTGAGTGGTCACTCAAACCCCTGGTGTATATGTGCAGGGAAGTGGTTTGTGAAAGATACCTTCATTTTTCTATCTAAAGGTGCAAAAGCAGTTTATGCAGGTGCAAGCTGTTTTTTTACCCAGGAAAAGGGGTAAGGAATGGCTTATTATGGTAACAAATGGCTCACAATAGGATTGCGTTCACATGGGAACTTGCAAAGTGCTAGCTTTGACAAGGCCAGCCACTGATTCCAGGAGAGCAGGCTTGATTTTATGAAGCCTTTCTCTATGATTTTTCTACCTTGCTGCAACAGCCCCACTCTGCATTCCGCTCTTCATTCACTCCCCAGGCACTGCTGAATCTGTGTTTCTAATCCCTCTCCCTTCTTGTTAGTTCTGACTCTGGGCTTGCTGAGCTGTGGTGGCTCTGTTGCCCCTGAGTCCCCAGACAGTTCTGACTGCCCTTGCTGTCTCCTCTGTTCCCTTTGCAGGGGCTGGTGAATATCCTGATGGAGAGGAGGAGAGCTTTTGTAAGTAGCCTCTCTGCTCCTGAATGTGGCTTGGGGTGAGGGGAGGGGAACTTCAGAGTTGTGGAGAAGCACGAGCCTTTCCCCAGCATTTTTCTCTCTGATTTGGTGTACACCTAGTACTGATTTTTTTCCCCACCTTTGCTTTTGCAGGCAGCCCTGGGTCAGGCTTTCAGCCCTCTGTTTCTGGTAGCACCTGAGCAGATCATGCCTTGGCTTCACGAGTACCACAACCACTGTGAGGAGATTCTTGGAGACATCAAGTGAGTGTTCTGTGTGGAGAAATGTCCTTGGTCTTTATTCAAGGCAACGTCATCCATTCCCCCAGCCCTTTGTTGGAGGTGGCTCTGACTCCTTCCACTGCCTGTAGAACAAGGATATGCAGTCTGCAGAGGGCAGGATGGGGTTTGTCACTCAGCTCTGCTGCTTAATAGAGGTTTATGTGCAGGCTTCCCTTTGCTGTAGGCAAAGGGAGTTGGGCAAGTAGAAGAAAGAGTATTTGATAGTGGGGTAGAAGTGATTGGGTGAGTTACTGGGGCACCAATGAAAGCAAGAGGTAATGCAGATCACCAAGGCACTGAACTGAGACTGAGGAGCAGGAGAAATTGGCTGCTTGGAGAGAAGATCAGGTTTTATTTTGTACCTGTCCTTAATTATCTCTTCTTCCCTCCGTCACAGAATGATTCCTTCTCAGTCTCTTGTGAAAGGCTGTCAGAACATCAGACCCAAGGCCAAGGAGTTTATGAGCTCTCTGTTAGAGAGCTACGACCTGGCTGAGGTGAGTTCCTGAGCTGGGGGGCTCCATGGCTGGAGGGGACCTGGAGTCTAACACCTGTGTCCTTGTTCAGTTTCAGACCTGTGAAGTCCAACACTGTAGAAATGCTTTTGCATGTTCAGTGGTCCACAAGTCTGGCTGGAAAGTAGTTTATTCTGGTGATACGATGCCCTGCATGGCCTTAGTGCAAATGGGTAGGTAACCAAGCCCTCTGCTTGATGAATCTCTTGGAGAAAGGTCTCCATCTGTCAGTAACCAAAGTGGGCACCCCCAAACCTTTGGTGCTGTGTCTGCCACACACAGCGAGGGACTGAGGAGGAACAGGAAGGCTCCTGTGGGCAGCTGGGCTGGTCAGTGTTCAGCTGAAGATTGAATATGTGATTGTTTGCACAGGGAAGAATGCCAACCTGCTGATCCATGAAGCCACGCTGGAAGATGGGATGGAAAAAGAAGCTATAGAGAAGACCCACAGGTGGGGTGTATTCTGCTGTCTGTCTCTGTTAGGAAGGGAAAGGTGCACAGCTGGGTGTGGTCCTTGGAGCTGGTGGTGAAGGGTCCAAGTCCTGTCAAAGGTTCTGGTGTGCACAGAGCTCTTCTACACTAAAGATGGGGTGTTGGTCATTGCAGCAGCTCTGAAACCACCACAGCTCCTCCCAACATCCCCAAAAGAAGAGGGGAAAGCCTTCAAGCAGACATTGGTAACTCTACAAACAGACCAGCCCAAGGGAAAGACCCTCTGCATGGGTCTTACATGGGTTACATCCTGGGACTAAGCTCAGGAGGCAGAAGAGTCATTTTACCCCCACAGCTCACTGAGAGCACTGCAGCCGGGCATTCCATGTGCTGCCCAGGCAAACGTGGGAGACCGCGAGCAGCTGCTCGGCTGTGCCAGGCACACTGCAAGAGCTGAGCCTAATGGCACCCCTGGGCCAGGTGCCTCTCCCCAGGTTGTGGAGCTCTTAAATGTAAGGCAGCAACAATTACAGCTGCATTCCTGCACTCAGGGTTGTGTGGAAGTCAGAGAATTGCACCAGTGCAGGCTGCCCCAGGGAGAGGGGCATGTGCCCATGAGCTCACTTGGTGCGATGTGACCCTGGGTGCAGAGCAGCAGTACCTGCCAGCCTGGCTGTGACCAGGGCATGTTCCTTCTGCAGCACGACCTCCCAGGCCATCCAGACTGGGATGAAGATGAATGCAGAGTTCATCATGCTCAATCACTTCAGCCAGAGGTACGCCAAGATCCCGCTGTTCAGCGAAGACTTCAGCGACAAGGTCGGCATTGCCTTTGACCACATGAGGGTAAGTTGGGAGCTTGGGGCCAGGCCTGGGAACAGTGTCGGTGTTATTTTGGGATGGCTGCTGATGAATTAAATGCTCCTCTTGTACTGTATCAATACTCCATCTCCTGAAGAGCAGTCTTTGAAACAGCTCCTTTAACTGCTGGCAGCAGATACCGTGTGCCACCCTTTCCCCACACTGGTGTGAGACAGGTGCTGATGGCCCTCGAATCCAACTCTTAACACACTGGGTACTTGCCTTGTGTCACCTCAAGTCTGTGCTTGCTACTCCCAGCCAGAAAACCTAATTTTGCTTCTATTGCCATCCCAACTGATGAGCTGCTCCAATGGCTTTCTGTAGCAGAAATCTGGGAGACAAAAGCTGGCTGAAGGCACTCATGGCAGTGAGGGCAGCTCAGAGTCAGAATTTGTACTGGGCCTCAGCATTTCTGTGAAGAAAATGTCAATAACTCTCTGAGGTCAGAGCTGCTGGGTGCAGGTGCTGCACACAGGAAGGGGCAGTGCCCTGCTGCCTGCACAGGCCAAAGGCAAGGGGGAGCAAGGAAATCAAACAGCAGTCCCCACACAGGAGCTCCTGTGCTTGTGTTTCAGGTGCGTTTTGGGGACTTCCCGGCCATCCCAAAGCTGATCCCGCCCCTGAAGGCTTTGTTTGCAGACGACATAGTGGAGATGGAGGAGAGGAAGGAGAAGCGGGAGATGCGGCTGCTGAAGGAGACTGCCCTGATCCTGGACAAACTCACCAGGGGGGACAGCACGGAAGCAGCATGCCAGAAAAGAAAACAAGCCAAAAACCATCAGGAGCTGCCAGACAAGAAGCTTAAAACTGTCAACTGAGAGGGACAAGGCTGGGAGTGCTCTGCTCTGAGAGAGAAGCCTGGCTCTGCGCAGGCCTCGGCAGCGCGGTGCTGCCAGCACCACGGGACAGGGGCTGGTCTGGCCTGGCCTGGCCATCTGGGCTTGCTTGATCATCATGGATCTCCCTGGGCTGCAGCTCCAGTGGGTCGTCAGCAGCACTGGTCCTTGTGGAGACAGGATCTGCCCACAAAGCTCCTGTTCTGAGGGCCCGCCAGTCCATGGGTCAACTCTTCTTTTAACCAGGCATTCTCTCTGAACTGTTTTAATTTTGGGGTTTTTGCTACAAGGTATTGATAATGTAACAGCAGCAGCTGTGACCTTTGCAAGAGATCAGGTGTGAGAGGCCCTGGAGGGGCCGTGGGTTTGCCGGAAGAAGGTGAGCATGTCTCAGCTGGTTATGCTGCCCTTCACTGTCAGAACCCAGGTGATAGGAGGAAAATTAACAGTACAATGGGACCCAATTTTAGGCTTTTAGATTAAATCAGGGGTGAGAATACATCTGTACATCGGTGTTCCCATTTTATTTTGGTTTCCTCTGCTGGGTTTTTGTTTCAAAAGATCAGTTTTCCAAACCCTTTATTTTAGAATCTGAATAAACCACTTGCCATCCTCCAGAAAGCTGTGTTGTGTCTGGATCACTAATGAGGAAACAAACCCCTGGATTTCTCTGGTGAGCAACCTTGGCTGGCTGATTCAGCTTTGGGGCAAAGACCAAGATCCTGCCCATCAGATCTGGATCGTGCTGGAGCCTCATGGCTGCGAGTGTCCTTGAGCAGATTCTGGTTCTGGATCCAGGGGACAGGAAAGTGGCACAGCAGGCAGAGAGTGGGAGGCCTGTGGTTAAGAGGAGTTTTTCTGAGGCTTTTTGTGGGTCAGCTTTGCTTCTTCCCTTGCCACTGCTGTCATTGCCTATGTTTGGAAGTAGGAGGGGAGTTCTGTGCTGTTCCAATAAAAGAATTCATTTCTGGAGGCAACTTTTAGGCGCCCAGGCCCCACTCAGGAGATGATACTTGCACACAAGTCTTAAGACTTCATTTTGACTTTATGGGAACTTAAGGGATAAACTATCAGCAAAGCATCTTTTGTTGATGAGCTATGCTTCAGTGTGGTGCTTGTCTAAAGCAGAGACTGCTTTAGAATTGACACATCTGTGTCCTCCAGAAAAGCTCTGCTGGGCTTTTATGGATAGCAGGGGCTAGGGGAAAACCAAAATGTTCCTGACACTGGACAGGTGGAGGTAGGCATGAGCAGGCTGGGGTGCCCAGGAGGGGACCTGGTTACTGCTGGGGTGGCACGAGCAGCTCTGGGACTGCACAGGCCCGTGTGCTGCTTTCCATGGAATCATGGAAGGACCTTTTATTTGGAAAATAGTGAACTGCTTCTCACAGAAGAGGGTGTTAATGAAGTGTAAATGCAGCAGTGACTGGAGCCCACAGCACCCAAGTCTCAGCTTCAGGTGGTTGATGCAGGTACGCCGGTGTCGGGAGCAGCAGCAGGGGGTGAGCGACAGGAGCTGCCTGTGCCCGATTTAGAAAAAGTCCCGCGGAGCGAGCCGGGAATTGCTTCTGGGGCTGCACAGCGCTGCCGGGATGAGCGAAACGGGCTGGAGCAGCAGGAGGGAGGCGGCAGCGCCGGGACCGCCCCCGCATCCCGGGAGCGGCTCCCGGGCAACGGCGGCTGCTGCTCGCAAACACTCGCCGGAGGCGGGCGCATGGAGGCCGAGGGGGATCCCGGGTTGGCGGGGCCGGAGCCCCCGGCGGAGCCGCGGGAGGAGCCCCCGGAGGAGCCGAGCGCGGCGCGGCTGGCGCGGCTGGCGGCGCGGGCGCTGGCGGTGCCGCCGGGGCGCGGCGCGGCGGGGCCGGCGCTGCGCGGCTTCGTGCGGGGCGCGGCGGGGCCGGCGCTGCTCGCCTGGCGGGGCCCGGCCGGCGAGCTGGGGCTGCGGCCCGGGCCGCCCCCGCCGCCCCCCAGCGCCACCAAGGCGCTCTTCTTCCTCCGGCCGCCCGGAGCCGGCCCCGGCCCCGCCGAGCTGCTGTGCGGGGACCTGCCCGCTGAGCCCCTGCCGCACTTCGCCGCGCTGGTGGAGGAGGTAAGGGGGAAAGGCGGCGCCGGGGTCTGTAGAGCCCGATGGAACCTCCTAAATCGTGAGCCACGTGGGCTCTGGGCGTCTCACGGCGGGGTCCGTGGGGGATGACCCACGTTACGCAGTCGCAGGATGGGTTCCTGACTATGAGGAGCTGTGCTTGTCCCATCTTTGGAAGTGTTCAAGGCCAGGGTGGATGGGGCTTGGAGCAGCCTGGGATAGCAGACCGTGTTCCTGCCCATGGCAGAGGGTGAAACGAGATTAATTTTAAGGTCCGTCCCAACCCAAACCATTCTGTGGTTCTAGGATAGTTGGTGTGCTGCATGATACATCTCAGGCACATCTGGTCCAAGCCCCTGCTCGAGCCAGGCCACTCAGAACCAGTTGCCCAGGACCATGTCCAGGTGACTTTTCAGTTTCCCTGCAGATGGAGACTCCTGCCAGCCCTCAGTCACCCTCTCAGGAAAGGGTTTTTCCTGATGTTCAGAAGAGCCTCCTGTATTTGAGTGCCCAGTTGCCTCAGGTGGGCTGATGTTTTCCCAAAGGGATCTTCAAGAGGTTCCATCAGGGGTCCAGTTGTCATTTTAACAACCCAAAAGAATACAAACAGCTGATGTGACTGGTTATGGCGTTACTCTCATTAGCAGTCCGTGTGATTTGAGTAATGGAGACAAAGCCTGCTGCTGTTGCAGCTGAAGCTGTTGAAGGTGAGCTCTGTGTGCCCTGGGGTTTTTCCCCCTTCCATGGCTCCCTGGACATGGTGGTTGCTCCTGCTGGTCCTCTTTGGTCGTGGTTGCAGAGAACTTTCAGCACCCTGGAGTGGCACCCTGGTTGCTCCTTTTGGATTCTGTGTCTGTTTGTAGCTGGTTTTACACCTTTATCCTCCCCCAGGTCTGGCCACACAAAGGCTGCTCATCACCTGGGGCAACCTGGCTCTGATCCCAGAGGAAGGTGACAGACACTGTTGCTATCCCAGCACAAAAGAGCCAGGAGCAGCTCAGGTCCAGGCAAGCCCAGCCCAGAGTCCTGAGCTGCTGGGACTTCACTGATAAAGACAGGAACCATATTTAGTAGGCTGCAGCTTTGGGAGATCACCTAAAGCGTGGCTCTGCTGTAGATGCCAGGAGGTCCCAGAGGACCTTCCCTCTGCATATGGGGGTGGCTGTGCAGGGACAGCCCCTGGGCTCAGCCCAGCCCTGCTGGCCTGTTCATCATCACCTGCAGGAACAGTGGTCAGTGAGGGTCTCCAGGCTTGCCCAGGACCTCAGAGCCTGGTGGCCAGTCCATCCATAGTGATTTTTGTTACAGGATCATCAAGTCACAGCATGTTTTGTGTTGGAAGGGACCTTAAGGCCCAGCCAGTGCCACCCCTGCCATGGCAGGGACACCTTCCACTGTCCCAGGCTGCTCCAAGCCTCGATGTCCAACCTGGCCTTGTACACTGCCAGCCACAGATTCTGGTGTGGTGTATCCCCACCCTCACAGAACAATTTCTTCCTAAATCAATCCTAAATCTGCCCTCCTTCAGCTCTTATCCATTGCTCTTCCATGGCTCCTGCTGTAGGTGATCGTGCCCATCCTGACGAACCGGAGGAACCATCAGGGCTGGCCACGAGTGGTGTCACAAGACATCATCCAGCATGTCCACAGCCTGAAAAATACTGTCTTCAAGGTTGTTGGCCAGGTGAAGGGCAAGACCTTGCTGCCTCTTCCAGTTGCCTCAGAGGGAATCGAGAACATTGATCCTAAAAATGAGAAATTGTGAGTACCAGCCCTTGCTCCCCACTGGGTTTTCCTCTGCTGCTGCATGTGCTGCATCTTCTGGGGATCCTCCCTGTCAGACATGGGGACTCTTCTTGCTCCCTGTCTTCTGCAGCTCATCAGACTGCCAAGGAGGGTATTTTGCTCTGTCTCATTCATGGGCTCTGTCTTTGGGGACTGTGCAATGATACAAGCAGGAAAAGCTCAGCAGGTGGAAGGGGATGAGGCCATGCAGAGAAGCAATGAACTGCTGGGATCGCTGAGGGAAAATTCCAAACTCTGCAGTCAGGCTGCTCCAAGCCCTGTCCAGCCTGGCCTTGGGCACTGCCAGGGATCCAGGGGCAGCCCCAGCTGCTCTGGGCACCCTGTGCCAGGGCCTGCCCACCCTCACAGTGAGGAATTCCTTCTAATATCTAATTTAAATCTGCTCTCCTTCAGTTTTAAACCATTCCTCCTTATCTTGTCTCTAACTGCCCTTGTAAATGTTCTCCCTCATGAATTTTATTGTTCTGTGGTTTTGAATCGTGAATCTGGGCTGTAACTGTCAACTCCAGCTGCCCATTGAGGTAGATCCAGCTGAGCAATGCACATGCACAAGTGAAGAGCCAAGTGACCCTCGTGCTCTGTTTCCTGCAGCTTGGAGCTGATCAATAAATCCCTCGTGCACGCCACCGAGTCAGCCATCATTGACTGGAGCCAGCAGATCCAGAGGGTGCTGAAGAAAGAGTCCTCAGAGCCTCTCCTGCAAGGCACCAACCCCACCCCAAAGGTGGAACTGGAGTTCTGGAAGAACAGGTGCTGGGGAAGAACCAGCTGCTGCTGGTTGGGGTGCAGGGGGTGCTGCTGCTGTGAGCCAAGAGCAGCTGCTCCAGGTCATGCAGAGACCTGAACCCAAAAGTATTGCTCCCAGACATAAAATAATGATGATCTCTGAGTGCCTGGAGGTGGCTGGGCAGTTGGCTCCGTTTGGCTTGGCCCAGCCACAGTTCAGGGCTACACCACGAGGGAATTTTGTTGGAAATGCTGTTTCCTTCACTGGTCAATAGGAACCAGGCCCTGAGTAGAGCTGCTGGGCACTCTCCATGCTGTCAGCTGGTGGTGCCAGAGGGGGGTTAGATGAGCCAGGGAGTGGAATTTCAGCTGCCCTTTGTGCTGTGTTGGCTCAGGCTGACTGGAGACAGGGCCCTGCCCGTGCAGAGCTGTCAGCAGTGGCTGCAGAAACAACACCTGGCTCCTTTTGGCACTGCTCTTGTCTGCACCTGGCACCAGCTGTGTCCTCTGGGGCTGGTCCCATTTCCTGCCAGTTCAGACTAAAACATGGGTCCTTAAGTTCTAAACCAAAATGTTTCCTAAAGTCTGGGTGAGATCCTGCCTGGGTCTGTTTGCACTGCAGTCTGTGCAGAAAAGCCTCCCAGTGGCTGCAGGACTTCACCACTTCCCTTTCCCCAGCCACAGCCTCGTTCTTCTTGCATCCTCTGTACTTTCCTGTGCTGGAGCTCTTTGCTTATGCAGGTACATCTACTGCCTTGCAGAGCTGTGGGGGCTGGAAAACTTCTTGCGAGTCCTCCCAAAAAAACCCAAATCTAAAACAAACACGACCCCCTCGCCCCAGCATTTCTTATTCTTCAAAGGGTTTTTTTTTCCTCCCACATAAAAATAAGTTCAGGGCTCTCACTGTTTGGAGATCTCATTCAAAACCCTGCCCTGCCTCTAACTTCCCTGTTGTAGAGAGTCTGTGCTCCGTCCTTGTGTAAGTGCAGAAAACCCCGAGCCAGGGCTTTGGGGCACAGCTGGTGCTGCCCCAGCTGGGCTGGTAACGTGTCCTGTGCTGCAGGTGTGCTGACCTGGAAGGCATCCACAGCCAGCTGACGTCCAGGAGGGTCAGCAACATGGTGGAGGTGCTGGAGAGAGTGCAGAGCATCTACGTGCCAGCCTTCCAAAACATGCTCCTGGATGTTGAGGCAGGTGAGTATTGCAAACGCAGGTGAACCTGGTGAAGAAATGCTGATGTGTGACTCCAGCTCAGGAGGCTGAATGATTTCTGTATTATAGCTACGCTATAATCCATTAATATACTATTTAAAGGAGATACTAAAACTACAAACCTACTTGTTCTAACTCCCATATCTCACTAACTCACAACTCGTGCCCCTCTCTGGAGTGCAGCCACAGGTGGGTTGGATTGGCCACCAGCTCAAACAATCCTCACCAGAACCCAACCAAGCAATCACCCCAGGTGAACAATTCTCCAAACACATTCCACATGGGAAAAACAAGGAGCAGAAATAGAAATTGTTTTCTCTTTCTTTCCTCTGTGCTCCTCTATAAAAAATCCTGAAAGAGAAAAGAATGTGCCTGCCACAGGTGTTTTTGACTTGGTGCCAGGGTCTCCGAGCCCCCTGCCAGGGTCTCGAGCCAGCCAGGGCAGCCAGAGGGATGTCCTGGGCTCCCACAGTAGGTGAGCAGGGATTAAGGTGGTTTCTCTCCAGCACACACAGGTGAGTGCTTTGTGCTCACCAGGACTGTCTGCTCCCCTTTGTGACCCCCAGCCCAGCCCCATGCATCTCACTCCTTCTGCCCTCCCTTCCCACAGCTCTGAGCGAAGCTCAGGACATCGACCTGCACCTGACAGCCCTCCAGCAGCCCCTGGAGCACATAGAGGCCGTTGAGTTCAGCAAGCTGAAGCCTCTCCTGGTCCCTCTGCTGCACGTGGTGTGCTGGATCTGGGCCACCTGCAAGCACTACAGCGTGCCCCTGCGGGTCGTGGTGCTGCTCCAGGAGATCTGCAACCTCCTCATCCAGCAGGTGTGTGCCTGTGGCACCTGTGTTTGCACAGGAAGGGTTTCATGGAAGCCTCTTCTCTCTCTCTTTCCCCTGTCCTTCCTTGCCAAGGGATTCTGACTGAGAGGAAGGGTCAGAGCTGTTCAGTGCCAGAAGTCACCATTTGCTCTGGCAGCAGGAGGGACATCTCTGGTGTGATTTGGCTCTTCCAGGCCGTGGTGTACCTGTCCCCAGAAGACCTGCTGAAAGGAGAGGTGGAAGAGAGCCTGGGCAAGGTGCAAACCGTGTTTGACATCCTGAATGCCTTCAAAGGGGCGTTGGAGGAGAGACGGGCAAACCTGCAGGTGTATTATGAGCCAGGCCAGCAAGTGAGGAGCTGGGACTTCCACTCCAGGCTGGTGTTTGCAAGGCTGGACAGCTTCCTGCAGAGGCTGCAGATGGTGAAGGTGAGACTGGAGCTGTGAGCTATTGCAGCCATGAGCTGCCTTGCTGGCTTCCTCCCTCCCCGAGGCAGGGGATGGGGCCACTCTCTGTGCTGTGTGGTCCCCCTGACATCAAGGCTCAGTGCACAGGTCAGACTTGCTGCTGTGTCCTTCTGCTCAGGCTGGTGGGTGTGTCAGTGCTCCCAGGAGTCCTCTGGGGCTCGTGCTCTTGCTGGGACAAGGGGATGGGGGTTATGGCATGGCTGGGAATAAACCAGGACAAGCTCCTAGGCTTCCTGTGGCCCTCAGGGACACCCTGGAGCTGGGCATCTCCTGACTTGGACAGGGGGCCTGGGGAGGAGCAGGGACACGTTCCACATCCCTCACCAGGTCATCTCTTCTCATGTGTGTGCCTGTGGGGTGTCCCTGTTTGCCATGGTTCTCAGTGTGAGATGAGGCAGGGCAGGGACAGGGGGTGTCACGAGTGCCATCATCCCTGAGCCCCCAGCATGGCTGAGGCTCTGTGAGTACCTGTTACACTCTGTGTACCTGTTACACAAGCACTGTGCTCACCTGTGAGCTCTCCTGTGGGTACCAGCTCACTGCTCCTGCTGCTCACACCTCTCTCAAGTGAATCTCTGTTTGTGGATGGGCTCTTCCCAGCTGGGCACTGCACAGGCTGCTTGTGCCTGTTCAAGGCAAGGTCTGGGCTCCTTTTCTCCTCTTGTTCTCTGCACTGGAACAGAAGGTTTTACTGGTTTAACCACACTGTGTAACTCTGCTCATTCCTTAAGAAGCTGTGTTGAAAACCACAAAGGATGGCAACTATTTAAAAACCATTCATAATTGTAGAATCACAGAATGGTCTGGGTTGGAAGCGACCTCAAAGATCATCCTGATCCCAGCCTGAGCACCCTCAGGATGGCCCAGGAGCCAACATGGCTCTGTGCTTTGGTAACTTGTCATCTGCTTGTGGCTGAAGCTGTGTGTGCCTCCCCTGGCTCTGCAGGGTCTCCTGACCACAGCCCTGGACCTGGCGCAGCTGGAGAAGATTGAGTTCGGGGGGATGAAAGGGAAGGCCCTGGGCCAGCAGGTGCTGGACATGTATGAGGAGTTCCAGGAGGGCTACCAGGTGTTCTCGGAGCGAGCCTACGACTGCCTGGACCTGGCCAACGTGGTAGGTGGGAGTAGCCTGTGGGAATGCCAGCAGCACATCCTCCTTTCCAGAGAGCAGCTCCCTCTGCAGCAGAGCCCTGCTTCCTCCTCCCAGCTCCTTCCTCCCTTTGTCGTGCTCTGATCTGTCACTGTGGGGGACAGGGAGCTGCTGGCCCTTTCTGCAGACACTTGGGAGTTGTTGCAGCTCCACATCTCAGAATCACAGAATGAACCAGGCTGGGAAAGACCTTTGAGATCATCAAGTCCAAGCTGTGACCTAACACCTCCTCATCAACTAAACCGTGGCCCTGGGTGCCAGTCCAGTCTGTTTTCAAACATGTCAGGGACTCCAGCACCTCCCTGGGTAGATGATCCCAGTGCCCAATCACTGTTTCAGTGAAAATTTTTTTCCTGATGTCTAACCTAAAGTTCCCTTGGCACAGCTTAAGTCTAGCATACCTTGCTGGTTCAGTGAGTTCGAGCTTCTATGGGTTTTTGGGGTGGTGGTCTGGTCTTCAGGGTAAGAGACTGTGGAAATACCCGCTGTCTTGCCTCCAGCTGAAGTTGGTACTTGTTGGACTGCGGGTCCATCCTGGGGTGCCAGGAGCTCAGCCATGGCATGGGACAGAAGTGTCCTTGACTCTGTGGGGGAGTGTTTGAATTCCTGGTGAATAATAGAGGAAATGCCTCTGGGCAGGGAGATGGCAGGCACCTTCCCAGTGCCTTCTCACAGCTCAGGACTTGCTGCTCCCCTTCCCACAGGAGTTTGAGCAGGATGCCCTGGACTTCCAGCAGAAGGTGGAGGACATTGACCGTCGGCTGGGCACTGTGTTCAGCCATGCCTTCAGCGACGCCCCGGACCTGGAGCACATCTTCAAGGTTTGTCTGTCCCTCCCTTCCCTCTCCGTGAGCCCCACAGAGAGGCCAGACAGAGCTGGAGCTGCAGGCTGTGCCCGGGGCATGGACAAGGGTCTGCTGGATCGGTCTGTGTCTCACAAACGGGACGGGCCCTGACTGGTGCAGACTTAGGATTTGTTACCAGTCTGTATCATACAAGCAAAAAGCAAGAGACACAGGGAAACAGCCACATCCATGCAAACACAGAGCAGAGAGAAGATGGCAGCCCATGCAAAGCCTTTTTCTACATATTCTCTGAACCAGCAGCATAAAAGAAAAGGTGTGAAGTCATTAGACTCTAACCAGTAAGAAAAGGACCCACGTGGGTTTAATATTAACAAAAGGACTTCTATGAACCTCAAACAATGCACAATAATTCATTATTTAAAATCGAAACTTTATCTATCTTTGCAAAGCATATATAGAGGACTTGGGTAGGGATGCTCAGAGCTGTGGGTCCCTGATGAGCCCTGGAGCTGGGAGTGTCCCTGTAATGCTTTGTCTCTTCAAGCCAGGTCTTATAGGCTCTCAGAGACAAGTATTACACCCTTGATAGCTCAGCTACCTCAGGTGGCATAAGAGTAGCAGGATGGCTCCTGTGACAGTGTTGGAAACAGAAAAGGTTTAATAAAAGGCAAAATAAAAAAGCTCTTTACAGAGAAAAACCGAGGCAGGGCAAGAGGTTCTTGCTCCTGCTAAAACACTTCACAAAAGTGATTACATCTTTTGTTCTCTTCTTTTCTAGTGAATTACCTAGGTGGGACTTTTTGGCTTTTGTGCCATTGGCTATCCTCAGGTTTGAGGTGAAGTCCCCAAGGTCCTATGAGGTGTCTTTTAACCAAATTGAGGAGAGAAACTTCTGGGCTTTTGTCCTTTTTAAGGAGACAAAGGGTAACTTGTTTACTCCATCAACAGGGGCACATTCCTACATCCCCGCTCTTCCTCCTGGCACAAACAGAAGAGGCCTTTGCTCAGTTTGGGGAAAAGCAGCCGAAGAAATGATTCAAATCAGGCTTTTAGATGGCAGGAGTTTTTCTGGTCTCCCTGGGAGGTGGAGGAAAGGCTGCTCTGAGTTCCAAGGCCAGGTTGTACAGGGCTTGGAGCACCCTGGTCTAGTGGAGGTGTCCCTGCCCATGGCAGGGGGTGGAATGAGCTGGCCTTTAAGGTCCCTTCCATCCCAAACCATTCTGTGATTCTCTGATTTCCTGGTGAAAACTGCTGTTAAAACCACGTGATCATTGTTAATATCAATTCGTTAATACATGAATTTCAACTCTGAAAATTGAGGTCTTCTAGAAATGAGGGGGCTTTGTTTACCAGTGAATCTATCCTGCAGAGAAAGTAAATGGTATTTTCTGAAAAAAAATCAGTATAATTGTAAAAATTACTATAGCAAAAGGTAAGTGATAGCATTTATCTTTGAGTTGTTTTGGGTTTTTTTTTTTTAACAGCAAATTTTGAAGAATGACAGTTGGAATATGGTTCACCCACAGAGAAGGTCTGAGCATTTCTGTAACAAAGACATCCTTTGTGATGTGGTTTAGTGGTGGGATCAGTCAAAGGTGATCTTGGAGTTCTTTTCAAACCTAAATGACCCCATGAAAGGCAGGAACTGCTTAGGAAAGCAGGGGGAAAGCCTTCCCTTTGACAGATGTCCACCACTGCAGACCTTAGAGTTACTGAGGAGCTGCATCAGTGAGGAAAATCCCAGTGGGACTTTGTGCAGGAGTGTGACTCTTCCCCATTCTTTCCCTGCTCCTTCCCCTGCACAGCTGCTGGCCATGTTCCGGAACCTTCTGGAGCGCCCTGTGATGGCTGCAGTTGCTGCTGGCAAGGTCCCTGTCCTGCTCAGCATGTTCAGCACTGCCCTGGACCAGGCCAGGCTCACCTACACCCGGCACACCCAGGCAGGGCTGCAGCTCGGTGCGTGCCACGTCAGGAGGAAAACTGATTTTACAGGAAACGGGATTTAGGCTAATTTGGAGGGGGGTGGGGGGGAATAATTTGCTTTTGCTAAGGACGCCAGAACTTCCCAAATGGCAAAGGTTTTCAGTTTTCCTAGTGGAAAGTGCTTGGGAATGCTCTGGTCTTGGCATTAAAGCAGAGGCAATATCCCTGTTTTAAATGTGCCTGTGTGAGGTGTGGCTGGGATTGAAGGCACGTGCTGAGCATTCCCTGGTCATGCTGGAAGTGCAAGGGGGGAGTGGAAATTTGGGCTTTGATCAGCTTTTCCCAGGTTTATTATTTCCTGGGAATGCTGGCACAGAAGGGAATAGGTAAATTCCTGTCAGGAAGCCTCAGGAAGACTGTTGTGGAAGCAGACAAGTTCCAGGAGAGCAGCACTGCTGGGACCAGTGCAGGTCAACAAGGGGAATGGGGACATTCATGGGGGGCGAGTCCAGCATTTGCCGTGACTTTGGAGAGTTCTGTCCTGTGTCTCTGAGATGGGACGGTCACAGCCAGCTCCCAGCCAGAAATCCCTTCCTCAGTGTCCTTGGGAAGCAGAGAATTCACCCCAGTCTGGCTCCAGAACATGCCAGGCTTCTCCTCTGACCCCGTATTCCAAACCCAGGGGCACAGGGGGATTTGTAGGTCCCAGACCTGCATCGAGTGGCAGAGGCTGGGTTTCAGGGAGGACGCCTGGAGACCAGGGCAGTTCTGTGGGGCTGTGGGTGCCTCTGGGGTCGCAGGGCTGGTGAAATGCTGTTCCCCTGTGCCCTGCAGGGTTCCCCCCTCTGCACAAGAACGTCCCTCCCGTGGCTGGAGCGCTGGGCTGGGCGCGGGAGCTGCGGGCGCGGATCCAGCGACCCTTGGAGAACTTCAGGCACGTCCCAGGGCTGTGAGTGTCTGCTCCAGATGAGTTGTGACCATCTGGAAATCTCTCTCGGGATGTTCTTTCTGTGTGGAATGCTATCCACAATAGCTGTAGCTGAAACAGTCCTTAGTGAGGAGGTGAGAAGAGAAGAGGTGCCCCGGAGCCACTCACTTCCCTGCCACCTTTGTTTTTTGAAGAAACTCTTTAACTGGATTGGTTTTGAAGTGATTGAGAGGCACAGTGGGACAGTAGAGAGGCTCCTGAGCTTTTAACATTGCCCTAGGTTGCAATTAAAATAGGCATTGCAACCTTTCCCACTGTAATTCCTCTGAGCAGGGTCTCCAGGTCCTCGCTGGGAGCAGCCCAGCCCTTGGGTGTTGGCAGAAGATAAATTTCTTAGCATTAAACAAAGGAACAATCATCCAGGATCAAGAAAACAACCCAGGGCTGGAATTCTCATGGTCCCTGCATTTAGCATTGACTTTACCCCTCTGTGTGGAGCAGTTGAAGACAAGTCCTTCAGCAGGGTGGTGTGAGGCTCTTTCCCATGTGCAGCTTGAGAGGGAGAAAGGATTGGAAAAGAATATATGTGTATATACAGATATATATTATTTATAGGATCTGTATAGTATGTTACTGCTTCCATTTTATATTTTTTCTATATATTGTATAAGCAGTCATTCTCACAGCTGTGACCTGCATCTAGTGGAGCACAACTGTGACAGAAAACTGTCAAGGGTAAAATGTTTAAAAGTGATGCTTGGTAACTGATTTTTCCAGCAGCCCTGGGTCCTACTCCCATCCCAGCTGCTGGTCCCCATTTTACAGCATGGAAACACCTGAGAGGGAGCCCAGGGGGCTGGGCAGCCTTTGTGCAGAGAGAGGATTTGGGGTGAAATCCAGGCAGACTGTGCCTGCAGACTGTGGGGGACCTCGGGAAGGGGGAAATGCAGATCCCAGCCCCCAGGACTAAAGGTGACCCCTGTGTGTTGTGCTGCCAGGAGCTTGGACTGTGCCCGTGGAAGAAGGGTGGTGCAGAAGTATGAAGAAATGATCCAGCTGCTCGACAGGTACAGGGAGCTCATGCAGGGCTGTAGCTGGGGAAACCTTCCCCTCCCCTGAGCCACCTTCCAGAACATTTGGCAGCCCAGGGCTTGGGAATGTCCCTTCCCAAGGCCAAGCGTGAAAAATGCCAATCACTTGTTTTTAGAATTTTTAAAAGTTTAATAAGAATGAAATGGTTCTAAAAATAGTAATGCAATTAGAGTGATTAAAAATTTAGAGTTAGGACAATTACAAGACAATGAAAAGCAAAGAATTACGGATGTCCGGATGTTTTTGGGCACTGAGCTGCCAAAAACATGCCTTGTGAACAAAGGAATAACCCTTAAAAGCAACAGCCTGTTGCATAATCATATATCTCATACATGATGCATAAATTCCTTGCAAATTAAGAACTTTTCTGGTTTTTGTCAACTTCTTCCCCTTAATCCTGGTGGTTCCATAAAGACGGAGAGAAGCTGGAAGGATGTTTGTCTTTTCTGATAAGGAGGCTGTAACTCTTTATGTGTCCTGTCGCTGTTATCTCTGTGTGAAGAGTTTCTTGAGTATCTTATCCCTTTTCTTGAGCTAGTAAAAGACATCTTACATTGCAGAGTTTCTATTTTAACATTACGTTATAACCTAAAATATATATTTAACACACCACTTAAGAGAATTAATACAGCATAACTTTCTAACATTACACACATAATATTCATTTTAATATTTGTGAAAAGCCAATCATAAAATATGCATTTTTCACACCAAGGAAATTTCCTGCTGGGAGAGGAGCAGGGAGCCTGCCACTGGGTACCACAGGTTTGCTGGGATGGCTTCAAGTGAGAATCCTGCAGGGGAGGAATGGGGCTCTGCAGCCCAGCAGGAGCATCAGAGCAAGCTGCTGTGGGGTGGAGGAGCTGCTCTGGAGGAAAGCCTGGGCTGGGAGAAGCCTCTGTTCTCTCACTGGCTCTGTTTGCAGTGGCTGTAACATGGTTATTCCACAGTTTGAGCTGGGGGTTACTGTCCAGGGCTTGGCATCTCAGTGTTTGATGCCACACCTGATTGCTCTGGGCTGTCCCTTGAGGGAAACCCCTTCCCCAGGGGGGAGATCCCTGCAGGGCCCTGCTCCCCATCCACGGTGGAGGGAGCTGAGAGCCTGGGCTGCTGGGTGCTGCAGGGTGGGTGGAGGGAGGCCTGTTCCCATCACCAGAGCAAGGCTGGATAGTTCAGCACAGCCTCTCAGAGAGGAGCAGCCCCACAGATGGTCTGGGGTGAGCACCTCGAGGTGCTGTCTCCTGGCTGCTCAGGTGACAACGTGATTCAGAGCAGACTTTGTCACTGCGGAGGCTGGGACTGTCCATGACCTGTGAGATGCCAGGAGCCCTATTCTGCCCTCTGTGCTCCCATCCCAGGGGTGCCATGGTCTCCCTCAGACAGGTGAGGTCAGCTTCAGCCACCCCAGCATCCCTGTGGCTTCAGGCATCTGCCCTGCTTAGACCTTTGGAAACCCCCAGCTGCTGATATATCGCATTAAGCTAAATGCATCGGAAAGTCCATCTCCAAATCTGAATTCTCTGCTAAAACTGGTACTTGAGAGAGCTTTGCCCTCCTGACTTGATGTTGCCACTCTTCTCCTGGGCGTTTGTCCTGGAAGCACTGTTGCTGAGATGGCATGGATGGGTTTTGAAGATTTATTCATATTCTTCAGTCCTCAGAGTGGGCTTGGCTTCCACTCAGTTACAGCTGCACCCTCTGGCCTGGAAAGTGTGTGGTGCATGTTTCTCTCTTCTGGCAGGTATCAGGAAAAGCTCTATTTAGACTGGTCCCAGACAGTCTCAGAAAAATCCCAGTACAACCTGACTCAGCCTCTCATCCGGAGAGACCCACAGACCAAGCTGATCACGGTCAATTTTGATCCCCAGGTAAGAGCTGCTGCCCCTCGGCTCTCCTGCCCCCCAGGGCATGTCCCCAGGCTGTGGGGGACACCTGGTGGGGTTCTCTGATCTGCTCTGCCTAAATGGCAGCATTTCAGTTTGAGCAGAGCAAATTCTGGTTGAAGCCAGTGGCAGGAAGTCCCTGAGGAGCCAGATGTGTCACTGCTGTCAGCCTGTCCTCACCAGGGTTGATACTGCTGTGGGGAGTGAGGGGACATCATCTACAGATGCACATTCATGTTGTGTGTACCTGAAACCTGAGCTTCTGAAGGGGTGTAAAAAGGCCAGGGAAGGTTTGTTTTGTGACTCCAGAAATCTTTGATGGAAGGTGGCACCAGAAGGAGTTGAGTCAGTGGGTTTGAGGCCATGGTACTATTTTTAAATTATTTTTTTATGCCAGTCAGCCCAGCAAACCAGGAGAACGGGAGCCATCTCATCTTTCACTTTGATAACGGCCAGTGGCTCTTGCAGAACACTATTGCTGAGACTGGTGATGTGGCTCAGCCTCCATCTGAGAGGGGAAGCACGTGGATGGGGATGGCTGAGAGCACCAGAGGTGATGGTGGCTTTTAGAGGCTGGTTGGTACTTAACAGAGCCGGGAAGAAATCCAGAGTCAGAGACCAATGGGAATCAGGTGGTACAGACCAGGAGCTGTCCAGGCCCTTTCCAGCTTGCTGCTTTGGGAATAAGCCAGCAGGACCCCCCTGGGATGCTCAGAAGGGGTTGGAGGGAATGCCAGGAGCTGGGAGGGCTGTGCTGTGCTCAGCTCTGTGCCTTGTCTCCCCAGCTGGTGTCGGTGCTGAGGGAGGTGAGCTACCTGTGGGGCAGCGGGGCAGGAGCCATCCCCCCGGCAGCAGCTGAGCTCTATTCCTGCAAGGAATCCTTCTGGCAGCTGGTGGCCAGCCTGGAGCTGATGGGGAACAGCTACAACAAGGTCCTGAGGACCGTGCTGGAGGTGGAATATCCTCTGGTGCAGGGGCAGCTGCGGGACATCGACGTGAAGCTGAGAGAGGCAGAAGAAACACTGACCTGGAAGACAGAGGGTGAGCTGCCTGTGTGTGATGTTGGTTTTCCCAGCTTTTACAGAGACAGGGAAACTGAGAGATGTTCTAAAAGATTTTCTTCCATTATCAGTTTAGATGAATAGCGAGACATGGGAGATGTAAAACTCAACACCATTCCATCAGAAGCCAACCTATTTCCTGGTTACAATACCTTAGAAATGTTTTTCAGCCTGTTAGCTTTTACCCCCCAGTGCTGCTGTTACTTCTAACACCAATCACCTATATTTTTACCCCACAAGGTCCTGCTACAATGCATCTTTCACAGTTCTAATTCTCTAAAATATCTGGTCTTTTTGTAAGGCTTTATTTTGAAACTTGTTGAAACTTGTTTCTAGTTCAATCTCTCTCTGAACAATGCCATCTCTGTTCCATGGCCTTCCTAAGTCAGCACACCTTATCTCAGAATTTGCACACAGATGTACAAGGCTCTGTGAGCTTGCTGTCAGGTTCTGAGAATTCTCTACAAATCCATTTCCCACAGTGTGACACCTGGGCCTCCTCCTATTCCCCTGCGTGCCCAGCCTCTGCTCCCTGGTTGCCAGTGGCAGTTCCCAGCAGGACCGGGCACTCTGTGGCATATCCAGCACTGGGGATTTGAGGAGCAGCTCCTGGTGTGCCTGCTCCTTCCCACATTCCCTCGATCCGCTGGGGCTGTGGGCAGGATCCTGCTCCCCTCAGGTTTAGCCCAGGCTCTGGTTGTCCCTGCTGTGGCTTGTTGGGGTAGGGGACTGTGACATTCCCGTTCTCTGGACAGAGAGACACAATTCTGTCTCTCAGGACTGCACAGAGAGAAGAAGATAAAGCAATCTTTCTCTCTGCCCCTTTGTTTTGCCCATGTGGAATGTGGTGTGGAGATTGTTCACCTGCAGTGGTGGCTGGGTTGGATCCTGGTGAAGTTGTTTGGGGTCAGTGCCCAGTGGGATCCAGCTGTGGCTCGGGCTCTCAGCAGAGTCACGAGTGTGAGTGAGTTAGAGAGGTGAGTAAGAAGTCAGTATGTAGAACAGGATAGCATCTCTTTAAATAGTATATTAATGTAATATAGCATAGTTTTAATAAAGCTGTCCTTCAGCCGCCTGATCTGGAGCAGACATCAGCATTTCTTCCCTGAGCCAGGGTTCACCACATTTTTACTATAGGGGACAGATAGAGGTGCCTCTGCTGCTCCAGGTGGTGAATCTCTTTCCTTAAGGATGAGTGAGAAACATGAGAGACCACAGGAAAAGGTCTGAAGGAGAGAACACCAGAGCTTGGCCCAGCAGCTCTGAAAATAGGGAATGAACCGTCTCATTTTCCCCAGGTGTCTGGGATCACATCTCCGCGGTGATGGGCGATGTCTGTGACCTGGAGCAGAGAGTGCAGAAAGCCAAGGACAACGTTGAGGAGATCCAGAGCGTTGTGCGCTCGTGGGGGTCACCCATTCTCGAGAGGAGGGATTCCAAAAGGGAGGCAGTGCTGAGCCTGGAGGAGTGCCAGGAGCGCCTGGAACGGCGCTACAGCCTGGTCAGGGAGTGTGGGCAGAGGATCCACTCGCTGCTGAAGGTGAGGGGGCACCTGCAGGGCTGGTGGCTCCTCAAAGGCTCCGTGCTGTCCCTGCGGCACTGAAAACGTCCAGAGCTGCTTCTCCTTAAATGAACTCCCTGAACCCCTTTGAGAGCCTGACCCGGGGTTGATTGCTGTTGTCTCTGAGGGGTGAGCTGAATTGGGGTGTGGGGCTGGCTGGGCTTCCCAGCCTGGGGCAGGACCTGCAGCAGCTGCAGCCCAGGGAAGGGTCTGGCTCCAGCCCTGGCTGCTGGAGAGCCACTAGAGGGGAGTGGTGCATCGCGTTTGGGATGCTGCTCCAAGGAAAAATCCCCTCTGAGGTGTTTACCTGGGAGCAGAGGCTGGGACTGACCCTGCGGTTTCAGGCTCGATGTCCCTCTGTGGAGCAGGAGGTGATGCTGACCACCCAGGGAGAAGCTGAGTGACAGGAGAGAAACTGCTGTCCCAAACCTCAGTGCTCCTCAGCAGCTTTGTGAGAGATCAGAGTCCTCTGCAGGCCAGGAGAAAGCCCAAAGCTCTGCTCCTCACCTGCCTGAAGCCAGGTGTTGTGCATGTCAGGGACAGTCCCTGGCCTGGAGGGAGATGGGTTATAGGCACAGCTTCTCCCGAGGGTCATTGTCTGGCCTTGGACTCTGAAGAGAACCAGATGGGTTCATCAGGATGGGCCCTTGAGACCCCCAGTTCTCCCTGCCCCAGGGGTGCAAAGCAGCCCCAAGTCCCGTGGCCTCAGAGAAGAGGGAGGAGAACATGTGGAAGACCTTCTAAGGCTCTTGTGCCCTCCATTTTCACCTTGAAGTGTTCCTGGAGACCCAGCAGCCCTTGACAGGAGCAAATCGTGGCCGTGCCCCTGTAGGAAGACCCACCTCCACAAGGCTGATCCTGCTGTACCAGCATCAGCCCTTGGCTGGGACAGACTCAGCCCTGCTGTGGGTGAAGGAATCTTCTTTGTCTTCCAGGAAAACCAGAGCCTCCTGCTTGCAGACCCAGCATCTGATGCCTGGAAGGTGTATTTGGATTATGTGGATGAGATAGTCCTGGATGGATTCTTCACTGCCATTGAGTGCTCACTGAAATACCTCCTGGAGAACACAGGTGACACCTGGTTCCTGTCCCCTGAACAGTGAGCCCTGAGCTGCTCAGCCTCTTCAAGGGGACCTCTCTGGTTGTGCTCCCTCATACTCAATGGTTGTTTCTCTTTTTCCTGGCTTTCCTCTGGCACTGGAGCCTGCAGAAGGGGAGGGTGACTCCATCACTGATCACTGGATTGCTCAGGGGGAGGGATGTGCTCTGCTTGCAAGGGTTAATGCAGAGAGACAGCTGAGGCTTCCTCCCACTTCTGTGCCTGGACATCAGTCACCTCCCACCCTCCCATGCCCAAAGCAACAGGGTGTGGCACCATCCTTCCTCTGTGGGGAGTCTCAAGAGCCAGTTCTGCTCCTGAAAGGCACAAAATAAAGCCCTCAGTCCCTGAGCATTAGTCCTGGGCAGAGGTGAGCTGGGCTCAGGAGTCACCAGCGCAGCCCTCCTTGCTCTGCTGAGAGCAGCTTGTGTGCAGCTGAAGCACATCTCCAGGAATGCTTCCCTTCTGGATGAGGAGGCACAATGAGCTGGAGAATTGCATGCAGTTCTTCACCATCTTGTTAAAAACTTGCCTAGGTTGTCACATTTGCATCTCGCTTCAGTTTCTGGTTGCTGTTTGTTTTTGAGTTTTTTGTTTGTTTGTTTTTTTTTTTCCTTTTGCATGCATTTCACCACTGAATTAAAGAGCCACTTGGTTCCTGTTGTTTTTCTCCTCTTCTCTGGCATCGTTCAGCTCTCAGACTCCCTCTGCATTACCTGAAGAGCCTTTCCTCCTCAGGGTGCTTTCTGCTCCTTAAATCACTTGTGTCTCACCCGTTCCCCACTGGTTTTGGTGGGTACCACAGCACAGCTGGTTTGCCAACACCTCCATGGGTTGTGCAGACACCAGTGAGTGTGTCTGCCACCACACCCTCCTGCTGTCCCTGCAGGGCATGTGGCATCTTGTAATAGGATGTGGTGGCTCAAGATTCCTTGAAAAAGACCCTGACAGCTCTGTTCTTCCCTACCAGATCCCAAGGCAGGGCTCGCTCCCCTGTTTGAGGTGCAGCTGGATTTGGTGATCCCAGATTTGGTGTTTCGCCCTCCCTTGGACCCTGGCACCAACGATGGCTTCTGTGACATGGTGGAAAGTCTTCTCCAGGGCATCTACCACATCTCCTCGCTGGTGCCCCGGCTGGCTGCGCACAGCGGCTTCTGCCACTACCAGGTCTGTGCTCTGGGGCTTCCCCAGGCTGGTGGCAGTGAGGAGGTGCCACGTGCTCCCACCTCACTGTGCTCTCCCTTCTTCTCTCTCTCCTTTCCCTTCTTCTCTCTCTCCTTTCCCTTCTTCTCTCTCTCCTTTCCCTTCTTCTCTCTCTCCTTTCCCTTCTTCTCCCTCTCCTTTCCCTTCTTCTCCCTCTCCTTTCCCTTCTTCTCCCTCTCCTTTCCCTTCTTCTCCCTCTCCTTTCCCTTCTTCTCTCTCTCCTTTCCCTTCTTCTCTCTCTCCTTTCCCTTCTTCTCCCTCTCCTTTCCCTTCTTCTCCCTCTCCTTTCCCTTCTTCTCCCTCTCCTTTCCCTTCTTCTCCCTCTCCTTTTCCTCCTTCTCTCTCTCCTTTTCCTCCTCCTCTCTCTCCTTTTCCTCCTTCTCTCTCTCCTTTTCCTCCTTCTCTCTCTCCTTTTCCTCCTTCTCTCTCTCCTTTTCCTCCTTCTCTCTCTCCTTTTCCTCCCTCTCTCTCTCCTTTTCCTCCCTCTCTCTCTCCTTTTCCTCATTCTCTCTCCTTTTCCTCCTTCTCTCTCCTTTCCCCTCTTCTCTCTCTCCTTTCCCCTCTTCTCTCTCCCCTTTCCCATCTTCTCTCTCCACTCTCCATTTTCTCTCTCCTTTCCCCTCTTCTCTCCCCTTTCCCTTCTCTCTCTCCACTCTCCATTTTCTGTCTCCTTCCTCTCTCCTCTCCCAGCTCACCTGTTCTCCCTGTCCCATCCCTGCAGGCTGACCTGGAGGCCATGCCCGCGCTGTGCGCGTGGCGCCAGGAGCTGCTGGCCCGCGCGCAGGCGGCGGCGGCCGCGTGCTGCGAGCACCGCGCGGGGCTGGAGCAGCGCTTCTCGCACCTCTACGGGGAGGACAGGAGGGAGCTGTGCCGCCAGCTCCTGCTCCACGGCCGCCTCCTCACGCCCGCAGACATCGAGGCCCACGGCGAGGACGGCGTCCCCGAGGCACCGCCCACGCTGCAGCAGTTCAGGGAGCAGATGGGCTCCTACGAGCAGCTCTACGAGGAGGTGGCTCGCATGCAGCCTGTGGGCACCTTCCAGGGCTGGCTGAGGCTCGATGCACGGCCCTTCAAGGCAGCCTTGCTCAACGAGATTAAAAGGTGGAGCTTGGTGTTCAAGCAGCACCTCCTGGACCATGTCACGCACAGGTGAGGGCTGGTCCTGCCTCCGCTCCTGGAATTTCTCTTGTCTTGGCTGGGCTGGGTCATTTCACACTCATGGCCAAATGACAGAGAATCGTGGAATATGCTGGGCTGGAAGGCATCCACAAGGACCATCCAGTGCAGCTCCTGGCCCTGCACAGACAGCCCAACAATCCTACCCTGTGCATCCCTGGGAGCATTGTCCAAACACTCCTGGAGCTCTGGCAGCCCTGGGGCTGTGACAACGTCCAGAGCTAATACAGGAGCAAGAGAAGGGCCTGTGCTGCACTGCAGCTCCACCCCAGCACTGAGTCTTCTGTGCCCTGGTCTCTGCTTATGTGTGAGCTGGGAGCAGTGGCATCCCTTGGCACCCCTGGGAGCAGTGGCATCCCTTGGTACCCCTGACATCCCTGAGCCAATGCCCTGGCACCTGATGTAGGGTGTGAGACAGCGTGTTTTTGGCCAAGGTGTGTGTTTTGCTCCTCCTGAGCCAAATCATCCCATCTCTGCCAGGGCTCTGGGTTTGCTTTACTGGGTTTGATGGTGGCCGTCAGTAAATCTGCATTAATGTTGTGAGGTTTCTAAAAGCCCATGATTCAGGTAGCCTGGCATGAACAGTCATGAGGAGATGTCTTCAGGCTACAAAAAGGAGCAGCTTGGGCTCCAACTTTTGCATTAACACGTGTTCCTTGCTCAGAAGAGCTGCTCAGATCTGTGCAGGACAATGCCTTGGGTGATTTATTGGTTACAGCTGAAGGGTGTCTTAGCTTGTGGATGCTCCCAAGGGAGTGCTCACAGACATCTGAAGAAGAGGCTGCTGCATGGGGTGGTGATGTGATCTCTTGTGTGCTTTTCAGCACCATAAATCTGCCTGATAATTTCTTTGCAAAGAGGTTTAGTGTGGCAGAGAATGAGCATTTAGGAGCTGGTTATTGAGAGCCCCTGACTCAGCAGTTTAGTCTTTATTAGGTGAAGTATTTAAGGATACTTTTAGGCCCAGCAGCATCCAGAGAATTTAAGCAGGCACTTAAAAAGTGTTTTGAGACCCAGGAGCCCATTGTTCCTCTGCTGAAAGTGCCCAGCAGCTGGTGAGGTTAAGAACAGGTTAAGCAGGTGAGGAAACCTGCCCCAAACACTCTCCTGTCTGTGATGGTTTATGGCTCAAGGGCTTTGAGAGACAGGGATCTTAATTTTAAAGTCCTGGAGGGATTTTTTTATCCTCCCACAAATGTCCAGTTGCTTTTCTAAACTGCTGTGAATTTGCATCACCTGCAGGAGGGAGCTGCCCTGTGAAGAGAGGCAGTGCATGAAGGACAATCCCTGTTTGTTACAGCCTTGAAACATGTCAAGTTCACCTGGGGAGCTTGGGTTCTTGTAGTGGAAGAGATGGGGTGAAAACTATCACAGAATCCCAGAACGGTTTGGGCTGGAAGGGATCTTAGAGCCCATCCAGTGCCACCCCTGCCATGGCAGGGACACCTCCCATTGTCCCAGGCTGCTCCCAGCCCTGTCCAGCCTGGCCTTGGGCACTGCCAGGGATCCAGGGGCAGCCACAGCTGCTCTGTGCCAGGGCCTGCCCACCCTCCCAGTAAAAACTGGGACAGTAAAATCTGTCCTCTCACACACCCCCTCCAGAGCCCTCCTGAGCTCCCTGTCTCTGTTCAGGCACTCTGACTCCAACTTGAGAAGTCCCAAGCTGTCTTTCTGTTCCTTGAAGGAAGCTGTACCACATCCAGGGACACCTTTGAGCAGGAATTCCAGTTCTGAGGCTGGATATTCATTCCAGAGGAGCTGCCCTCATCCTGTGCTTCCTTCCCTGCTTTGTGCCCTGCAGCCTGGCTGACCTGGACGAGTTCATCCAAACTGCTGAGAAAGGTTTGAGCAGAAAGGTGGAGAAAGGTGACTATGGTGGCTTGGTGGAGGTCATGGGTCACCTGCTGGCTGTGAAGGAACGTCACAGTGCCACTGATGCCATGTTTGAGCCCCTGAAGGAAACCATTGAGCTGCTGAGGGCCTATGAGCAGCAGCTGCCCGAGGAAGTCCACCAGCAGCTGGAGGTAGGTGAGGGCTTGTGGTGGGCACAGCAGTTTGCCCAGGAGCAGAAGGCAAAGGGAGCAGGAGTGCAGGAGCATCCCAGATATTCAAGGCCCTGCTCCCTGTCATTAGAGGGCCTCATTGGGCAGCGTTTTGCTATTGCAGGATGTGCCTTGGTAGCTCTAAATGTTGAGATTTTTTCTTTTAAAGCAGAGATTAAGCCTTTTGTTATGTGTGAAAAACATGGAATTGCCTGCTCCAACTCCCAGCGATTACTCTTGAAAAAAAAAATTAATGCATTTTCAAATCCATCTGTTAATTAGGTTGAATTATAATTGTTTTTAAATAAGCTGGTTCTTGGCAGCTATGGAGATGGGAAGGATAATGTTGGTAGAGGAGCTGCCTTCCCACAGGACTTCAGTCCTCCTCTGGGTTAAGACCACCAGATCTTCTTTACCCAGAGGGCATCCCTGGCAGCAGGTTATGAAAATATCTTGGCATCTTTCCACATCTGGCTCTCATGAGTCGGTTTTTTAGGAATTCCTTTCCTTTCTGCAAAACAGACCATGAGATGAAGGTTGTAAGAGATGGTTGGGGGACAGAGACAAGCCCTGCCAGCTGTGTCTTCATCCACCATAAAGCCCAGTCCTGTGGGGAACCCAGCTCCACTAAATCCCACTGCCTGGGAGCTGCTGGTGTGTTCCTGTTTGTGCAAATACCTTCAAATAACCGATTTACTTTCCTGATAGAAGAAGAAATGAGGCTGTGGAGCAGCCATCCCGATGCAGGAGACAGCCAAAGAATTGTTCTTTCTGGCGAGTGACAGCCACACTTGTGTGTGAACGATTCATTCCCTCCTGTATGGAGTGGGAAAAGCAGAAGTTCCTCTAGGCTCCTCTCCCTCCGTGGAGATGGATGGGCTGGAGCTGCTGCTTGGTAGGAAGAGAAGGAAGCAGCTCTGTGTGTGGTCATGGACAGCGATTTCTGCTGAGACTGTGATGAAAAACACCAGGAAGGGACCCCTCAGGAGGGGCTGGCCCTGCCCTGGCCATCCCTGCTGCCTCAGAGCTGCCTGCAGCTGTTTCCCTTCTTTCCATGGTGGGTCTCCATTAATCTCCTCAGGAGTGTGGGCTGGGATGGAGAGAAACCCAGTCTTTCCTGTGGGCTTGCACAGCACATGGAGAGGAGGGAACCTGGGGACAGCAGAGCCCTTGGCAATCATGCAGTTGTCAAGGTTGGAAAAGACCTTTAAGATGATAAAATCTCACCATCCACACAGCACCACCACCGTGCTCCCCACTAAACCACGTCCCCAGGTGCCACATTCACAGGGTTTTTGAACACTTCCAGGGATGGTGACTCCACCCCTGCCCTGGGCAGCCTCTTCTGATGCTTTACAATCTTTCCTGTGAACTTTTCTCCTCATATCCAAGCTAAACCCCCCGCAGGCACGACCTGGGCCATCCCAACCACCCTCCCTTGCAGTTCTAGCCGCGGCATGTGTCGCTTTTCCCGTTCCGTGGTTATCCGTGAGCAGATCCCACCCCGCAGACCCCATCCTGCCTGCCAGCAGTGCCATTGTGCCCGCAGGAGCTGCCGGAGAAGTGGAGCCAGGTGAAGAAGCTGGCTCAGGCCGTGAAGCAGCAGGTGGCCCCGCTGCAGGCCGCCGAGGTGACAGCCCTGCGCCAGAGCTGCGCCGCCTTCGACGCCCAGCAGCTGCAGCTCAGGGAGCGCTTCGGGAGGGAAGCTCCCTTCAGGTACAGGTGTTCCAGCATCACACGAGCCTGGAGAGGAAAGAGCTCATCCCTGTGATGCCCTGGAGTGGCTACCTAGAGCAGAGGCTAGACAGAGTTAAAGTGGGTATTTATTTAAAGACTTCAATAGAATCACAGAATAATAAGGTTGGAAGAGACTTCTAAGATCATCAAGTCCAACCTATGCCCTAACACCTCAACTAGACTATGGCACCCAGTGCCATGTCCAGTCATTTTTTAATAGATTCACCCTGGGTAGTCAAAGCCTCACAGAGGCTACGCCCAGGATGGACAATGGTCACCAGTTTTTTTTACACAGATGCAAGTTTGGTTTATTTGCATATCAGGGGTTAATTCTCCAATTATAGCTTCAGGTAATGAAGTCATGTTCCCCCAGTTTGCTCCCCCACAATTCACTTTTGTTTACACTTTTCAGGGCCTGTGGTGTGTCCTTGGATCTCAGGCCCAGAGGGATTGTTCTGTCTGACCAAAACGTGAAGGCAGTTAACGACACTTTCTATGGAGTTCAGAGCTGTGCACTAATGCACTGCAGGATCTGAAAAATAGAAAAGCTGAAATCTTAAGGCATCACCTGCATGTCCTGGTGGTGCACAGATCTCCTCCCTGCTGTGCCTGCAGTGTTGTGTCCCTGGGAAGAGGCTGGGCTTGGGTGGTGTCAGCAGTGCCAGTGGCTCAGCCATCAGGGTGTAGTAGAGACCTTTCATCTCTCCTGTGGCTCTGCTTGTTTTATTGCTCCTTTAGAAGTTGTTACAGTGTCACTTATGAAAAATAAACGCTTATTTCTAGGTTTGACGCCGAAAAGCCTTATCAACTGCTGGATGCAAAGCACATGGAGATTAAAGAGATGGAGACAGCCATGACCTCGATTTATGAATCAGCTGGTCTGTTTGAAGTCATGGTGCCAGAGTATAAACAACTGAAGCAGTGCAGGAAGGAGCTGTGTCTTCTCAAAGAGCTCTGGGACATGATCTCCCTGGTGAACACCAGCCTCGAAGACTGGCAGACCACCAAATGGGTGAATATTAACGTGGAGAACATGGAACTGGAGTGCAAGAAGTTTGCAAGAGAGATTCGGAGTTTGGATAAGGAAGTGAGGGCGTGGCATGCTTTCAGTGGACTGGACAGCAAGGTGAAGAACATGCTGACAGCCCTGAAGGCTGTGGCAGAACTTCAAAATCCTGCCATCAGGGAGAGGCACTGGAACCAGCTGATGCAGGTGACGGGCGTGAGGTTTGCGATGGACTCAGACACCACCCTGGCTGACCTCCTCAAGCTCAACCTGCATGAATTTGAGGGGGACGTCCATGGCATTGTGGACAAAGCAGTGCGAGAAATGAGCATGGAGAAGGTGCTGAAGGAGCTGAGGACGACTTGGAGCTCCAGGGAGTTTCAGTATGAGCCTCACCCCCGCACCCACACCCCCTTGCTGAAGTCAGATGAGGAGCTCGTTGAAACTCTAGAAGACAACCAGGTGCAGCTGCAGAATTTAATGTCATCCAAATACATTGCTTTCTTCCTGGAGGAGGTGTCTGCCTGGCAGAGGAAGCTCTCCACCGCCGACTCCGTCATCTCCCTCTGGTTCGAGGTGCAGCGCACGTGGTCTCACCTGGAGAGCATTTTCATAGGCTCAGAAGACATCCGGGCACAGCTGCCCCAGGTAGGAGCCCCCAGATCCCATATTTCCTGCTTGGAAAGGGTTGAAGAAGAGGCTTCATTATTAAATGGGGTTGTCTGTAGTGCCAAATTTCCCAAAGCAGGGCTGTTCTCCTGCTGCCTCGCTCCTCTGGAGGCTCCCTCAGTGCTGGGGTTGTTCCCCCAGGATGTTTTTGTACCCCAGGCTGTGCTTGAGCCGTGCTGAGGGGCTGATCTTCTCCCTTGTAGCACTGCATGGTGAACACAGAGCTCCTGGGCGCTGGGTGAGAGCTGCTGCCTTCCTGCCGTGCTGCAGGTGTGTTCCCTCTTCCTTCGGAGGGGAGAGGACCGAGATCATTACTCAGACACTGCAAATCATCAAACAGAGCTGGCCCAGGCAGCTTTGGCAGCTTTCCCTCCCTGTCCTTCCACTCTGGTGCTGGGGGAGAGCAGCTCTTCTCCTGCTCCTGCTCTGGGGAGCTCCTCAGGGTGCCTCCAGCCCAGCTCCCAGTGTTATTCCAGGCTCACAGCCATGCTGAGGAGGAAGAAGCCTTTCACTGGTGAGGGAGGAACCTTCCCCTCACCCCAAAGACAGCTCTCAGAGGATGGGATCTCTCAGCACACCAAGAGAGCGTTGCTGTGACCTTTGTGTCCCTTTGTAGGACTCCAAACGTTTTGAAGGCATTGATGTGGATTTTAAAGAACTGGCCTATGAAGTTCAGAAAACCCCAAATGTTGTTGAAGCCACCAATAAACCGGGTCTGTCTCAGCAACTGGAGGACATCCAGAGTAGGTAGGTAGAGCACCAGTCCCAGGATTTTGTCAGAGACTGGAATCAGCCATGAGAAGTTGGTTGAACCTGTGCTCTGAGGCTTTTTGTGAGGCTCTGCTTCCTCTGCAGTCACAAATCTCCAGCTTTTCTGATCTTTATCAAGCTTCTGTATTTGTAACCCATCACCCAGTGAGGGTGGGCTGCCCTGGCACAGGGTGCCCAGAGCAGCTGTGGCTGCCCCTGGATCCCTGGAAGTGCCCAAGGCCAGGCTGGACAGGGCTTGGAGCAGCCTTGGGACAATGGAAGGTGTCCCTGCCATGGCAGGGGTGGCACTGGGTGGGCTTTAAGGTCCCTTTTCCAATCCAAACCCTTCTGGAATTCTGTGATGCTTGCAGCAGAGCTGAGCCCATTTAATTCACAAAACTGTCCCTGTGTACCCTTGACACGAGGCATAACACAGCTCTCTGAGACAGACCTGAGTGCCCTGGCATGGAGACACTTCTCACTTAACATATGAATCTGCCTGAAAACCACTTCAAAGTCCATGCTAAGCTGTTGTGTCAGTAGCAGCTCTCCATTTCAAAGAAAAATTTGATTTTATTTTCAATCGAACAAGGCCAATGTTCCTCACAGAGAATGTTATTTAGGAACTTTGTAAGCTCAGCAGCAGTTTAGCATGTGAACACTGCAAGATTCATTTTAGATCGGAGAAAACAACTTTCCTTTCATGCTTTGCAAACACAAAAAGCTGAGCTGGTTGGAATCAGACTTTAAAATGTGGCTCATTAGAATAAAAGCAGTTCTGGAAATGTTCATCCCAGTGGATGCCACCACCTGTGGCAGCTACGAGCTTGTCTAAAGCTGTGGGTCAGACTGCAAACCTTTCCAACCTCTTCTTCCACTTGGGCTTCTGCTTTTTCATGAGGCTGCCCCGACACTTGGGTGCTTGACCCCTGGAGTAGAGAGTGAGCTGTGAGTTCCCTTGTGCTTTGTGGATCTATTCAGGGCTGTGGGCAGGAGCAGCCTGCAGGCTCAGCTCGTGCCTGGCATTTCCCCATGGTGGGAAGAACCTGCCTGAAAAGGGCAGCACGAAGCATGGCAGGGTATTTACCCACCTGCCCTGGCCTCTGCTTTGTCTCCCCAGGTTGTCTCTGTGTGAGAAGGCTTTGTCTGAATATTTGGACATGAAAAGGTTGGCTTTCCCCAGATTTTACTTCATTTCTTCTGCAGATTTACTGGATATTCTTTCCAATGGCACCAACCCACATCTGGTAAGGCTTGTGCTGCACCACCTTTGCATTTTCCAGCTGTCAGGAGTGTCACAGTGGAAGGAGTTGTCTGAGACTCTCCTTAGTGTCCTTTCTGGAGTGATTTTCTCCCACCCTACGTGGATTAACAACTCCTTCACAGGTGATCTCCACCTGCCATCACTGACAGGCAGCCCTGCCCTGGGTGTTGTCTGATCTAGCCCTGGGGATGCTCATGGCAGGTTCAGAGAGCACCTCCGTGGGTTTTGTGCCATGAAAACAGTGGCTTTGCTCCTGCTGGGATACAGTGAGGTTGCAGGAAAATTACTTTCTCAAGGATCTCATCCTAAACTTGTTGCTGACCTCGGATCCCAGCCTGGGATACCACCAAACAAAGAGCCCCAGGCTGGGCATTCCAGTGTGTAGGGTTGAGCACTGGTGGCTTGTAGAGGGCTGATTTTTTTAGGCAGAAGAGGCAATTTCCAGGAAATTGCCTTTTTCTTCCCCCTGCAAAGCCTTTGGGAGGTCCTGATGGCAGGGCAGGGAGGAGCAGAGGCTGCAGGAGGTGAGCAGCTGGTGGTCAGGCAGTGGCTGTGGCCAGGTGGTGTCTGACCCTGCACTGCGGTTTTTGGGATGGAGTCAGAATGCCAGATGTGGGGAATCCCCTCAAATACACCATTCCTCCTCCTAAACTCCCCCAAATACACCATTCCTCCTCCTAAATGCCCCCAAATACACTATTCGTCCTGCTGGCTTGGCAGGATTTCTGGATCATCCCAAGGAGGAGCTGGCAGTGACCCTCCTGTTGTAAGAAATGGCTTCCCAGTCCCCTTCCCCCCATTGCCAGGGATCAGAACCTTCTGTCCCCTCTGGGCAGAGTTCAGAGGACCCAGTCCTGCAGGTGCTTTTCCATGTGCAGCTGCTGTCAGGGAACCTCAGCCCCTTAGCCTGGCGATGCCATGCCCTGCCCAGCCTGGTCTGGGAGGCATCACTAATCCTGAGGGTTGGTGTGTGAACCAAATCAACATGCTCACAGCAAATGGAGCCTGGTGGGTAAGGAATCAGTTCCTTATTCCTCCTTTTAGTAGTGAGTAATCTCAACCTCCTGAAGTTTTTCCTCCTTTCCAGCATCTGTGTCAGCATGTGAATGGGGCAGGCTTGGAAATGCTCTTGTTGCCACTAACCTTTAACTCTGCCTGGATCTGTTTGCTGCTGCTGGGTGATTTCAACCCACAGAGTGTCATAAATACACAGCTGATTGATGCTTAAAATGGAGAGAGAGAAAGAGAACACAGGAAGCAGAGAAAAGCTGCTGTGTTGAAATGCTCCACGGAGTAAGGAGAAATTCCTGGTGCTTTCTGTTATTCAAAACTATTTGCAGTAAAATCAAAGTAAATGTCAGGCAGGATCACACAGGGATATGCTCTCAGCCTTTCCACTGTACTTTCAAAGCCTGGTAATTCCTAAAGGAGGATTAAATAGACAATGATATTATCCACTTGAACTGGGTATTGAACTGGTGCAGGTTCAGGTGCATTCTGGGCTCTGGTGGCAGAATTGTGTCGAGTGCTGGAGCACAGCCGAGGCCCTGTAGAGTGGCCAGGGGCTGGGAGTGGACAGTGGGGGTTGCTGAGCCTGCCCACTTGCAGGTGAGAAACAGGAGTTCATGGTTTATGTAAGATTTGAAAGGATGTGTCCTTGTCCTGGTGGGGAAGCTGAGTGTCCGTTGCTTCTTGATCCACTAGGCACCTCCTGGGATTCAGCCAGGTAAGAAACGGATTTGAGCACCTGTGGGACAGCTCCTGAGGAGGGGTTGGAATCCTCTGTGGGACAGGGAGTGAGAACTAGGCAAACAAGCCATAGGATGGATTATAGGATAGCCTGAGCTGGAGGGGACCCACCAGGATCTTCAAATCCAGCTCCTCAAGACAGGAAGAGGCTCGTGTTGGCAGCATCCTGGCTGTGGGTTAGAGGATGTGTTGCTGCCAAGATGTCCAGGTCAATCTCTGTGAGCAGGACTGTGGCTGTCACACCTCTGCTACTCTCTGCCCTGCCTGTCCTGGTCCTGTCCCTGTCCCCCTCACTTCATTTACACAATCCCTTTGGCAGGTGCAGCGTCACCTTTCCAAACTCTTTGACAATTTGGCCAGGCTGAAATTCCAGGTGGACTCTGAGCAGAAGACAACCAAGGTTGGCCTGGGAATGTACAGCAGAGAGGAGGAATACGTCCAGTTCAGTGCACCCTGTGACTGCAGCGGGCAGGTGAGAGGGGACACCTTGTCTGTCCAAGCTGCCTGGTGGAACCTGCTCCCACCCCCCTCGGGTGGGAATCCCTGGCCAAGATCTCGTAGAGTTTCACTGCACTGCCTGCATGAGTGTTATGGTTTGACACTGGCGCAATGTCAGTGCTCTTATGAAAATGCACCTTTCCCAAATGAGTGTTGTGAGATGTGATTAGGAATGGAGTAGAGCAGGTTTGAGCTTAAAAACAAAGGAGAAAATTTTATTATCTTATAAATACAATAAAAGGAACACATAGAATTCAGGATGAAAACTTTCTAAAACATCCTTCTTCTCCCTACTTAATATTTACCCTAAGACAGTGAGGCACAATTTTGGATTTTGGGAGTTCTTTGCTTTTTACCCCCTGTGTTCTCAGAGGCGTGTCCAATGCCTTCAGTGGTCACTCTAAGTGTCAATATCCAAACCTGACCACTGGTTGGTTTGACCCCAACTTCCTGAGAAAACTCACTTCCACGTCCAACTATGACAGTGAGAAAAGCTGGAAGAGGTGGTATGGAACTTCATCCTTGTTTACACCACAGCTCTAGTCCTGCTCTGGATGGGTCCTCACAGCCCATGGTGTGAGGAAGGGCTGTGGCCTATTCTTTACTGGGCTTTTTAATTTTAATTCCTGAAAGATGTTTTGAAGGTTACTCTTACCCTTCCAGCTGGGAGGGGATGCAGACTGAAAACAGATTAAATTATCCCATAGTACTTCTGCACGGATACCTTTGGAAAGAAAAGGGTTTTCCCCCTGTTTTCCAAATCTTCCTTATTTCATAGGACGTGTTGAAGTACAAAATTTAAGACTCAAATTACTGCTCTTTTACAGCTTTTCTGTCCCTGTAGCTGCACTTTTCTCCATGGACTATTATAGGAAGTTAAAGTAGGTAATTCCAGCTCTGAGCTCCCCAGTGATGGCACTTGGCATTTAAGCTCTCCTCTCAGTGAGGACTTTGCCTGTGAAATACTAAATTCAGCAGGAATTGTGTTCCCAGCTTTCTCTTGCCGCTAGCAGATTGTGCTCCAGTCCCACAGGTGACTCTGCCATGGCCTGGAGCTGGAACACACTGAGCTCAATTGCTCCTCAGAGGAGTTCAGTGTGGTTCCTCCTCTAGCTGGGTTTCCACAAAAACCTCCCTTGGTGTCTGGAAGGAAATGCTGATCCTGCAGGAGCAGAAATGGCTGAGTCCCCCTATCTGGAGGAGGCCTGGGGCTTGTTTGGCTGGAGAGCTGAGCTGCTTGTCCCCCTCTTTGCTGAGGGATGAGGGCTGGCAGGTGTGTTCCTGGGACCATCCCTCATTACCCAGGGATGAGAAGCAGGAGTGTTCCTGGGATTTAACCCCTTCTGCAGGTCGAGGTGTGGCTCGGCCGCCTGCTGGACACCATGAGGGCCACGGTGAGGGATGGGATGAGCACAGCTGTGGCGGCCTACGAGGACAAGCCCAGGGACCAGTGGCTCTTTGACCACCCTGCCCAGGTACGGCCCCTGCCCTGCCCTGCTCCCAGAGGGGTCTGTGGATGGGAATGGTTCTGGCTGTGCTGTCCAGGGGGGAGAGGAAGGGTGTGATGCCTTAAGGAGCTGGAACAGAGGCTAGATGGAGCTAAGAGGAATAAAGTGGATATTTATTGAAGTGCCTTTCAAAGGCCATGCCCTGGCAGTACCGGAGCCACAGTCATGGTTTCTCGGGGTCTGGGTGTCGAGGTGACCCCAAGATTGTAAAAGTCTTTGTTTCCCAGCCCGTGCAGAGAAAGGAGGAGTCTGAATGTGTAGGATCAGCTTCTCAAGGTTGTTTATTTTCCCTTATCCTGAACATTCTCTCTCTGCCCTGCTGAGCTCTGTCCAGCAGGTCGGCCATGGCATTCTGTCTGCCCTCAGGGCGGTGTTCACATTTTATACCAAAAACTCCGTGTGCCATGTTTACAATAACGTGCCAATATCTGTCATTTATGTTGGACAGTGTGTCTGTACCTTAAACCAACAGAAAAGTGTCACCATCACAGCAAGACATGGAGGGCAAGGAGAAAGAGAAGAAGGTCAGGACACGCCCAAATCTCTCCATCATGTTCCCTTGAACCCCATTCTTAAAAGCCCCAAAATTCTACTTTTTCACCCTGTGTTAATTCAACTACCACACTACTCAAACCCTTGTGGCTTGTCATTCCTCATACCAAGTTGGCAGCTTTTTCCACAGGCTAAAATGGAAGCCACAGGTGTTTTTGACTTGGTGCCAAGGTCTCCGAGCCCCCTGCCAGGGTCTGGAGACAGCCAGGGCAGCCAGAGGGATGTCCTGAGTCACCACAGTGGCTCTGCCTAGATGGATCCAAGATGGAAGCAAAAGAGGGCTTGGTCATGACATCTCCCATTTTTCTAAGTTTTAGTCCATTTGCATATAGGAGTTAACTGTCCAGTTAATAGCTTCAAATTATGAAGTTTCATCATCCTTGCTTGTCCGCCCTCCTTTTTTCACATTTTTCATGCTTTGGGCCTGAAGTTTGAAGAGATTGTCCTTGAGTCTCCAGCTAGAATGGGATTGTTTTGTCTCTACCACCCTGTGAAAAGATCCCACTAACACTTAATATAAATCTAAAGCTGAACACCAAAGAACAGAAAAAAAAACCTAAGGTATCAGGTGAGTTCTCCTTTCTCCTGGCCATCTCTTGATGGATTCCAAGGCTGAGCTCTGTGCTCTGCTCTCCTTCCTGCTGTGGTCCTGTATAACAAAACTTTACATCATGTCAGGCATGTTTCATCCCTGACCTCCCCATGGATGAGACACTCTCAGATGTGAGGAAACCCCCTTGTTGCCCTGCTGTTGAGCCAGTCTGTCTCCCCAGGTGGCTCTTTGCTGCACCCAGATCTGGTGGACAGCTGAGGTGGGCATGGCCTTCTCCAGGATGAAGGAAGGCTATGAGAAGGCCATGAAGGAGTACCACAAGAAGCAGGTGGCCCAGCTGAACACGCTGGTGACGATGCTGCTGGGGCAGCTCTCCAGGGGTGACAGGCAGAAGATCATGACCATCTGCACCATCGACGTGCACGCACGCGATGTGGTGGCCAAGATGATAGCACAGAAGGTCGGTGTTCCCGGCTCAATGTGAGCCATGCTGGGCATTGAAGGGGAGATCGTGGAGGGACAGGCACTGGGAGCACTGCCTGCCTCAGCAGGGCCACAAGAAAAAGCATTTGGGATTTTCTTCTCTGTAGCTTTCTTGCTCTGGTGTGGGCCCACAGGGAATCCCTTGGGATTTGTCCACCACTCCCACACCGCTGCCCTGCCATCACATACTCCCAGAATGGTTTGGGGTGGAAGGGACCTTAAAGCTCTTCTCATTCCAACCCCCTGCCATGGACAGGGACACCTTCTGCCATCTCAGGGTGCTCCAAGCCCTGTCCAACCTGGCCTTTGGCTCTGATACCTTCTGGACCGTGGCTGGGAGTGCAGGCAGGAGCTGGGTGTTCCTCTGCTCCTGGGGTTTTCCAGATGCCTTCTGTTCCATCTGGGGTGCCAGAACTGATGCCTAGATAGGCTGAACTGGGATTTATTTAAAGGCCTTTAAAGGATACACCTCGGGCAGTGCAAGAGCCTGGCCAAGACTACACCCAAGATGGGTTGAAGATGGATCCCAGTCATGAGTTTTCACACTTTTATAGGTTTTGGTCCACTTCCATATTGGGGTTAATTGTCCAATTACAGCTTCATGTCATGAAGTCCCATCCTCCTTGTTTGCTCTCCTCAGTTCCCCATTGTTTATGCATTTTGGGCCTGGAGCTTGTAACAGCTGTCATTGGACAAGCTGGAAAAGGAATTATTTTGTCTCCCTACCTTGTGAAGAGAATTTACTAACACTTACTAGCTCAGAGCTACACACCTAGGCAGCACAGAATCTGAAAAATATGAAAGCCAAACCTGAAGGCATCCCCCCTGCGCTCCCTGGTGGCCCTCTGCAGGTGGACAATGGCCAGGCCTTCGTGTGGCTGGCGCAGCTGCGGCACCGCTGGTCGGACGAGGAGCGGCACTGCTGGGCCAACATCTGTGATGCACAGTTCCTCTACTGCTACGAGTACCTGGGCAACACCCCCCGGCTCGTCATCACCCCCCTGACCGACAGGTGAGGCCCTGCGTGATGCCTTGGGGGGCCACCTGAAAGCAGAGGCCAGACAGAATTAAGGGAATAAAAATTGGTAATATTTATTGAAGGGCCTTCAGGTACATTTTGGGCAGGTGAAGCCCCCTGGGACTACACCCAAAATGGACCATGGGTCAGGGGTTTTCACACTTTTATGAGTTTGCTCCATTTGCACATTTGGGGTTAATCTGCCAATTACAGCTTCAAGTAATTAAGTCATTGACCCCAAGTTTGCTCCCCCCAAGTCACTTTTGTTTCCATCTCTCGGGGCTGAGGCAGTGAGGTGTCCTTGATTGCCAGGTCTGGAGAGGAATTGTTGTGTCTGCCCAAAATGGGACAGCAGCAACTGACACTGTGTATGGAGTTTAGAGTTATGCATTGAAGAACTGCAGGATTGCAAATAAATGAAAAATATAAAAGCTAAAATCCTAAGGCATCAGGAAAACCCTCTCACAGCTGGGCTGTGGCAGGCAGCTGTACAAGAGAGGGGTTTACTTGGCATGCCTACATCCCTCTTGTTTTCCCCCATGTCCCAGCAATCCCAGCAGTGGCAGAGCTGCAACTCTCCCTTGGTTTGGGATTTTGGTGTTGCCCTCTGGGGTGTCTGTGCCTCAGATCCCAGAAGGCAACCCCCAGGTGAAGATGCTCATGGTGAGTGCCTGCCTGGGCACGAGGTGTCCACACCCTGCCGGGCTGGGCAGTCCCAGAGCTTTCATCTTGTCCTGAAGGACACATTGGGTCCCCATCTCAGTGGGAACACAGACAATGACATGAGATGCTCTGAGTTGTCCCACCTGGCTTCCAGATGTCCATACAGATGTGTGCAAGTCTCCTGTGGATCCCTGGTCATATTTTTCGACTCTGTGTGATGCTGCAGTGGCCCTGAGCATCTCAGGTGGTTCTGGTCACCTGTGTTAGTCAGCTAAGCCAAGCTCCCCTGCAGGTTGTTGTCCATGGTGACTTCTACAGGGGGTAAATGTGGGTACCTCCCTGAGATACACCATCAGCCCGATGGAGAAGCTCTGGGGGCATTGTGTGGAATCATTCCTGGGCCATCAGAGCAGGTATTTAACTGTGCTGGGGAACAGGATCCTTTGGGCTGAGGAAGATCTTTCAGAAAAGCTGACTTTCCTTGCACTACCCTGGACATGCCCAACGTCACTGAGTGTGACAGTCCAAAGAAAGCATGGTCTGGAGTGAAGGGGTTGGGCAGACCCCAGTGGGAGATGAGGATCTCTTGGATTTGAGGAGCAGCTGGGGGACTATCCTGGAGGAAAGGAGGCTCAAGAGGGACCTTCTCACTCTCTGCAACTCCCTGACAGGAGTGGTCAGCCAGGTGGGTGTCAGGCTGTGCTCCCAGGGAACAAGGGACAGGATGAGAGGTAACAGCATCAAATTGCACCAGGGGATGTTCAGATTGGCTATTAGGAGAAATTCCTTCACTGGAAGTGTTGTCAAACCCTGGCACAGGCTGCCCAGGGCAATGGTGGAATCACCATCCCTGAAGTTGTTCAAAAACCACGTGGATCTGGCACACATGGTTTAGTCGTGAACAAGGTGCTGGTGACTGGACGTGATGATCTTGGAGGTCTTTTCCGACCTTTCTGATTGTGTGGCACGCTGGAGAAGTCCCAGCAGGGCAGAGGCGGTCATTAATGCCCACCAGGACTTTCAGCTTGGCCGTGCTCACACAGAGCTATCCCAAAGGTGGGCATGGGGCTCTGCAGAGTGCACTGCAGTGACCTGTGGCACCCAGCTCAGTCTCTGTCCCTTTTTCCCTCATCCTGTGCAGATGTTACATCACCCTGACCCAGTCCTTGCACCTGACCATGAGCGGGGCCCCTGCGGGCCCTGCTGGCACCGGCAAGACGGAGACCACCAAGGACTTGGGCCGTGCCCTGGGCATCATGGTGTACGTTTTCAACTGCTCCGAGCAGATGGACTACAAGGTGCTGCTCCCCCCAAACTGGGGCTGCTCAGGGCCCCTGGAACCTGCAGGGTGGGAGTTACCCAGCTGGGCTTGCTCTGATCTATCCCCTCGCCTCTCATCCCTGCTGCTTCCCTTCCTGCTGAACAGCTTTTTCTCCTCCTTTTTGTCTCTGAGACTTGCACAATGTTCTTGAGGAGGAAGAGAGCTGAGCTGTGCTCTCTTCCCTGCTCCACCTTTCCCTTCCCTTCTGGAGTTAGGTTCCACATGAAATTCTTCACAAGTTCTGGCCTGTTCAGTTGAGACCAAGGCTGTGCTGATCCATTCCCTCTCTCCAGACCCACAGGATACCTGTCCCAGGCATGGGGAGAGAGCTCTCCTGGCTTCTCAGGATCCTCTGCTGGGATAAGGCCAGCTCTGGTCCTGGGGCTGATCCCAGTGCTCATCAGGGGCAGTGGGTTTGGTGGCCTTGGACCATATTTTATCCAGCTAAGGTCTCTCATGGACGTGGGGCCATCAGTAACTCAGCCCAGGTGACCTTTGGATGGAACCAGAGTGCAGAGATGTTGAGAGAGTGCAATTAGCAAATCAAGTGGCAAACTGTGCAGAGCTATAAATATTATAATTGAGTTGTGCCTGCTGCTCCCGTGCACTTCTCTAAATACCCACAATAGTCTGTAAATTGCTATAAATAAACAGGCAGGGAAATCAAATCCATTTTTTGCTGGAGTTGATTCCGTTTGTGATTTCACTCTTGTAATTTTATTTTATTTTTTTCTTTTCAGTCTTGTGGGAATATTTACAAAGGCCTTTCCCAGACAGGAGCCTGGGGCTGTTTTGATGAATTTAACAGGATCTCAGTTGAGGTCCTTTCTGTGGTTGCTGTACAGGTAAGTGGAGAAAAGCTTGTGGATAAATAAAAGCCAGCCTTCCTTCCCTTCCTTCCTCCCTCCCTCCCTCCCACAGGGCCAGAACAGAAGTGTTTGAGTTTTGGGGAACTTCAGTGCTGAAAAATGAGTTGCTAAAATATCAACGTTTTTCTGGTCCCAAATGTCAGCTGTCAGTGCAGGTTTGGGGATCCCAGTGTTTGGCTGAGGTGCTGAATTCTTCCAAGACTCACTTTGAGGCTTGGGATTGCAGAAATTAAGGTCTAGAGCCCAGAAGTTTCTCCACTTCTGTAAATGTCTTGGTCAAAGGAATTGTTCGGAACCCCTCCACAAACTCCTCACTCTCATCTCTCTTTGTCTCATCATTGTACCTCCTGTGATGTCCCAGAGAAATCCCAGGCAGGTACAGGTGTTTGTGTGTCCTTCCCTCTCCATTTCCCTTCCCCTTCCATCAGGTTCCAGCTTAAAGTTGCCACTGAAAAACGTCTTTGCTGATCTTAAAATAAAAGGGGAAGCTGAACAAAAGAAGCCCAGATATGACTCAGCTGCTAATGATTCCCTGGCTCCTGGCTGGAGCGTGGTGTCTGAGCGAGCAGGGCTGTCACTCCATCATCGCCTCTGCTGCTGTTAGAGGGTAACCATGGTGATGGTTAATTGGCTGCCTTAGTCATTCAGCTCCTGTCGCTGTGGGTCCTTACACTGAGAAACTCCCTTAATTGCTTTGCTTTAAGGTGGCAAACGGGTGAGTTGAGGGCAGAGATTCCTCCCTCGATGGAGTGGTGCTATCGAGGAGGTGAGCTGGCTGTAAGGAGCTGCTCCCTTGGGAAGTGGGGAAGGAGGGTCTGGCTTTGTTTGCTGTTTAGGAAAACGCTTTTTACAGAAAGAGTGATAAATTCTGGAATGATCTGCCCGGGGAGGTGGTGGAGTCACCATGCCTGGATGTGTTTAAAAAAATATTGGATGTGGCAGTGGGTGCCAGGGTTTAGTTGAGGTGTTGGGGCTGGGTTGGACTCTGTCTTGAAGGTCTCTTCCAACCCAGTGATTCTGTGAATTCTGGGAATGGAAGGTGGGCATTGAGGTGGTCTGGCTGTAATGGACTCACTCTCTTTGGAAAGTGGGGGATGAGAAGAACAATGCTGCAATCAGGCAAGTAGAAAAGACCACCCAAGTGTCTTATGAAGCTAACTCTTGAAACTCTTTTCAGTTTGACTGTCCAGTCTCTTCAGCCCTTTTCTGTTTTGTCAGAGTTGGGAGAGTTGTCAGAGTTCTCTCTGTGATGGGAGACACACAAATTAACCCCCAAAGTATAGAAAGCTTTTTATGGTCAGTAAAAACCCAGACCAGAGCAGTGATAATCCCCGGTCATCATGAGCCGAGTGTAGGGAGGGCAGCAGTGCTCCCTGGGGTTTTTCATAGCTGAACACCAGCACTGAGCACTGCCTTGGTTCCCAGGTGAAGAGCGTGCAGGATGCCATCCGGGAGAAGAAGAAATCCTTCAATTTTCTTGGAGAAGACATTAACTTAGTCCCCTCAGTCGGGATTTTCATCACCATGAACCCTGGTTATGCAGGACGAACAGAGCTACCTGAGAATTTAAAAGCTCTCTTCAGGTGAGTCGAGGTCAGGTTTTGTTACCTGTGTAATAAGACTGGCAGAAATTCTCTTTTGGAACATCCAGGCTTAATTTTCTTGGGAAATTCACTCGCACTGGGGATTCACAGATGGTTTCAGCCTTGTGCACCGAGCCTGGATCAGGGAATGCACAGGGAGGACAAGGGAGCTCTGTCCTGTGCCATGGGAAAGGCAGTGTGGGCAGACCGGGAGAGTCCCCAGTGGCTCAATGGAGAGGACCTGGAAGATACAAATCCTCTGCCCTCGAGCTCTGTAGTCAACACTTGCTCTGCAATCCTTTCCTGCCTGTCTCCCTAGGCCCTGTGCCATGGTTGTGCCAGACTTTGAGCTGATCTGTGAGATTATGTTGGTGGCCGAGGGCTTCCTCCAGGCTCGGGCCTTGGCCAGGAAGTTCATCACGCTCTACCAACTCTGCAAGGAGCTCCTGTCCAAGCAGGTGAGCCCTCTGCTGTGCTCTGGATCCCCAAAATCAGGGATGTGACACTCTGCTCTAGATCCCCCAAAATCAGGAATGTGACACCCTGCTCTAGATCCCCCAAAGTCAGGGATGTGACATTCTGCTCTAGATCCCCAAAATCAGAGATGTGACACCCTGCTCTGGATCCCCCAAATCAGGGATGTGACATTCTGCTCTATATCCCCAAAATCAGAGATGTGACACCCTGCTCTGGATCCCCAAAATCAGGGATGTGACACTCTGCCATGTACCTCCACACCTGAAGCTTCACAGCTTTTAGTCACTGACTGCATTTGTGCAGCTGCTGGGAGAAGGGAGGGTTTGGTTTGTGATCACTAGAGCAATGACATGTTCAAACGGCTCTCCTGGAGGGTCTGCAGGGACAGAAGCATTTGACCAACTGCATTAGTGAGGGAGATTTTTCAAAAGCCTCAAATGCCACCATGATTGGGGCCATATTCAGTGACCCTTGGCTTTCCAGTCTCTTAGTTCCTATTGATTCTCCTGCCTGCAAGGGGTTCTTGAGGACTGTTCCTCTCTTAGTCCAACTAAATACTTCTCTGTCATGTCAAGTGTTGACCATGTAAGGTCACGTCCAGTGCAAAACTCTGGTTAATCAGATTTTAACTTGGCATTGTCTGCATAGATCAAAGCTGGGGTGAGCTGAATCAGGACTCCAGATGGAAAACCTGGTCTTGGCTGTGCCAGCATGAGCTTGGGTGGGTTTCTGCCTTGTCACAGAAACTTTGTGCTGTGCAGCTGGAGGCCCTGTGGGAGCTTTGGCCTCCCACACAAAGCAGTCAGGCTGTTGGGCTGTGCTCTGCAGAGTCTCAGTGGAACACAAATAGAAGGAGTTGCTAGTTGGCTTGAGAGTTCCTCTCCTGCCTCTTTAGGATTCCTTTCCAGCAGTGTTCTCCCTGCCCCTTCTTGGTGGACTGTCCCCAGGGCCGAATGTCCCTGGTAACCTGGTGATGGGAAAATTTGGGTGTCTGAGGCCTCAGAATGGATTAACAAGCCTTCCACCTCAGTAGCTCCTGCAGATCCAGGGCTCTGGCAGGCCTTGCTTAACCTGCACAAAGGCCAAGGTTTTAGGGTTTAGGGGAAAAAATTGCTTAGGTCTCCAGAGTGCAAGTCCTACTGCTGACTTAGTGCCAGCTCTGAGCCCATGTGATGGCATGAAAAGCTGAATTATTTGACTCCTTAGTGCTCTCCCTGGTGGGAAGCTCACCTTCTGAAATGGAGACTCAGGCTGGTGGAGGTCTCTGGCCATGACACAAATAACGAATTTGGCGGCATTTCCATTGCTGCCTGCTCTGGCAGCTGGCACTGCTGGTTTTTACCCTTGCCTAGGCATAAACTCACCCCTGGTTTTACTTCTTTCTTCCCCCTCATGTAGGACCACTATGACTGGGGGCTGCGGGCGATCAAGTCAGTGCTGGTGGTGGCTGGCTCCCTGAAGCGCGCAGACCCCGAGCGGCCCGAGGAGCAGGTCCTGATGCGCTCCCTCCGTGACTTTAACATTCCCAAAATCGTGACAGATGACGTGCCAGTGTTCATGGGGCTGATTGGAGACCTGTTCCCTGCGCTGGACGTGCCTCGGAAGCGCGACCTGGATTTCGAGGCCATGGTGAAGGAGGCTGTGCTGGAGCTGCGGCTGCAGCCTGAGGACAACTTTGTGCTCAAAGTAAGGCCAAAGGATATTCTGCTCTGCCTGCACCATCATTAGCTCAGCTGGGTTTTCTCAACCGCCTTTGCTTCTTCAAAGAGGGCTCTGCACAATCACAGAATCCTAGAATGGTTTGGGTTGGAAGGGACCTTAAAGCTCAGCTCATTCCACCCACTGCCAGGGGCAGGGACACCTTCCACTATCCCAGGGTGCTCCCAAGCCCTGTCCACCTTGTATTGGACACTTCCAGGGATGGGGCAGCCACAATATTCCCCTTACAGACAGACTTAGATGGAGGACAGTAAGCTGTGCTGGGTTTGACTGCTCCTAAATCCAGCTCTGCCTCTTCCCTGGATTTACAGACTTACTCTCGTGCACATGCAGCCCCTGCAGTGCAGAGCCTCCTTGGCTGGTGGCTGTCACATGTGAGCAGTGCTGGAGGTTTGTCTGCCTGCTCAGGATTTCACCATCATGGTTAGAATGGTCAGACCAAACTCGAGGTCAAATCCCTTTGTGTGTCTAGGTCACAAATTTCTATACAAGAGCCCAAATGAGAGCTAATTTCACAGAATGGTTCGGGTTGGAAGGGACCTTAAAGGACATCTCATTCCAGCCCTAAGCCATGGACAGGGACTCTTTCCCCTAGATTTTGAACTTTGGTGTGTCTGTCTGAGCTCTGGGGGTGTTTCCCCAGGTGGTGCAGCTGGAGGAGCTGCTCAGTGTCCGGCACTCTGTGTTCGTGGTGGGGGCTGCAGGCACAGGCAAGTCTCAGGTGCTGAGGTCCCTGCACAAAACCTACCAGAGAATGAAGCGCCGTGCTGTGTGGACAGACCTCAACCCCAAAGCAGTCACCAACGATGAGCTCTTTGGCATCATTAACCCAGCAACAAGAGAGTGGAGAGATGGTAAATATCTTTTCGTGGCTGAATTTGGAGATAAAAAGGATATTTTTAATGTGTGCACGGTGGGTGTCTGTGTGCAGGTCTCACAGCCCAGGTGCTGCTCCCAGCCGTGTGAGGGTTTGCTGTTGGAAGGACATGTAGGGAGTCACAGCTTTTTGGGAATTTATCCTTTTGCCATAAGGATAATCATCATGTCTGTTAATCTCGGTGTCTGTCTCGATTTTGACCCCGAGAATGTAAAAGTCCTTGTTCTCCCAGCCCGTGCAGCCAAAGAAGGAGTCTGAATGCGCAGGGTCGGCTTCTCAAGGTTGTTTATTTTCCCTTATCTAGAACATTCTCTCTCTGCCCTGCTGAGCTCTGTCCAGCAGGTTGGCCATGGCATTCTGTCTGCCCTCAGGGCGGTGTTCACTTTATACCAAAAACTCCGTGTGCCATGTTTACAATAACGTGCCAATATCTGTCATTTATGTTGGACAGTGTGTCTGTGCCTTAAACCAACAGAAAAGTGTCACCATCACAGCAACACATGGAGGGCAAGGAGAAGGAGAAGGTCAGGACACACCCAAATCCCTCCATTTTGTCCCCTGAACCCCATTCTAAAAAGTCCCAAAATTCTACTTTTTCACCCTGTGTTAATTCAACTACCACACTACTCAAACCCTTGTGGCTTGTAATTCCTCACACAGAGTTGGCAGCTTTTTCCACAGGCTAAAATGGAAGCCACAGGTGTTTTTGACTTGGTGCCAAGGTCTCCAAGCCCCCTGCCAGGGTCTGGAGCCAGCCAGGGCAGCCAGAGGGATGTCCTGGGTTCCCACATGTAAACACCAGCACTTCCCAATTCCTAACTGGGGCAGGTTGTTTTTTGGGGCTGGCCTGCTGATGGGAGAGAATTCCCTCCTGCCCTGTGCTGAGCACTGGGGCCCCCGAAAAATGGCCATTGCCAGGTTGCTGTGGCTGGGCACTTCCAGCAGTCTCTGAGAGGTGTTTTCCCACTGAATATCCCTGCCTGATCTCCAGCACACGCTGTTGGCCAGGCTGTTGATCCTGATTGCTCCTGAGGAGGATGAGATGAGCATTTACGACCTGCTGAGAGATTACAGAGATGCAGAGTGAAAACGTTGGGTTGTGACTAATCCAGAAAGGCAGCTCTGATTCCCTGTGTGGCTGTTGTGGGAGCTGAGGGGGAGGTGGGGAGGACAGCTCCATAAATCATCCTCAGCCAGAGGTCTCCAGGAGAGGAGCTGCCACCACCTTCCCTGCCCCCTGCCACCACCCCTCCTGCCCCCTGCTCCGCTCCATTGCCAGGGTTAATTCCTTTTTAATTGTGACTGGGGACTCTAAATCAAAGTGACAGAGGGAAGTGTGGGATGTAGCCAGCCCTCTGCAGACAGAGCTGCACACTGAGGATTGTGGATCAGGGACTGTGGGTGGCACTGGACAGCAGAAGCGACATTGGCAGGTGGCTGTCCAGTGTCCTCAATCCTCTAATGTTTCAAGAAAACTTACAGGACTCCTCTCTGATGGCTCAAGGCAGATATTTTCTGCATTAATCATTCCTGAAAATGTTGTTTCTTGATGTCAAAGAGCAGCCAGGCCATTTTCAGCACAGCTAGCAGGCGAGGATGTGTCCCCTTATGGATCAGCCCCTCCTTTTCCTCCTCCCAAGTTCATCCTGTCACTCATTTCACTGCCAGCAGCTGGGAAGTTTGCACATGTTAGGTGGAAAAAGGTCTCACAAGGGAATCCTAAAAGTGTTATTTGCAGAACCAAACTCCTTTTTCAAATCCCAAAACCCCTCTGTGGTGTGGATGCCCGAGGCTGGGAGAGGGGCACTTCCCTCCAGCTGCTGCCGTGGTTGTGATGCTCCCAGGCAGGAGCTGCTGCTGGCACTGACAGTGCTGGAGAGGTTGCCAAGCTGTGTCCAGCGTGAGGAATGGAGTCCAGGCAGAGCCAGGGAGGTGTTATTTGTCTCTGACCCCATCTCGTAGCTGTGTGGCTCAGCTGCTCTGCACTGGCTGTGCACAAGCTTGGTTTGAGTCCTGCAGTGCCACTGGCGGTTCCCGACCTGCACCACGAGGGAATGGCTGGTCCTGGAGAAACAAAAAGCATGCCTGTCACAATTCACCAGAAGAGAGGCTCTTTTTAATGTTTGCCTGATGTTCCTTCATGCAGACCAGCCTTTCCCTAGGTATTTCCTCGTGTGGAGGAGAGTGATGGTTTTGTGGAGCTCTCATTTGCCCTGCAGTACTTCTGCTCTGTTCCCAGCTTCTCACTCTTCTTAGCATTCATTATTTACTCCCCTTGAGACTCTGTATATTCTCTGTCTCCTTGATTTTACTGACATTTTGTTCTGTCACTCAATGTCAATCTGGGCTTGTTCTCCCCTCATTCTCACTACCCAGTGAGAATGACCCAGTGTTTAAAGCATCTTGATTTTCCTGATATACTTCAAGCTACAGAAAAAAAAAAAAAAAAAAAACAAATATAAGAATTTTCAAGGCATATTCAGATGGTTTTCTCTGCATTGTGTAGATTGTGGAGTTTGTTTTCTCTGAGCATCTGCTCTTCATTTTTCCTGTGTCTTATGGTTTTCAGTGGAAATGAAGCTCATGTAGGCCCACAGTCATTCTCAGTGAAAATAACTCTGATAATTTTTTTTTCTTCTAAGCAGATATTATTATATAGTATTATTTATGTCCAGATGCAAAGAGTCATGAATGTTTAAGGGGAAAGCATAATTTTTAGGAAGTTGCTGGAACAATACGTTAGAGCAGGTGGCAACTTCAATGTTCATCAACATATTCATGTCACCCTCGCAGGACTGTTTTCATCAATCATGAGAGAGCTGGCCAACATCTCACATGATGGTCCCAAGTGGATGGTACTAGATGGAGATATTGATCCAATGTGGATTGAATCTCTGAACACTGTGATGGATGATAATAAGGTAATGGATGTAAGGTAAAGAAGCGGGTATTCCTTGTCAGGGGTGATTCAGCCTGGGAGAAATGCAGACTGTAATAACATCTCCTGGAATAATGCAGCTGTGTTTCTCCAGACACACCAAACAATATTGCATAAAGGCAATGGTGCATGAGGGAAATAACTTAGAGCTTGTTTTCATTGGAATTTCCCTTTTCTGGAGAGTCGTGCATGTGAGTCATTGCAAATGTCCTGATCATAATTTTAGGCCCTTTAGAAGTAAGGTAGGGACATAATTCTGTGTCTTTTCTCCACCCTGAGGGAATGCTTTGGATTCTGGGTTGTGGAAGAGAGAAGGAGCCTTCTATGCCTGTCAGAAATCATGTCTGGCATCACAGAATGGTTTGGGCTGGAAGGGATCTTAAGGCTCATCTCAGCCCCTGCCATGGGCAGGGACACCTCCCACTGTCCCAGGCTGCTTTAAGACCTGTCCCTTGGGCACTGCCAGGGATCCAGGGGCAGCCACAGCTGCTCTGGGCACCCTGTGCCAGGGCCTGCCCACCCTCACTGGGACGAATTCCTTCCCAGTATCCCATCCAGCCCTGCCCTCTGGCAGTGGGAAGCCATTCCCCCTTGTCCTGTCCCTACAGGCCCTTATCCAAGGTCTCTCTCCTGCTCTCTTGGTACCTTCAGGTATCAAAAGATCCCCCCAGATTCTTCTTCAGGCTGAACACCCCCAGTTTTCTCAGCCTGTCTGAGAACTAACAGAGCTGCTCCATCCCTCTGCTCGTTCTGGTGCCTCCTCTGGGCTCCCTCCAGCTCCTGCCTGTGCTGGGCCCAGGGCTGGGGCAGCTCTGCAGGTAGACTCTGGCCTCAATGGGGCAGAGGGGCAGATTCCCCCCTTGTCCTGCTGGGCACTGCTGGGGCTGCAGCCCTTTGCTGCTGTGCCTCAAGGAGCTGGGCTGGGCAGCCAAGCTCAGCAGTGACAAGTGCTAAACGCTCTTCATTCCTGTTCCTGGCAGAGCTTCAGGCTGTCTGTCTGTCTGTCTGCACATGCAGGTGCTGACCCTGGCCAGCAACGAGAGGATCCCCCTGAACCCCACGATGAGGCTGCTGTTTGAGATCAGCCACCTGCGCACGGCCACCCCGGCCACCGTGTCCCGGGCAGGTGGGTCCTGCCTGGGCTGCACTCGCTGCAGGTGGCACTGAAACATGGACAAAATTTAAAACCTTACAATTCCTATAAAGATTTGCAGGGACGGTATGTTTATTACAGTGCTGGACAGATATGGGGATCGTTCCCCTTCAAAGGACATGCGTGCCCCTGAGAACTCCTGATCCCTTTTTATTCTTTCTCGCTAGTTTACATATGCATAAAATTTCACAATAGGTTCATGCATATTCATTTTGCTGATTTCTCATTACACTTACAGCTAGTTACACTTGTAGCCAGTTTTTTATCAGAAAGTACAGAAAGAACTCCTGAGTCACTCTACCCTGTCTGTTTCAAGGTTCGAGGAGACTCTCTTATCTCTTCAGCTTGGAAATTTGCATTCTTTCTCCTCAGCTGGGGCAGTTTTGCTAGTGCTGAAAAGTTACCAGACTAAACAGCATATTTTACTTATGCTAGCAAGCTCAAAGCGGCACATTTCACCCAAATCCAAATGGATTTCTATCCTGTGAAATTTTCACTCTGTCTCAGCCCCTGGGGCTGTTAGCAGCCTTTTGTTGGCCAGTCTTAAGCTGTGCCAAGGGAAATACAAGTTGGATATTAGGAAAAAGTGTTTTACAGAAAGGGTGATAAAGTTCTGGAATGGCCTGGAGTCACCATCCCCAGATGTGTTTAACAAAGCCTGGATGTGGCACTGGGTACCAGGGTTTAGTTGAGGTGCTGGGGCTGGGTTGGACTCTGTCTTGGAGGTCTCTTCCAACCCAGTGATTCTGTGATCCTTTGAAAGCTGCCAGGCTGGGAGCACAGCTGCCTGTGGTGTGCAGGGAGTGTTCCTGAAGCTCACAGACACACTGAGGATGCCGAGCCCAGCCCCACTCGGGGTCCTCCATCATCTTGGGGTTGTACTTGGAGTGTTCCTAGTGCTGCTGTGGGGTCATGGCACTGCTGAGAGAACACTCCTGCACAGCTCTGTGTGGGCCTGATGAGGAGAGGGCAGTGTCTGTCCCACAGAGCTCCTGATCTTTTGGAGCAGTGCATGGGAACAGGGAATGAAGGTGTCCCCTGGTGTCTGGTGGCCAGAGCAATAACATGGCTCAGGCAACACCACGTTCCAAATCTGGGGCAGGGTCCTGAGAGGCGTCCTGGTTTCCTGAGTTACATCTCTTCACTGTTAATGTTTCTTCTCTGCAGTGGGGCAGGAGGAGGGGGCAGGCAATAAAGGACCAGGTGTATTTGACAGGTTTTCAGAGGTTTGAGAGTAGCTGAAATTTTCTGGTGGGAAAAGGGAGAGCCTCTGCTGTGTCCTTACTCTTGTCTCTTCTCCTGCACCTCAAGGGATCCTGTACATCAACCCCTCAGATCTGGGCTGGAATCCCCCTGTGAGCAGCTGGATTGACCGGCGGGAAGTGCAGTCGGAGAGGGCCAACCTGACCATTCTGTTTGACAAGTACCTGCCCGTTTGCCTGGACACCCTGAGAACCAGGTACCACTGCAGGGCGCTTGTGTTCCCCTGGCGAGGGCAGGTGGTCACTCATCACTTTCCAGACCAACTCCAGGGCTGGCCAGTGTCCTCCTTGTCCCCAGGAGCCCTGAGTGTCATTGTCTTCAGCTCCTGGAAGCTGTGGGTGAGGGGCAAGCTGACACTTCATTCTTGTTTGGTCTGATCTGGTTCTCCTTGGATATTGTTTTGAAGGTTCCTGTGCTGGGATCAGTTCTGTGTCTCTTGGAAATCAAACCCAGGAGATCCTAAAGGGAAAATCTTTCCAGTCTCCTGATGTGTCAGGCAAGACCCAAGTTCACTGCACAAGTTTTGGGTCAGTAGAGCAGATTTCAGACCACTGCTGAAAGAAAATGTGGAAGATGCAGAGCAGATCATCTTTTATCCTCTCCCCACATCTCTTCTGCCCCTTGGGGATGAGGAGGAAGCTGATGTTTGTGTGAGAGGGTGGGATTGCTCCTGAGGCAGTCCTCTCTTGGATTTCTTTCCCAAAACATCTGAGCACAGCTGAATCCCTCTGTGTGAGCACCCAGCCTGGGTGTGTTCCATGGCCAAACACTGACACTGAATGTCGGGGAAAAACAGGACAAGGAGTGATGGCTTTAAACTGAACGAGGGCAAATTTAGATTAGACATTAGGAAGAAATTCCTGGCTATGAGGGTGGGCAGGCCCTGGCACAGGGTGCCCAGAGCAGCTGTGGCTGCCCCTGGATCCCTGGCAGTGCCCAAGGCCAGGCTGGACGGGGCTTGGAGCAGCCTTGGGACAATGGAAGGTGTCCCTGCCATGGCAGGGGGTTGGAATAGATGATTTTTAAAAGTTCCCTTCCAACCCAATCTAGTCTATGATTGTGTGAGTCTCCATCCTCTTCTTGCTCCCCATACCTGCAGGTTTAAAAAAAAGAAATGTCAGTGAACAACTGAACCTGGGCACCATCAGCCCCAACAAGGAGGTGTCAGGAGGAGCTGCTTGAGTGCAAGTCTTGCTCCTTGGGACTGGGAGTTGGGAATCTTGCTGGGGAGCTGCTCTGTGGGTGCCCAAACTTTAAAGCTGTTGGCAGCAAAGCCCATCAAGCATCTCCAGCTCTCTCTGCTGAGCAATTGTCAGCCCGTGAAATCCCCAGGATTAGCTGCACCAGCCCCGAGCTGAGTATTTTGGGAGCTTGCTTAATTCAGAAATTGTAGAACCAACCTTTCAAATAGCTCTAATTACTTTATGGAGGACTTCAGTGCTGCTACAATATTAGTTTGGAATTCTGTAAGTGTAGCTTAAACGAATGTAAAATGGCAAGATGAAAGGTTTTATTTTATTACTCCTCTATTTGACCGCTTTTGAACTCCTGGCGTTCCCAGGAAATCATCGCCTTCAGCAACTCCTCCATTTTACTTCTTTCAAGAGGATCAAAGTTTTTAAATGCCTGAAACTTCTGATTACTGTTATTACGTGTGTGTGCCAGTGCCAGCGGGGCCAGGCAGAGGATGGATGTTCTCCTCAGTGCTCTTCCAGGGAATGAGACACTCACTGCTGACAAGGAAAATGCTGATATTCTGGCAAAGCATTCCTGCTTTGCTTTCCTGGTGCTTCACCCAGTTATATTTCCCAATTATGTTTTCCATTTCCATCCCTCAGATTTAAGAAGATTATTCCCATTCCTGAGCAGAGCATGGTTCAGATGCTGTGTTACCTCCTGGAATGCCTCCTGACAGAGGACAACACACCTCCTGACTGTCCCAAGGAGCTTTATGAACTTTACTTTGTTTTTGCTGCTGTCTGGGCCTTTGGTGGCTCCATGTTCCAGGACCAGGTAAGAAGGGATGTGCCACATCAGCATCATTCAAAAGACCTTTTATTGCCTTTATTTCCCCCCTACTTTTTTCTACTTTCCCAGACCTAAAGCTGTGTCAGTGATGCTGTTTGACCTGGAAACCTGAACTAAACTATCCCTTTAAGGAAAGGTCTCATTATCCAGGGGGGAGCACTGGAGAATGGCCAAGCCCAGCGTGGTGCTCCCTTGGTGCCATCACCTCGAGGCTTTCGTGGTCCTTGTGGAGGATTTAACCCTCCATTCCCTGCGTGCCAGCTGGGAAAACCACAGCCCTGGTTCTGTCAGTGCAGGATAACTTTTACGCCAAGCCTGGGGTCGCGGCTGGCCCTTGTCCAGCTGCTGCCTCAGCAGAGGAACTTCAGCCCCTCACTCTGGCTGGAGCGTGGTCGGTGGCACTTGGACGTGGCATTCCCGTGCCACAGCAGCTAGCCCGAGCATGGCAGGGCCTTGGCACAGCTGGGTGTGTGGCAGGAGGAGCTCGGAGCAGGCTCAGCATCCCACTGGGAGGATTCTGCTCTGTAAATGTCAGGGAGAAGAGCGCGAGCACACGGCGTCCGAGCGAGGGGGAGCCTGATGAAAAACGATCCAATATAAAAGCTGTTTATTGCTCCCTGCTGAAGGTGCCCTTCCTGGTGACCTTTTGCTGCTGAAATGTCAGGAGAAACAGGCTGGAAGGCTTCCCACTGTTCGGTGTTTGTTGGTGGGGAGCGGGGCCCCTCTATAAAAACAGATGATTGATTTGGCATTTCCAGGCCCTCAAATTAGCAGCAATCCACACGGGGTTATTGTTAAGGAAGCAGTTTGAGCTCGACACCATTCTGGCAATAGAGCTGGGGCTGGGACTGCTCCACTTAAAGGCTAAACCCCTCCCAGCACTGCCAGCAGGGCGAGGCACCACTGTGCGAAAGCTTTTAGCAGCACTGCACATCCCTTTTCTGCTGCCAGGCTGAGGAGTTGTGACAGCAGGAGAAAGGAGATTACAGTCATTCTGCCTCTCTGGGCAGCACGAGACTGCAAAATCTTGGATGCTAATAATGTGTTTTCCAAATCCTCTGGTCTTTTGATGTGTGGTGGCTCGGGGAGCTTTGCAGAGGACACAGTTCAAAGCCAGGTTTCCTGAGGGAGGCTGAGAAGTCCATGGTCCCACCTGGTCCCAAAAACCCGTGCGGTGGCTATGGGGAGGAGAGACCCAATAGAGATGCCCCAGGAACAAATTGTGCTGCTAAAACTGGCTCAGTGATGCATGTGCTCTCTCCCAGACATCTTTTTAGCAGCACTTTCCCCCTCCTTCCCCCCCTGTTCCTCCCCAGGGCTGAGGGCTGCAGTCCCTGTGCTCTGCGTGGGAAGGGTTCAGACAGTGGCTGGCCCACTTTCACAGAGGAGACCTGAGGCAGGGAAGGGACTAAGCACATTTTGCAAATCCTGACTCAGTGTCTAAAGCAAAAATTGTCACCCCAGCTCCCAAAAAAAAAAAAGTTCAGATGCTTGAAAATCTTCATGCATGGAGAGATAGAAGGGAGAAAAGCAGGAAAGCAGGAGCTTGCTTTCCTCTCTCCCATTCTTTGCTGAACTGGGGTCTGCAGTCCTGCTGCTCCTGCTTGAAAAGAGGCCAGAAAACAACAACATGTTTGCAGGATGGTGTGATTTATGAGGAAGAGATTTGGTATGCATGCTCTGACTGTCCATGGCCACGGATGGAGATGGATGTGGTGTCCTTGTCTGTTGGAAGAAGTAGGCACCAAAAATCAATCAAGTGTCTGTTTAGTCATAGGCACGTATTTCTCTTTTTCAAATTGATCCATCTGTCTAATCTCAGTCATACTAGGAGTGATCAACACAGAGGATGAATTATTTAGGGGAATAAATAGGAGTGATGAGAAAAAATGAAGAAAATGAAAAATTAGACTTAATAATAGGAAAAAGGATAAGATTGTTATGCTGTGGAATATATTTTAAAGGACTAATCCCACTCTGGTGGCCTGGGATAAATAACATTCTCCATCTCTAATGAATTTCTCTGGATTTGTCTATTTTCTCCTCTTTTTGTACTGCAGCTTGTGGACTACAGAGTGGAGTTCAGCAAGTGGTGGGTGGCAGAATTCAAGACAATCAAGTTCCCTTCTCAGGGCACAGTCTTTGACTTTTACGTTGATCCAGAAACAAAGAAGTTTGAGCCTTGGTCTAAACTTATTCCCCAGTTTGAGTTTGATCCAGAGATGCCCCTGCAGGTAGGTGACCCCAGCAGGCTGCTGGGCTGGAGGAGTTCCTGTGTTTTGGTGACTGAACGTGGGTGTTTCAATGAAGTCTAGTGAAAGGCCAGGCACTGATGGAATTCTTCACTGGATACAACTAAATTACCCATCTTTTTTGCTGTGCTTCAGCTGTAACACCACAACCTCCATTAATCTTCCAAACATGAGTGATCTACAGCAGGGGCAGGGAGCTGCTGTGCCCAGGGTGCAGAGAGAAGTGGTGAGACAGAGCAGGGACAAAGCCTCTGAGACACCATGGCTTGTTGTCATTCTTGGTTGATGCTGTTGAGCCAGGGATGGGAGAAATGACTCGCAGGATTTCAGAAGGCAAAATGAGCGTTTATTCAAAAGCACTTCTCTCTTTTATTGAGAACGTCGTGAACATTCATTCCATTGGTCTTGCAGTAAAAACATTTCACCTGATTGGCACACTGGACTTAGGTCAGTGTGGTAGAACACATCTATAAACAATGTGAACGGAAAACAAGATAATAGATTGTTTACATTCCTCTCAGACTTTTTCCCAGCCTTAGCCTGGCAGAAATCTTTCTCCTTTTCTCTCTGACTGAACTGAGAATATCCACACTTGGTGGCTGTAACTAGAGATGGGTTTATGTTTGGGCCAGGAAAAGAGTTCCTCAGGTAGTGAAGTGTGGCTGCCAGTTGCTCTTCTCTGTTTTTTCAGAAGTGGAACTGTCTTCCCAGGGAGGTGGTGGAATCACCATCTCTGGATGTGTTCAAAAAAAGACTGGACATGGCACTTGGTGCTATAGTCTAGTTGAGGTGTTGGGGCATAGGTTGGACTTGATGATCTTACAGGTCTCTTCCAACCTCATTATTCTGTGATTCTGAGATTCTGTAAGAGGCTAAAACCTGAAGGCATCAGCCTCAGTGGCAGGGCAGGGGACACTGAGGTGCTTGCTGTGCCCCCAGGCCTGCCTGGTGCCCACAGCCGAGACGGTTCGCCTGCGGTTCCTCGTGACCAGGCTGCTGCAGCGCCGGCGCCCCGTGCTGCTGGTGGGCACTGCTGGCACGGGCAAGTCTGTGCTGCTGGGGGACACGCTCTGCTCGCTGGACACTGACGTCTTCCTGGTGAAGAAGGTCCCCTTTAACTACTACACCACCTCTGCCATGCTGCAAGGTAAGCTCTTAAACCGTGCCGAGGGGTTTAGGTTGGGCATCAGGAGGGATTTCTGCACTGAAAGGGTGGTTGGGCATTGGACTGGGCTGCCCGGGGAGGTGCTGGAGTCACCATGCCTGGAGGTGTTTAAGAGGAGCCGGGATGTAGCACTCAGTGCCGTGGTTTAGTTGACAGGGTGGTGTTAGGTGACAGATTGGACTCGATGATCTCAAAGGTCTTTTCCAGCCGGGTTGATTCTGTGACATTCTGTGGCATCCTGTGACATTCTGTGTGATTCTGTGACATTCTATGTGATTCTGTGACATCCTGTGTCATTCCTGGGGCATCCATTGGGGTTTGGAGCTGGATGTGCACTGGGAAGCTCAAGGAAAGACCCATGGGTGAGTTGCCTGTGTTGTTGTGGGCAAACTCACAACCCCACAGTGAAACTTTCCGCTCAGCAGAGCCCTGCTTTTGTGGAGATGATGTTTTCCAACCCGAGAATGTTTCCAAAAGCAGATGTTTTCCAAAAGCAGAGCCCTGCTTTTGTGGAGATGATGTTTTCCAACCTGAGAATTGCCTTCTTAACCCCACGCCTCTGGTTCAGGGCTGTGCCAGAGCCCAGGCTTCAATCTGCTGCAGTTTTCATGGCTTGTCTCTGACTTGAAGTGTGTCTCTAACATGCTGGAATTGAAGAATAAGATGGGTTTCTTGGAGAGGATCCAAACTGTCCTCGGGATGCAATGATGGGAACTGCATCCCAATTAGCAGTGAGGATGGTGCTAATGGATATGTGCAGGCTGGAAGCCAGGGCTGGTTCCTGGGGCTGTGCTCCTGTCCTGCCACAGCCCAACTCGTCCCATGGAGCAGGGGCACAGAGCTTGCTGACCCGGGGGGCTCAGACCCCCCAAGGAATCTCTTGCCCCAGGGAAGTCCTTCAAGAAAAAAAAAAAAAGGGTAAAACCTCCCCTTCTGACCAGTCTGGAAGCCATGGGCAGCGTGATGGTTGCAACCTCCCTTTCGCCTTTTCCTCCTGGAGTGGGGAGTGCCCTGGGCTGGGGAGGGGCTGAGCAGAGGAACCTGGTGTTCTCCACCTGCCCAGGTGAGCATGTGCAGCTGTGGGGCAGGTACAGGGTGTCCCTGTTGCTCTGAGCTTCAGGCTGAGCCTTCCCCTTCCTTCCTCTGCAGAGCCCAGCACGTCTTCATCACAGGGAAGTGTGATTTATGCTGCCTGGCATCCTTCCCCACTGCTCATTTTTTAGTTAATTTGTCCCTTTTTGTGGGGTTTGTCAGTTGGCTGCTTTTTTTTCTTCCCCAGCAGGTGCCTCTTTAGATTTGCAAAATGTGAATCCAAAGCGTTTTGGGATTTTAGTTTTTATTTACTTTACGAAGAGCCAACCTGAAAGCCAGGGATTTTTAGTCAAGGTGCCTGTTGGGACAGAGATTTTTAAGGTGCAGAGCTGCAGTCTTGAGGGGAAGCACAGGGATGTGGTTAAACAATCTTTGTGGACCTGTAGTTACAGATTTCCATGTGCACAGGGGTTAAAAGGAGCCAGACTCTCTCTCTGCCCAAACCTGAGCACAGTTTGGGGATTTTCTTTGGTGTATTGTGAGCAAATCCCACTGCCTGTGGAGCCCGGACCTCTGGAGTGCTGCTGCATGGACCTCTGCTCCTCCATCAGCTCTATCCCTGCCCTCATTCCCCACCTTCCTCCTCCAGATCTGCCTTGAGAAGATGACAATAAATATTGGTTTTGGGGGTTGGGTATTCTTTGCCCCTTGGCCATCGGGGTGAGAGAAGCCACACTTGCCAAGTCTGGTGTGCAGTGAGTGTTTGAGGGGCTGATGGGGATGTGTCAGGAGCCCAGAGCAGGGACCCTGCAGGATTATTGTGCGATAAGCTTTGAATTAAAATGCAACTTCCACAAACATGTCACTTCATCCCCCGTAATTGCATTTCACTATGATGAATCTCCTGCATCCTTGTTTAACCTCGAAAAGGGCTGATTTTATGTGTTAATTAAGGCCTAATTAAATTTAAATTAAATGCTTATTTGAAACACTTAATTTGACTTGCTACCAGAAATTTCAAATATTGTGGTTTTATTGAAGGGGGAGAGAGATTCCACTGAGGAAAAATCTATCATTTTTCTAAGCACAATTCATGGCTTTGTGCAGAAGTGTCTGTGACAAGAAAACAGCTGAATACTTAGTGGGTAACCAGGCTGTCTGCAGGCCACCCAAGCAGGAAACAAATGGGGTTTTAAAAGATTTGAGGTCTGAATAAAACCCAGACTATAAATTTTCCCTAATAACTTTTGCCCTTGATAAGGGATGGCTGAAGTGTGCATTTGCACAAAATTTTTATCAAAACTCCCAGTTGTCCCTAATTACAGCGGATTGCTCCTTGCCATGCTGCTGCTTACAGGACTGGTGATAACCCCAGACTGTGTCAGTGAAATAAATTCTGCCTCCATCTCCAGGAGGGCTGGGAGCACCTGGGAGTGAGGATGGGCTCCAGGAAAGCCCCTGGCAGGAAATTCACCCCAGGGCCCAGAAAAGCTGCTGCTGTTTGCTTTGCCCCTTCCTGAGGCAGTAAAGGTTGCTCAGGCTGCAGTGAAAGAAATCAATAACCTATAAAACATTTTGTGCAGCAGTGTGGGGTGATCTGCATTAAATATCACTCCAGCATTGTAAATATTCCCAATATGCTACACTCTAGAGCAGCACATAACCTCAGCCTTCTCCTAAAACAAACGGGAATTTTCCAGAGCTTCCAAATGAGTTTTCTCTCTGTGAAAAACACCAATCACTTGTTTTTTAAAATTTTAAAAGTTTATTAGTAATAAAATAGTTATAAAATATAGTAATAAAATTAGAGTAATAAAAACATGAACAGTGAGGATTAGGACACTACGAGACAATAAAAAGCAAAGAACTATGGAAGTCTGGATCTTTTTGGGCACTGAGCTGCCAAAAACATGCCTTGTGAATAAAGGAATAACCCTTAAAAGCAACAGCCTGTTGCATAGTCATATATCTCATACATGATGTGTAAATTCCTTGGAAATTAAGAATTTTCCTGGTTTTTGTCAACTTCTTCCCCTTAATCCTGGTGGTTCCATAAAGATGGAGAGAAGGTAGAAGAATGTTTGTCTTTGCTGATAAGGAGGCGGTAACTCTTTAGGTTTCCTGTTGCTGTTATCTCTGTGTGAAGAGTTTCTTGAGTATCTTATCCCTTTTCTTGAGCTAGTAAAAAAATATCTTACATCACAGAGTTTCTATTTTGCCATTATGTTGTAACCTACAACTATATTTTACACGCTACTTAAAAAGGATTAATACAGTATTACAAAATAATTAGTAATTATTAATTACTAATTAATAATTATTCAATAGGATTAATACAGTATTACCCTCCATAATACATATAGTATTCAATATAATATTTATGAAGAGCCAATCATAAAATATGCATTTTTCACACTCTCCATGCTCTTCCTTCCTAAGAAGCCACAAACATCGCAGGTGGAGCTGGGAGGGCAGGGGCTCCCTGCAGCCTGCAGAGGGCTGGGCTGAGCACTCATCCCAGTCACTCCTGTCCCTCCAGGTGTGCTGGAGAAGCCTCTGGACAAAAAGGCTGGCAGGAATTACGGCCCCCCAGGCACCAAGAGGCTGGTGTACTTCATGGATGACCTGAACATGCCCGAGGTGGACGCCTATGGCACCGTGCAGCCCCACACCCTGCTCAGGCAGCACCTGGACTATGGCCACTGGTATGATGCTGCTGGACCTTTGCTCTAGGGCATTAACCAAAAGGTTGGTGGTTCAAACCCACCCAGGGACGCCAGAACTGTTGGGGGCAGCTTGTTGGGACCCCAACAGTGTGAAAGTCCTCTCCCTAGCCCGTTGCAGCCAAAGAAGGAGTCTGGAATGTGTCCGATTGCACTTTCAAGGTTGTTTATTTGTCCTTATCTATATCATTCTTTCTGTGACTGCTGAACTCTGCCTGGCAAGTCCACCATATCATTCTGCTTCGAGTCTCGGGCGGCTCCCACATGATATACTCAAAACTAAGTGTGTTTACCATTTATTACCAATTCCTATCACCTATGTTAGACTGTGAATCTCTACCTTAAACCAATAGAAAAGTGTCACCATCACACGTCAGGGATGTGTGGTCACCATCTGTGGCTTTTGCTGTGCCCCAAGGTACGACAGGAGCAGGCTGTCCCTGAAGGAGATCAGCAATGTGCAGTACGTGTCCTGCATGAACCCGACCGCGGGGAGCTTCACCATCAACCCCCGGCTCCAGGTACAGCCCTGCTCCATGGCCCTGGTTTTGGGTGGGTTGTTCAGGCTCAAGGCTTCAGGAGAGCCTGTGGCAGATCCTGCTGTTGCTCAATCAGTGGAATCAGCACGGATCTGTGAAGTGACTGTAATTCCTGTCCTTTGCTGGGAAATTGGAGGGGGGACAGAGTTCTGGTGGACTTCAAGTCATGGGATCATAGAGCATCCCAGGTTGGAAGGGACCTCAAAGGATCTTCTGGGCCAGCCTTCCCTGGGAAGTGGAGCCCAGATGAGATTGTTCAGTGCTGTGTCCAGCCACAGAAAGGGCACTGACCTGGGAGGTGGTTTCCATCTCTCTGACCTTTCCACCTCTCACTTTCTCTTCCTCAGCGTCACTTCTCTGTCTTCGCTCTCTCCAACCCTGACCAGGACTCCTTGTCCAGGATCTACAGCACCATCTTAGTGCAGCACCTGGCCAGTGGGAACTTCTCAGAGGCTGTGCAGAAATCAGCCCAGCAGCTCATTGCCCTGGCCCTGGGGCTGCATCGGAAGGTGGCTGCCACTTTCCTGCCAACAGCTGTCAAGTTCCACTATGTTTTCAACCTCAGAGACTTCTCCAATATCTTCCAAGTAAGTGCAGCAATATCTTCCAAGTAAGTGGCATTTGGAGTTTTCCTCTGTCACAGGCAGCTGAGGTTCCTCTGGCCTTTGGTGAGTCAAACACAGTGTCCCACTCAGTAATGACACAGTAATGTCCCCTGAGCTCAGGGGGTGACCTGGGGCCATTCCTGGACTCCTGATTGGTTTTGAGTGGATTCCAGAGCCATCACCATGACTACTTTCCAGCCTCCTCTGACCAATGGGGAGGGATGCACAGCTCCAGAAGGAGGTGTAGATTTTGAGGGGTATGAAGTGTCCTCTGGCTGGAAAAAGGACAAATTGGAGAGACCTTTGTGCTCCTGACCCCAGCCCTTCGAGGAGTGGCTGTTGTCAGTGTGCTGAGCTGGGCTTGTCTTGGTGATCCCCACCCCAGTGGTGCAAGTGTGGGGGTCCATGGCACCACCCAGCACACAGGGAAGCTCTTCCTGCACGGGGCAGGGGCTGGATACTCTGTGGGCTGCTGGCCCTGAGGAGAGGACAGCAGCGGCTGGTTCAGCTGCTCTGCCAGAGCCAGGGCAGCTTGGTGAGCACGTCCTCCCAGGTGCTCAGCATTGTGCATGCAGGACGGCAGTTAAGGAGCTGATAAATCCATCCAAACCAGCTTTGATTTTACCACTGAAACTGAATTACCAGCCACTGTACCAAAGCAAAGTTGTTCAGCTCCAGAAATGTTGTCTTCCATCCTTGGTGAGATTTTGTTTTTCTGATTTCCCCAGCAGTCTCGTGCTTTGAGGCAGCTGGTGTTACTGCTCAAAGAGCCTTTCAGAGTTTCAGGCTGCTTAATAAAATGTGATAAATTCCTCAGCAGCCAAACCGAGGGTCAGCACCGTAGCCTGTTCTAAACCCCCAGCTGGTCATTTGTCACTGTCCTTGTTAACATCTGCTTCACAAAGTGGGGACGTGGAAGTTCAGAGCCTAGTGCCTGCCATCAGACAGGAGCTGAAGCAGTGACAGGGAAATCTGGGACCAGGACCTCGAAGAAGTGAATAACTCCACCGTGGCAGGAGGGAGTCAGGCCTGTCACTGTGCTCAGCTGAGCATCAGCAGCTCGGACCTGAGATGTGGGTGATGGTAAATCCTGCCTTCCAGTTAATCTGGGCTTTGGGAGGTGCAGAAATTTCATGAAATTTCATGAAATTTCAGCATTTCAGTGGGCGGCTTTAATTTGATCTGCTGAATGTGCCAGGGTTGGGGGGTAACAGAAAAACATCCTGCCAGATTCCAGCTCTGGGCCAGAGGGCAGTGACAGGAATGCTCCTCATTCTCCTCTCAAGGGATTCTGCATCCTCTTTCTTTGTTTGTTTCTTTTAATGTTGGCCCCACCTCCATCCCAGATGCAGCGACCCACAGCCACGTGTCCCTCGTGCTTTTGGGGTGTGGGGTTCTTTAGATTCAGTCCCTTTAGAGGGATTCAGTGACCTTTAATTCTATTCTAATCAGTTTAGGATCTGATGTGTTTTTCCTTCCTCTCTTTGAGTTGTCAGCTTTTCTCACCAATTTTATTTTTTTTTCTGGAATAAATAAAATAATCTGACAGCTGTAATGACAGATGTGAAACCCAAACAATCTGAGCCATGGACCAGTGAGCTGAGAGGGCCCGCTTTACATTGCTTTCAATGCATTTGATATTTAATGTATAAATAATTAGATGTTAGGAATAAAAGCTGTCTGTTTAATTCATACCATTGAAAACCCTGTGTGCTGTTAATAGGCTTAGTATAGGCGACACCTCTTTGAAATATAATTCTTTTATGCATTTTAATAGAGTTCGTGGTAAACATACTGTGCTAAGCAGACAGCAACTGATATTTCCTGCAGGCAGAATGCACCTAATTAGAATTAATTGATTAAAAGAAAAAATAGCCACCAGTAACATTTCCAAACCTTTTTTCCTTCTTGACAAAGCACCCATGGCATGGGGCTGGGATGGGAGAACCATGTGTCTGGGCTGGTGCCTGGCTCTGCAGGGTCCCAAATGCTGAGAGCAGGACCCCAGCCCGGACAGGGGAGGCTGGGTGGGGGATTAAAATGGGTGTAATGAGTGTACACCTTCAGAAGAATGTGGGGAACAGCCATTCCCAGGGCTATGGGCAGCAGGTTGAGGGAGGTGATTCTACCCCTCTGTGATGCTTTGTCAGACCTCACCCCGCTCGAGGGTCCCAGCACCAGGGGACGTCCCAGGAAGGACCTGGAGATGCTGGAGGGAGTCCAGAGGGACACCAGGATGATCAGAGGGATGGGGCAGCTCTGCTGTGAACAAAGGCTGAGACAGCTGGGGTTGTTCAGCCTGAGGATTGCTCTGAAGTGAACTGACTGTGGCCATTCAGTGCCTGAAGTGGCCCCAAGAGAGCTGGAGAGGGACTTTGGACAAGGGATGGGGGGACAAGGATGGAGGACAAGGGGGAATTACTTCCTACTGACAAAGAGTAGGTTTAGATGGGATCTTGGGAAGAAATTCTTCCCTGGGAGGGTGGGCAGGCCCTGGCACAGGGTGCCCAGAGCAGCTGGGGCTGCCCCTGGATCCCTGGCAGTGCCCAAGGCCAGGCTGGACAGGGCTGGGAGCAGCCTGGGACAGTGGCAGGTGTCCCTGCCATGGCAGGGGTGGGGTGGGATGATCCTTAGGCTCCCTTCCAACTCAAACCCTTCTGTGCTGAGAAGCAGCTTTGGGAGTTTTGGATTAACAAAGGACACCTTCCCTGGGGTGTTTGGTGTGGGGTTGCTCAGGTGCAGGTTGCTGTGAGGGGGACTCAGCCTGCTGGGTGCTGGGCTGGAGCCCCTCAGGGCCAAGCCTGGGTTTCCTGGCTGTCTTTGCTCTCCACAGGGCCTTCTCTTTTCTACCCCCGAATGTCTGAAGCAGCCCCAGGACCTGGTGAAGCTCTACCTGCACGAGTCAAACCGGGTGTACCGGGATAGGATGGTTGAAGAAGTGGACTGGGACACTTTTGATAAAATCCAGTGGGAGACAGTGAAGAAATGCTACGATGTAAGTGTGGAGGTCTGATGAGGTCTAATTCTGATGAGAATGGAACAGAATGGATTTATTGGAAGGGAAATCAGTACTGGGGACGTTCCTTTCACTCTCTTTCACTCCTGTGCCTGTTTCCCCTTTTCCAACATGCAGGTGCAACCGTGTGGACACAAAAAGGCTGGAACACCGTGGTTCCCTTGGAAGGTGGCTCAGAGCTGCCGTGGGTTTTCCTGTATTTGTTCTCTACTATTTTCTTCTCTTTTACAGGACATTGAGGACACTTTAGAGAAAGCCAAACACATGAATATTTATTGCCATTTTGCCAAAGGCCTCGGGGAACCTGGCTATAGGCCAGTTCCAAGCTGGGAGGAGCTGAACCAGATCCTCGTGGAAGCCTTGGACAGCTACAACGAAGTCAACGCTGCCATGGACCTGGTGCTGTTTGAGGATGCCATGAGTCACATGTAAGGGGCTTTTCTGCCTTTTTGCCCCCATCATTTGTCTGTGCAGATGGTTTTGTGGGGTTTCCTGGAGGATGTAGGAATATGGATCCATGTGCTAAGGCAAATAATTTGTAGTTCTGCAGGGCCAAGTGCCAGGTCCTGCACTCTGCATAAACATTTCTCAGATGTGACAACATTCAGGTGCTTTTTTGTCTTCCCTTGCCAGCCAGGACAGAACTGGTTGCAGTGAGGTTTCCCCAGATGCTGACTGCTGGTTTAGAGCCACATTTGCACAGGCCCTTAGAGGGATTTTCCTCTGTATAATTATGTGCATTCAGCCTACTACTTTTAAAGGATGGAGGCATTTAAACTGCTTTGATCCTCTGGAAAACCTGCTTGCATGGAGATGCCTGGAGGTGCAGATGGATTCCAACTGGAAATTGGACATGTGGGACTATATGAAAATAAGCCTCCTGCTGATTATTATGAAGCTGTTTACATGCTTTGAGGGGGGACTTCCAGCTCTCATACACAGCCTGGGGGAATCCCAGCAGAGCCAGAGTCACTTCTGGGTGCTGGGATGCAGAGCTGGCCTTAGGCGGCTCCAGGAGATGGAGCTGCCCTGGCAATCAGAGCTTGAATTTGTTCAGAAACCTTGGCCCAGGAGGTGCAGATTTGGGACTCTAAGCTGGAAGGAAGCCCTTGACCTGCTGCAGCCAGGGTGGGTGGTTTCAATTCTCACTGGACCTGGCAGCCTGTTATATATATCTGTATATATAGAGGAGTAGCATTTACATACATACATATAAATATAAATATATAAATATACAAATATATTAATACATACAAATACATATATATACACAAGTGTATATATATATTCAAGTATATATGTATGTGTGTCGCTATTGGACACGAAATGAGTACACAGAAGCTTGGTGAGTTCAAGAGAGAAAAATGAGCCAGTTTTATTTCTGACCTCTCAATAGATAGAATTCCAAAAGTGGCAGTGGATTGGAGGATGGAATTGCCACCTCTCCAACCACACTGGCCAAACCAACAGCCCATCAGTTCTCTCCTCCCACAAAGAAGAATGCAAAACAATCATTGTTTACATGAACATGCATGAGAAACTCCAGTAGAAATATGGAAACATTATCAGAAGGCTGAAGAAGTTTTATGAGAACTTTAAAGCTTTCAAAAGAACTATAAAAGAAAACTTAACACTTTTAAAAATCAGGGCAACACATGTGTATGTATGTATATATATATATATATATATATATATATGTATACATATATGTACACACACACACAAATTTGTCTGTTCCAAGTGCTCCCAACCTGTGTTGTTGACCACTGGGCTGGGGCAGATTTTCCCTGAAATCTGCTGTCCATGAGTGTTTCTGCTTGCATTGCCTGCAGAATAGTAACAGGAATATTGACCCTGTGCCGCTCTTGCACTTTACATAAATCGGGATTTGCAGTTGGAATTTGCAAAGCACGGCACTGAGAATAATGAGGAAAGCAAGATTTGAGCATCCAGCACCACTTCACAATTTCACTGGAGCTGAGTGAATCTCATTCACTGCATTTGGAAATTGCATTTGGCTGAAATACACAACTTCTTCCATCTCAAACAGCTTCTGAATGTCAGCTTGAATTTGCTGAAGATTTTCAGTTGGGAGAAAAAAAAAGCAGGAAAAAAGACATTTGATGACTTAATATGTGTAGAGCCATGGGGGATACCTGTCAGTCACCTCATCCAGGGCTGTGTCACAGCACGGAGCCCTGGGGAGCACATCAAGGCAGGGACCACGGGCAGAGCTGGTCTGGGTAATTCTGAGCAGGAATGCTAAAGCTCTCCTCACAGTCTGGATTGCTTTTATGAAAGTAATTTCACAGAAATTATTAAATTATAAAAAAATCAGTCAGAGTCTGTGCATAGATTATAGAATACCGGAGTTGTAATAAAGCAGGGCAGTGTTTCTCACAGTCTTAAATGAAAAATAATTAGATTAATCTAGGAAAATAGTGAAGGGAGCTGAATAAAGGAATGGGGCTCGTGTTTCAGACCCAGGATGGTGAGGGTTCCACAGGTGAGATGCTTTGGACCCCCCTCACCTAGTGGGGAACACGTGGAGGTGTCAGCATTTGCTTAAAGAGAACAAAAGGGAGGCAGACAGAGTTCACCACAGGACTCTCAGGTGCGCATAGCTGGGAAATAACAGAAAGATCATTGTAAGAGCGAGAAAATCTCGCTCTTACCTAGTGGTGGTGTGGATAAAAGGAACAGAGATTGTTTTCAGGCAGGTTTGTGCCATTCCAGCCAGGTGTGAATGTTCTGTAATGCTCAGCAGGGCTCCTCACCTGTGCATGAATCCCAAAGCCTGGAGAAGAGGGGCTTTCCTGGGGAGGGGAGTCAGAACCTTGAATTTTGCTCTCAGTTTTTGCATGTCAGTGTAACACCTTTTCTCCTTGCATTGCCTGCAAAGACACCCAGGGACTTAACATCGTTAAGTCACACTTAAACATTGTTCTGTCCAGCAGGACTTGGCAGGTGGAAAAAAAATGGGCACATTTTGAATTGCCACCAAACTTTGGGGTTTGTTTTCATCAGCACCATCCTCTGGACAGGTGTCAGCAGAGATGGGCATTGATTGCTGCCATATCTCCGAGACTGCCATTCTTCACCCTGCTCAGAACACAATTTCCTAGCGAATAAAATATGTATTGAAAAGCAGTGGGCAGAGAAATAGCAGAATACTCTTATTAATGAGAGGTTTTGTATGCCTCGACGCAGCTGCCGCATCAGCCGCATCCTGGAGGCGCCGCGGGGGAACGCGCTCCTGGTCGGCGTGGGAGGCACTGGGAAGCAGAGCCTGACCCGCCTGGCTGCCTTCCTCAGCTCCCTGGAGGTCTTCCAGATCACCCTGAGGAAAGGCTACGGTGTCCCTGACCTCAAGGTGGGGGACTTGAAATGGAGGGGAAGGAAAAAAAGAGCAGAGCTTGGCCTGAATGATTGTTGTGTGTTGGGAAAGAGAATGGGGGACGATGGCCGTGAGCCCAGGTGTGCAAGAGATCAAGGCCACCTGGGCTGACCCACCTCTGGGGTGGCAGCAGGGCCAGGGCAGTGCCCATCCCCTGTGCTGGCACTGCTGGGGCACCTCCAGTGCTGGGGACAGCTCAGGACAGGAAGGACATGGAGGGGCTGGAGTGTGTCCAGGGAAGGAATGGAGCTGGGGAAGGGGCTGGAGCCCCAGGAGAGGCTGAGGGAGCTGGGAAGGGGCTCAGCCTGGATAAAAGGAGGCTCAGGTGGGACCTTGTGGCTCTGCACAACTCCTGACAGGAGGGGACAGCTGGGGGGACAGGCTCTGCTCCCAGGGAACAGGGACGGGAGGAGAGGGAATGGCCTCAGGCTGGGCCAGGGCAGGCTCAGGGTGGATATTAGGGAATATTTCTTCACTGAAAGTGCTGTCCAGCCCTGACACAGCTGCCCAGGGAGGTGGTGAAATGCCCACCCCTGGAGGGATTTATAAGCCATGTGGAGGTGGCACTTGGGGACATGGGTTGGTGGTGGCCTTGGCCACTCTGGGGGAACAGTTGGATCTGATGTCCTCAGAGGGCTCTTTTAACCTAAATGAGACACTGGAACACCCCAGAGATGCCAGGCTGCTGTGGAGAGGAGTAAATGCCTTGCTGGAGTGTGTCTGCCCAGGGCTGCAGCCACACCTGGGCTCTCCTGGCAGTGCCCTGAGCTGGCCAGCCCTGAGTGCCAGCCCTGAGCTGTGCTGGTGTTCTCAGCAACTGAGCAGGTTCTGAATGATCCCATTTCTATGTCTGGCCCATGCTTTGCAGCATGTAAGCCCTCCTGGTGTCCCACCTGCAGGCAGACCTGGCAAACCTGTACCTGAAGGCCGGGCTGAAGAGCATGGGCTCCGTGTTCCTGCTGAGCGACGCGCAGGTGGCAGATGAGCAGTTCCTGGTGCTGGTCAACGACTTCTTGGCATCAGGTACAGCCCTCAGGCTCTGCTCTCCCCCCTCCTGGGGAGTTTTGCTCCTGGCAGCACCTGGAAATCTGGAATAGACAAAGGGGCAATGATGAAATGTGCTGGAAGTTACATTTCCTAGTGAATAAAGTATGAGGTTGAGCTCTGGAGTAAAAGCCGTGCCGAGGCCTCCCTGGGGAGGGACACTCCATCAGCTGGGAGACTTCTTGTCTTTCCTTCTTGTCTTGTACCGTTTTTCCATATGGCATGGAATTCTGCAGATAGTTGTTAAGGGATGTGTCTGTTGGGGTGTTGCAGCTGGGGGCAGAGCCAAGGGTGAGGAGTTTCACCTGTGGTTCTTGTGCATCCACCTCAGAAATTAAGGTTGTTTCTGGATACAAGATTTGAATGGAGCATCTGCGAGGATGAAGCAAAGCCACAAGGTGACCTTGTCAGTGTGTGTCACCTGGCTGCTTAGCCCATTCCAGGCTTTTCCCTGTTGTTGTTCCAGATGCATTCAGGTTTTTGAGGTGCTGCTCACCCAAACTATTGCAGGGCAGTCGGTGCCCATGCCAATGCTCGCTTCCCTGCAGAACATGGCACAGGTGTGTGAGGATGAGCATCCCTGTGCCAGGTGTGCTGCAGTTCCCGAGCACCTGGGGGTGCAGGCTGTGTCACCAGGACCATGGGAGGACACCTGGAGTGGGCATGTCCCCATTTTCCCTGGCAGATCCCTGCCACTGCCTGCCTTGTTTGTGAGTTGGATGGGGAAGGTCCCAGCTGGGTCAGGTCCCCCAGGGATGGGGAGAGGTGAGGAATCAGCAGCACAGCTGTTGGTGAGTAGCTCCAGAGGCGACATGTGTGGCTGTAAATTGGTGGCCAGATGGCTTCAGCAGCAAACAAGCTCTGAAGCTCTTCCCTCTGAATCAGCTGTGGTGGTTTTGTCATCAGGAGCAAGGGCAGGGATTGTTGCAGATTGTGGGGAGGGGCTCCCACCAACTCCTACCCGTGGTGTAGATGCACAGACTTCTGCTGGCTGAACCTCAGGAGAACTGAGATTCCTCAGCCTGGAAAAGAGAAGTTCTGGGGAGACCTTAGAGATTCCTCCAGGGCCTAAAGGGGTTCCAAGAGTGCTGGAGAGGGACTTGGGACAAGGGATGGAGGGACAGGACCAGAGACAATCCTTCCCTGTGAGGGTGCTGAGGCACTGGCACAGGTGCCCAGAGCAGCTGTGGCTGCCCCTGAATCCCTGGAAATGTCCAAGGCCAGGCTGGATGGGGCTGGGAGCAGCCTGGGATAATGGAAATTGTCTTTCTTAGTTGTCCCACTTGTTGTCATTATCTAGAACAAAATACACCTTTTAATCTTTTTGATGAATGAGCAGTTTCCTGATTAGTGTATTTCCCTAAGTAATTAGTGCTCGTATTGAAAGTATCTGGCTCAATAATGATGGTTTTCATCAAATCAGAAGCCAGAAAGGAAGTGATTGTGTGATAAATTAAAGAAACACTAAAGAAATTTTTGGTTGGTTGCATTTTTGGCAATCAGCTGCTTAACTACTAACTTATAAAAGTTTTTACAAGATTTGTAACTTGTGAAATGTTTGGATGGTCTGGGAGTTATTTGGCCACTGCTGGAAATGGCCCTGAACAGCTGCAAAAACTTTACATGTAATTAATGTATTTGCAAAACAACAATGATTTTATAATATGTATGGCATATTAAGGGTTTGAATTTTTTTTAATCTTATTTGACTTCACAGCTGAAAAAAATGGATTTTCTGTACTTTCACTCTATTCTTCTATCTTCCTTTCCCTTGTGTTTTATAAGGAAGTTTGTTCTCACAGACGTTTATTTTTCAGCAGAATGACCTTCTGTGCCCCTTTTGCTGCTTCTGGGGCCCAGGGGAACGTGGTGCAGGGGTTTCACCTGAGGAGGGGACTTCCCTGAGCCCCTGAGGAGGGGAAAAGCAGCTTCCCTTTGCTCTGAGACTACAACAACATCCTGAGGTGTAAACCCAAGCGTGCCCTCCTCTCCTAGGGGAAATCCCGGATCTCTTCCCTGATGATCAAGTGGAAAACATCATCAGCAGTGTGAGGAATGAAGTAAGAGGCCGGGGGCTGGTGGATTCCAGGGAGAATTGCTGGAGGTTTTTCATCGAGCGAGTCCGACGGCAGCTGAAGGTGAGATGGAGCACGAGGGGTTGGTGCTGAATGATTTTTTTGCCTTTTCCCTTTTATAGATTCTCTGTGTTCTTTACACACATATTTGTAGCCTGTTATTGTATTAGTAGCTAGTTCCAGTATTTTTCCCTACCTTTTCCCTAGCCAGAAAGTCAAAATTCCAGAGCTCCAAGCCCCAGGGGGTACAAGGCCTCTATCCTATCTTGGTTTTTCTGGGAACCAAGGCAAAAACAGCTCTTCAAGACATATTTATATAAACAAAGTTTAGTTTCCATCTGTGGTCCATTTGCATATTGGAATTAATTGTCCAATTATAGCTTTAGGTTATGAAATCCCATCCTTCTTGTTTTTCTCTCTTCGGCCCACGTTGTTTATGCTCTTGGGCCTGAGATTTGGATCATTTGTCCTTGGTCCCCAGATAGAGAAGGAATTGTTTTGTCTCCTATTGTGGGAATCCAGGACTCCTGAACAACTGACCAATATAATCAAGCAGATGCCAATTATTGTTTACATTATACAGATATTTATAGATTCTACAAACTGCTAAGTACACACTTCTTGATTGGTGCCTTTGTCTTGTTCACTCGTTTTCTGCTTGCATTTCTCAGAGTATGTGATTGCTTACAGCCCGGGCATTTCACAGTCCTCCGTTATCCAGTTCTTGCAGTCTTGGTATTTGGTTTCTCAGCCTCTTCTTTCTTAATTTAGCACAATTTATGTTCCAATAGCCTTGACGAACTCCTGAGGCTTTGATGACAAACTTCAAGCAGGCTGGCTGGTGCACACTATGGCCTAACCCCTGCAAATACATTGCAACAGGCTCCCTACCCTGTGAAGAGAGCTCACCAACACTTCAAATGAAGCTCAGAACTGCACACTAAAGCAGCACCAAATCTAAAACCTAAGGCATCAAAGGGGTCATGTGTTGCTGGAGGTCCTCAGCTGGGTAATAATTAGTATTGATTCCATTGATTGTAGAAAGCTGATCAATTGCTTTATTGTATTATCTTAGAGTATATTCTATTATACTTATATTACACTAGGAAGAGCTCTCACTAACTCAGAGACCCATGACTCTCTCTATTGAGAATCCCAACACAGCTGTGGATCCAATTGGTCAATAACTCTAAATATCATCACCAGAATCTAATCAAGCAATCACCTTGGGTAAACAATCACTAGGACACATTCTACATGGGCACAAACACATGGACAGAAAGAGAGATAATAATTGTTTGAATTCTTTTGTCGCTATTGGACACGAAATGAGCACACAGAAGCTTGGTGAGTTCAAGAGAGAAAAAGAGCCAATTTTAGTTCTGACCTTGCAATATATAGAATTCCAAAAGTGGCAGTGGATTGGAGGATGGAATTGCCACCTCTCCAACCACACTGGCCAAACCAACAGCCCATCAGTTCTCTCCTCCCACAAAGAAGAATGCAAAACAAACATTATTTACATGAACAGTGCATGAGAACTCCAGTAGAAATATGTAACCATTATCAGAAGGCCAAAGAAGTTTTATGAGAACTTTAAAGCTTTCAAAAGAACTATAAAAGAAAACTTAACACTTTTAAAAATCAGGGCAACATTCTTTCTCTTAACTTTCTCAGGCTGAAGCCTGAGAGAATTCTCTCTGCTCTCTCTTCGACTGAACTGAGAGCTTCTACGGTTGTGGAGCCCACGGTGGGCTGCAGGGCAGGTGCTGCTTTCCTTATCCTGCCCCTCAGTGCCTTCTCCTGCTCTGCAGGTTGCTCTGTGCCTGTCCCCCGTGGGGCCCAAGCTGCGCCTCCGCAGCCGCCGCTTCCCGGCGCTGGCCAGCTGCACCACCATGGACTGCTTCCAGCCGTGGCCCCGGGAGGCCCTGGAGTCCGTCAGCCTCCGCTTCCTGCGGGACATGGACACCCTGCAGGTGAGCAGCCAGCACAGCTCCTGCTGGGGACACTGGGGACAAGGCTGGCGGCAGCCAGCAGCGGCCCCGTGTCCCTCACGCCGTCGCAGGGAGGGTTGGGTTTGTCGCTGTTGAGGCAGGGACGGGAATGAAGAGACTCCATCTTCAGAAGGCAAAATGAGCGTTTATTCAAAAGCACTTCTCTCTTTTATGGAGAGCATTGTGAGGATTAATTCCATTGGCCTTGCAGTAAAAACATTTCACCTGATTGGCACACTGGACTTAGGTCAGTGTGGTAGAACACATCTGTAAACAATGTGAACGGAAAACAAGATAATAGATTGTTTACATTCCTCCCGTACTTTTCCCCAGCCTTAGCCTGGCAGAAATCTTTCTCTTTTTGACTGAACTGAGAATATCCACATGGGTTGGCCTCCAACACAGCCAGGTGGCACTGGTGATGTCCAGAGGGACATTGCTGGTGGCACTGAAGTGCTTTGAACTCAACCAAACCATCACTGAGGCACACTTCACATTTTTTTGGAGAGGACCATGGACCTCGGCAGCAGAGCCATGGGCACCACGCTCCTGTGTCACTGGGAGCTGCGGATGTCTTACTGGGAGCTGCTGAGGATGTCTCACTGGGAGCTGATGATGTCTTACTGGAAGATGATAATGTCTTACTGGAAGATGATGATGTCTTACTGGGAGCTGCTGAGGTGTCACTGGGAGCTGCTGAGGTGTCACTGGGCACTGCCAGGGACAGGATGGCTCTGCCAGCACAAGGGCAGCCCCAAACCTGCACGGAAAATAACCTGCTGCTCTCCCCACTTGTGTCTGAGCCTCTGGAAATCTCAAGGGCAAAAATAGGTCAAGTTCTCAGTGATGACAATCTGCTACCAGAATAGAGATTCGTTTCTGTTTATTTAGCTTTTCCAGGCAGGATTTAGGAAGAATAAAGCCTACAATGTTTCTTTTTAGGAGTGTGCACTTTTCCCATTTGTACAGGAGAAAAGCCCAAAATTATACTTAAAAGAGCTGCTATTTTGTAGAGAAATTGCTTGGAATAAGATAATGTGTGAGATAAAAAGATATAAAAAAAGAGGTATAAAGTACATGAGCAGCAAAGTTATTTTAGAGATAACAGTGAAAAGGGATCAGCTCAGGTGTTACACCCTGGATTGTGCTGCAGCAGAATCAAAAGTTACCACATTCCTTTATATTCAGCACAGACCTGTGTTTATATATAGTTTTCTATTCTAAAACAGTTTCTCCTCACCTTCCCATCTTACCTTTAGGATTCAGTCAAGGATTCAATAAGCAAATTCATGGCCCACGTGCACATCAGTGTCAACGAGGTGTCCCGGCTGTACCTCAGCAACGAGCGCCGCTACAACTACACCACCCCCAAGTCCTTCCTGGAGCAAATCAAACTCTACCAGAACCTGCTGCTGGCAAAGGACAAGGACTTAAAGGCAAAAATGGAGCGCCTGGAGAACGGCCTGGAGAAGCTCAAGAGCACTTCTGCCCAGGTAAGAACTCCTTGGGGTTGGTTTTCCTTGTTTTTCTTGTCTGGCTCAAGGGAGAGCTTTATGGGGAAGAAATTTGGGCTGGATCTTGGCTCTAGTCTGGCTTGAGCTGGGTTACTGGAGAAGCAGAAGTGATCCTCTGCACTGGAAAGGAGAATGGAGAGGTGTGTGCCCAGTCTCTGCTGTTTGGGAGGAAACTGAAAGATTTCGGTAAGTAAAATGAGATTGGGATCCAGCTGGCTCTGCCATCCTCTTTTAATGGTTAAAGTTCAGCTGGGGTGACAAAACAGCTTAGAAAATACATGATAGTCAGTGATTTTTGGAGTTGCATCCAGGAAATCTACAATTACCTCAGCAAGATTCTTTCAAACTAAACAGTGCACGCTGTTAAAATGAGGCTGATGTTCATTTTTCCTTCCATTATGCTACCCATCTTTAAGGAAAGCTAATACATGTCTGAAATGCACATCAGTCATCCCCAAATCCCCCAGCTAAAGACTCCTGCTGGCACTCTCCTCTGGTAGTGATTAGAAGTTGTTCTGGGTGTTTCCCAACCCTCTCTGCAGTGACACCTACATCTGTTGCTACACTCCCATTCTGCTCTCCATTTAATATTTTATTAACTCTTACAAATGTTTGCTCACAAAGCTTCTCCAGTGGCAAATGAGGCTCTCCTGGAGCTGCTCTGGAGGAATGCAGGGGGGTTGATGAGAAGGAAGGACTGGCAGGTCCATCCCCTTCCACACAGCTGCTCTGGGGAGTGCTGGGGGCATCAATCACATCTGTTGTGCACGAGGGGACGCAGCCTGCCTGGAGGTGATGGATGGGCTGGGCTGGTGCTCTCAGTGCTGATATCTCCATCTCCCTTCAAACAGCCTCCTCCACGGAGCAGGACACAGAGGGATGGGCACTGCCACATCCCCTGTGCAGGTTTTAGCATCTCCTTTGGAGGGAAGGGGGAGCAGAGAGCACTGGTGGCACCCACCAGAGGCACGAGGCTGTGCCCTCACTGCCCAGCACAACCTCAGCTTGTCAGCAAAACTACAGGAAAAACAAAAACCCTCCAACAACGTGTTCAGTGTCAGAGAATTGAGACATTATTAGGTTCTGGCCAGGATGTGCAACAGAAATTATTTCATCCACACATAGCCTGGGTGTGCAGAGAAAATCATTCTATGGCACATGAATTTTACCAGTTTTTTCACAAACTTTATGCAGTCAAAACCCAAAGAGATTCATTGGTTCAATGTTCATTGATATCAAGTTATGGAGTTCTTAGTCCTTCCCTTCAGATGCTAATTAGGTTCTCATTCTTATTTCTCTTTTCCCAGCCCAGATGTCTCAGACCATGCCAGGGGTGATGTTTGGAGCTGATGGTCATTATCTTTTGTGTATCTTCTGTGCTAGTCCCACTCTGTTAAGATGTTAAATTCATCAGGCCTTGCCTGGTGGAACAATGCCCTGGAAAGAAACATAAATTCCCTTCCCCAGGGACAAAGGCGAACAAACCTGACTGAAATTATAAAATTAAAAATTTTAAACTTGGTATATTTTCCAACAACCTCACCTCACCCATGCAGGCAATAGTTCGGATGGACCTGTGGGCTGCTGCTGTATTTTCAGGATTCCCCAGGGGTGGAGAAAGTGGATTAGGTTTATTTTTTTTTGTGAGCAGCTAATATGAAATGAATATTTTGAGAACAAGTCCCTGGGTCTGTTGTGACACATGGGAACCCTTCTGTATCCTTCAGGCTTCTCTTCAGTGGGTGCTGTGTGGGCAGGGTTCTCTGATGAGCCACAAATCAGTGGTGGGGGACTTGGAGGCAATGGGAAGGATGGGAAAATCAAATCACAAGAAGGATGAAAGAGCACAATGCTGTTGTCTGGTTGCAGTGAGGCTGGGCTCAGAGGTGCCTCCTTGAGCAGGTGATTAAGATGCAGAGCAGTGAGGACAAAACATGTCAAATTCAAGTCTAAAATTAGCACTGGGGGCCTAAAATTAAACACCTAAATTACCAGATGTGCGCAATAGTCAAAACTGTTGTTGATTTGAAAGCAGAGTGTGGATATTTATCAGTATTGGAAATCAAACCAGCATGTTCTATCTTGAACGTGGGTTTAAAAGGCTGAACTTTACATTCACCCGTGGAAATCCTTGGTCTTGGGGCTGAGGAAGTGAAGAGTCCTCTGTCTCACTCAGGTGTGTCCCCTGTGGGTTGTGCTTGGGAGTGATGTGCTGGAGGGTATTTTCAAAGTAAATAATCAAAGGAAATCCCTGGGTATCACCTGGCTGTGCCATAGCTCTGGAGAAAGGTGCTCATCACTGGCATTCTCCAGGGCCCATGACAAGCTGCTGATGAGGTTTGTGTATTTCTGTGGGCTCAGAGTGGCCTCAGCACGAGGGGCTGTTGTATCAGGAGCTGCAGGTATTTCTTACTTTGCTATCCCCATTTCAAAATAACCTCTCTGCCTCCTTTCACTGTGGTCCCCTCTACCTCGACTCCTTTTTTTTTTTTTTTTTTTTTTTTTTTTTTACTTTCCTGTGGAGATTTGGACACCTTGATGCTGTTAACCAGCTTTGCTCCTCCAGCAATGTTTTACAGCCACCTCTCCCTGCGGACAGTGCATCCTCAGCACTCAGGGAAGCTGAAGCCTCCTTCCCGTTAGGAGATAATGGATTGGGAAGATGTGTGGGATGAGTCATTTGTTTTTCAGAGTGCTGTGTGCCACCAAGAGGTCAGCACCCATTGCTGAGTAACTCTGAGGATGGCTGTGGTTAATATTGCATCACTGGATTCCAGATTTGAGCCTGGCTGCCGCTATCAATTAATCGCTGACCTTTTGATGTATTTTGTGTTCTTGAAGCTAGGCAGGGACAATCAGATAAAATGAGACTTCTGGGAGCCTGCCCTCCAGGTTTTCTTCGCTTCAATAATTTTTCTCATGCTGTTTTGGTGGTAGGCAAGGGCTTCTCCTTTCCTTTCCCTGATGAAGTCACAGCACATTACCCTTGAATTTCTCATTTGCTTTGCTCTTTCCCTTTCCACCTCACATTACTAATTGCTCATCAGATTGTTCTGCACTCAGGAAGTTGCTTACAGGTTTCTCACAGAAGCACAGAATTCTTTGGGTTGGAAGGGATCTTAAAGATCATCCTTTCCCACCCCTGCCATGGCAGGGACACCTCCCACTGTCCCAGGCTGCTCCCAGCCCTGTCCAGCCTGGCCTTGGGCACTGCCAGGGATCTGGGGCAGCCCCAGCTGCTCTGGGCACCCTGTGCCAGGGCCTGCCCACCCTCCCAGAGAAGGATTCCTCCCTGATAGCCAACCTAACCCTGCCCTCCTTCAGTGTGAAGTCGTCGCCCTTGTCCTGTCACTGCAGGCCCTTGCAAGCAGTCCATCTCCAGCATTCCTGCTTTTTTACAATCCTGATGAAATATTTTCCCTTCCATTGCTTGTCAGGGCATTGTCTGTCCCCGGGGGCTGAGCTTACACCTGCTCTTTGTGCTGCTGAGTGCCCATGGATTTTAATCCCCTGCTTGTTTTGTCCTGGCCGTGTACAGCCCTGGAGCTGCCGTTTGTGTGTGTATCCAGCACACAGAGGCTGATTTCTGGGCAGAAGGTCACAGCCATATCAGCCATCAGCAGAGCCCACTTCAATTTCCTGCAGCCCCCAGAGGCTTGGAGCTGAACAAGGAGCTGCTGCTGGGTTTGTCACACGCAGGGATTATGTGAGCCTGGATTTACAGCTGTGCCTTTGTCCTGGGGAGAGCAGTCCCACTGAGCCAGGCAGCAGGGGATGGTGATGGATGGAGGGCGTGTGGAGAGTCCTGAAAAACTGCTCTCCACGTGGAGCCAATGCCAAATGTCAACAGCTTCAGTTCATGGATTGCAGGTTGTGCTCTCCCTTCTGGTATCCAAATGGGTATCGCCAAAACCAGTGGCTGGCTTTCCTTCCTGTGAGTATTTTTGTGTGGGGAAAGATGTACCCCAGGAGCTCCAAGTGAACCTTTATGAGCCTGAGATCAGGCAGTGAAAGCCTCTGAGGTCTGCCCAGAGTCTGGTTAAATTCACTGAAATGGGGATTTCAACAGGTTCTCTGTCTGCAGCTGAGAGCCTGTGTGAGCTCGCCCCCGTGCAAATGCTGGTGAGGGCTCCTGTGTGTGAGCAGGGGGTGAGGAGTTGCCACCACGGCCATGCTGGTGGCCTCCTGGCTGCCATCTCAAGGGGATGTCCCTTCTCAGGCTCATCTGACATCACATTTAAAGCCCCTTGACCCTCCGAGCTCTGGACCTGTCAGCAGATCCAAACTGCAATCTTTGTGGAGTGAAAATGATGTTAGGAAGAACACTCAAGGTGGACTCAGAGTCACAAGTTTCACACTTTTATGAGCTCTGGTCCATTTCCACATTGGGGTTCATTGCCCAATTCCAGCTCCAGGGGATGCAGTCCCATCCTCCCAGGTTGCTCTCCTCCATTCCCTGCTGTTTGCACTTTTTGGGCTGAAGCTGCAGCGGTGTCCTTGGTTCTGGGGCTGGACAAGGATTGTTGTGTGTGCCTGAGCTGTGAGGAGAGCTGGCTGACACTTCATGTGGAGTTCAGGGTTATTTCCCAGTGCAGTGCAGAGCCTGGGAAATATGAAAGCTCAAACTGAAGGTGTCACCAGGACTCTGCTGACGGGCAGGCCCTCCCTGCCCTGGGGTCCCACTGGGTGTGGGGCTGTGCTGGGCACTGAGGAGCAGGCAGGGCAGTCCAGATCCCACAGATCTCTGCCCTGCAGGTGGATGAGCTGAAGGCCAAGCTGGCAGCCCAGGAGGTGGAGCTGAAGCAGAAGAACGAGGATGCTGACAAGCTGATCCAGGTGGTGGGGGTGGAGACGGAGAAGGTGAGCAGGAAGAAGGCGGTGGCTGATGAGGAGGAGCGGAAGGTGGCCCTCATCGCCCAGGAGGTGGAGCAGAAGCAGAAGGACTGTGAGGAGGACCTGGCCAAGGCTGAGCCTGCCCTGGCAGCTGCCCAGGCTGCTCTCAACACCCTCAACAAGGTAGGGTGAGGATTCCCAGTGGTTTCCTTCCTTGCTGGGGGAGAGGGGCTGTGTCAGCTGATGGCCCAAGTTTTGTGCATCGTATTGTCCCTCCTCCATCTTCCTCCCTGCTGGTGCTAAAGTGTGTAAAAAAAGATTGGATGTGGTACTGAGTGCCAAGGTTTAGTTGACAAGGCAGTGTTTGGTCACAGGTTGGACTTGATGATCTCAAAGGTCTTTTCCAACCTGGTTAATTCTGTGGTTCTGGGGTTTCCGGTGGAACCTGGAGCACCCACGAGGCTGCACCATGTTCCTCTTCACTCATTGCCATGGAGAGGAGCAGACAAAGCTGGTCCAAAGGAAGATGCCACTGGGAAAACATGTGATCAGGAGATAAGCATTGCTCTGATTGCAGGAGATTGGTTTTGGGAGGAGTTTTTGTGCCTTGGAAGGTTTGTCCTCCAGGGGTTCCCATGTGATGTGGCACTCAGTGCCGGGGTGTTAGGTCACAGGTTGAACTTGATGATCTCAGAGGTCTTTTCCAACCTGGTTAATTCTGTGGTTCTGTGATGTGCCTGAGAGGTGGTCCTGCAATTTGTTTTGGTCTGCAGTTCATGCATAGTGTGATCGTGAGTTTGAAAACGTGGGAAGTCAGGAGCTGGAGGCAAAAATGCCCTTTTGGTTCCTCCAGTTCAGTTTGGCTGCTTGCCCTGTGAGGGTGCCTGGGCTTTCTCAGCAGCTGCATTCCCTGAACCCTGGGGGCTGCAGGATGTAGGAATCAGAGGATGGATTCAGCATTGGCATCTCAGCTTGGGTAGGAGGCAGCATGAAGAGAAGCTCTGAAGGTTGTTTTAGAGGGCCTGAGCATTATTTCTATAGGTTTCATTGTTATTTATCCCAATCTTCTGAGAGAGCATAAAACCTCCTGCTCCCCCAGGAGCCTGGGGAGGAGCAGCGTGCTGTGCTGGTCCCAGGTGGGATGTCAGGAGCAGGGAATGGAGCAGGTGTGCTGCAAACATGCAGAGCAGTGATCTAAAGGCAGCACCGCTGGTGCCCAGAGGAGCCCAATTTATCAGATTGATAGCCTGGGAGCCTGACTCTATTAGTGGCAGAGTGAAAAGAAAGCCCATTCATTTTTCACCTAACAACTTTGTTTTCCCCTTTTCAGACCAATCTGACGGAGCTGAGGTCCTTTGGGTCACCTCCTTCTGCTGTCAGCAATGTCACGGCGGCCGTGATGGTGCTGACGGCCCCGGGAGGGAAGATCCCCAAGGACAGGAGCTGGAAAGCAGCCAGAGTGGCCATGGCAAGGGTAGACAGCTTCCTGGACTCCTTGATCAAGTTCAACAAGGAGAACATCCACGAGAACTGCCTCAGAGCCCTCCAGCCCTATTTGCAAGACCCCAAGTTCAACCCCGAGTTTGTGGCCACCAAGTCGGCGGCAGCAGCCGGGCTGTGCTCGTGGGTGCTGAACATCGCGCGCTTCCACCGCGTGTTCTGCGAGGTGCAGCCCAAGAGGCAGGCCCTGGACAGGGCCAACGCTGAGCTGGCAGCAGCCCAGGACAAGCTGGCCACTGTCAAGGCCAAAATCGCCGTGAGTGACCTTGGGGGGACCCGTCCTGCTTGTCCCTGCCTGGGGGAATCCTCAGCTTTGGCAGAGCTGCTGCTCGGTACTTGTGTTCTAAAGCAGGGGTGGGAATCCAAAGCTTTGGGGGTTGCGGGGTTTTCTCTCCCTCCTGTTGCACTGGCAGCCCCGAAATCCAGCCCTGTGCTGGGCTGGGCAGCAGGGAGGGGAGGGGGATTCTGCCCCTCTGGCCCTGTGCTCAGGTGAGAGCCCACCTGCAGAGCTGCCCCAGCCCTGGTGCCCAGCATCAGAAGGGTGTGGAGCTGCTGGAGAGAGCCCAGAGGAGGCCATGGAGATGTTTCAGGGCTGGAACCGCTCTGGAGCCAGGCTGGGAGAGCTGGGGGTGCTCACCTGGAGAGGAGAAGGCTCCAGGGAAACCTCAGAGCCCCATCCAGGGCCCGAAGGGGCTCCAGGAGAGCTGGAGAGGGACTGGGGACAAGGCATGCAGGGACAGGACATGGGACAGGATTGGCTTCAAACTGAAAGAGATGAAATTTAGGTTAATTAAAGGGAAGAAATTGTTTCCTGGGAGGGTGGGCAGGCCTTGGCACTGGTGCCTAGAGCAGCTGTGGCTGCCCCTGGATCCCTGGCAGTGCCCAAGGCCAGGCTGGACAAGGCTTGGAGCCACCTGGGACAGTGGGAGGTGCCATGGCAGGGGTGGAAAAGGTATTTAAGATCCCTTCCAACCCAAAGAATTCTGTGATCATGTGACAGAATATTGCTGCTTTCTCAGTTTCCTCTGTTCTTCTGCAGCCTTGCTTGCACCCAAAGAGAAAGGCTAAATATGAATCCTTGTTATTCCCACCTAATTTTTTTTTAATGTAATTTACCTCTTCTCCTGGGCCCTCAGAAAACTCATTACCTCAAACCACTGTGTTCCCAGTGTGCTGCACAGGGCAGGGGATGGGAACTGGAGGCTGATTCAGTGCTGGGAGCACAGAGCTGGGCTGGCTGCACACTCAGTCCCTGGTTTTGCAGGATGACAACTGCTCTTGCAGGAGCCTCATTTGTCACGGCACAGCTCCCTGGCAGCACATCTTGGATGATATTTGGATTTTTCCTACTTAAAAAAAAAATTTAAAAATCTCTGAATAGAAGAAATTACAGCGTGATTAAAAGTGCATTTCCACAGAGTGTAGAGTGAGACCTTTATCAGTTTCCTTCAGAAAATTATCTCTATGTAAAAACACATCCTGCTTTATCCCGCTTTCCTCCCTGCTCCCTCCCAGCATGATACCTGCTAAGAACAGGGTGTGGGAAGCAGCTGCTCCAGAACCTGCCTGGTTTGGGGGTGTTTTGGGATCTCTCCTTGGGAGTGGGATCCCCTCTCTGGCCGGGCTGTCGGGCTGGACCCACAGCAGGGGCAGGGTCCCAGTGAGTGAGGTCCCTCTGCTCCCCTCACCCCCTCCACCAGCACCTCACCCTGTTAGAAAACACGTCACTCCCTTGATGTTTTCAAGGGCTTATCATTCTTAAAATGCTTACTACACTTTTTAACTAAAAATACACGAGAACAGCGCAGAACTCTCCGCTCGCCCCTTCCTGCTGCAGATGAAAGGAGGCACCTGAAGCAGGGATGGATTTAGAGGGCTTTGGTGTCTAATTCTCCCACCTCAGATGTGCCATACAGTACTGGGGAACTTTATTCGTCCCTTTATGCTGCTCTTCTCCAAAGCTTTTTTATGCCTGGGCTTTTTTTTTTTCCTTTTTTTTTCCCAAAGGAGTGAGATTTTGTTGAAGAAAATTGCAATCTTTTGGGAGATTACTGCTGCTCCTCTGGCAGGCTCTTACAGAACTGCCTGGTTTAGGGGCCTTCTCCTCTCTGCAGATGGGGAGTGACGCAGGGTACCGTGGGATGGATGTGAAGGTATATCCTTACTTATCTGGGATCTCTTGGATAGCTTCACTGCTGGCTGCTGATTCATACCTGCTCGCAACTGGACCCCAAGCTGTCTCACACTCATTTTTATTAATCAATGAGAAAATTCTGATTGTCCAAAACATTAAGGACTTTCTGTCTTTTTCCCTGCCTGGGCAATGAGTGCTCTGCACCTGGGGCTGCTGGAGGTAGGAGTGAAAGGTGTGTCCACAGCTGTATTTGTGTGCCCCGGTGGGGCCCTGCAGACCAGATATTTGCATATATTCTACAGAAACTCGATTATCAGCTCGTGCTTTTATAGTGGAATATGATATACATGAGCTTTTGCAGGCTGATAGATCCACATGCACACAGGGACAGAAAGTTTTTGTGTTATTGTTCCAAGGAAGGTCAAGGACAGGCTGCTTTGTGTTTGCCAGTGTCCAGGAGAGCTGCACGCATCTTGAATATAATCCTTTTTCATTTTCGGGTTTGTTTCTAGTGTGTAGCTCAATGTTAAAGTGATTTACAAGCAGTTTAGCTTTAAGCAGTCTGCATTCGGTGCAGATAAAATCAATTATTACTTTTCTTATCAGAAGTGAAATGCTCCAAGTGCTTGTGGGAGCGGTTGGTTTGGTTTAGATCCGAGTGTGAACAGCTCTGTCCAAGAACGGGGCTCTCCAGCTTTTTCTGCAGGTGCTTTGGCCTCCTCCTGCCCGTTCCAGCCCTGACCTGCCCAGGACATGGCCCCACCTCACGGGGGGCTCCTGGCACACTCTTGGGCAGCTCTCAGAGCAGAACCATTTCCTTCAGTTGTTATGTTCCTTGCTGGAAACAGTGTGAGGGCATGGTTTGGAGAGGGTTCAGGCAGAACTCCAGGAGCCCCCTGGGGATTTCAGCATGACTTGGGGAATCAGCAGAGCCTCAAGGACTGTTCAGAGGCCAAGGGCTGTAGCATCAGGAAATACCAGATTTGGGTTCCTCAGCTGCCTGCTCGTTGCTCAGCCGTAGCACTCGTCATCAGGGCTCAGCCAGAAGCCCCAAATAAATTCATTTTGTGTGTCCTTTGCCTCTGCCTGTGCCGAGGGTGTGAGTTCCAAGCACGGGCACAGCCCAGCCCAGCCCTGCTCTGTGCTGGCTCCTGCTCCAGCCCTGGGTGAGTGAGCTGGGCTGGACTTGGCCAGCTCTGGACAAGGGTTTGCCTCAGGATCACAGGATCCCAGAATGGTTTGGGATGGAAAGGATAACAAAGTCCATCCAGTGCCATGGCAGGGACACCTTCCACTGTCCCCAACTGTTCCAAGCCCTGTCCAGCCTGGCCTTGGGCACTGCCAGGGATCCAGGGGCAGCCACAGCTGCTCTGGGCACCCTGTGCCAGGGCCTGCCCACCCTCCAGGGAACAATTCCCAATTCCCAATCTCCCATCCATCCCTGCCCTCTGGCAGTGGGAGCCATTCCCTGTGTCCTGTCCCTGCATGCCTTGTCCCCAGTCCCTCTCCAGCTCTCCTGGAGCCCCTTCAGGCCCTGGCAGGAGCTCTGAGCTCTCCCCAGAGCCTTCTCCTCTCCAGGTTGGACACCTCCAGCTCTCTCAGTCTCCAGAGCAGAGGGGTCCACCCCATGGAGTGCCTTCATGGCCTTTTGGACTCCTCCCACAGCTCCAGGTCCTCCCTGAGCTCTAAAACCATGCTGTTCCTGACTTCCTCCTGTGTTTCACCCGCAGCGCCTCAACGAGAACCTGGGCAAGCTCACGGCCAGGTTTGAGAAGGCCACGTCAGACAAACTCAGGTGCCAGCAGGAAGCTGAAGCCACAGCCTGCACCATCACCCTCGCCAACCGCCTGGTGAGTGCCAGCAAGGGCAGCCCTGGTGGCACCACGGGGAGGGACCAGGGCTGGGCTGAAACCTGTGCACGCAGCACGTTCCACCCTCTCATGTTTTTGGGAATGTCTCCTGCACAGCAGCAACTTTCAGCAGTGAAAATGTTTTTACAGAGGTTGTTTCCATGAGGTTGTGGCAGAATGTCTTCTCTTTCTCAAAAAAAAAAAAAAAAAAAAAAAATCAAAACGGGAGAGGCAGCTGCAGAAAGTGCTGTTGTATTCCAGAAGAGTTGGGGCAGCTCTGCTTGTTAAAGTGCCTGGTTCTGCTGCCATCACAACTCTCAGCTCCTTCTTGGGGCTTAAATGTGTGAGCAGGTACTGATGGGCCAAAACGACGTGAGTCAAAAATGGTATCATAAAAACAAAGGTGTGAACACACCCATAGATTTGCAGGGTCTGAAATGACAAGAATTAGAGAGAAAAGATCCCTAAAATCCTCAGTCTCCTCTGAGTCAGAATACAAAGGTGTTTAGAGAGGGGCTACGAGGAACTGGAGAGGGATTTTGCACCAGGAACTGTAGTGACAGGACAAGGGAGAATGAGTTCAGACTGACAGAGGGGAAATTTAGTTTAGATATATGGAAAGAATCCTTCCCTGGGAGGGTGGGCAGGCCCTGGCACAGGTGCCCAGAACAGCTGGGGCTGCCCCTGGATCCCCAGCAGTGCCCAAGGCCAGGCTGGACAGGGCTGGGAGCAGCCTGGGACAGTGGAAGGTGTCCCTGCCATGGTAGGGGTGGCACTGGGTGGGGTTTTAGGTCCCTTCCAACCCCATCCATCCCATGATTCTGCGATTCTGTGCCACCACATCCCAGGCCATGCTGGTTACGTCCGTTCTCCACCCCGTGACGTGGGAACAGCTCCCAGTCTCAACAATTCTATGATTTTATACTGTCAACAATTCATCATTTCTGCAGTGTAGGCAAGGAACTGCGTGCATCCCAACTTCCTGCTGTGCCCTGCACACCATCTCCTGTGTCATCCTGGCTTTGATCTGGGAACAGGACCTGACAGCCCTCACTGATGTGCAGCTCATTTGACATTCAGGAGGTGTCACTGGTGTGGCTGGGGGTAGAAATGAGTTCCCAGACTTTGAAACAAACACGGCTGAGGCTGTATAAAGAATGCAAGTGAACGTGGAGAGCGATGCTTTGGATTGACAGATGAACCTGGGGAATTGAGGCAAGACCAGCTCTCAGCGTGCTGGACTGGCATCTCATGAACTTCAGGTGGCCTAAGCAAGATGCTCCAGGATCCAAAGGACAGGATCTGTGCACCAGAAAGGGAGGCTGGCTGATGAGTGGTGTTTGTGAGTGGGTGTGTGCTAATGCAGAGGAGGAAATTTAGTGATGACAAATGCTAAATAACGTGTGCAGGAAAAACAAACTGTAATCATGCAGTTACACGGATAGGGCCTAATTGCACTATTATCACTCACAGAAGAGCTCTCAGAGTTGTTGCAGAGAGTTCTCAGGATCAGCAGTGTGGCACTTGACAGGAGGAAAAAAGACAAAATGAATGTTACTAATTGGTAGGAAAAAACCTTGGGAAACAGAAGTTAAGCGTCATTGTATTGGGTCTGTCAGTGCCTACATCCCACACGTGGTCACCCTGTCTAAGAAGGCTGTGGGCAGCCTAGAAAAGCTACAACAAAGTACATAAACACTTCCATCTGAGAAGAGAGGGAATGGATTAGGGCTCTTCATTTTGGAAAAGCTTCTAAAATCCTGACTGGTGTGCAGAAGGTGTGTGAAGGATGGTTGTTCACGCTCTGTCATTATCAAAGAGCCAAAGGTAATCCAAAGGGATAGCTTTTAATTTGCCTCTTGCTAAATAAAAAGAATTCTACTGACTTCTAGGATCTGAGGTGGGAGACACCTGGGGTGTCTTGAATGTATTAAAAGTGGCAGTAGTGTGTGATCCAAGCAAAGGAGAAGAAAAGACTTCCAGGACCGAAGGAGATAAAAAGTAACCTGAAAAAATTAATTAGGAATATGGAAGCACCTCCAAGTACCAGGAAAATCAGATCAATAAAGACTTCTTGGTCTTAGAGGGGCTGTGGGACTGCCTCTGGACCCCTGGCAGTGTCCAAGACCGGGTTGGATGGGGATTGGAGCAGCCTGGGATGGTGGGAGGTGTCCCTGCCATGGCAGGAGGTGGCACTGGATGACCTTTAAGGTCTCTTCCCACCCAAAGCAGTCTGTGATTCTGTGATCGCATGAATCATAAATGAGCTGGTGTGTAGGAGGTCGCACGGCTCCGCAGCGATGATGTCAACTGTCTGTAAAGAATTGCAGAAACGATCCCAAGTGTGGAGGGATGAAACACCAGGTGGATAAATGTAATGTAAAGTACACTGGAGAAATGAGGTTTTGCTTCACATGCCCTGTAAGTGATGCTGAGCTGATTGTTATCACTCAGGAATGAAAGGATGGAGTTAAGAGTGCTGTGAGCTCTGTGCTCCCAGAAGCAAAAAGCCCTCACCAAACCCAAAGCCCTTCTGAAACCGGATATTAGGGTTTATTAGGAAAAGAAGGGAGAACAAAACAGGAAAATGCTCTATGAATACCTTCTAAATAAATCTTGAATGTGCAGCATTACCAACACCCTCTCTTCTGCACCTCAAAGGCTGGAGGAGAACGGGAAATGGTGCAGAGCCAGCAACAATAAAAGAAACCGGATAATAAAGATTGCATCACTCGGTGCAGATAACGATTGCAAGGAAAATCAAAAGGCTGCTTCTGTCTGAGGAATTATTGAAGAGGCTAAAGCTCTTCAACCTGAAAAGAAGACAGCACAGGGGTGCTGAGGGCTTGGAATTCTGAGTGGTGCAGAGAAGCTGGTGCCAGCAGGATTGTTCCCTGGTTTTGCACTGGACAAATGTTTCAGCAATTGAAAAGTTCAGGCAGCACATCAAAGGATGTACTTTTATACAGAAAGCTCAGCTGAACTGTGGATCTCCTGCCCACAGGATGCTGTAGGTGCCAAAAGTTGGGTTGATATCCACAGCAGCTTACGCTCAGTCGTGAAGTCAAAAACCATCAGTGGCTGTTAAGCGCAGGGATATAAGCTCTGGGTCAGAAGGTCCTGAAGTCTGCAGCTGTGGGGGCTGGAATCTGTGTCCCGAGCTGTGCCTGTGTGTGCAGCATTCCCAGGACAAGGGCTGCTGTCAGCTGCAGGAGCTGGGTGTGCCCTGCAGAGCTGGGCCTGTGGTGGGGGTGTCAGAGGGGAACCCAATAACTTCTTGGTTTTGGAGATCCTGGCTGGTCATGGAGGTACACGAGGGTGGGAGGAGAGCTGTTTGATCTGGAGTATCTGCAGGACAACCAACGCCATAGAAATGGCAATGAGTTTGTGTTGGGAATGTGAAGGTGGCTCTGACCCTCAGGAAGCAGCTGGAATTCTGCTGGAAGCAGGACTTGGTCAGGTTCACATTCCATGATTGTATGAATGATCAATTTGACTTGGGAATTTGCAGGTTGGGGGACTTGCCTCTGAAAATGTGAGATGGGCTGAGGCTGTGAAGGACTTCAAACAGCAGCAGAGCACCTTGTGTGGAGATGTCCTACTGGTCACAGCCTTTGTCTCCTACCTGGGCTACTTCACCAGGAAATACCGCCAGGACCTCCTGGATGGCATCTGGAGGCCCTATTTGCACCAGCTAAAAGTAAGTCCTGATCGCTCTGAGAAGCCATTGTTTCTGGGATTAATGTGGCCACAAATCCTGGTGCCCACAGGGGATCTCTCAGGTGAGGGACATCGCTGTGTCCTCACCAAGCTGGAGCGAGGATCAGGACGTGGCCATGTACTCCTCCCTGGGGAAAATGTGGTGTCCTTGCTCGATGAGGTTCCTCCATGTACACAGGAAAACCCCAAACACAGAGCCCAGCTCTGCAGTTTTGTCCATGGCCACGAAGGAGGGGGGGAATATGGAGAAGGAATTGGAGCAGGCAGAGCTCGCTGCCAGCTCTCCAGGAGGCTTGGAAAAACTCCAGGTGTTTTTTCGTTCTGGACATGAGCTCTGGTCGTGCTGGCCATGCCTCTCAGCTGGTTTTACCCATGTCTTGCTGTTAGCACCAGATGGAGATCATTGTGCTTGAAACCTGTTTAATATTTCACTAATTTTAACAGGTTCCTCATACAAATCGTGCCAATAAGCTTTTAAATAAGGTCCCAGAGATGCCCAAATCAAAGGGCTGACCAAAGCAGACAGTTCCTTAGGCTGAGAGAGGAAAATTGCATTCTGAAATTCTTAACCAGAAACTTAGTTAAGATGTGGTTTCAAAAATGACCTGACTGTGCTTAGAAATGTCAAGGAAGTGCCTGTAATTCCAATGAAGTGAAAGACCCGTTCTGCTCAGATACCTGGCGCAGGTAGCTCTGTTTGGCACACGCAGAAATGGCCTCCCCTGTCAGAGAAGTGTTTCTGGAGCTGCTGATGCTGGTTTGTAACACAACAGCAGCCTTAGGGGGGCTTCTGTCCGTCCAAGCTGGCTCAGGGAGCTGAACAGGACAGGGAGTGACCCAGCCAGTGGGGCTGGGCTGTGGGGAGCAAAACCACTGGGACTGTTTGTACAATAGGATTGGGAAAAAAAAAAAAAACAGACTGCAAATACACCATAGAATGGGAAAGCACTGATAAATCATGGAATCACAGAATACCTTGTGCTAGAAGGCACCTTAAAATCATCTCCTTCCAACCCCCTTGCCAACGGCAGGAACACCTTCCTCTAGCTCCTGTCCAATCTGGCCTTGAACAGTCTGAGCTCCCTCTATGACCACTGAACATCTCCTTCCAGAGATCCAGGGGCAGCCACAGCCTCTCTGGGCACCCTGTGCCAGGGCCTGCCCACCCTCACAGCCAAGAATTCCTTCCCAATATCCCATCTAACTCACCCTCTGGCAGTGGGAAGCCATTCCCTGTGTCCTGTCCCTCCGTCCCTTGTCCCCAGTCCCTCTCCAGCTCTCCTGGAGCCCCTTCGGGCCCTGGATGGGGCTCTGAGGTTTCCCTGGAGCCTTTTCCTCTCCAGGTGAGCACCCCCAGCTCTCCCAGCCGGGCTCCAGAGGGGTTCAAACCCTGGAATATCTCCATGGCCTCCTCTGGGCTCTCTCCAGCAGCTCCACACCCTTCTGATGCTGGGCACCAGGGCTGGGGCAGCTCTGCAGGTGAGCTCTCACCTGAGCAAGGCAGAGCGGCAGAATCCCTCCCAAGCTTCCTGATCCCACAGCTGCTGAGGCAGATAAACACAACTTACCGCTTTTTAACCCAGCCAGCTTTCCCTGGCATGAACAGGAAGCTCTCGGGCTCTGGGTGTCGGGATGACCCCAAGAGTGTAAAAGTCCTTGTTTCCCAGCCCGTGCAGCCAAAGAAGAAATTGGAATACGTACAGTCGGCTTCTCAAAGTTGTTTGTTTTCCCTTATCTAGAACATTCTTCCTCTGCCCTGCTGAGCTCTGTCCAGCTTAGAAACTCCGTGTGCCATGTTTACAGTAACGTGCCAATATCTGTCATTTATGTTGGACAGTGTGTCTGTACCTTAAACCAACAGAAAAGTGTCACCATCACAGCAACACATGGAGGGCAAGGAGAAGGAGAAGGAGGTCAGGACACACCCAAATCCCTCCATCTTGTCCCCTGAACCCCATTCTAAAAAAGCCCCAAAATTCTACTTTTCCACCCTGTGTTAATTCAACTACCACACTACTCAAACCCTTGTGGCTTGTAATTCCTCACACAAAATTGGCAGCTTTTCCCACGGGCTAAAATGGAAGCCACAGGTGTTTTTGACTTGGTGCCAAGGTCTCCGAGCCCCCTGCCAGGGTCTGGAGCCAGCCAGGGCAGCCAGAGGGATGTCCTGGACTCTGACAGGAAGCCTTTCTGTTTGCCTGGCAGGTAGCAATCCCGGTGACGCCGTGCCTGGAGCCGCTGTCCCTGCTGGCGGACGAGGCGGCCGTGGCGGCGTGGCGGAACCAGGGCCTGCCGGCCGACCGCACGTCCAGCGAGAACGCCGCCATCCTCAGCTGCTGCCAGCGCTGGCCCCTCCTGGTGGACCCCCAGCTGCAGGGCAGCAAATGGATCAAAAGCGCCCATGGAGAAGGGCTCCGCGTGATCCCAGCGGGGCACAAGGGGTAACATCGTCATTCCCTGGAAGGAGGGACTGCTGGCGCTGCTGAGAGTAGGGCGGTTGTAGCTGTGGAGAGGAGCTGGAGGAGGAGGTGGTCTTCTGTGAGGCTGGCTACACCCAGGGCTAGAGGGCGAGTGAGCAGGCTTGTTGTTTTGGTTGGGATCAGGGCTGGGGTCAGTGGTGGTGTTGGGGTGCCTTTGGCAGCCTTAGGAGGCGGCCTAGGGAGGCAGAAGGTTGGTTTCACAGGCCTGTGAGGAGTGTGGCAAGCCAGAGGGGGAAGGCTAAGCTAGGTTTATGGGCAGCTGGGGTAAATGTGGTTGGGGTAAATGTGTACGGTGATAGCCGAATAGGTTGATTAGGAGGAGTAGGAGGACCACTCCCAGGGAGGTGGTGGAGTCACCATCTCTGGATGCGTTCAGAAAAAGACTGGACATGGCACTTGGTGCTATAGTCTAGTTGAGGTGCTAGGGCATAGGTTGGACTTGATGATCTTAGAGGTCTCTTCCAACCTCATTATTCTGTGATTCTGTGAGGAGTGCCACGCAGTGAGTGTGGGATGTGCCTGCGCGGGGTGTTTGGTGAGCACTGGGCACTCAGCTGCACTGAGCCAGTCACACTGAGGGAAACCTGCCTCTGTCTCTGCTCCCATTATCTGCTTGTTCATTACCAAAATGACAGATTTCTTATTAAATCAAGGGTCTGTTTAGTGCTTGGCTCAGTTACCATAGAAACTCCTCTGAAGCTGGTGATGGAGTGAGCTGAGGCTGAGTTTGAGTATCACAGAATCCCAGATTGGCTTGGGTTGAAAGGGACCCTAAAGATCATGCAGTTCCACCCGTGCCGTGGGCAGGGACACCTCACGCTACCCCAGGCTGCTCTAAGCCCTGTCCAGCCTGGCCTTGGGCACTTCCAGGGATCCAGGGGCAGCCACAGGTGCTCTGGCCTGTGTAGTGCTGAGACGTCCTCCATGGGGCTCGTTGTAGGTGTCATGTCCTGGTTTAGCTTCATCCAGGAGGATGACCAGGGCTTCCTACCTCTTGGAGAAAGAGAGGGTTGGATATGGAGCGGTCACCATGTGCACTGGGCACAGGGTTCCATTTCCTTGTGAGGAAAGAAGGTGTCCTAAGCATGACCCTAAACTGGGCAGAACAGAGCTGAAAGCTGCTCTTCATCCTTGCTTTAAGAAGAACTGCACCAGTGGGCTCTGGAGAAAACAAAGTCTGTGCTGAAAATACCTCCAGGCTGTGCCAGCTTTTCTCATGGCTGCCCTGGGACAGACTTGTTCTCCCTGTTGGTCAGCCAGGACTCTCTCTGTCAGTGCCACTTTCTGCACCAGGCACTGGCACCACTGTAGCCCTCTTCCTCTCTCCAAATGCTGGCACCCACCTGTAGCTGCCACCGCAGTGAGGGTCCCCTCTGTCCCCTGCTCACTGACAGTGTCACATCCTGCTCTGCTGCAGGAGGCACCAGCGCTGTTTCCAACAGGTATCTGGACACACTGGAACAAGCCCTGGCTGCTGGAGACCTGGTTTTGATTGAGAACCTGGAGGAATCCGTGGATCCAGTGCTGGGGCCGTTACTGGGGCGAGAAACAATCAAGAAAGGCAGGTGAGCTTGGGGGGCTTGGGAACACGTGTGGAGGGGGGCTGGGGGCTGCTGTTCTCTCTGATCCTGCCCTCAGACCGTGGGTGGTCACATCCAGCAGCATTAACATCCTGCCTTCAGCAGTGAGGGCGTTTTTAATCAGGCAATCACAGGTAATTCAGCCACAGGATGGCTTGGAAATACCCCTGGATTTCTCATTTCATTTCACAGCATCATTCAAACCTCGTGTAAAAGAGAGACCTGTAATTCTCCCATTGTACACGGACCTTGGGGTCTGTAATTGGCTGTTCTGACACCAAATTATTACCAAAATAGCTGCCGCTGTGTTGTGAAGTAAAAGTAGAGCCTTGAATTTTAGCAAACACTGCACTGTGTTTAGAAATGCAGCTACAGATTTCAGCATCAAGTGTTTCTTAATGAGGTCAAGCTCTCATGGCAGCTGCTGGTCACCTCCAGCTGAGAGGAGATCAGCAAGGGAGGCAGCCAGGGAGCTCTTTTCCCTTAAGATCTTTGAGGATTATTTCCCTGCTTGCCTAAAACATCCCAGGCTGTTGTAAACTGGTGGGCAAAGGAAGCTCTCTGCAAAGTTTGCTGGGGAAAACATCCTGGGAAGGGTGGCTGAGCATGGGTTTGGCAGCAGGATGGAGGGGCAGGATTGGTCCCAGGGCAGGATTGAAATGTTTGGAGGATGTTGAGAGGGGGGTGCAGCAGGGAGAGTGGCAAATCTGAGCCCCCCTCCAGTGGAACACTCAGGCATCCCCTTTTGTGTGTGTCTGCTCTCAAATCTCCCTGTGAAATCATGTTTTAGCTAACAAAGGGAAACTAAGTCATAAATCACAAAGAAAATCCCTGGTTTTGTGTTTCCAGGCCCTAAGCCTAGACTCCAGGCAGATGCTGCCTGGAAGGGGCTCTGAGGTCTCCACACAACCTTCTCCTCTCCAGGCTGGACAATCCCAGCTCTCCCAGCCTGGCTCCACAGGGGAGGTGCTCCAGTCCCTTTGTCAACCTCCAGGTCTCCTCTGGAGCTGCTCCAACAGCTCCTGGTCCTGCTGATGCTGGGGACACCAGAACTGGGCACTGTCCCAGGTGGGGACTCCCCAGAGACAGAATTCCCTCCTGGCCCTGCTGCCCACACTCCTTTGGATGCAGCCCAGGGCATGGTTGGATTTCTGGGCTGGGTTAAACTTGCCTTCAGAGAATGTTGGAGTTTCTTGGGGTCTCTGTGAGCTATAGACTGCATGTCAGAAGTGCAGAGCAGGAGGATGCTGGGTTTTCCTGGCTGATGTCACCTCCTGGGAGTGGCAGCCACAATTCTCCACATGTGGCTTCATGTGTCAAGCTCAGTGCAGCTGCAGAGCTGGCCTGCTCAGAGCCAACACTCTGGGTAATTTTAGCTGTGACCAGTGAAAAGCTCGAGGCTGAAAGGGTTTTTCTCCCTGCAACTCCAGTTTTAGGCAGAATCAGCCTCTGCCCAAGGCCAGGAGAGTTCATGATTGGACTGACTGTGCCGCTACTGGAAAAATCTGAGCCTCCTTAAACAGGATCCAAAATTCAGGAGAGACTCTCTGGGGTGTTCACCTTAAATCAGAATTGATTTAAATGTGCCCAGTATGAATTCAATCATGATTTCTGTGAGGAGTGCCAAGTATCTGGTGCTGCCACTGACTGAGACCACCCCGAGTGCTGTGGCGACAGCTCCCGGCTGATGCTCCTTCTGCTGAAATCCCAGGTACATCAAGATTGGGGACAAGGAGTGTGCCTTGCACCCTGCCTTCCGTCTGATCCTGCACACCAAGCTGGCAAACCCCCACTTCCAGCCCGAGCTGCAGGCCCAGTGCACGCTCATCAACTTCTCTGTCACCCGCGACGGCCTCGAGGAGCAGCTTCTGGCGGCCGTGGTGCGCCTGGAGAGACCTGACCTGGAGGAGCTGAAGGTGGGAATTGTCTCTGGGAGCAAGCACAAATCGTCAGCAGCATCGTTATTACACTTTTAATTATTATTATTGTAATTATTGATGTTGTTATTGGTATTGTTGTTACTGGTCTACACTGAGAAGCCTGACCTGGAGGAGCTGAAGGTCAGCACCTGGGAATTGTCACTGGGACAAAGCAAAAATCATCAGCAGCATTATTATTAGACTTATAATTTAATTATAGGTGTAATTATAATTATTGTAATCACACTTATAATTATTGTAATTATTGATATTGTTATTGTTGTTATTGGTCTACACTGAGAGACCTGACCTGGAGGAGCTGAAGGTCAGCACCTGGGAATTGTCTCTGAGAACAAGCACAAATCATCATCAGCATCATTATTATACTTATAATTTAGGTATAATTATATATAAAATATAAATAATTATATATTATATAAATAATTATAATTTAATTATAATTATTAATATTGTTGTTATTAGTAGTATTGTTGTTATTGGTCTACACTGAGAGGCCTGACCTGAAGGAGCTGAAGGTCAGCACCTGGGAATTGTCTCTGGGAGCAAGTGTTACAGTCATCATTATCATAACTCACTTTTTATTTTAATTTTTATTTTTGTTATTGGTATTTTTAATTTTTATTTTGTTTTTAACAAACAGCATTTCACATGCCAGCTTGCAGATATTGCTGAGCTCCTCACAAAATCAGATTTCCCTTGGATAACAAACATTTAGGGTTTTTTTTTCCTTCAGCCTTCTCTTTTCTTGGTATTTTGAGAACCGTTGTACTTAATTTTCAAGGCTTTTCTCCCAAAAATTCTCTTTATTTTCCGCCTTCTCTTGTGGCTGAAAGCTGAGTTTCTCATTACCTCCATTTTTTTCTGGACTTCACAGATTTAATTTTGGAAGCAGGATTAATCTTGCTTAATTTTCAGCATTTCTGGTAAAGGATTCTCTGTAAATATTGTGAGGCTGGCAGTGATATTTTTCTCTTCTGGCTGTTCCTCCCACTTTGTAACAGGCCAAAATATTTTCTCTCTTCATCAGTATGGCTTTAATTTCAAGGCAATTTTATAAAGAAAATCCTCCCTTCTGACGACGCCTTTAACAGTGTAACAAATATGAATAATCCTAAATATTTTCTGAGCGTGGGAATAAATTCACTGCACGTGCTCACTCATGTTCTGCCTGGCCCGGGCTGGAACTGCTTCTCTCTTCCCAGCTCTAACCCAGTAAGCCACTGGTGCCAGTGGGACCCCGAGGCCAGGATGCAAAGGGAGCAGGGCAGGAGAGGCCGTGGCTCTGCCCTGAGATCTCCTCGTACTCACACTGGTACCCAAAGGGCTTCACTGCTGGTCTTGCCATCAGGCTTTAACCCCGTGTTCCCCTTTGCTGGAGTGACTGGGGTGGGCTGGAGTGGTGAGAGCAGAGGTTCAGCAGGAGGGGTGAGGAGCAGCTGGGACTCTCCAGGCTGGCTGGACCCCAAGAAATGAGTCCAGGACAGGTCCAGGTTTTGGAAGTGCTTCACCCTCCAAACCAGCTGTGCTGTACAGCTGCTCACTGCCAGCAGTGCCAACAGGGCATGAGTTTTAGAGTTTGCACCTGGATTTTATGAGTTTGTGCCCACCTGGAATGCTGTGGAAGAGCCCTGTTAGAGGTTCAAGTCAAGCCTCACTCTCCTTTTGGTCTGCCTACCCAAAGACACAGGATATGTCTTTGAGATGGGGATAAAGGTCTTGTCTTCCTGATTCATTTCCAGTGTTTTCCTTCATTTCCAGCAAAAGGGCTCAGTTCTCCTGGTGCTTTCTGTGCTCTTCCAGGTTTCTTTGAGCTGCTAGCTTGTTGGATAAGGAGTGATGCCAGAACTCTGTCCATTCCCAGGAGAGCAGGAATCAGCACTACTGGGCTATGGCAATTGTCAGTGGGAAGCCTGTTCCCATGTGAAGCTGATTCATCCTTACTTTACCACAGCCTTTATGGCTAAATCTTCCTGGATTTATTATTTGCAGTCAGATCTCACAAAGCAACAGAATGGATTCAAGATCACCTTGAAAACGTTGGAGGACAACTTGCTCTCTCGGCTGTCAACAGCATCTGGGAATTTCCTGGGAGACACAGCATTGGTGGAGAACCTGGAGACCACTAAAAGGACAGCTGCAGAGATTGTGGAGAAGGTACAAAGACAGTGATAGCCTGGAGAAAGGCATGTCTGTGGTCCTTTAAGGATTTCTGGGTGGAATGTAACCTCTGCTCTGCCCATCTCTGCTTCATCTGCTGAGCAGGGAGTAGTAATTGGTATAAATTGTAAATGCTCTCCATTCTGGAGAGCTCCAGGCCATTTAGTTCTTTGGAGCTTTTTTAGTATTAAATGACCTATTTAAGACCAAGAGAAAACATTGGTGCCTGATGTAAAGACAATAAAATTTACACACTGTATCAAGGCAGCTTTAAGCTGTTCCAGCATAATCCTGGGTACATCACACTGCCTCCGTTAGGCTGGGTTTTAGTACTGACCAGGGACTGGATACATCACACTGCCTCCGTTAGGCTGAGTTTTAGTACTGACCAGGGACTGGAGTCTGAGGAGTTTGTGATCTCGAGTAAATCTGAAAGAACTCAGGTATTTCATACCCTTCCATTCCTCAGAGTATAAATCAGCATTTGTGTGAGCACAGCTGCCCTTGCTGGATGTATGGGCTTAGGTAAATGTCCAGAGGTCTTTCCTTGCCATTAAGGGAACTTGGGAAGTGTGGTTCCCATGCCAGGATTGTCCCAGACCTCTGGTGGGGATGTTCAGCTGCTTCCCTCTGCAGTCCCCCCATCTCCAGAGCCTGCACTTGCCCTCCCCCAGCCATGTTCTGCCTGGCCTAGGCTGGAACTGCCTCTCTCTTCCCAGCCAGTGACCAACACACTGAGTGATCCTCCCTCCATGTTAAAAATCAGAAATATTTTCCATTCATGGTGCATCAGGTGCATTCAGCTCCCTGGGGAGGGGTTTCTTGAACCCCCAGAAGAGATGTTGAAGGGATTTTTTGATGTGGAAAGCTTGGCATCTCACCCTTGAAGTAGGTGTTTTGGAAGCTCTTCACCCTCCAAACCAGCTGTGCTGTACAGCTGCTCACTGCCAGCAGTGCCAACAGGGCATGAGTTTTAGAGTTTGTGCCTGGATTTTATGAGTTTGTGCCCACCTGGAATGCTGTGGAAGAGCCCTGTTAGAGGTTCAAGTCAAGCCTCACTCTCCTTTTGGTCTGCCTACCCAAAGAAACGTGTGCAGCCAATATTTTCCTTGCTTTGGAAGTCCTCCCTGCTCTGCAGATGAAGAGCATCTGTCTGCCCCAGCTCTGACTCAGAGTTTGCCAGAACCGTTCCTGAGTCCAGCACTGCTCGTGGGGATCTGCAAACAGGCTCATCCCAGAGATCCCACAGCAGATTAAGGCTCATCCTCTGCTTCCCTGGGGTGCCCTGCTGGCTTGTTCTGCCACAGGAAGCCTAGGAAGGGCTGGAGAGGGACTTCTTGTAGTGACAGGACAAGGGGAAGGGCTTCAAGCTGAAATCAGGCAGATTTAGATCAGATGTTAGGAAGAAATTCTTGGCTGTGAGGGTGGGGAGGTCTTGGCACAGATTGCCCAGATAAGTTGTGGCTTCCCCATCCCTGGAAGTGTCCAAGGCCAGGCTGGATGGGCTTTGAGCAGCCTGGGATGGTGGAAGGTGTCCCTGAGTGGAATGAGAAGAACTTCAAGGTCCCTTCCAACCCCAAGCATTCTGGGATTCTGTGATCCCATTGCATGGTTTGCAGGCCTGGCTGGGTCAGCACTGTCCCAGCAGCTCCTGACCATGGTGTTAGACCTGTCTGTCCTCAGCCAGGGACTAAAATAAACCCCAGGGGGCTCAGGGATGGCACTTCTTGCTGCTGAGGTGGAATGAAAGAACGAACAGGATCGAGGTGATGGTTCTGCCAAGAAGGTTTTCACATGTCCCTCAGAGCAGCTGCAGAGCCCTGCCCAGGGGGGTTTGGTGCTGCTGAGGAAAGGCAGCAAAGAGCTGCTCCAAATTAGCAGCTCTCAGCCCTGGGGCTGCTCAGCCCAGGCTTGTTAATGGCCTGCACAGGAGGGGGGCAATTAGCACGAGAAACTCATTGATGAGAAAATGAATTCCAGTTAGCAAAGAGCAGGGAACCTAGGGAGAAGTCTGGAGGGGACTCAGGAAAACGGGGGATTGGGCAACTGGGTGGAAAATGCAGTTAAATGGAAGGTTCCAGAGGGGGAGATGCTGGGGAGGGCAGCTCCAGCCTGGCAGGGCTGGTCCCATGGTGGTCACTTGTGGCTTGGCCTGATGGCTTTGTGGCCAGTGTCTATTGTTGAAATGGACCCCCGGACAGGTAATAATAATAGACTCCATGTATTACAGAAGCTTGATTAACAATCTTTATTAAGAAACCCATTGCTCTTTTCTATATCTTGGTTCGCTACAAGTGGAATTGATTGGTCCTTTAGCTGGAGCACCATCACCATTGGTTAATTAAGAAACCACCCTTTGGTATACAAATTTGCATAACACATTCCACATGTTCACAATATCAGGTGTAGTAAGTTAAGAATTGTTTCTCATTCTTTTCTATGATCTTTTCCCAGCACGATACCCGGGAAAGTTATCTGCTGCTCTCTGCGGCTGGAGAGCTGCTGCCCCAAGTGCCCGCTGTGCCAGGGCTGCAGGCACTGCCCAGGGGCGTGGTGACAGGAACGGTGCCGTGTTTCCCTGCAGGTGCAGGAGTTTAAGGTGACGGAAGGCAGGATTAACGAGGCCAGGGAGCAGTACAGGCCTGCGGCCTGCCGCGCCGCCATGCTCTACTTCACCATGACCGAGCTGCACGCCGTGCACCCCATGTACCAGTTCTCCCTGAAGGTACCTGCCCTCCTGCCCTCTGCTTGTGGGGTCCATAAAATCAGAATTGCAGTCACAGTGTCACAGAACCGCACAAGGTTGGGGTTGGAAGGGGTTTAAAGCCCATCCTGCTCCATCCCGTCCTGTCCCACGCCTTCCACCATTCCAGGTTGCTCCAAGCCCTGTCTAGAAAAAGTTGCAGCTTTAATATTCTGTGAAATGGAAAACTTTTCTTTTTGTCGTGTAAGAAAAGTGTTTTGGGGGATGGAGGGTTAAACGAGCATCCTGGTCTACAGCTTCTTCCAAATGATTTCTAACCTTGACAAGTGACCTGGAAAAAGGAATTGAGGAGACACTACAAAATGTTGAGCCTCATCCACAAAGAAGCTTTTCCTCTTGATAGCTGTGACTCGTTTGTTGAAGTAATTTTATCAGAAAAAATGTACAGAATATCTTTTGTGCCTTTTGAAAGATTCATCCCTCTCACATACATAATAGATGCGGGGGTACCTGAGGTTTCACCTTTAATCTGCGTCTCCCGTAGTTAGTTTGTTTTATGTTTTCCAGTGAACATTAGCAGTGTGTATAAATACATGGAAAATTATTGGGGGAAATGTTTTTATCTAATAAATTTTGATGACAGATCATAAAACATTGTGTAAAGATGCACAGGGATGATTTTGAATACTTGCCACACAGCTGGGAGCCCATTATAAATTAGAACACAAAGATTTATGTGCTGCTGTGCAGCATATTTTAACACAATTTAAAGAAACGTTAAGCAGGAAAATGCATTCTGCAATTATTTAATAATGCATTCAGTATCAGTGTTACTTTAATTTGTCAAGGCATCATTTTTCCTTTGTAGAACCCTAAAAATAAAGCTGCCAGCACAGTCATGCCTTGTCCAGCTAGTGCCATCATTGTGTATTGGCCTGGTTATTTCCTTTAGCTGGGCCCAGCACATGGAGCCTTTGCATTGCTAAGCAGGGCTTGGGGTTTATGCTCTTGTTAATTTTCTTTTTCCAGCTGCATTTGATAATTTGCTCATGCTTTTAACTGGGATGACTATGAAAGTTTTTTGTCTTTTCTCATTGAGATCAGAAATGTCATTGCAATATTCCTTAACCTCTTCTATAAGAGGGTTGTTCTCGATGCAGACACCCACCCTTGAGGGGACTTCAATGACTGCTTCAAGCCCACTGCTCCCTGCCCTCCTCAGCCAGTCCTTTGCTGGATCCAGACAGTAAAACACTCATGGGATTTTAAACTTTTTTTTTTTTAATTATTTATTTATTTTGAGGAATTGCTCTTCTCCAAGTTGAAATATTTGTGCAGTGGAAGATGTGCTTTCCTCCTCTGCTTCACTCTGCTAAGACCCCAGCTGCAGTAGTGTCCAGCTCTGGGGTCCTCAGCACAGGAAAGGTGCGGACATGGTTGAAAGGTCCAGAAGAGGCAATGGATATGATTCAAGAGCCCCTCTATGAGGCCAGATGAGCTGGAGAAAACTCCATGGAGACCTCAGAGCCCCTTCCAATGCCTAAAGGGGCTCCAGGAGAGCTGGAGAAGAGCTGGGGACAAGGGATGGAAGGACAGGACACAGGGAATGGTTTCTTACTGCCACAGGGCAGGAATGGGTGGGATATTGGGCAGGAATTCTTCCCTGGGATGGAATTCCCATGGAATTCCCAGAGCAGCTGTGGCTGCCTCTGGATCCCTGGGAATGTTTGAGGCCAGGCTGGATGGAGCTTGGAGCAGCTTGGGACAGTGGAAGGTGTCCATGGCAGGGGTGGAACTGGATGTGCTTGTGTTGGAGTTTTTCCCCATGGAAACCATTCTGGAGTCTGTTTCCTCTGGGAGCTCCACTCTCTGCTGGCTCCACATTTGCAGAGGAAGTGGCTGTGTCATCCCAACAGGAGCACACCGGGCACAGAAACATCTCCTGTACCCTTGTGTGGGAGTTCCCTGTGCCCTGCCTGTGTCCCAGGGGATGTCACCACTGCCAGGTGCCCCTGAGGAGCAGCCACTGGCAGAGCCAGGGGCTGCTCGGTCTCTGTGTGCTCCCTGAGCTGGCATCACTGTGAAACCTCAGGGGCACCCAGGGGCGTGCAAAGGGCATCTCCCACTCCCCCTTCCCGCTGTGTCTCCCCTCCCAGGCGTTCCACGTGGTGTTCCAGAAGGCCATGGAGAGGGCAGCTCCTGCTGAGAACCTGGCGGGGCGGGTGCTGAGCCTCATGGACAGCATCACCTTCTCCGTGTTCCAGTACACGGCCCGGGGGCTCTTCGAGAGGGACAAACTGACCTTCAGTGCCCAGCTCACCTTCCAGGTACCAGCACCACCCCAGGCTCCTTGTGTGCCAGGCTTCACTGCCAGAGCAGCCCATGCAGGGGCTCCAGGCTTGACTGTCTTGTCTGGGAATCACAGAATCATTCAGGCTGGAAAAGCCCTCTCAGACCACTGAGTCCAGCCTGATCCCCACCCTGTCCCCAGCCCAGAGCTCTGAGTGCCACCTCCAGCCCTTCCTGGGACACCTCCAGGGATGGGCACTCCAAACCTCCCTGGGCATTTCCAATTCCTGAGCGCCCTTTCCATGGGGAAATTCCTGCTGCTGCCCGCCCTGAGCCTGCCCTGGCCCAGCCTGAGGCCGTTCCCTCTCCTCCTGTCCCTGTTCCCTGGAGCAGAGCCCGACACCCCCGGCTGTCCCCTCCTGTCAGGAGCTGTGCAGAGCCACAGGGTCCCCCCTGAGCCTCCTTTTCTCCAGGCTGAGCCCCTTCCCAGCTCCCTCAGCTGCTCCTCACAGGATTTATTCCTGCCAATAGCAGGCACAGATGCTGGGTTGGATTTGAATGATGCTGACAAAGGTTATTTGAGAAATTCCTGCTTGAAGGACCTGCAGAAAATGGCAAAGCAAACTGGCCTGGAAGGGCTCTTGCATTGAACCTAAAGAAGTGCTCGCTGCAGAGCTGCTGTCCCATGTCCATGTGTTTGTATAATTTTTAGTTTTTTGTCCAATCTGGCTCTGTTACCAGGGCCTTCTCCTCAGGGTGCTCTCCACCCACATGGAACTCAGCCTTTACCACATAGTTTTCCCAACTTTTTTCCTGTCCTCTTGCCAATCTCCACACTCATTCCTGGTCCTCTTTTGGGACACCCAGAGCACCTACAAGGTGTGTCCATCACACCTCTCCAGCTCAGGGCACTCTGTACATTTCAGCCACGCGTTTTTCAAGCACGTTAATTGAATAAATAATCTACTGGAGTTTGTTGCTGCTCTGGATCCTGGCTGCTCTGAGAGATCTTGTTTGTTTGGAATTACAGATACTTCTGATGAATAAAGAAATCAACCCAGCAGAACTGGATTTCCTGCTCAGATACCCAGCACAGCCCGGAGTCACGAGCCCTGTGGAGTTCCTGTCTGACCATTCCTGGGGAGGAATCAAGGTATCTGATCCACAGGAAACCAGGTCTCTAAAAACCCTTCATAGGGTCCTTGTGGCATTTGGTGAACAAAGGTCTGCCTTTGAGGGGCCACAGACATGGAGATTTCTGCAGGTCCAACACGGATTTTGAGGGCTCTTCCTGTGCCCTCTTGTGTGTCCCCAGGAAGATGGTTCTTCCCTCTGAGATTTAGGCTTCTCCCTGTTAGATACCCTCAGGGGTTTGTGGCTGTGGCTTGTAAAGGACATGGAGATGCCCCCGTGTTTGGAAATAATTGGGAATTTCTGCAGGGATGTGCTGGGGTCGGAGCTGTGACAGCTGCCAGACCTGCAGGGAAATTCTGTCATGGGAATGGGCAGGTCTGGCACCAGCCACGTGTTTGGAGTGAGAAGGGAGGAAAAGCACCCCAAAAAGAGGAGAATTATCCCATACTTGCTCCTCTTTGTCAACAAATGGGAATTGTGCTGGCTTTGGACCTGATTTATCAGGGTGGGGTTTGTTTTCTGAAAAGGATCCAAACATTCTCCACCTTGAGCCTGTTCATTCCCACCTTGCTGGAGCTGGGATTGTGTCTCCTGTCTGACTGTGTTGCTGATCAGTCTCTGGCACATGTGGTGATGTGAGAATGAGAATTATTTACAGCATGTTTTCTCTGTGGGACCTGAGGACACAGGTTAGTGCTCATTGGACGTGGTGATCTTTGCCCTGATTTTTAAAAGTGTTAAGTTTTCTTTTATAGTTATTTTGAAAGTTTTAAAGTTCTCATAAAACTTCTTCAGCCTTCTGATAATGTTTACATATTTCTACTGGAGTTCTCACACACTGCTCATTTAAACAATGATTGTTTTGCATTCTTCTTTGTGGGAGGAGAGAACTGATGGGCTGTTGGTTTGGCCAGTGTGGTTGGAGAGGTGGCAATTCCATCCTCCAATCCACTGTCACTTTTGGAATTCTATCTATTGAGAGGTCAGAAATAAAACCGGCTCTTTTTTCTCTCTTGAACTCACCAAGCTTCTGTGTGCTCATTTCGTGTCCAATTGTGACAGGGATCTTAGAGGCTTTTTCTAACCTTTATGATTCCGTGAGTCTCTGTGACTCCTGCAGGATGCCTGCAGGTGGTACATTCCCCAAACATACACCTGCTGGGTTTGCAGTGAGTTTTCTTTGTGAGGTCACTGCTGCTGTGCTGCCAGTCCCCCTCCATGTGGCTGAAACGGCCTTTCCTGTTCCCTCTGTGCTTCACTTCACCGTGAGCCCTTCCCACTCAGCTTCCTCTTCCCCACTGGAGGAGCCTTGTGGTTGAGGTGGAATCTGTGGTGCTGCTGTGCATGGGAAGGTTTCCAGGTGTGCTGCACACCTCAGGTGTCCTCATCCTGCACTCGATGGCCCCAGGAACTGCACAAGAGTCACTGCCCAGTAATCTGCACTAATTTCATGAATTTCAGGACTTTCTGATAGTGAATTCTGCGTTATCAGATACCCAATACCCTTTAGATTGTCTTTTGTGATGACTGTACTATTGATTTTGCTGTAAATAATATGGTTGGTGTCAACTTTTATTAGTGTTTGTGTTGATGTCTGTTGGTTTATTAACCTCTGAGGTTTTGGCAATTCTAGTTACTTGAGGCATGGGTTTAGTAAAATCATATTTTGTCACAGACTGCTATAATTAGGTTAATTAGTCACGGATTCTACACAGTTCATTAGCAGGCTAAAATCTCCTTTTCTTATATCAAGAAGATTAAATGCTATAATAACTTGTTTTTTCAACGAAGTTTGAACAAAGTACACTTCAGATTGTGTAAAGAAATCAACCCAATCATATATTTCAAATTCAAAGTGAAATCTAGCATTCTGCTGATTTTTCACAGAAACATTGCAAATGCTCCAGCCCAAAGGACTCCTTTTGCCAGGGGGTTCTAGCCAAGATAGTGCCAAAAGAAATCAATATTGATATTTGTGGCCCATTCTGAGCCTCCCACTTCGGGCACATTAACTTCCAAGGAAACCTCATTAAATGTTGAGGGCTCTGGGCATGAAACTGGCCTTGTGTGACTTGACTTATTATTTATTGTTGGGGGTTGATTAATAATATATAAAGGCAAATAATCCTTTGCAGTTGCTTGGCTGTTTGCAGCTCGTGGTGCTGGAGCATCTCATTTAGGAAACACTCATTTATGATTTAGTTTTCCAGCTTCTTTCAAGTTCAGCACAAAGTTTCACAGAGCCTTTTGCTGTAACCTGTGTGCCAGGGAAGTTTGGTATTCACTCCTGGATGAAGAAATCCACGGCCCTGGCCAGAAGGAGGTGGTTTGTAGGGAAAGGTAATAGCTTTAATTATATCTGCTGAAAGACCTGGGAAAATAGGCACATTTCAGGCTCTTTGGTGCTTCTTTAGAGCTGAAACAGGAATTGAATTCAAGCTAAAGGCTGAGAAAAGCTGCTCTGGAGCTTGGCTTGGTTCTGTTCATCAGTCAGATGTGTGGGAGGGAATGGCACCTGTGGAGGAGCTTTGCCTGGCTCTGGAGCAGGGGAGATGTTAGCAAAGGGCACAGTCATTGCCTCGGTGCCACTCCTGCCTGTGGGTTACTGAGCGTTAGCGGAGAGCAGGAAGGGCACAGAATTTTGTCATTTAATTAAAGCAGTGCCTTTGCTGAGTCCCTGGCTTTGGTGCTCAGTGGAGTTGGTCATTTCACGCCTAAGGCCTCTCATTTGCAGGGGCTTAGCAGTGATCCCTCGAGAAGGCAAAAGTGTTCTTTTGTTCCTGTAATGAGGTTTTCTGTCTCTTTTCAATTTCCTTTATTGCAGCCTGTTGTGCTGTTCTCCCCCTCTGTGTTCCCAGAGTCTGCCTTGAAAGTTTTTATTTCTGTTGGTACTTCTGAAAGCATTTTCTGTGTCCATGCACGGCTGGCCATGTTTCCTGGCTTGGCTGGTGGTTTCCTCACCAGTAAATGTGTGAACACACCTTAGGGCACAGTGCTGCTCCTGCATGTGCCAGGTGCAAATGCCATTTGGGAATTCTCGCTGTGTGGTTGAATGAACACAGAATCCATGCAGAGATTGTCCTCTGGAGGCTGAGTATTCTCTGAATTAATCTCTGAGTTATTGCCCTGTGGTCCTTTGAAGCTTGTGTGAAGGCAGGCTGCCCTGTTTAGCTGTTCTTGGTTATCCCCAGGGCAAGGACAGACAGCTCCTGTCATGGCTCTTCTCTGAGCATGATGTTGAAATGATATCATTTGGTTTTAGGGTCTTCTTTAGGGTCTTTGCTTGGTCTTTCAGGCTGTATCCAGATTAAGCAGCAAGATGAGCCAGCAGTTGTTTGCTGCCCTGGCAGCACCTGACTGCACACAGTGAAACTCCCCTGAGCTCCCAAAGCAGAGCCACCTCACCTCCCTGGGCAGCTATTGTGAATGCAGGTGAACCTGGTGGGAAGAAATGCTGATGTGTGACTCCAGCTCAGAAGGCTGAATGATTTCTTTACTATAACTATGCTATAATACATTAATATACTATTTAAAGGAGATACTAAAACTACAAACCTACTTGTTCTAACTCCCATATCTAACCCACTCACAACTCGTGCCCCTCTCTGGAGTGCAGCCACAGGTGGGTTGGATTGGCCATCAGCTCAAACAATCCTCACCAGAATCCAACCAAGCAATCACCCCAGGTAAACAATTCTCCAAACACATTCCACATGGGAAAAACAAGGAGCAGAAATAGAAATTGTTTTCTCTTTCTTTCCTCTGTGCTCCTCTATGAACAAATCCTGAGAGAGAGAAGAATGTGCCTGCCACAGGCAGCCCTGCAGTGTCCTGCCCTGGGAAGTGCCAAGCCACTTTCTGAGAGCAGCAGAGCTCACCAAAGCCAAAGGTGAGCCAGCAGGACACTGGCTAATTGTGTGACTCACCCTGACCTATCCCTGGCCACCTGCTGGAGGCACAGACTGAGGAGCAGATGAGCAGGGAGGGAGCAGCACCTTTCCCTCGCTGTGCTGGACTCTGAGACCCAGGGAGAAACTCCTTCTGCCCATGTCCAACCCAGCCTTACTCTGGAGCAGCCCTGTGGGTGTGAGTTTAGGCCTGACTTTAGACCCTGTGCCCATCAGTGGCTCAGGCACAGCTCACGCAGGGCACGGTCACACCTTCTGCCCACACAAGGGGTGCAGCAGAGCCCTGGCTGTGCCTGGCACAGACCACCCAAGCATCCCCTGGGCTGTTCTCCAGCCTCCCACTGCTGATGGAGCCACTGGCTGTGCCCTCGTGGTCTTCAAAACCAAAACATTTTGCTTTGGCCAAAGGCAGGAGGTGAGGGTTGTTCCCTGGGACCCCAGCATGCCAAGTTCTCCCAGCTCCAGCTCCTCCACCTTGCCCTGTGGCTCCCCGTGGTGCACGTGGCTGTCCCCGTGTCCGGCTGTTGCCAGGAGCCTCGGCTGGCTCCTGGGAGCTGGAAATGTGCATTTCCCCAGCCTGATTTCCTTTGTGATGTTTCCTGCAGTGCCTCTTCAGCGCTGAATGCAGATGTGTCCCATGGGATAAGTGCAGCGAGTTAATGCACGGCAGGAGTACACCTGGCCAGCCTGGATTACTTCTTATCCCAATCACTTCCCTCATCTTTTTCTGAAGAGGAAGAATTTTCATTATGTAGATATGAAAACGGCACTGAAAGGGCATTGTTTAATAAATGTGATGTTGAATAATGAGCTCTAAATACTGAATTCAGCTTTCGAGGAGGAGAACAGCCCTAGACAAAGTCGTATATTAACTCCATATTTATAATTTTGCAGAATGCAGATGATAAGATTGCGTATGTGGCTTATGAGATAAAATACCAAATCATATATTTTGCATCTAAGAAAACTGGATTTTTTTTTTTTTTTTTTTTTTTTTTGACAAAAGAACAAAAATCGCTCTTCCAACTTTCACTTCTTGCACTTTTTAGATGAGGAAATTTTTCATTCTTCTCCAAGATTCATTGTGGCACAATCTGCTGCATACATTGTGCTCTCTGTGCATATGCAACGTCCTTTGATCAGGCTGGTCAGACAGGAAAGGCTCGCAGCTCACAGCTTCCTTCCTACATCCAGAATTATTATTATGCCAGAAAATCATAGTCTTAATTAAATATCTTCCATTAACTCAGTTCTTCAGATGTATAGCCTTTTAGAGCATCTTTGATAGAAAACATTGATTGTGACACTTCAATGGGCATTTATCTGCTCTCATCTAGAAGTTTCCTAAGGACATTCTTCTGTCCTCTCTATCAAGTCTCAGAGAAATATTCCCAGTGTCTCACAGAAATGCTACTTGAGAAGGTTTTACCTTTTTTTCCCCCTTTTCTTTTCTAACCTGCTGGCTAGCGATCTGATGCTTATCTGAAATATGGCAGAGATTGTGATCACATCAAATATTTAAGGACACACTTTGTCGGTTTGATTGCAGAGTGGAAATTGAGTTTTTCTGGATGCTCTAAGCCTCTGTCTTTCCCTCTCAATCCTCCCTGATACAAAGCCTGCTGTCAGCTGGGCATTTGGAGTGTAAAAGCCTCTTCACCCTCTAAATGGGAGGAAAGGGAAGCAATGGCTTCATCCTGCCTTGGGGTCACACCAACCCCAGGCTGGGGCAGAGGGGCTGGAAAGCTGGGAAAGGCCCTGGGGGTGCTGGAGACAGAGGCTGTACATGAATCCAGGTGGGCAAGAGGCCAGTGGCACCTGGGCTGTGGCAGCAGGGCCAGGGCAGTGCCCGTCCCCTGTGCTGGCACTGCTGGGGCACCTCCAGTGCTGGGGACAGCTCTGGGACACTCAGGACAGGAAGGACATGGAGGGTCTGGAGCGTGTCCTGGGAAGGAATGGAGCTGGGGAAGGGGCTCAGCCTGGAGAAAAGGAGGTTCAGGGGGAACTTCTGGCTCTGCTCAACTCCCTGACAGGAGGGTACAGCCCGGGGGGGTCAGGCTCTGCTCCAGGGAACAGGGACAGGAAGAAAGGGAACAGCCATGTGGATGTGGCATTTGAGGACCTGGTCATCTTAGAGGTCCTTTTTAACCTAAACAATTCTCTGATTCAGTGCTGAAGGACATGTTGGAGCTCCTCATTGTGTGACAGAGCCCTCTCCCTGGTTCCTTTCCCTGGCTCTGGTGGTTCACATGAGGAGCTGTGGAGATTGCAGACCCAGTGCTCAGCTCAACTCTGACTGGCAGTGACCTCTGGGTAAAAACCAGAGCTCTCCCTGGGTTGGGGAGCATGAGATGGTCTTTTTTTTGGAGGCTGTCATGGCCTGTGTTTCATTCCCACAATGTGAGCACAGAACATCAGTGCACCCCAGTACCCCAACAGGAGCCCTGGGGCCACCCTCTGCCCTTTGCTCAGACACCTGAAAACACAACTGTGAGAAGAGACTGAGCAGAGGGAACGGGGGAAAGTTCTGTCTGAGGACCTCAAGGCTGAGAGGCCAGGAAGGTCTGTTCTCCAAGAGTGTCCTCTGGAAGGGAAAAAGCAGTTGGCTCCCTGTGTCAGTAAAGAGAAGAAATGTGCAGGAAATATTCACAGCAGGCAGTGGACCTTGAGAGCTTTCCAGCTCTCAAGAGGACACCTGGAACAGCTGCTCCAGCTGAATTCTTGCAGACAATGGGATGTATTTTCTCTGTCAGTTTTGCTGTGCATTGGCCCATCTGGGGTTTATAACAACCAAATCCAGGAAAGTTTTCAGAAATACACAAGTACCACCCTCGGGGACCCATGCCCAGCTTCTGGTTCTGGCTGTGTCCCTCTGGTTGCTGAGAGGCATCCAAGAGTGAAGAGGAAAGATAGAAAGCATGGTTTGGGAGAAGAGCCTGACTTTGCAAGGCCCGTTCTCAAACCCACTTGAACAACCTTTTTAGAAAATGCAGAGAAAATGTCAACATGAACCCATCTGGGAAACATCTCAAGCAAAATGAGGAAAACATGGTGGGTGGCTGTAAGCAGTGAGAATACAAAGATTGTGACTAAGTCTCATTTCTGTTACTGACCTTTCCCATCAAGTGGAGCTGGCTCTAAGAACGCCCTGCTAGGAAGGAGATGAGTGCTGAAGCCATTGTTCCCCCGTTTATGATTTTTCACTGGAAATTTTCTGAGGAAAGGTGCTGAGATCCAACCCATCGCTCATCAGACTGCTTGTGGTGCCCACCCTGCATGTTGTGATGCCCTAGGACCCTGCAGATAAACAGGGTGGGTCTGTACAGTGACATGGTGAGGCTCTGCACACCTCCTGTCCCCATTAAAATGTAGAAGCAGCAAGGAGGAGTTTGAAGGGAGACAGGGGCATACAGTGCCTTGAGCTTGTCAGTCAGCTTTTATGAAAGAAATAAGGAGGGTTAAAATAACATTTTTGTGTTGAAAGTTGATTGAAGCTTGGAAAACCACATGAAATCTTTATTTTCACCTTGGTAGAGATTTTTCTTATGAGTTAAATTATTCAGGTGGGGCAGCTAAACAGAAAATAACACCTTCAGTGTATGAATAATACAACCCAAAACCTAGGATGGGAGAGATTGTAAATAATCCATCATCTGCTACATTAATTCCTCTAGTTAACAGCAGTATTTAAATGGAGCAATTCATCTGCCTGTACGTCTTTTTCCTGAATGATCCAATCTATCAATTGAGGCCAGGTGCAGCTCTGGCTTTGCCATTCTTCCAGGAGCTGTCATTTTCCAGGAGCTGTGGGGATGCTGGTTCTCCTAAAGACTCCTGGGCCAGCTGCAGAAAATGAAAGAAAGGAATTATGAATATTAGCTGAAATGTTCCCATGGACAGTGTAAGACCTTTAGAAAGTGCTTGGGGGATCACAGAATTGTAGGGTCGTGAAGGTTGAAAAAGATCTTCAAGATCCTCGAGTCCAACCTTCTCCTGAATCCCACCATGGTCACCAAGCCTGCCACAAAATTCACCCATGAGCCACTCCAAACCCCTCAAGCCCACCAAGGACCTCTGTGGATCTCTGTTTAAAAACTGTGTAACTCAATTCATAAATTCCACAGCTCCTTAACTCTGCAAGTGCAATCCTGACTAATCACCAGGATTTAATCATCTCACCAACTATTAAAACTGGGAGAATAATAATCATTTCTTTCCAGTGTTGTCAGGTTGTGTGATTTTCATAGAGAGATGTTTGATGTTCAGTGTGTTCCCTACAGAACGTAATTTTTTAAAGCAGAAGCACAAGTTTTTTTTAAAGAAAAGCAAGATATGTTAGTAAAAACTGAAAGTAAAAACCAGATATAACCTGAAGCCTCAAATGATAATATCAGCTTTTACGAAAACCCTCAACTTCCTTTATTTTGATTTTCTTCTGTCTTTTAAAATGCAGTCCTGTGGCTGCTGGGGGGTGGTTACACACTGGGTGTAAGGAGTGTTCTGACAGCTCTGCCTTCACTGGCTCTGTTTCATTTTCACCCTGTTTGTGTCAGTACAGGGCTCAGCAATGAGGTGATTTTGTCCTGCCAGAGCTGTTCTCTATCCAGGTGATTCTGAGGAGGGCTGTTTTAATTATGGAAATATTTTTAAATGCCAAAACTATCTCTTTTTTTTTTTTAAAGGACTGAGGTTTTTTTTCAGAACTGAGGGGAAGACAACATGGGGTTAACATATGTGTTTGGGTTTTTTTAAGGTTTTATAATATCTTGTGAAGCAGCACCTAAACTTGAGGCCAGTTTGAGCAGATGGCTTTCCTAGAACAGTTGCCTTTAGTGATCAGAGCAAGTGTTCCCTCTAATAAATGTCCAGAACTTGTGCTGTGTCTGGCAGCAGGAGATTCTTCGTGTGCAGCAGCAGTGACAGCAGCCCTGTGGAGCTGTTCTCTTCTCCAAGGACTCCTCTGGATTCTGAGGGTTTCCTCTCCTCCCTGTCCCCACCATAAAGATCCCCCCATTCCCTTGGATCCTTGGTCGTGTGTGGAGAACACTCCCAGGCTCTGTGGTGGCATCCAGGATTCCTGTCCTGCAGGCAGTGCCTGATCCTTGCTGTGTTTCCTGGGAGAGCTCTGCATCTGGGGATGTGTGAGCCCCACGGAGCTGCTGACGCTCCAGCTCCACAGAAACGCTGCTTCTCACTGAGACCAGAGCTGTCAGAGAAACCCGAAGTGATAAAGCAACTTGTCTGTGACTCACTGAATGAAAAACCACTTTCTCTGAGAAGATGGTGGATCCTCTCCCTGACATGGTATGGGGAGCCCTGTTTTGCTGGAAAAGTCTCATTTTGAGATATAAAAGCCCCTCCTGTTTCCATCCACCAGAGGTGATCACAGTGTGGGCTGCAAAGACAAGAGCTCCAGTCCTCCAGCCCTTTGGATCATTTTCTATTTTGACCAATATTTTTTGTCTTTCTCAATTTCCATGACAACTCTAAGTGACAAAAGTACTTTTCATTATGTGGACAAAAATAGATAGCCTGCACAGGTTGATGTGCAGTTCCCATCTGCTGCCCCAATGTACCACTCCTGCCTGGGAACAGGGATCCTTTAGTGCTGGACTAAGTTTCTTGGAAAAATTCACAACAGGGGTATTGAAAAGCAATTAATATTCACAGAAAGATTACTGATCGAGAGACCTTTCACTCTACTGGCTTTTAAATAGAAGCATCTCCCATTAATACCATCACTCCTAATAAATGCTATTAACATTGTTGACTAATGACAATTTTAGTGTTTATTTATATAATACAGAGGTTTTATTTGCAATTAGAGCTTTCATGATTTTGCAATATGTTGTTCAGGGAGAGAGGGAGACCATCATTCCTGATTACACATCTGTCATTTAGTCAGAAAAAAGCAATTTTTCAGAGTCTCCCTTGTTAACATCAGCCAAGAGACTTCTCGAAGCAGCAGCAGCCAAAGTCCCGAAGTGATATTTTAAGTGAATCACGTCAGAAGTCAACAGTGAGAAGATGTTTTATATGAGCACTTGCACTGAGAATTCCCTGAATTCAACATTTGCTGTTATATTTCACTCAGCCATGAGAGGTGCACTGAAAATGTTTACTGCTGCAAGGACCAGGGTTTGGCAGGTCAGAACCTGTGCCATCATTGCTGGGAATTTCAATTTCTAACGTTCAGTGCTCTGGTTTCTGGTTTTTCACAGAAATCAGGATACAGCACTGGATTTGGAGCAAGTCCTTCTGTCACTGACATTCCTCCTTGTTTGTGCAAATCCACACATGGAAACAACAGCTGTTGAATCACTCTTTGCTCACAGTCTCCATGGAATTCTCTGGATCCCTGGGAACTTGGCATGGGAATGATGCCTGGAGAGGCTGCCTGGAGCAGAGGCTGCACAGGGTTAAGGAATAAAGCAGGGATTTATGAAAAGGCCTCAAAGGACACACCTTGGGCAGCACAAGAGCCCAGCCAGGGCTGCACCCAGGATGGAGCCAAGGTGGACTCAGAGTCACGAGTTTCACACTTTTATGAGCTCTGGTCCATTTCCACATTGGGGTTCATTGCCCAATTCCAGCTCCAGGGGATGCAGTCCCATCCTCCCAGGTTGCTCTCCTCCATTCCCTGCTGTTTGCACTTTTTGGGCTGAAGCTGCAGCGGTGTCCTTGGTTCTGGGGCTGGACAAGGATTGTTGTGTGTGCCTGAGCTGTGAGGAGAGCTGGCTGACACTTCATGTGGAGTTCAGAGTTATTTCCCAGTGCAGTGCAGAGTCTGGAAATATGAAAGCTCCAAACAGGAGAGGAGAATTCTTCCATTTTTGGCTAATGAAAAGGGTGTGCTAGTTGATGCCAAAATCTTTCATCCTTCCCTGGACTGAACCTTCCAAGGAGAATGGACAAAATCTGGTCCTGATGGGTTTCTCGCTGCGGTTGCCAGACTCCAGCTCCCTGGTGGAGCGAAACACAAGGAGTCAGTAGAGTTAGAAAAATGGTTCAGAGGCACATAGGATTGTTCTTCCTGACCTTCCTTGAATTTTTCCAGGCTCTCTCATCCATGGAGGAATTCAGAAACCTGGATCGGGATATTGAAGGGTCTGCAAAGCGGTGGAAGAAGTTTGTTGAGTCTGAGTGTCCTGAGAAGGAGAGGTTCCCCCAGGACTGGAAGAACAAGTCAGCCCTGCAGCGCCTGTGCATCCTGCGAGCCCTGCGGCCCGACCGCGTCCCCTGCGCCGTCAGGTGGGCCTGGGGGCAGCTCTGGGCTGGGCTGGGCTGGACGGGCAGCCGGAGGAATTCAGGGATGTGCTTGGATTTGTGAATGCCAGCACATTTTTAGGATGTGAGTTCTGCAGCGTGGTTTCCTATCCGGGGTCTTGAATGAACCCAGTGAGGGTGGGAGGCACCAGCACAGGGCGCCCAGAGCAGCTGTGGCTGCCCCTGGACCCCTGGCAGTGCCCAAGGCCAGGCTGGACAGGGCTGGGAGCAGCCTGGAACAGTGGGAGGTGTCCCTGCCCATGTGATGATCCCTAAGGTCCCTTCCAGCCCAAACCGTTGTGTGATTCATTGATCCCTGAACTCTGCAAGGCAATCAGCACATTGGATTTAAGTGGAATTTCTTGCCTAGTGGGACCCAAGCTCACTGCCACAACCAGAGTGAGGGTCAGACCTGCCAAGTCAGAAATGAGCATCACCACACAGGTGTTACACATCTGCTGCAGTCTGAGCTCAGGAACACCCATTTTAGTTACTAGATCAGTTTGGGCATTCTCTACCAGAATAAGAGTAGAAGCAAAGAAAAGTCTTATAGAGGTTTTCTCTTTTTTTTTTTTTTTTTTTTTTTTTCTGTAAAATGCAAAATTTATGTGCTGCTGGTTCTGAAAGTTGTAGTGGTAAATAATGTAGTGAAGGTAACTGGGCGAGGCTAAACTTCCTGAAGTTATGCAAAAGCAACCTCCTTGTTCCAGGACAAACTAAAGGTCTTTCACTCCCTGAAGACTTGGTTTTCCCTTCTCTGGCCAGTGTTTTGGCATTTCTGTGTCTCTCACACTCCTGTTTCTCCAGTAGTTTATATTCCTGCACCACCTGATGTGCACACAGCAGGGTGTTTTACTCAGTGTATGAATTACATCTGTTTGTGCCTCAAGGTTCACAGAACAACACAGACAAGACTGAGTGAATATCCCTGTGGTCACTGTTATCATTTTATTAGAATAAATACTACAGTTTATAATAATACTGATACTAATCCATCTTTTCTAATTTCTTACTCTTATGGATGGGTTCTCCATGTGTCTCTGAGCTGAAAATACTGTTTTTTCTGTTATTGTTTAGCTTGAGTAAAATAAGCTCTTGGAATTTTAGGTGCATTTATGCAATTATAATTCATTTCTTTCTTACTCAGAAATAACAGGAACATCAAATTTCAGCCCCTTTCCTGTCTTTCTTTTATGAAAAGGGAATCCAAGTTCCAAAGCTTGGCTGGATATTTTAAGGGTATGGGCACGTCAAGTTTTTCTGTTTGCACAGGAGTATTTAAATGGGTTTTTGTATTGTTTTGTTTTGTTTCTTATCTCGAAGTGCAAACAGTAACAGTTCACTGAGCCTTTCCCAGGACTCTGGGGACTCTTCTTGAAGTACAACTCAGTTATCAATATCTCAGTGTGCCAACATGAAACACCTCACTGCTGACCACGGACACCGTGCCCAGTCCAAACCTTCCCATCTCTCCCTGACCAGTCCATGGGTGCATTTTGGGAGTAATATTGTAGCCCAGCCACAGGTGGCATGGGGGATTTTAGGTGCCCTGGAATATCCCAACCCCATTTCCAGCTGCTGTTCAAAGCTCTAAGCCCCTTTGTGTCCCACCTCACGTGTACCTGCTCCACGATGATGGTGTAGGATTTCTTTGGGATTGAAGATGATTCTAGCCTGTACAGGCCCTGGGAAGTTAGGTGCTCCAGCCACTCTTCCTAGCAGATCCCTGGGGATGTTTGCCCAGTCTGGTTCATTCCCTAGGCCTAAGGAGTCATCAGGAGAAGCCTGACTCACTCCTTAGAGCTTCAGGGCCAGCAGTGCACCAGCAACTGTAATTTCCTGAGAAAGGATTATCCCCTGTAAATCTCTTTCCTCCTTCAATCTTATTGAAGAACATCAGCAAAAAGCTTCTTGTAGCACCTTGTGTTTCTGAGTCCCCAAGGCAGTTTCAAAGAGCTGAGATGTGAAGTCAAATAAGAGTGTTGTGACCTTAAATCTGATGGGCTCGGTTAAATTTTGTGACCTGAGCCTTTCCAGCAGGAATTTACCAAATCTTGACCCTCAACAGAAATATCTACTTGAAGGAGAGGTACCAAAAATATGAAAGGTTGTGGGTTTTGTTTGGTGTTTTGTTTTTTTGGGTTTTTTTTTTTTTTTGCAATCCCTTAGGCATTTCTATTCCAACTGCCTTTCACCAGTCCTTGAAGGAGGTTCTCAGCTCTCTTAGAAAGAATTTGCCTGCCTTCAAAAGGCCTGAGTAATCCATCTGAGCTCCAGCAGCATTCCTGGGGTTTGAATATAACATTGCTACCTTTGAATCAGCGTTCAGTGTCTCTCTTTCTGTAAAGCACTGATGTCAGGAGCTCACCCTGGGGGAATCCAGCCAGAACATTCTCCATGCACCGTGCTCTGTTCCAGCAGCTGCTTGGAGCTGAGCCTTTCCTGGTTCACTCCTTTGTATTTTCCCTTGTCACTCTCATGCTAAGGCTCCATGCTCCAGACATTCTTAGAGCTCTTCCCTTTCAGCTTTCCAGATCAAAGCAATTGTGTAAATCATCTGGACTTTCTGTGGATCGCTGCTTCCTCTGCAAGGCTGCTTGGGTTGCACAGCACGTGGCGGGTTCTTGTATCTCGTACCTTAACTCATTTCTTTCCTCCTGAGATTCCTGAGGCAGAATCAAGCCAGTGATTGCATTGTGCTTCTGGATGCAGCTCCCACTGCTCTCCCTCCCCACTTTGTCGCCCTGTTCTTTTAAAAGTTTTAAAGTTCCTTTAAAAGTTTTCTATGCCTTCTCATGTTTACATATTTCTACTGGAGTTCTCACGCACTGTTCATGTAAATAATGATTGTTTTGCATTCTTCTTTGTAAGAAAAGAGAATTCATAAGCTATTTGTTTAAACAGTGTGGTTGGAGACGTGGCAATTTCACCCTCCAATCCACTGTCACTTTTAAAATTCTATATATTACAAGTCAGAAATAAAACTTCCTCTTTTCCTTCTTTTGCATCTTAAGTGAATATGTGTCACACTACGACACAAAATAACTCACACAAGCAGGCTAGATGTAAAAGGAAAGAAAAAGAACTAAAAAAGTAAACTTTATTTTCTGACTCCACTGTATAAACAATAATAAAAGTGGCAGTGGATTGGAGGGTGAAACTGCCACCTCTCCAACCACACTGGTCAAACCAACAGTCCATCAACTCTCTCTACTCACAAAAAAGAATACAAAACAATCATTGTTTATATGAACAGTGTGAGAAAATTTACTAGAAATATGTAAATATCAGAAAGTATAGAAAACTTTAGAAAAAACTTTAAAACTCTCAAAAGAAACAAAACAACAAATACGTCAGTTATTTCGTGTCCTAGTGCGACACACTTCCCTTTGTCTGGCAGGAGCTGGTGTCTCCTGTGCCAGGCATTGCTCCTGAGGGACAGCCCTGGAAGCCCAGCCTAGAGATCCTCCCCACAGTTACTTCCTGCTCATTTTCCTAATTTCAGTTTCTATATCATTTGAATCATCAAAATGAAAAAGAATTGCAGGACAAGTCATGTGAGGAGAGGCTGAGGGAGCTGGGAAGGGGCTCAGCCTGGAGAAAAGGAGGCTCAGGGGGACCTTGTGGCTCTGCACAACTCCTGACAGGAGGGGACAGCTGGGGGGGTCGGGCTCTGCTCCCAGGGAACAGGGACAGGAGCAGAGAAAACAGCCTCAAGTTGCACCAGGAAAGGTTTAGAGTGAATATTAGGGGAAACTTTTCCAGTTGAAGGGTTTTCAAACCCTGGCACCAGCCCTGGAAGTGCTCAAGAGACCCGTGGATGGACACTTGAGGACACGGTTTAATGGTGAACACTTGACTATGGTCACACTTGCTAACCTTGAGAGTCTTCTCAAACCTTAACAATTCTGGGATTCCACCATAATTAATCGATTATTTGAAGGGGAATCTGCATTTTCTGAAAAAACTGGCAAAAGTTTTTTCTCTCTGGCAGAGACTTTGTAGAAGAAAAGCTGGGCAGCAAATACGTGGTGGGGAGATCCCTGGATTTTGCAACGACCTTTGAGGAATCAGGGCCTGCCACCCCGATGTTTTTTATCCTGTCCCCAGGAGTGGACCCTCTGAAGGATGTGGAGAAACATGGTAAATCAATCCTGTCTCCAGGCACAGCACAGCATTGCTATTTATCTGCTGCATTATTATCTTAGCACGACATGCCTGTTTTGTTTGGTTTTTTTTTCCCTCAGCTCTTTGTAGATAAAGAAGTAATTTGTTAAAAATAGATAATTGTGAGAGGATGCGGCGGGATTTTGGTTTGGTTTTATTGTTTTTCTTAAAGTTTTTTGGATTTTCATCTGAAGTTTAATTTAAACTCGTCTGTTTTCTGCACTGCCTGGATTCCCAGTGTGGCTCAGGGGAATCTGATCCCTGTGTGCAAGGATCTCCGAGCTGCCTTTGTGCACAACCTGTAATTTACGTCAGAGATATCTCACATGCTCTCAGATGCTTGTTGCCAAGAAAGGTTGAACTGAGGACCCTTGAGGTCCCTTCCAACCTGCTATTCTGTGATTTCATGATAACTAAAAATAAGCAACAGCTCCCTGTCACAGATTGCTGCTCTATGGCAAAGTTTCCAGGTTTCCTTGCTGTCCTTCCTGAGCTGATTCCCATGTGGATGGTCAGCTGTGGAGCTGTCAGCTGGCTCCAAAGGCAAAGGGCCTGCTGTGAGAAGCCTCCCTTGAGAAGGCACTGATGCCTCTGTGCCCCAATGGCTGCAGCCACTGCTGTGCTCCAAAGCTGCCCTTGTGTAGAATTTACTCTGGGGCTTGGCTTCACTCTGGAAAAAATCTCATTTTCAGCCTGAACGTCCCTCTGGAGCAGAGGAGTCTGATGCCTTTGGGGCTGGACAGGACAAAACATCATCCAGGCTGGCACAGACCAATGACTTGTGCATTCTTTTTTCCTCTTGACAATGCACCCAAAATAATGTTTGAGTGAGCCTTTAGCAACATGGCCAGGAGCAGCTGTCAGAGCTGTTAAACTTTGCTCATTCTGGGGAATTCTTGGGCTTAGCTTTGCATTTCAGGCTCTTTCTGCCCCCAAACCAGGTGTCATTACTGGAAATTGAAAGGACACCCCCAAAAGAAGCTCCTGTGGTGTCCCTGGCTCCCCTTTGGAGCCACCTTGGTGATCCTGTCTCTCCCTGTTATTTCCTTGTATGGGAAATGAAGCACTAAATTCAAACCATGAGTGGTTTAATTGGAATTAAGCATAGCTGAGCACCTGGGGTTACCCAGCCAGAAAAGTTACAGCAAGAAGCAGCAAAAAGAGAAGTAATGAAATAAAATCATTGCCACAGAGCAGCTGCACTGGCCTTCCAGTGCCTCGCTGGGGCTGGGTTTGGCTCATTATTAATATTTCTCTGTCCTTCATTAGGTTTTATTACAGTGCGGGATAATTCCTGTGTATGGAAGTCAGCTTCCTGCAGATGCTGCCCACCCATGGGGCCTTTCCTTGGCATCACAGGGAGGGCCCTGCAGCAGGCACTGGTGGGCTGGAAGGGGTTTGTGAGTGCCCATCCCCTCCCTTCTGCAGCCAGCAAGGAGGGAGCAGGGCTGGCATTGCCAGGGTAGGCTCACTGGCACCCCTCTGCAGTGGAAAGAACAACTGGTATTCATTTATTATTCATCCCCTGGCTTGGGGTGCTGCCCTGGTTCTCTGATTTGCCCCATCCTCTCTGCAAGGAGAGGATCTTGAAGGCAGAGGAGAAGATCAGCAGCTTGCAAAGCTGGCAGCAAGCCAGAGATGGTGGGAAAGAGAACTGGAAACTCTAAAATGTGTGGAGAGCTGTATCCCAGGGGAAGCTGTGGTGAGGCTCAGCAGAGGGCTGGAGTTTGGGGGTTTGTTCTCCTTATGGCCATCTGTTTCCAGTCCTGTACCACAAGATGGTTCCTAAGCCTTGCAAGACAAATCTTTTCCTTGTTTCTCTCTAAAACTTGCCAGCTTTTGGCAGGAATGGGGAATTCAGGGTGCATCAGCTGCAGGAAGGCAAACCTGCATGCAGAGATAAGTGTGGGCAATCCCAGGGAGCAGCTGTGGGGATGAGTCCTGACTCCCTGGCTGAGCCCAGTCCATCCTGGGGATGTCTGTGGGGCTCTTCCCTCCAGAAGCACAGACTGTGTTTTTCTTCCGAGGTGTACACAGCGGGGAGAGCTGGTTCTGCTCTCTCTGTGGGGGACAGACTCAAAACCTGGCCAGGACATGTGCAGCCATGAGCACAGAAGTGATCTGAGCTGCTGGGCTGCTCTAGAGAGACCAGGGGAGGCTGAAGGTTCATCAGAGACCAGTGCAGGGATAGGATGAGCTGGATCCTCCCTCCAGAGCAGGGCAGTGTCTCTGTGGGACACGAAATGAGCACACAGAAGCTTGGTGAGTTCAAGAGAGAAAAAGAGCCAATTTTATTCCTGACCTCGCAATATATAGAATTCCAAAAGTGGCAGTGGATTGGAGGATGGAATTGCCACCTCTCCAACCACACTGGCCAAACCAACAGCCCATCAGTTCTCTCCTCCCACAAAGAAGAATGCAAAACAATCATTATTTACATAAACAGTGCGTGAGAACTCCAGTAGAAATATTAAACATTATCAGAAGGCTGAAGAAGTTTTATGAGAACTTCAAAACTTTCAAAAGAACTATAAAAGAAAACTTAACACTTTTAAAAATCAGGGCAACAGGGCAGGGAATGACAGGGGTGTCACCTGCCCCCAAGATCCTCTGCCTCGAGAGGGGATGGGGCAAATCACAGAACCAGGGCCCCACCCCAAGCCAGGGGGTGAATGATGAGTGAATATCAGTTGTTATTTCCACTTCCCAGCACCGCAGAGGGATATCAGAGAGCCTGCCCTGGAGGGACACCGAGATCTGTCTGGGTGGCTCCCAAACCCAGAGGGTTTCTCACGGCTCTCCAGGCTCCAGACACCTGGGAGGCCTTGCCTGAAGAAGCTCCCAGGGATTTCATCCCAGCTGCCGCACCAGCCTGCATTGCAGGGGCTTTTCCCCACCCAGTGTGGGTGTTCAAAGCCTGGTTAATCAGCAGGAAGAGATTTTCATTTCTTGTCACTGTAAAACGTGTTTTTACACCAGGTTGCAGGGGAATAATGTCCTTTAAACAAGAAGCACTTTGCAGTAAGGTACCTTTGTGTGGATGCTGCACTGTAATTAAAAGAGTTTGGGGGAAGCTGCTGCTGTTTGAGCACTTGGGAAGGAGTGGGTGAGAGCCAAGAGAATGAGAGCAGAGAAGTGATGTCACAGCTCCTGTGTGAGGGTTTGGTACCTGAACTCACTCCTTGTTCCCTGCCAGGGAAGAAGCTGGGCTACACCTTCAACCACAGGAACCTCCACAACGTTTCCCTCGGACAAGGCCAGGAGGTGGTGGCTGAGCAAGCTCTGGATCTGGCTGCAAAGGAGGGTCACTGGGTCATCCTTCAGGTACGGGGCCGTGGGCCAGTCCTGCCCTTCTCCCAGCTTGGTGTCCCCTCCAGGAGGGGACATGGGCACGGCGTCACCTGTGTGTCACAAGCAGCCACCTCTCCCTGGGATCAGCCTCTGTCAGTTTGGGTTTCTCCTCCTGGAGATGGTTGTGGGGTGTGCATGTGCAGGAACCTGTTCCACACTTCTCTGTGCCTTTATTTGCTCCATGACTGAATGAAGAGCTCTGCTCTGAGAGCCCCTGCACTTGTCCTCTGCCCCCTGCACCTCAGAGAGCACGGAGGGGCCTCTCAGGGAGGAAACTGCAGTGGGGCTGGCTCCCCTGGGCATCCCAAACCAGGGAAGGGCTGCCAGCTCTCATCACAGCCCCACAAAATGCCTCGGAGCCTGCTGGGGTGTGGAGGGAGCTCTGTCTCGGTCAAGTGCTCTCTGGAGCCACTCATTTAGTGAGGGTTTGGCTTTGCTGATGTGCACCCGGTGATGTCAGCTCTCATTACAGGTTTTGGGAACCCCTCTGATTTCCTTGATGTGGATTATATAAACTTTCATTATCACTGAATTGTTTGCATAAAATTAGATTAAGACAAAGCTCTGAGTCCTGATCTGAGCCCACAGGCCTGGTTATGAATTGAAATTAAATATCCCTGATATTTTGATCTTAATTTTTGCTTTCTTTTTTTTTTTTTTTTTTGCAAGCTCCCTATGAGGTAAACATTGCTGAACTTCTCTAGAGCTTTTAATATACAGAGGGCTGCAATCCTGACATCTGCCTTTGAGCTGGTGCAGATGGAAATGCGCAGCTTTTTGAGCCGTTCAGTAATGCAGAGTGAAAAGTTATTTTCTACAATGCTGGTGTGCTGCTGTAAAGGATCTGTCAGCAGTGCCAGGCTCCATGTGCTGCTTCAGAGCTAACAGACAAGCACTGGGGGCCTGAAGGGTTTTTATTACATCCATTCCCATCTTCTCTGGTGGTCAGAGCAATCAGGAAGAGGTAAGGCAGACACTGAAGGATAAATCAGAAGAAATCCTCGCTGGGAGGGTGGGCAGGCCCTGGCACAGGTGCCCAGAGCAGCTGTGGCTGCCCCTGGATCCCTGGAAGTGCCCAAGGCCAGGCTGGACAGGGCTGGGAGCAGCCTGGGACAGTGGGAGCTGTCCCTGCCATGGCAGGGGTGGAATGGGATGAGATTTAAGGTCTCTTCCAGCCCAAACCATTCCATGGTTTTATGATTCTGTGATTAAATGAGGAGAGCTGCAGAAATCACATTCCTATAACAGAACAGTGTTGATGGTTGGGTATTAAAAATGCAGGTGAACCCCGTGGGAAGAAATGCTGATGTGTGACTCCAGCTCAGGAGGCTGAATGATTTCTGTATTAGAACTATGCTATAATCCATTAATATACTATTTAAAGGAAATACTAAAACTACAAACCTACTTGTTCTAACTCCCATATCTAACCCACTCACAACTGGTGCCCCTCTCTGAGAGTCCAGCCACAGGTGGGTTGGATTGGCCATCAGCTCAAACAATCCTCACCAGAATCCAACCAAGCAATCACCCCAGGTGAACAATTCTCCAAACGCATTCCACATGGGAAAAACAAGGAGCAGAAATAGAAATTGTTTTCTCTTTCTTCTCTCTGTGCTCCTCTATGAACAAATCCTGAGAGAGAGAAGAATGTGCCTGCCACAGCTGGGCTGGCTGGTTCTCCAGGTGTGACCCACAGCAGGTTCTCCCTGAGCTTAGAGAGGAGCTCGATCCAGCTGGGTTAGGTCAGGGTGCTCTGCTGCGTGGGGCAGGCTAGCAGAGCCCCAGTGGCCCTGGGGACAGGACTGCAGGTGCCACTGCTGGTCAGGGTCACTCAGACATCTGGGATTGCCTCACAGAGCTGATAACACTTCACACATGCAAATATTCCAGTTCTGTGCTGTGCTTAGCTTGGAATGTAAGCAAAGGTGGCTCAACAGAGCTCTCAGTGCTCTTTCTGCTTCTGTTTCCAATTCCAATTGGAAAAAATTGGAGCAAATTTCCAATTTGCTCCTGAGCAATCAGCACTGAGGGCCCCACGAGGAGCTGGAGGTGCCTTGGTGGCACTTGGCTCTCTGGGCACATCCAGCAGGGCTTTGGGGCAGCTCCAGTTCCAGCAAGGCAGAAGGACTCCACTGTCCCCCAGACTGGTCAGGCTGCCCAGCTCCAGAGGCTGTGCCTGCCCCTCACTCCGTGTTCCCAGCTCCTGGGGAACGTGAGGAAGGGGGAGAGCAGCCTCAGGGGATAAAGGTGTGTCCCTGCATTGACAGAACTCCTGGCCTAACAGAGCTCCTTTAGGGTCAGCAGACTGCCAGGGCATGAAAGCACCCTCTGGACAAACTGGGGTGTAGAAGGTTGGACAAAGAACCTTCTCAGGGCTGCAAATCTGACCTTTGGCAAAACCAGTGCCCAAACTCATCCCAGTGGGAGTCAGTGAGGAGGGGTCACACAGGGTCTGCCATCAGTCAGGGCTGGATCAGAGCCATATTTACCATTTGGTTTATCTGGCAAGATCTTTCCTGCGAGGTTTTGGTGACACATGCCTCACAAACAGCTCCGGGAGTGTTTGTCCAAGATCTGGAATGACACAGATGACTCAATTTACTAAAGTGCCACAGGATTCGTGGATCATTGCATTAATAATAAAAGAGCGGCCAGAGCAGATCTCAGGGTAATTTTACCCAGATTAATGAAGCTCATTATTTGAAGGCTGTATCCCACCCACAGCACAGTTATACCCAGCCCTCCCATTTGTTTCTGAGCAGACAAAAAGCAACTGTTGGCTTTGATTCTGTATGCTGCCATCCCCTGACCAAACAGCTCAGCTCACGTGGAGCAGAGCTTCTCACACACAGGTCCTCCAGGACAAACACTTGAGGGGGTCGTCTGGGTGGCTTTTACACGTGTGGCTCATCATTGGTCCTTGACTGGGACCAGGCACAGTGAGAGACACATACCTGGAGCACTAACGAGTCAGGGAATTAGGTTTGGGAGGCAGCTGGGAGGCTTTTGTTGGATGACAGGAGCAGGATCACTGCCTTGCAGGGAAGGGCTGTCCCAGGGCCACTTCCTTTCAGTCCTGCTGCCTTCTGACACCAGAAGAGGCAAAATAAAGACAAAAGCACCCTGGGGAAAGTTTCTCAGCTCACTCTGAAAATGGAGATTTTCATAAAGGACTCATTTTATGAGCGAGAACAGAAGAAAGCCACCCAGTTCTTCATTTCCATGGGAAGATAATTCCCCTGACCCTGGCAGAGCCTGGCCAGCAGCTCCCTGCCCCTTCAGCACCAGTGTTGTTCCTGTCTGGTGGCTTCAGCTTTGCTGAGCTCTGGCACAGGGTGGTGACAGATGAGTGAAGGCCACAGCTAAAATTATTCTCTACAAATACAAATGGTCCAACTGCAGGAGAGGAGCCCCTGAGGCAAAAGTGCAGCTCTTTGAAGGAGACTTTGTTACCTGAGGGCTGCAGGAACAGCCCAGCTCAAGCCCAGCAGCTGCTCTGCTCCTGTCATTGGCACTGAAGAGCTGAGCTTGATCTCTGAGCTCCACAAAAACCCATTTGATAGCAGGGTCTAGCTCTCCTTAGCAACAGTTCAGAGGTTTGGAGGGCTTTGGGGAGCATTCCATTGGGGAGTGCAGGCAGAGCTCACTGCCAGCTCCTCATGGCTCTGGGGGCAGAAACAGCTGGGTCCCACAGCTAGAGATGCTCTGTGCAGTGCTGGGATTGTTCAGCCTGGAGAAGAGAAGATTCCATCTCCCTGGATGGTGGGGAGTAAAGACCAGACTCTCCCACTGGTGTCTGGTGATGGGGACAACCTGAAATTCAGGAAATTCCATTTCAATGTAAATATCATCTTTATTTCCATGTGAATGGGCAAACAGTGGATGGGGTTGGCTGTAGAGTTTGTGTTGTTTTCATTCTTGGACACATCCAGAAGGCACCTGGACATGTTCCTGGGCCACTGCACTGCCTGGCCCTGCTCTGAGCAGAGGGCTGGGACTGGGGGCTGCCAGAGGTGTCTCCAGTCCCAGAGACTCTGTGATCTCTACCCTCCCATGCCCAGCGATCCGTGGATCTGGTTTCTCTGCAGGGGTTTTCTGGTTTTCTCTGTGCAGGGAGGAAGGAGCTTTGCACTCAGCTACGAGTCAGCACAGGCTGTGTCTGCTCTGTGTCCCCCTCAGAAGCCTTTTGCTGATGCAGTGGCCACCACAGTCACCAAATGGGGTTGATCAGCTCAACAGCAAAGACACAGGGAAATTTGTTAGTGTTTGTTCAAATGCATGTTTGGATGCACTGGTGCAGGGAAGAGTCCAGACATTAGATATTCCCAATTTAATTGTAGTCTTCACCCATTAGCCAAAATGTCACTTCCCTCTCTTTGTGATCAAGTTAATTTAATTCTTGAGCATCTTTCCATTTTCCCAGGTTGCTGCTTCACTGAGTCAGGTTCATGCATTAAATCGAATAACAGTGCGCTCCTGGAGCAAAACTGTGTGAGATTCATCGCTGTATCATAAATCACACAATCCCAGGATGGCTGGGCTTGGGAGGACCTCTGGAGATCATCTGGCCCAAGCCCTCTGCTCCAGCAGGGTTGCCTGGAGCACAGGTCCAGAGGGGTCTCCAGGATGAGCAGAGGATGGAGCAGCTCTGCTGGCAGGAAAGGCTGGCACAGCTGGGGTTGTTCAGCCTGAGGAGTGCCCTGAACTGACTGTGGCTTGAAGGGGCTCCAGGAGAGCTGGAGAGGGACTGGGGACAAGGCATGCAGGGACAGGACCCAGGGAATGGCTCCCACTGCCAGAGGGCAGGGATGGATGGGATATTGGGAATTAGGAATTGTTCCCTGGCAGGGTGGGCAGGCCCTGGCACAGGGTGCCCAGAGCAGCTGTGGCTGCCCCTGGATCCCTGGCAGTGCCCAAGGCCAGGCTGGACAGGGCTGGGAGCAGCCTGGGACAGTGGGAGCTGTCCCTGCCCATGACAAGGAGTTCGAATTGGATGAGCTTTCAGGTCCCTTCCAACCCAAACCTTTCCATGGTTCTGTGATTCTGACACCACATCCCAGGCCAGGCTGGTGGCATCTCCTGCCCATGCCATGCCCTGGGCACAGCAGTGCCCTTCCCTGTCCCTTGGGGTCCCCCAGCACCACGCAGTGAGCACGGGCAGTGCTGGGCTGGCTGCAGCTCTGCAGCCTGGCTCGCACAGGGATGGAAAAACCGGGAATGTTTTCCGAGAGGTCTCCCAGAGAACAAGACTTTGTACAGACATCAGCTCTCTCTGTTGCAGGAGTGATTTGTGAGGAGGGCTGAAGGAGAGGGGCACTTTCACGCAGGCAGGGTGCTGCCAGCACAGGGAGGGGAGCATGTGCTGCCCGTGTCCATGTGGTGGATGCCCGATGGTTGCCACGGCAATGCTCACTGTGAGATGCCTTGTGCCTGTGTAAACACAGGGCTCAGCAGGGAACTCCCGGAGGAAAGCCTCTGGGGCTCCCATGGCCCTGCCCCTGCAGCCCTGCCCTGCCCTGCCCTCGGCCTGCAGCCCTGCCCTGGGAGGGGAAATGGCACAGGGATGTGGGCATGGGCAGAGTGCAGGGGATGGGCAGTGTGGAGGAGATGCTCAGTGTGGGTGGTCAGTGGGGATGGTCAGTGGGGATGGTCAGTGTGGGTGGTCAGTGTGGGTGGTCAGTGTGGATGGTCAGTGGAGATGGTCAGTGTGCAGGGGATGGTCAGTGGGGATGGTCAGTGGGGATGGTCAGTGTGCAGGGGATGCTCAGTGGGGATGGTCAGTGTGCAGGGGATGGTCAGTGGGGATGGTCAGTGTGGGTGGTCAGTGGGGATGGTCAGTGGGGATGGTCAGTGTGGGTGGTCAGTGTGCAGGGGATGCTCAGTGGGGATGGTCAGTGGGGATGCTCAGTGTGCAGGGGATGCTCAGTGGGGATGGTCAGTGTGCAGGGGATGGTCAGTGGGGATGGTCAGTGTGGGTGGTCAGTGTGGGTGGTCAGTGTGGATGGTCAGTGGGGATGGTCAGTGTGGTCAGTGGGGATGGTCAGTGGGGATGGTCAGTGTGGGTGGTCAGTGTGGGTGGTCAGTGGGGATGGTGAGTGTGCAGGGGATGGTCAGTGGGGATGGTCAGTGTGCAGGGGATGGTCAGTGGGGATGCTCAGTGTGGGTGGTCAGTGGGGATGGTCAGTGTGGATGGTCAGTGGGGATGGTCAGTGTGCAGGGGATGGTCAGTGTGGTCAGTGTGGGTGCTCAGTGGGGATGGTCAGTGTGGGTGGTCAGTGGGGATGGTCAGTGTGCAGGGGATGGTCAGTGGGGATGGTGAGTGTGCAGGGGCTGTTTCACATTGCCCACACTGGCTCGTTATTGATAACTGGCACATCTCTCAATATTGATAACTGGCACATCTCTCAATTACTCTGACCATGTGTTCTCATTAGATGTGTTCTTTCAGGTTTTGTTACCTGTCTGCTGAGAATTAATTTGCAAAGTTTCTTTCCCACCTGTGAATCCCTTCTGCAGCATCCCTGTCTGGCCTGGGCAGATATATTTATTTGAATTATGAATTCTTAGTACCAGCCCATGTTTGGCATCATCTATTCCTCTTTTTTATCCCTTCTATCACAAAAGGACAGGATATAAATGCACTCAATTATCACTGGACTGGAAATATTCCCTAAGTTAGCTGTTAGCAGGCAGTGATACCCACAAATAATGATCACTCGTGTCATGTCAACACAAGCAAAAGCAATTATTTTTGAGCCATCTAACACTGCAAAAGCAGATGTGGGAAGAAACTACCAATTAGAGATGAAAACACTTAAGGTCAGATATGCAGACTATGATTAAACTGATACTTAATGCATGATTTTTCTTTTGGTATTTTGTTGAGCTCTTTCCCAGTTTTATTAAACCTCTGTGGAGTTGGCACCACTTTGGTTGCAGGTTTCAGTGCACTCCTACCTGATTGTTTGACTTGTGTTTGTAGAGTGAATTGGTTGTCTGGACCCTGGGGATGATCTGATCTCCCGAAATCCTGAAATTCTGAAATCCTGAGTGCGTCAGGCCAGCAGTGGTGCAGCAGCCCTCAGGTGTAATTGCATTTTGTCTACTGCTCCTCACACAGCCCTTGTTTGTGAGAAAACAACCCCAGAACAATCCCTTTGCCCTGGCATCTCCTCTCATCTCCCCCTACACCCCAAACTCCATTTCATCCACGCAATGTGAGCACAACCCTAAATCATTTCAGGTGAGGAGACTGAATTTCTGCCGTTCTAAATAAAAATATTGCTCCCAGGCACATCAATCAGATTTGGGGCAGCAGAGCTGGAGGCAGCAAAGTGTCTGTGGCTTCCCCAAGCAGCAATTCTCTTGACTCACACCCTTCAGTCCCTCTCAGAGTGCTGGCCATCCCTCCAGCAGGTTCAAATCGTGACAACAGTGCCAGCAGCCACCACTCTGTCCCAGCCTGAAGCGTCTCAGCTTTTCCTTTCCACAATGTTTATCCTCTTCTCCAGTCCCAGCTGGGATCTGTCCATACCTAGCCCACCTGAAACCTCACAAGAGGCACCTGAAAAGCCAGCAGAGGTTTCTGTGCTCCCATGAGGGAGCCGCCGGGGCGTCCCTCTGTGGCACCGGCCCCAGGCACTGCCAGCCCAGCCCAGCCCCTGCCTGAGGCAGCGCGTGCACAGCCTCAGGGAAGGGGGCAGCGATGTTGGAACAGGGCAGGGGATGCAGGGATGCAGGGATCACCATCCCTGGAAGTGTTCCAAACCCATGTGGCTGTGGCACCTGGGGACGAGGGTTCATGCTGAGCGTGGTGGTGCTGCTGGCATGATGGATTTGCTGGTTTTAAAGCTTTTTTTTTTTTCCCCAGCATTAACAATTCTGTGTTTCTCTCTGACTTCCAGCTCAGCTCCACTCTGTGATTCTCTCAACTCCCCAAACACCCTGAAGCAGTAAATTGGCAGTTTAGTTCTGTGTCACATGAAAATGCACTTCCACTTTCCTTGCAGCCTGCTCTGTTCACCCTTCCCTCCCTCCACCCCAGGCTCTGCTCTCTCCAAATGGCCGAGTTCCGACTGATGGAGTGTCTCCTTCTGTGGGAGTTAAATCCTTTAGGATTTAAGAGGAGTGGGAGCTGGGTGCTGTTTACAAGACGAAGGCCCACTATGGATTTATGGAGTGGCAAAATCCCATTTGCAGCTTTATTCTCTGTTCCTTTGCTCTCGCATTGCTAAGCATTGAACTGTTATTTGCAGGAAATAACTGTGAGGGCTCTGAGCTCTCCTCCCTGAGTAATAATAGTTAATTTTGAGCCCATCAGTGTGTGTATCTGTAGCTGGGGTTGTTTTTCTGAGTGCATTACTTTGCATCTATCACCACTGAGCTCCTGCTGCAGTGTCATTGCCAGTCTCTTAGAGTGATGGCATCCTCCTGCAGCTCTTCACTGCCAGGCTTTATTTTCAAGACTGGAAATGGCTTTGTCTTATGAGTTATTTTGTCAGCTCACCAATCATTTGCTCTTTTTGATATGGTGAGGAGTTAAGACTCCATCAGTAGCCTCCTTACCCCTGTTAGCTGTGTTTTAACTGGTGAGTGGCCTGTGAGACCTTTCCTTTTACCTGCAGCAGTACTGGTTTGGGGAAGATAAAGAGCTGGTATTGATGAAAATGCACGCCTGGGGATACAGGGACCCCACAGAGACAATTCCTGCTCCGCGCAGGGCCTGCTGCTGGTGTGGGGGGTGCCTGGGGAAATCTCCTCTCCAGCCTCCAAGAAGGAGCTCATGGGGATGAGCTGCTGTGTTTAACCCCAGGTGGAAACCGAGCCCCACCTGCTGCTCCCTCACTGCCCAGGGTGGGATGGGGCAGGATGTGGGGGTAAAAGGGAGGAACCTCACGGCTTGAGAGCCAGACACTGCAATAGGCAAAGCCAAAGCTGCCCAGGCAAGGAAGCCAAGGGAGGAATTCCTTGCCCATTTCCCTGGGCAGGCAGGGGCTCTGTCACACCCCGTGGTGACTGGGGAAGGCAAACACCCTCCCTGCCACCATTCCCGCCTTCTCCTGCTCCTGCTGAGCAGGATTCCATGGGCTGGGACATCCCTAGGGACAGCTGGGCAGCTCCTTGTCCCCCCAGCCTGGTCCTTGGCCGTGTCCACCCTGCTCAGCAGGGACTGACCCCTCCGGTGACCAGCACTGCTCAAACCCAGCTTGGGGCAGCTCCTGGGGACACCAGCAGCAGCTCCACCCACACCCCAGCACATACTGTGATATCCTCACATGTGTGAGCTCTCTAAAATGGGCTGGAGCTTTGAGATTGCTGCTCTTTCCTAACTGATGCTGTTGGGGAGTGACTCATGTCCTGCTGGAGCCCCTGCCAGGCTGGCTTCTGCCTCCTGAGCTGTGCTGCACACCTTCCTCTTGTGGGGTCCTTTTGGGGTGAGCCCATCTGCTCCCAGAGACCTCTTCTTATTTTTTACCTCATCGACCCCTCTGGACAGCTCCTCATCTGCTGCTTCAGTTTCATAGTCTTTGCAACAATTAAGAGGTTGAAGCATCTCTTATATGAGGAGAGGCTGGGGTTATTTAACCTCCAAAAGCTGGGGTTTGGCTCAGAGACGGCTGGGATTTGGATAAATTTGGTTTATTGGTGTGTTTCAATCCCTCCTGGTAGAAGAGGGAGTCAAAGTCTTCGTAGTGGTGCTGAGTGGAAGAGCGAGTAGAAAAGGGTTAAAATTGAGGTACAAACTTCCCTTAAACATTCATTTCATTCCATCTCACTATCTTATACTATTTTCTAATTTTTTTTTTTTTTTTTTTTTTTTTTTTTTTACTGTGAGTGTGGTTGAACACTGGCACACGCTGCCCAGACAGGTTGTGGAGACTTCAGCCTTGCAAATATCCAAAAACCCAACTGGACACAGTTAAAAATCTGCTCTGGGTGACCCTGCTGGGAGCAGGAGGGTGGGATGGATGATCTCCAGGGACATCTCCAGCCTCAGGGTTTCAGGGATTACACCAGGCTGGAACAGTGAGAGCCTCTCCAGGCTCTGCAGGGAACATTCCTGCAAATTTGGGCTGCTTTGGGCTGGCCTGGCCTTCCATGGGCACTCACTGCAGACCTTGATCATGTTACAGTTTTATAGACTCTCTGGTAGGTTCCTGGTTTCTTTATTAGCTTTTATCGTTTTCAAAAAAATTGCTTCTTGTAGTTCTTTTTGACTTTACTATGGCTGGCTTTTGTGCTCTTTTCTGTTTTTCTCATTTGTACAAAACTTCCACTTTCTGAGGAATGTAATTTTACTCCTAATAATCTCCATTACTCTGCTATTTAACCATGAGAGCTCTTTCTGGCCCCATTTATAGGTGATATATATTTATTCTCAGCCTCTAATACGGTGCCTTTATGTAATTTCTCTGCCACCTCCGAGCAGTTTATCTTTCTGGCGGCTGCTTTTAATTTAGGTTTAGCAAGTTCCTTGTCCTTTCTTGGGGTGGGATAAATCACCATCCCAAGGGCCTGTGAACACAGGCAGTTTGGATTGCACACCTGCCTTTAACACAAGAGTAGTTTAGCCCACAAATCCCATTCCTAATAGAACAAAAAAGCTGGTTTCTTGCCTGGAAACTATAATGCTATATAGGACTCCAGGGGAAAAACTGAGGCTTAACTTCATCCATTTCACCATCTCTCCACAATTCTGCCGAATCTTCTGAGGGATGTGTCCAATTAGTTGCATGGATAAATAAATCTTTTTGTGTTAAAGGACTTTGTGAAATCACCTGCTTGACTTGTTTGCCCAGGAACTGCTATGGAGGGTCCTCACTGTAATTCTGATCAAAATGAACAAATGTTCTAACCTGAGCTTGGTGGGGCTGGGGGGAGGAATAATAACTCTGTTCCCCAGGAATAAAAACTGTTTCCCAGGAATAACAGCTTTGCACCCCAGGAATAACAACTCTGCTCCCCAGGAATAACAGATAACAAATAAATAAATAAATAAATAAAATATAAAATAATATAAATAAAATTTACAAATACTATAATAAAATATATATAAAATAAATTTTTAAAATAAATATTTTTTCTTCCCAGGAAAAACCTCAGCTGTTATTGCTGAAATTAGGAGAATTCCTAATTTCATAATAAATAAATAAATAAATAAATAAAATATAAAATAATATAAATAAAATTTACAAATACTAAAATAAAATATATATAAAATAAATTTTTAAAATAAATATTTTTTCTTCCCAGGAAAAACCTCAGCTGTTATTGCTGAAATTAGGAGAATTCCAGCACCGAGAGCCCAACCAGCCCAGCTGTGACTTGCTGCTCTGCTGCTGATTTATACTGATTATTTTGAATTTTCAAATGTTCTTCATGCACCTGGCTCTTTGGGGCTGGGAGCTGCACACAGGCACCCCTGGGCCAAGTCCCAAATTCCAGAGGGCATCCATCAGTGGGATGGATTTGGTGCCTGCTCAGCACATGGGGGTGTGATGGGGAAACTGAGCAAGCCTTGTTCCTTTGTCCCTGGCAGAACATCCACCTGGTGGCCAAGTGGCTGAGCTCCCTGGAGAAGAGGCTGGAGCAGCACAGCGAGGGCAGCCACCGGGATTTCCGCGTGTTCCTGAGCGCCGAGCCGGCGCCGTGCCCGGAGAGCCACATCATTCCCCAGGGCATCCTGGAAAACTCCATCAAAATCACCAGTGAGGCGCCCACCGGGATGCACGCCAACCTGCACAAGGCCCTGGACAACTTCAGCCAGGTAGGAGCACGGTTGGGTGTCGCTACTGGCCACGAAATGAGTACACAGAAGTTTGGTAAGTTAAAAAAAGAAAAAGAGCCAGTTTTATTTGAACATCTGGTATTTATAGAATTCTAAAGGTGACCGTGGATTGGAGGATGGAATTACCACCTCTCCAACCACACTGGTCCAAAGATCAATCAATCATTTCTCTCCACCCACTGAGAAATATGTAAATTATTCTATTTATACATGAAATTGTGTGGGAACTCTGAATCTCAAATATGTAAACATTACCAGAAGGCTAAAGAAGTTTTATGAGAACTTTAAAACTTTCAAAAGAACTATAAAAGACAACGTAACACTTTCAAAAATCAGGGCAACAGTTGGGTGTGCTGGAGCTGCTGCAGCCCCTGTCGTAGTTGAGTTAGAGACAATCCAAAGCAATATGCTCCATTTTCAAACTGTTTTTATTACAGCATGCATGCTATTTATACATTCTTACAAACTCCTAAGTTTACTCATTTGTCAGGAAAGACAAGCAAAGTGCTCATTGGAATAGGCAGTTGTAGGTTTGTCTTATTTATCCTTCTTTCTTTCTTGGTTTCTATGTCAATGACCTTGGTAGGAAATTCTTTCAGGGGTGAACATGGATCCTCTTCTCAAACTTCTCTCTGGCTCACAGAAGTTGCTGTAAAACCTCTTCCACAGAGCGTGAGGGACGTTTCCTCCCCACCCCCTGAAGAACAAGGGAGGGGAGAGCCTTCACCCCAAGTAACATTTTCATCCTGCCTCTGCTCATTTCAATCAATAGTAATTAGCATTTTCTAAATTGCTGGAGGATTATGAAACATCTCTTATCAGAAATCCTGAAGCGAGTGGGTGGGGTCCCTTTTACACCTCATTTCCCTGCTTTATACAGAAGAGATGTTCAAATTTAGCTTTCAGCTGAAGGCTACAAAGAAGGCCCTTTATTCTGTGCAGGGGATATTGTTCTGCTTTGTAGCTGAAAAAGAATTGACAACTGAAGAGAGGCCAAATGAGAAAGAACTGGGTTGTTCTGGGGATGTTTCCTGAAATGAGAAAGGTGTTCTGCAAGTATTTGAAGCAGTTCTTCATCACAATGCTGATAAAGGGAGCTTAGAATGCTGCCTAATCCAGGGAAAAACAGGTTTTGGGGTGTTCTTGATTGTCACGTGCACTTGGTCAATGTATTGCACCCTCTAGAGTAATGGATTCCCCCTTTTCTGCACAGACCCTGAGCTCTGTCGTGCTCTCAGAGGATTAAAGGTCTAACGTGGCATTTTTTTAAGATAAACGCTGGACGGGGCTTGGAGCAACGTGGGATATTGGAAAGTGTCCCTGCCCATGGCAGAGGGGCTGGAAAAGCATGGACTTTAAGGTCCCTTCCAACAGAAAATTCTGTGATTCTGTGGCTCCCTCCTCATCTTTCTGGTGAGGGATGTTGAGCACATGCAGGTGATGGGGCGTTGAGTGGGTGCACGTGTCCTTCCTTCCCTGTGTGTGCTCCTGTGCAAAGCCACTCAGAGCTGGGGACAGTAAATGTTAAGTCAGAAAATATTTGCTAGAGTTTGCCAATAAATCTGCAATGCAAAGCCACTGACTTTGAAATGCATGTGTGTATAACACAAAAATGAACTGGAGGACAATTTGATCGGCCTCTTGTCCCAGGTAACAAGTGTCAGCAGGGGAGGTTCAGGTTGGATGTTAGGAAAAATTTCTACAATGGAAGGTTGGTTAAGATCTGAAACAGGCTGCCCAGGGAAGTGGTGGAGACACATCCCTGTAATTGTTCAAAAAATACGGTTCACAATTAGTTGTGCATGGGGGTATTTGGTCAAAGGTTGAACTTAATGGTTTGGGGGTGTTTCTGAGCCCTGGCCTCTGATTCTGTGATTCACCCTGTCTAAAGCCTGCCGTGTTTGGGTTCCCTGGGAGTCGCTGAGGCTGAGGGCAGCTGTCCTGTGTTGCAGGACACCCTGGAGATGTGCAGCCAGGAGAAGGAGTTCAGGAGCATCCTCTTTGCCCTGTGCTATTTCCACGCGGTGGTGGCGGAGCGGCGCAAGTTCGGCCCCCAGGGCTGGAACCGCCCGTACCCCTTCAGCACCGGGGACCTCACCATCTCTGTCAACGTGCTCTACAACTACCTGCAGGCCAGCTCGAAGGTGGGGACACCACAGGGGGGGCTGTCTGGGGACTTTGGACCACCAGAGTGGCCTGAAGCTGTCCTGAAATGCCATTTCCTTGGCATCTTTGGGTTTCAAAGTTTGGGGTGTTTTTGGGAGGAGTTGGGAGACCTCAGTGCCACTCGCTCAGTGGGGAGCGGCACTGTGCTGTGGCCCAGCTTTCCTGGGGCAGGATTTAACTCCTGCCTGATGTTTGTTTGGTGAGGTGGGAGCCCTAAAGGGTGCAGAGCAGTGCCTGGGTTCAGCCCACCCTGCTCCACGCCCAGGTCCCCTACGATGACCTGCGCTACCTCGTGGGTGAGATCATGTACGGAGGTCACATCACGGATGACTGGGACAGGCGGCTCTGCAAAACCTACCTGGAAGAGTTCGTTAAGCCAGAAATGCTGGAGGGAGAGCTCTGCCTTGCTCCTGGATTTCCCCTCCCAGGGAACATGGATTATAATGGCTATCACCAGGTAAGCTCTTTGTTTGCTGGCATTATTTATACACGTAAATGGAATGTCTTCCCTAACTGCCCCATAATCTGCCTTAGGAGGCAGGAATGGGGCTGCAGTGTTCCTGCACTGTTCCTCTTAGTTCCCATTATGTTGTGTTCCTGTGGATGTTTCAGCATTCCCCTGGATGAACCAAGTCTAATGGTAATTTGCTACTTCATCATGGGCTCATTCTGTTCATGCATGAATAGAGCAACTGTATTGGTGCTTGAGACTTAAGTGGGGCTCCTGGAAAATTACATCCACATACTGTTTGCTAAAATGGCCCTTTCAAGGTCTTTTTATCATCAGTTTCGATGAGAATCACTGAAGGGTCTTGTTGATCTACTTACTGATCTCATCTGCTCTTTGTACACAAATGCAGTAGCACAGAGAGGCACATCAGGCTGGTTTTGTTCATAAACTTAACTACTGGAAGCTCAATTCCCACAAGAGATTTCAGGATGCTGATGCTGAAATGCACAGCAGATAATTGCTAGAGAAGGTCCAGCCTGAGACAGGGAGCCAAGCTGAACTCCAGCAATTACAGAATTTTCCCAGCAGGAGCAGAAGCAGCTCTGTAAACATTTGTACTCTCCTTCCTCCATCACTTCCCTGGTGTTTCAGCCACAGGCAGAGCTGGATCAGCGCGGGCTGACCTCTTGGGGGGATGAAGCTCTGCAGACAATGTGCCCTAGGCTGTTCCTAACGTGCTCTGCATGTCTCTGTGCAGTACATAGACGATGCCCTGCCTCCAGAGTCTCCCTACCTGTACGGCCTCCACCCCAACGCCGAGATCGGGTTCCTCACGCAGCGCTCGGAGCGGCTTCTGCGCACCGTGCTGGAGCTGCAGCCCCGGGACAGCAGCACGGGCCAAGGAGCTGTGGGCACCCAGGAGGAGATGGTGAGAGTGCTCAGGGGGAATGGGCACCCAGGAGGAGATGGTGAGAGTGCTCAGGGGGAATGGGCACCCAGGAGGAGATGGTGAGAGTGCTCAGTGGGAATGGGCACCCAGGAGGAGATGGTGAGAGTGCTCAGGGGGAATGGGCACCCAGGAGGAGATGGTGAGAGTGCTCGGGGGGAATGGGCACCCAGGAGGAGATGGTGAGAGTGCTCAGTGGGAATGGGCACCCAGGAGGAGATGGTGAGAGTGCTCAGGGGGAATGGGCACCCAGGAGGAGATGGTGAGAGTGCTCAGGGGGAATGGGCACCCAGGAGGAGATGGTGAGAGTGCTCAGGGGGAATGGGCACCCAGGAGGAGATGGTGAGAGTGCTCAGGGGTAGATGGTGAAAGTGCTCAGGGGTTTGATGCCTGTCTCATCCATCAGGCTTGTCCATGGTTCTGTGTTCTGCCTTTGCCTGCCTAAAGCCTGGTTTTATGCAGAACATCACCCTGGTGGATGTAATTGAGTGTTGGCAGTAACAGGACAGTGCCTCTTAATTACCCCGTGCACTGCAGAGCCTTCGTTATCATCCTCTGAAGGTGTTGCAAATAAACCTCCCCTGAGCAGCAATCCCTGTGACTGGCATAGCAATGGGCCCCTGGCACACTGCCTGCCACCCACAGCATGCCACCCAGAGCTCAGCCCTCCTCCTGCTGCTGCCACCGTGTCCCACCAGCTCCCCAGGGCCTTGTAATTCCTTATTTCCAGCTGAACTCCTTTGCTACTCCTTTGTGTCCTGGGCTGATCTCAGCCCTCCCTGTGGAAACTCACAGCTCATTAAAACATGGCCCAAACATCCCTGACAAGATCTGGAATCAGCCAACACATGCTCAGGTTTTTACTCCTGCAGTCTTAAGGTGCCAGCTCTGTGTTTGAAGATTTGCAATTTAATGAATGGCTAATTGCAGCTCATATAAAGCTGTGGTTTCACACGAGTTTCCTTTGGCTTGGTGTGAAGCTGGGGAACTGACTGCCTTCCCCTAAGGGGCTCCTAGAAGTGCCCAGCATGGTCATTTTTCAGTTCATACTCTAATTTGAGGTGATGAGAATAATCCAGGGGTAGCAAAGCTAAACAAGATGTTCAGAGATAGCAAATGTGAGTTCCTCTTCTCCCTTCCCACTCTTTTTGTTACAGAAACACAAATAAACTCCTCAGCCCAGAGAAGCAAAATGATCAGGGAGTGCCCCAGCAGTGGTGTCACAGGTCGTGGCCACCCTGCAAACTCCTGGTGACAGTCAAGAAGACTCTCACAGGAGCACAGAAGTCCTCATGGCTCTGTCTGGGAATAAAATCTGCCTGAGTGCAAGCAGACTGTGACCTCAGTGCCCTGCCTTGTGCCTGGGGACACGCTCCCACAGCTCATTTCCTTCCTGAAGTGATGTCTGTCATTATCCAAGCTGTCCCTTCCACTTGGTCCTTGGATGGGAGTGAGCAAAGCCTTGTCTCAACTCCTCCACTGAAGGATGTCCAGCCCTGGTTTGTTTGAGGTGACTTTAGGGAGCTTCCAGGGAAAATGTGAACCTGTCATTTTCCCGAGGCTCTGACAAGTCCGGTTCCTCCCACAGACTTCTGAGGTCACCCTACAGCAAACAAGCTGTAATTGCTGTGGAGGAATCAGAGCCAAAGGGACTTGCAGGGGAATTTCAAACGAGCAGCTAGTTCTGTAGTGCCCCCGAGGTGCTGCTGGGGAGCTTTTCCAGCTTTAGCCACCTGTGTGGCTGCAGTAACAGCCCACACATGGTCACTGATGACAGGAGCTGAGGGCTGGGGAGAGCAGCAATGCGAGGGAATCGGACTACAGAGTCCAAAATACGAATATTGGTGGCCCTGGCTGTAAAATTTCCCTGCCCTAGCTGGCACTGGCCCTGCATGCCAGGTTTGGCACTTGGGATCATAGAATTTTAACTGTATTGTGTGTGCCCAAAAGGTCCCAGCAAGGAGAAGTCTTGCTCAGGTTCCAGCTCAGAAGTAAAGCAAAGCTTTGAGTGAGAGCTTCCACAGTAAACCTGGGAAATGCAGCTGATCCCATGGACAGAAGGAGCTTCATGCCTCATTGTCAGAAAGGGGTTTATTTAATTTTTTTAGACACCACAAAGGTCCTCTTGCATTGGAGTTTAGTACTTAGAGCTCTGAGAAAGCTGTGGTGGTGACCAGAAAATAATTTTGTTCCATTATGCTTTTCTTCTGTGGCTTCATTAGTCCGGAATGCCAAATTCAGCTTAAAATTCAATTTCATATAATCACCTCTCTCCATCAGTACACCAGAGAAAACCAGCTCATAAGCTGTGTTGTCCTGAGGCTCAGCTGAGGCTCCAGCTCCATCCATCTCCTTGTGAGTGTGACCTCAGGAGAAATAAGAGAGCCAAGAAGAGAAGAGGCTGCCACATGTCACAGGGACATTTGAAAACCATCATTTTGCAAGCCGCTCATCTGACATAAACTTCTGTCAGCACTTGGATTTTAATAGGATGGGGCAAGCCCTTTGCAAGGTGCCCAGGGCTGACAGGGATGGTTTTGGAGACACTGACAGGGCAGAGGGAGTTCTCCCAGCTCAGGCAGCTGTGAGCCTGGGTATCACTCAGCAGCATCCCCCTCTCTCCTCCCTCTGGCACAGGTGCAAGCCCTTCTGGAAGAGATGTTAGAGAAGCTCACGGACGAGTTCAACATGGCAGAGCTGCTGGCCAAGGTGGAGGAGAGGACTCCCTATGCTGTGGTTGCCCTCCAGGAGTGCGAGCGCATGAACGCCCTCACTGCCGAAATGCGGCGCTCGCTCGCCGAGCTGGAGCTGGGCCTCAAGGTACTGGTGGCCTGGAGAGGCTCCCTGGGACACAGAAAAGAGAATAAAGTGGGTATTTGTTAAAGGCACTCGATAGGAACACCTTGGGCGGTGCAAAGCCTCGCAGAGGCTGCACCCAGGATGGATGATTGATGCCTGGAGAGGCTGCCTGGGGCAGAGGCTGGACAGAGTTAAGGAAGAAAGCAGGGATTTATGAAAAGGCCTCAAAAGACAGCACAAGAGCCCAGCCAGGGCTGCACCCAGGATGGACCCCAGGTGGACTCAGAGTCACGAGTTTCACACTTTTATGAGCTCTGGTCCATTTCCACATTGGGGTTCATTGCCCAATTCCAGCTCCAGGGGATGCAGTCCCATCCTCCCAGGTTGCTCTCCTCCATTCCCTGCTGTTTGCACTTTTTGGGCTGAAGCTGCAGCGGTGTCCTTGGTTCTGGGGCTGGACAAGGATTGTTGTGTGTGCCTGAGCTGTGAGGAGAGCTGGCTGACACTTCATGTGGAGTTCAGAGTTATTTCCCCGTGCAGTGCAGAGCCTGGGAAATATGAAAGCTCAAACTGAAGGCATCACAATGGCCATGAGTTTTTCAGACAGAAATAAGTTTGGTCTATTTGCATATCAGGGGTTAATTCTCCAATTACAGCTTCAGGTAATGAAGTCATGTTCCCCCAGTTTGCTCCCCCACAATTCACTTTTGTTTACACTTTTCAGGGCCTGTGGTGTGTCCTTGGATCTCAGGCCCAGAGGGATTGTTCTGTCTGACCAAAACGTGAAGGCAGTTAACGACACTTTCTATGGAGTTCAGAGCTGTGCACTAATGCACTGCAGGATTTGAAAAATAGAAAAGCTGAAATCTTAAGGCATCAGTAGGAGAGCTGGAAAATCCTGCAGGGTGCTGCTCGGGGAATAAAAGGCGTCACAGAGAAGGATTTGCTGCTGGCTACAAAGCCAGCCTGGCTCCACAGGGCTCACAGGTGGATTTGCAGTGGCACAGTGTCTGCAGGCACACACAGCAGTGCTTGGCTTTTGGGAAGAGGGGACAAGCACTTCTGGCCATCCCAGATTGTGCCACAGCAACAGCAGGTCACTCACAAATTGACACATGGCCTACTTAAAGGTGAGCCAAAAATCACACCTTTGCATAAAATGTCCAGGAGTGGGGGGAGCTTGGAACAAAATATCTCAGAGGCACAGGCTGAGCTGACATCAAAGATTGGTTTTGTGTGAAGGCACAAAATGTCCAGAACTATAAAAGAAAAAGGCTAAAATCACAAGAGTTTTGGAAAAGATACAGTTGGCCTTGCTGGGTGTGAGCCCCATGCTTGGGAGTCCCTGTCCAAGGGGCTCCAGTGCAGCTGATCCCCACCCTGGTGTGGAACCAGACAGGGGAGCCTCTGCCCAGGACAGGGGTGTGTGTGTCCCCCTGGCTGCTGGCTGTGCCACACCTGTTGGGATGCAAATTTCTGGTTCAGTGGGGTGTGAGGGAGGGCTGTGGTTGATGCTGCATGCACTGGTAGGAGAAGTCACCTCCTGCATCCCCCCCAGGCACTCAGTGGGACAAAACAGAAAAGGCTCTGACTGCCCCTTAGGAATGAGCCAGCACGGATCAGGCTGCACTGCCAGGGAGTGAGGAGCTGCCTGGCAGTCCTGGTGCTCTCTAACAGCACTCCCCCTCCACCTTGCCACCCCCAGGGACCCTTCCCCACGGCCAGCTGCTGTCCATCCCTTGGGAAGGCACAAGTGCAGCACAGGAATGCAGCCTGGAGCTGGCAGAACAAAGCCTCAGCACTGCCCTGCTGCCTGCCCTGCCTCACCCTCATGCCACAGCTGGGCCCTGGGGGATCTCCTGGCCATCAGAAAGTGGGCATTCCCTGCTCCATCGTGTCCTGATCCCTTTTCATGGGGATGCTGAGCTCCCGCCCCTGGTGTGCACGGCGTGGCTGAAGGGTCTGGGCTTGGACCCGGCCTGTTCATAGGAGAAGCTGAGCGTGAGCAAGGACGGCCTGCCCTGAGATGGAATGACATCTCAAACCTCTTCCAGGGGCAGCTTGGAAAAGAAACCTTCATCTGCCCACCCTGCATGAGGAGGGGCAGGCTTGGCTTGGGGTTTAGGCACCAAGCTGCTCCCAAACCCCAGCTGCAGCCTGGACGCAGCAGCTCCAGATGTGTGTGCACTGCATTTGCTGCTGGGGCTTGTTAAAGCAGAGAGATCCCCGACACAGGTGGTGGGTCAGGCTGTACAGCCCGTTTTGAAAGAAGCTGATATTTATGTAGTCAATTATCATAAAAAGATTTCTCTTATTTTCTAGCATAAGACAGTGGAATTGAAAATTCCATTTCCTGAGACAGGTAAACGCAAGTGATTTAATGTTTCAATCCCAGAGCCCCAAACAAGATATAATTGTGACTTGGACAAGGGGTGGCAATTAGATTTAATGTGGGGAAGAATGTGCTGTTTAATATTGGTAGGGGAACCAGGGGATGCAGAGTGTGCAAATGAGCCACAAACAAAATTAACCACAGGAATCTGTAACACAGGGTGCAAACCTCTCCCCAAACCCTGCCACACATCGTGGCAGGGGAGGAGATGGGCTCTGCAGAAAAGGCTCCTCAGAGGGCTGCAGCAGCCTCAGTCCCTGAGCTGGGGTGCAGAGACATCCTGGGGCTGGGACTGGAGGAGAACAGCAGAGCAGAGCAGCATTTGGCATTTCTGGTGTTTGGCAAATCTGGTGTTTGCTGCAGAGGCACATCTGAAGGCTCTGAGAGGCCATCAGTGGGCAATTCCAAGAACCATGGAGTCCTTAAGGCTGGAGAAGCCCTTTGAGATCACCAAGTCCCACCAGCACCCCAGCAGCACCACCGTGCTCACCCCTAAACCACGGCCTCAGGTGCCACATCCAGACGGTTTTTTGGCCACTTCCAGGGTACTTGGGCTCAGTTGGTGCTGACCCCACCAAGGCTGTGTGTTCAATCCCTGGACAGGCCATTTACTTAAGAGTTGGACTCGATGGTCCTTGAGGCCCCTTCCAGCTTGGAATATTCTGTCAGCCTGTGGTTGGTGACTCCACCACAGCCTGATCCAGTGCTTTACAGCCCACTGCCTGAAGAAAGCTTTCCTGATATCCAAACCAGGTTTCCCCTGGCACAACTTGAGCCCAGTTCTTGTGTCTGCAGCCAAAGGTCACGTGTGGGTCCCTGCAGAGCTGAATTAGACCTTGTGCATGACCCAAAACCCTGCTCAGCGTCCCTCATGTCACCTCCCACACCTGGGGGACCACAGAGCAGCCAGTGGGGGCTGGTGGCTCTTCCTGGTGCTGCCCTCACTTGAGTCTGGGCCTTACACTGAGGAAACCCTGCTTTAATTGCCCTTCCTGACAATCAAAGAGCTGTTAAGGCTCGTTCATCTCTGGGGCTGGGGGCCTGCGCTGACAGCACTCAGAGGAGGAGAGTTTACAAGCCAGGCCCCACAGAGCTCAGCAGAGAATAAATAAAACCCAGAGAAAACAAGGCTTATTGTTTTTAACTGACTGAAGATCTGCCAAAGGAAGGCGATTTAGAAATGTCACGCCTAATTTGAATTTTTGAATAATTCATCGTGTCGTGGTAGCGGAAAGTGATTGTTTGGTCCAAAAATAGGAGACATCCCATTAGGAGGAAGAGAAATTGCAATAGACTGGTAGCCATCAGAAATAACTGGCATGTTGTATTTCAAAGCCCTTTGTTCTGGCTGGCTTGGGTGGAACCAGAGGCTGGGCTGAAGCACTTGCATGTTAATGTTGTACCAGCCTCATTTTTTGCAAGCAGATCCTCTGGTTTGCAATTTGAGTGAAGGATGAGCCTCCAAAATGAGGATACTATATATTGTAAGATAACAAAGACCAAATTTTGATCGGCAAGCTTGGTATCAAGTGAAAATAACCTGAACTGAGGAAACAGTTTGTGCCTGTAGTGTGCTCATCTTGAGGGAATGGCTGCAGGCTGATTAGGATTTCCTTCAAGAGTGTCTTTAAATGAAAATTACTCCCAGCGTTTGGGAAAAAAAATTAAAAAGTAACTTGAATAATTTCTGATGCACTTTAGTATTCAGCATCTGAAATGCAAATTTATGCATAATTTTGTTTGGACAACTCTATGAGATTGCTGCTGTAGATGCTTTGAACCCTCACAGGAGACTCAAAGCATGCTTGAGTGCGCAGGCTTTAAAAATTGCTTTTCTCAAGCCTTGCTGAGAATTACATTTGCTAATTCATTTGTTTCCTGAAAGTAAAACTAGACATGATATATGATCGAGGTGGGGTTGTCTTTAAATCAATTTGGCTGCTTGCACACATTCTGCCATATTCTTACCCATGTCAAAACACTTTCAGGAGCACAAAATGCTCATGTTCCAGTGTCCTGCCATGGCCAGTGCAGGGCTTCTTGTTCTTCCTTCATGGTCCTGCCATGGCTTCAGCCCAGCCCGTTGATGCTTCCTCTTTGTGTCCAGTTTCTCCCGAGGATGGAGATCATGATGGAGATTTTGGGAGGTTATTCCTCATATTTTAGTGTTAACTGCAAGTGCTGCTTCTTCCAGCTTTTCATTTCGCCTTATTTGCTGCTGTAGCTTTGAAACCCATCTTAAACCCTTTGTACTCAGGATTTTCTCCATCCACCAGAAATCTGCTCTCCAGGATGTCTCTGCACCCCAGCTCAGGGACTGAGGCTGCTGCAGCCCTCTGAGGAGCCTTTTCTGCAGAGCCCATCTCCTCCCCTGCCACGATGTGTGGCAGGGTTTGGGGAGAGGTTTGCACCCTGTGTTACAGATTCCTGTGGTTAATTTTGTTTGTGGCTCATTTGCACACTCTGCATCCCCTGGTTCCCCTACCAATATTAAACAGCACATTCTTCCCCACATTAAATCTAATTGCCACCCCTTGTCCAAGTCACAATTATATGGCTGGATTTGGTGATATTAAAGGTCTTTATCAGCTGTCAGTGTGTCCCACAGGGCATGGTCAGTACGGGAGCAAGCTGCAGAGATCTTGAACTGCTGGGCTCTGACAAGCATTGCTAAACAACTGCGGGGGCTGTTTTAAGAAGACTTCAACTTTTGCTAAAGCTTCACAGATTTTTGTGGCCCCAGCAAAGGGCACCTCTGCTGACCTCACGGCTGGAGGCACTGAAGTCCTGTGAAAGAACAGTTGGAATCTTTTAATGTGAATAGACTGACCCAATTCCCTCCCCCTTGTTCTCAGCAATGGCTCAACTGATTTCAGTTAATCTTTCCAAAAACACTTAGCCCGAGGCAGAGAGAAATTGTAAATGAGATAAATTTTGGCAAAGTGATAAGGAAACAAAAGGAAGTGCTTATAATTGAGAGCAGTGATCGCCATTATCTGTGGGTCTCCAGAGTTCTGGGGGTGTTGTACTCCTCCAGCTGAGCACAGAGCTGCAGAGGTTTGGACTGTGGAGACCATTCCATACCAAGGAAGCTGAGCTGGTTGCAGGTTTTCTTTTTGTATCCTGCTTGGCTTGTGTGAGCCAGAATCACAGAGTTGGTCAGGACATTGTCTACTCCAGCCCCGTCCCAAGCAGAGACAGGCAGAGCAGGTTGTTCTGGGCCATGCCCTGGTGGGTTTTGAACATTTCCAAGGATGGAGACTCCACAGCCTCTGTGGACAACCTGTTCCAGTGTTCAGCCACCCTCACGTTGCATTTCAGTGGAATGGCCTGGAATTGAGCTCTTCTGGCAGAACTGATACAGGTTTCTAAAAATCTTTGAAACTAATTAATTGCTGCACAAAGGAAAAGTCAAACCTCTCTCTTTATCTCACTTGGCTGAATCATATCTTACTTTGTTGTGCTCCTTCCCTGCTGTGGAAGGAGCTGTGATTACATTTGCAGACAACATGTGAAATCAAAAAAGAAAATCTTGCACTGCAAAGCAGTAAATGAGGGAAGGAGTGAGGGGAAATGGAGGAGAGGAGGGGGATAGGACTCAACAAATATTTGGACAGTTTTAGAGTAGATCATCAGAGACTCCAGTATCCTGCCCTGGTAGTGAGTGAGAACAGCTTTACACCCCTGAAAATCTGCCAGTCCATGAGAAAAAACAGAAATAACACTGGGACAACCGAGGGACACCCCTGCTGCTGTCACTATACACAGCTTTTCCTCCCAGCAGTATTTTTACAGCAGGATGCAGGAATATGCAATAGAAAGTGTGCAGGAAAACCCCAAACTCCTGAAGTCACCCACAGCACGTGGCCAGCAGTGTCTGTGTGGGACTCTGTGCTCTTCCTCGTGCCCTGGCCCAGCTCTGCTCCCAAGCAGGCTCTGCTGGGCAGTGGTCAGTGCTGACTGTGACCTTTCTCACCAGGGGGAACTGACCATGACCAGCGACATGGAGACCTTGCAGAACTCCCTCTTCTTGGGCACGGTGCCCGAGTCCTGGCTGAAGAGGTCTTACCCTTCCACAGCCAGCCTGGGCTCGTGGTTTGCTGACCTGCTGGCTCGCATCAGCGAGCTGGAGGCCTGGACCAGGGACTTCTCCTTGCCCTCCACGCTGTGGCTCGGAGGGTTCTTCAACCCCCAGTCCATCCTGACGGCCATCATGCAGACCACGGCCCGGAAGAACAAGTGGCCCCTGGACAAGATGACGCTGCAGTGTGACGTGACAAAGAAGAGCAGAGAGGATTTTGCCAGCGCTCCTCGTGAGGGGGCCTATGTCCATGGTCTGTTCATGGAGGGAGCACGCTGGGATGCTCAGGTGAGCTCTGCAAGGCTCTGCGGGTGAGGGAGAAGCCACAGGTGTGGCCCTGATCCAGCACTCTCCACTTATTTGTCATGAATCATCTCCCTCTCTGCAATGGTTTTCCATGAAGGGTAGGAAATTAGGGAAAGCTGTGCCCTCCTTGATGGGGAGTTCAAAGCTCCAGGCTGTTTTTTGCTCTGGAAATGGCCTGAATTGGGTCTGGGAAGCCACAGGCAGCTGGGAACATTGGCAAGGGCTCTGCTGGAAGATGGCAGTGAGGATCTCACATGGGTCAGATCTCTGCTCTTGTGCTCTGGGCTCTGCTCACTGCAGCAGAGCAGGGACCAGAGCTCCCAGCTCTGCCCCCACAGTTCCCTGGCTGTTTCCTTCTCCACACACAACCCTTGGGGGATCCCAGCCCCTGCCACAGGAACACTGGATTTCTGCTGCCCTAAAAACCTGACAGAAATCAGGTGGACACACCAGAACAGAGAGAGCTTTTAAAAATTCCCGGTCCTGCATATCAAATACTCCATTTAAGAACATTCCAGTGGCTGCTGTTATGTTTTCTTTGCCACTATGACCAGAAAATGAGTTCTGTCTGGGTTTTACCCATCTCTAGGCAATGATGGAAGTGAAGAGTGAGAGGTTTTGGTGGTACAAAGCCAGAAATCCTTGGGAAATACTTGGCTTCTCCCCTCTGCCTCCTCCAATAACTGGTCTGGGTGATTGCATCCAGCAGTGGGATTTGTCTTCAGAGATCATCCCAACACCAGTAAATGTGTTTTTCTGATTACATTTACCTTGTGATTGAAAGATACTGAGAAATTATGTTCAAGGAGCCATTCATAATCTCTGGGTATCGTGCTTCCATTTATTTCAGAAAGGAAAAGGATATTTTTATGAGTTGCTGCTCCCACTGAAATATCATTTCTACCTAGTGGAACTATTCCTTTTACCTATAATCCAGTGAGTACCAGTGTGCATTAATGGATGCAGGACTTTTAAAACAGGTGCACAGCTCTTTTGGGTTGTGTACTCCTTCCAAATTAATCCTCTGATAAAAATGGCAGGCCACGTTTAGAAGAATTCCTCTGGGGAACACCTCCACTTTTAAAAGAATATTTCACATTTAGGTTGTGCCTCCAAAAAAGGAAAGAGTCCTTCTATGTTCTGCTACTCACATTTTTCTATTTATTTAAACATTTATGTTTGCCCTTGGGTGTCTTAAATTTATAAAACATTCATTACAAAACAGCAGGCAGCTGTTAGATGAAATGAAACTAAGCAGATTATTTTGGGTGCGAATGATCTCTTGCTGCAGCCCTGTTAAAGTCACTGGGACTCAGTGACAGTCAGAAGGATGCTGTGGCTGGGGGTACTTGGAGACATTTTATCTCAAGCTGCTGACTGATTCTTGGCTTTCTTGCTCTCTGCAATAGAGAGTTTGATGCCAAGAGTGTGCCCTGCCCCTGCCCAAGGGGGTTGGAGCGTGGTGGGACCAGGACAGGGGTGGGCTTCACACCACATGTGCTCCATGGAGCTTTGGCAGCTGTGCACAGCACAGCCTCTGCCATGGAACCACAGGATCCCAGACTGGCTTGGGCTGCAAAGGACCTTAAAAATCAGCTCACTCCACCCCACCATGGGCAGGGACATCTTCCACTGTCCCAGGCTGCTCCAGGCCCCATCCAGCCTGGCCCTGGACACCTCCAGGCATGGGGCAGCCACAGGGCAGGGCCTCATCACACTCACAGGGAAGAGTTTTTTCATTTCCCTTGTCCAGCTGCAGCCACTGACCCCATCACTCAGGGACCACTTTGGAATGCTCCCTGCTGGCTCTGTGTCCCCTTCCCTGCTGACTCCGTGTCCCCTTCCCTGCTGCCTCATGTCCCCTTCCCTGCTGGCTCTGTATCCCCTTCCCTGCTGACTCCATGTCCCCTTCCCTGCTGCCTCATGTCCCCTTCCCTGCTGGCTCTGCATCCCTTTCCCTGCTGGCTCCATGTCCCCTTCCCTGCTGGCAGCCAGGCTGTGCTGGGGTCCCTGGGCCAGCTGACCCCAAAGGGGCTGTGGTGTGAGGAATCTGTGCTGGGACCCTCCCCGTGCAGGGCTTGCAGGGCTGTGGGTCACAGGGGCTGGGTTTGGGCCCATCTGTCACCACCCCTGGCTTGTGACAGCTCTTGGTGCTCTCAGCCCCGGTGACACGTGGCACTGGCTCATGGCCACTCTCAGCTGGCTGCTTGCAACCCGGGACAGGCAGAAGTGAGGGATCCTTTAGGATCTGAGGCTGAGCTCTCCAGGCACACAATGGTGGTTTTGCACCACGAGTGCTGTGCTGCTAGTCAGGAAGAACTGCTTTCAAAGCAGAATTAATTTCTGATGATGAGAGCGATAAAAAATGCAAATGAGAATCAGCCCAGACATAACAAAATGATATCTTACATAGAGGTACCTCAGGAAGATTTCAGCTCTTGTTAACCCAGAAACAGGTAGAATATCTCTTGGAAATTTCATTTGAAGTATTCTCAGCAGTAAAAAAAAAAGAGAAAGACCTGATTAAAACCCAGTCTCAGAAATGAAAGGTGTGAATTTAAGAAGAGTGCATAATAATGTTTCATAAATAGCTACTTTGCAAGGTATCATACGAATTATTTAATGTTTGTTCAGCACATTGGAAATACAAAATCCTAAATGAGAGTTGGATTTTTCATAGCTGAGCATAACAGATGGCATTAGTACAATTAAACCGAGGTGTGTGGCAGGAGGGATGATTTTTCTTCGCTCGTTATAGAACTAAATAAACTACTGGAGAGGTTGAATCTCACCCCACAACTCTGATCCGAGAGCATTTGGAATAATGATGATATGTGAAGCTCAGCTGCAGTGGGAGGCAGTTTCTTTAGTGCTGAAAAGTTTTGTTTCCATTTCCCTATTTGTTTTCATTTGGTCTCTCTAGCCTCCATTAGGCAGTTTTCCCTGGGAATGGATTGATGTGCAGGGTATTTTATTTTCAGGAAGAGAGAGAGAAAATGCCAGAGAGACCCAAATTAGAGAAACAAACTTGATTTCTTGCCCTGGCAGGGTTCTCTCCCTCTCCTGCATTGGGCAGCCTGCTGGGCAGGGCATTGCTGGGAGGAGAATAATGGGACTTGATATTTAATGGTGATATTCCATCAGAAAAGTCATTTCGAATTCTCTTGGTTGCATCATGAGAGTGGGAACAAGTCTGTTTTGGGGCTGTTCTCCATCACAGTGGTTTCAGGTGTCCACTCTCCCTCCCACCACCAGCAACACCTCCCACAAGGTGATTCTGGTCTGGACTCCTCTGAGAAAGAGATGCATGAGAATAATCCCAGGATCTCTGAGCTTGGAAAAGATCTCCGAGGTCACTGAGTCCAAGCTGTGCCCAATCCCCACCTTGTCCCCAGCCCCAATGTGCCACCTCCAGGTGTTCCTGTGTCACCTCCAGGGATGGGCACTCCAAACCTCCCTGGGCAATGTTTAATCACCCTTTCAGCTAAGAAATTCCTCCTGGTGTCCAACCTGAGCCTGCCCTGGCTCAGGTTTTCCTCTTGTCCTGTCCCTGTTCCCTGGCACAAGACAAGAGGAAATGGCCTCAAGCTGCACCTCGGTAGAAACCAGGAGAAGAGAAGTGAAACTTTGTTGCTAATATGGCTGGACAGGGCCAGGGACACTGTTCCCACACAAAGTCCAGCTGGGATGTGATGGTTTGAGCATCTGGTGGGAGTGCAGGCAGCTGGAGCCTCGAGATGATCTGTGTTGAGGAGGGTCGCGGTGAGACAGGGAGCTCTTGGATCTAGACCTCCTTCCTCAAAGAGGCTCATCCAGCCCCTTGACCCTGGAGAAGCTGTTTGCACCTCCCCAGCAGGAGCAGCTTGGATAAAGATCACGAGGGCTCCGGTGCATCAGAGAGCTGGTGGACACCTTGGAGATGTGACCTTTGTCTCCTTCTCTCTGCAGGCCGGGACCATCACAGAGGCCAGGCTCAAGGAGCTCACCCCAGCCATGCCTGTCGTGTTCATCAGGGCCATTCCTGATGAGAAGCAGGACACCCGGGGCTTGTACCCGTGTCCTCTGTACAAAACACGCCAGAGAGGGCCAACCTACGTGTGGACTTTTAACCTCAAAACGAAGGAAAAGCCGTCCAAGTGGGTGCTCGCTGGTGTGGCCTTGTTGCTGCAGATCTGAGGCACCAGCACAGCCCCTGCTCTGCAAATCCCTCACAATGTCACACAATTTAAACAATGAAATGCTGAGATTAACCCAAGTTCCATCTCTCTGCTGGACTCCCAAGTTATCTCTGTGTCCTGGGGATGTGAGCCAAACAGGGCCTGCCAGGAGGTGGGCAGGGTGCAGGGTCACACGTGGCTGCTGTAAATCAATATCCTGTAATTCCTACACTGCTGCACTGCAAGATGCCAGCCCAGAGCCTGATATACCACACCCAGAGAGTGCTAAACTTAAATCTAGTTTTTATTTCTCTTCGTGATCCAAAGTAGTTTTAAAATCATCCATCAGTAAAATCAGTAGCCTTCTCCAAAATGCTTAAATAGTCTAGTGACTTGTGAAATTCTCCAGAATTTATTCCTTCCCCTCATGTTTAATGTTGTGTGTGTGTAATGTTGAAAGCTGGGAGGTGAGCAGATGTTGTGGTTATAAGCTGTGTGTTGCTAACACTCCTGTAAATCTTAGCAACATTGAAAATGGTGTTAATATCCACTGTGCTTAATGGAATCGATAGTGAAAGCACAGCACAGGGATGATTTAAGAGAAATATGTCATGATGATAGATACTTACTAATAAAAGTAATTGTTCCTGGAATAGTCTCTGGAAGCTGCAGGTTTACTGCCGGTGAGGAGAGCACAGGGGGCTGGGTGGGAGGAACACACCTGTGGGGGTCACTGGGGTTTAATTACAGCCGCAATGGGAGAGCAGTGAGGAGTGCAGTGTTCCTGGTGCAGAGGGCACAGAGGGGTTCTCGGGGTCCGGGTGTCGAGGTGTCCCCAAGATTGTAAAAGTCCTCATTTCCCAGCCCGTGCAGCCAAAGAAGGAGTCTGAATGTGGAGGATCAGCTTCTCAAGGTTGTTTATTTTCCCTTATCTATCACATTCTCTCTCTGCCCTGCTGAGCTCTGTCCAGCAGGTCGGCCATGGCATTCTGTCTGCCCTCAGGGCGGTGTTCACTTTATACCAAAAACTCCGTGTGCCGTGTTTACAATAACGTGCCAATATCTGTCATTTATGTTGTGCAGTGTGTCTGTACCTTAAACCAGCAGAAAAGTGTCACCATCACAGCAAGACATGGAGGGCAAGGAGGAGAAGGAGGCCAGGACACGCCCAAATCCCTCCATCTTGTCCCCTGAACCCCATTCTAAAATCCCCAAAATTCTACTTTTTCCTAATATCCAACCCGTACCTTCCCTGACATAGCTGGAGGCTGTGTCCTCTTGTTCTGTCAGTGCTGCCCGGTGGAAAAGACCGACCCCACCTGTCTACAGCCTCCCTTCAGGGAGTTGTGGAGAGCCATGAGGTCACCTCTGAGCCTCCTCTTCTCCAGGCTAAACAACCCCAGCTCCTTCAAACGTTCCTCACAGGGTTTGTGTTCCCAGCCCCTCTCCAGCCTCGTTGCCTCCTCTGGACGTGCTCAAGCATCTCAATGTCCAATGAGCACCCCCAAAGCCTCCCACCCTCACCCAGTGCCAGGGTACAATCTCACGGGCAGATTTGGGTGTCCAGCAGGGACTGTGACTCTCCTGTGGGGACACTACAAACCCTCTCAGCTGGATAAACCCCCAAAGTCAAGGAGCACCTCAACAAACACCACTCATCTGGAGAGGTCCCCACTTGCCAGCTCTGGCCCTGAATGGACTCAGGGGCTGGGGAAGGGGGAGAATCACCAGCCAGTGCTGCTCCAATGTTCACGTGGTGGCATTGAAACTGATGTCTCCTAACAGGCGGAAATGCAGGAAGCAGCAGTGCTGGTGTCCCTCCCTGAGCTCTGTCCTGCTTATGCCTGGCAGCATCTGGAAGCACCATTGTCATGGTTTGACAGGGAAGTGAATTTTCACTCCTGGCTTTGCCCATCTGACTGCCTTTACCTCAGCCTGGGAGTCCTCACACTTTTACCCTCTGGGAGGGAGAGAGGTGGAGGCGTGGGGGGCTTGGCTGCTGCTGGGGTTAAACCAGGACAGCATTTCTGTGAGCGCAGTTTGGTTTATCAGAGCCTCATCTCACACTGAGTGGTTTTATGTGTGGCATGTGGCAGAAGATGTGCTCAACTCTCTGCCAGTCCAGGGGATCAGCTTTGCTCCCACTGAGAGGCATCCAGGAGGGTGAAGCCCTCAGGCTTTGCAGGAGATCCACAGGAACTCTCCTGCCCTGAGCAGCACAGCAGCTCTTCCTGCAGGAATGACAACATCCAAAATCCTCGTCCTTGCAGTCCCAGAGAACGACAAACTTCTGGATGAATGTAAGGAGGGAAAACTCTCTGGTAAGAACTTTAATTGCTAGGCACTGTCCCCAAGGCACAGCCCCAAAAAGTTAATGATGAAGGAGCTAGTTATGGCTTAGCAAAAGCCATCTGCAAATATCTAATGGAAGGGAGAGAGCTGTCTTAAGCTGGCTTTTTAAAATTGCCTCTAACCCATAAATGAGGCAACAGGGTCTGTAGAGTATCCCACGTAATGAGTCCCTGCTAGAAGAGGTCTGTTAGCTGGGGAAAGCTTTGCTATTAAATTAAATCCCTCCCAATTTAAATTAAGACCTGCCAATTAGATATGAAATGTAAACTGGTCACTTCCCACAGCTCTGCAAAGTTGGGCACATTAAATTCTCTGTGTATTTCAGCATGCAGGAGGTTGAGATGCATGATCAGAGCACTGCTGAATTAAACACAAAAGAGAAGGAGCAGAAGGAAGTTCATTGTGCTCCAGATAATCCATCATGCTGGGTTAGTCCTTCACTGGGACATCTTCAAGTCCAGAGGGGACCCTGTGGCTCTGCACAGCTCCTGACAGGAGGGGACAGCCGGGGGGGTTGGGCTCAGCTCCAGGGAACAGGGACAGGAGGAGAGGGAACGGCCTCAGGCTGGGCCAGGGCAGGCTCAGGGTGGGCAGCAGCAGGAATTTCCCCATGGAAAGGGCTCTCAGGAATTGGAAATGCCCAGGGAGGTTTGGAGTGCCCATCCCTGGAGGTGCCCAAGGAATTCCTGGAGGTGGCACTCAGAGCTCTGGGCTGGGGACAAGGGATCAGGCAGAGCTTGGCTTGATGGTCTTTGAGAGCTTTGATGCTCAGATCAGTGATGCTGTTTGTGATTCCATGTGATTCTCAGTGCTCTGGATGTGGGATTTCCTGCCATTCTGGAGACTTTTGCTGTCCTAAACAGTATTCCTGTCCTAAACTTAATTCTTTTTCTCTTTTAAAACCTTTCCTCCTTTTCCCAGCATAGCAGGGCCTCTCTCTGCTCAGTGTTGCCCTCCAAGATGCCCCTGTACATCCAGGAAAGGAGAAGCTCAGTAACTCCCCAGGCACTGCCTGCTCTTTCCAGAGCCACAGCCTGAGCTGTTCTCCTGTCAGCTGAAGAAGAATGGTCTGTTGACAACAAAATGGATCTGATTGTTTTATTATATATATCTCCCTGCATAATTCACCAGTTGGGCAGGAAGGGTAGTGGGGAGATATTTATAGATACTAGAAATGTCACCAGGGTGCTCATTCTTCATCCTTTGAAAATCATCACAGGAAAGAGTTGGCTGCAAAATGCTACAAGAGGACGGTGAATAATTTGATGCTTTAGGGGGTGGAAAAAAATCTTGACAGGTGTGAGATTTTCCAGCCATATCTGCCCAAACCAGGCAATTAAATCCAGCTGGACAGGCTTTTCATTAGGAGTGATTCATTAGCCAAAGGTCAAGGTTTTCTGTCCATGAGCTCTTGGAGACAGATGCCCACTTGGCACTGCCATGTGCACCTTCCTCTGCTCTCCTGGCCTGGGGTGGAGGATCCCAGCACAGGCAGGAGCTGGAGCTGCTGGAGAGAGCCCAGAGAAGGCTCCAGGATGAGCAGAGGGATGGAGCAGCTCTGCTGGGAGGAAAGGCTAGGATTGTTCACCTGGAGAAGAGACCAGGGATGATCTCACTGTGGCCTTGCAGGACCTGAAGGAGCTACAAGAAAGATGGAGAGAGAGAATTGACAAGGGCTGGAGGGACAGGACACAGGGAATGGCTCCCACTGCTAGAGGCCAGGGATGGATGGGATATTGGGAATTAGGAATTGTTCCCTGTCAGGGTGGGCAGGCCCTGGCACAGGGTGCCCAGAGCAGCTGTGACTGCCCCTGGATCCCTGGCAGTGCCCAAGGCCAGGCTGGACAGGGCTGGGAGCACCTGGGACAGTGGAAGGTGCCCCTGCCATGGGATGGGCTTTAAGGTCCCTCCCAACCCAGCCCATCCTGGGATTCTGTGATTTTCGGGCAGTTTGATAACAGGGAAGATGTGGCTGCTCCCTTTTACATAAAATTGGAGACCCTGGGGAGTGACTTTGCCACCACTGGAACAAATCTCACCAGGCCATTGTCCAGGCCCATCCCTGAGGGTGCTCTCTGCCCTAGAGCCCCTCCATCCTGACCCCACTCCTTCACCCATCTCCCCGAACCTGCTGAACCCCAGCCCTTCCTTCAGCACCCCCAGCATGGCCCAGCTGAGCAAACAAGGTTCTAAACAATCATGTCGGTGTTTTGGGGTGCCCAGGGGACCCCAGCCTGGCTCTCAGCCTTTCTCTGCATCCGTGGGGCTCCTTTAGGCCTGACTCCTCCAAAGGTCTGTGGTCAATTGGTTAACTCCAGTTTGGTGACATTTTCCAAAGCGTTGAAAGCGAGAGAAGGAAAATTGTGCTATTGAACACTTAATGTCAGGTAAAATTGACTGAACTCTCCCAGGACAGAGAAATGGCTTTTCCACAGCCTGGGAATGTTGTACCTGCTGCAAATTATAATTGGCAGAGGAGCACAGTTCAAAGTAGAGTCTTCACAAATGCTTTGTAGTGGTGTCCCATATTCTGGGGTTAACCAGCTCCATTTCAGTGCAACTGTTGCTCACAGAGCAAAGGAAAATGAGGAGTAGGCACATAAAGGAGAGCCTGGTGGCCTGGAGATTGGCTCCACTGGGGCAAATTAATTGCAGCTGTTCCTGGGCACTGGGAATGCCCAGGGATGCAAATTCTGCCCGTGTCACTGCTCGAGTGTTTACAGCACAAAAGGAGCTGCAACATATCAGCAAGATGCATTCGTTTTATAACGTGGCATTAATACATTTAATTAGCAATGGCTTATTAGATTCATGTCTGTTATTATGCATTGTTTTTTAAATGACTGTAATTGCCCAAACAAATCTACAAATGTATTTACCTTGTTCACGGCTGTGAGCCTCATTTAAAAAGCTTTTAGGCTGCACAAGACGTTCATGGAGTTTAAGCAGCCCCTCTAATTGGAGTGCTGATGCTCCTGTCAGTGGAGAGGGTGATTTGAGGGTGGAAATACTTTGTCCAAAGGCCTTGAAACCCACTTATGTGTGAAAACTTTGGGGTTCACTTCTAGGCAGCTCCTAAAACATTCATCTTGATTAGTGCCAGAAGCCATGGGGTGAAACCCTGAGTCTGAATTTGGTATTTTGGTTCAATGTTCCTGAGAATCCACTGGGAGCTGGAATGAGGGAGCTGTCAGCTGTGACAGCCCCAGTGCCTGAACCCCTCTGGTTCCTGGGAAGGGCTGGTTCAGTGCTCCAGCCTCACTGTGGAAAATGCTACCTTGGAAAATCCAGAATATTTGTAGCAGTGTGGGAGGTTTGATGAAAGCCACACGAGGAAAAGTGGCTCATGTCCGTGAGGGAAGTTTTGTCCAGGTCAGCAACACTAGAGACCCTGGCACATTCAGGGCATTTTGAGGAGAATCACACAGAATCACAGAATTACAGAATGCCTGAGGCTGGAAAAGATCCCAAAGACCATCCTGTCCCAGCTGTGCCCCATCCCCACCTTCTCCCCAGCCCAGAGCTCTGAGTGCCACCTCCAGGAATTCCTTGGGCACCTCCAGGGATGGGCACTCCAAACCTCCCTGGGCATTTCCAATTCCTGAGCGCCCTTTCCATGGGGAAATTCCTGCTGCTGCCCACCCTGAGCCTGCCCTGGCCCAGCCTGAGGCCGTTCCCTCGATCTGTCCTGAGGCTCTGCCTGTCCCAGCTGTGCCACCCTCCCTGCTCCCCCATGGCCCAGGGGAGCCAGGGCTGCCTTGGGCAGAGTGAGGGGCCAAGGAGGAAGAGGCTTCCCGCACCCAGCTCAGCTTTTGGAGGAGCTGGGGACCCCTGAGGCTCGGGATGTGATGGTTCCAGGCTCATTTCTGAGGGCATCCCCTCTGTGCCTTCCTTTACCGGCTCTGTGACAGTGGGATAAGTCACCCGTGGCTGCTTTGGATCCATTCAAGTGTTTATCTCATAGAATCAGAGGTGGGAAAAGACCTCTGAGATCATCAAATCCACCCTTAGTCTGCTCCCTGCTTGGATCACAGCAAGAGCTTGGGATCTATCAACTCTTCACCAATAAATGAGCTGCTTGTTGGCATTTTCCTTCCTCTTGTTACCAAAATGGTGAGGCTCCAACCCCCCTCCTGCCACTCCTGCCCATAATCTCCCATTGTGCTCTTCCCTGTGAGATCCTCCCTCGCAGGGAGCATTTCCCAGGGCTGGTTGCATAAATCAGAGCACCAGTGCCAGGAGACGTGCTGGGGGCCACAAGCTGAGAGCTGAGAGCCTCATGAGATCAGCCCTCTCTTCCCAGCACAAAAAGGCAGCACACAGGGCACGAGGGAATGAGGATGAGGATCTGATTACAGTGGAGAAAGACGTCAGCCCTGGAAATTAATTATCTGTTCTTCAAAAGGAGCAAGTTCTCCAAGTTAATGATAATTAGGAATAGAAAATTGTGGAGGGGGAAACGAAAATGAACAAAAGTGAAACATTCTCTAAAGAAAGGTGATGGGAATGAAAAAGCCACAAGCAGAGAGGCAGTTCTGACAAAAAAAGCCTGGAGGGTGGATGGTGTTAGCAACTGCAAATAAAATTGAATGGAGAACAACTGCAAAGGGGAAAAAAAGAATTCTTCACAAAGCAGAGCTGGAAGATGTGGGAAGTTGCTAAGGGAAGCTGAGAGCAGTGGGAGAGAGCCTGTACCAGGCAAAATTACAGTCCCGGGAATCCTTCCCACTGGGTCAGGTCCCACCATGGCAAGTGCTCAGCTCTAATCCCTGCTTTGGACAGATGGACAGCAGAGTCTGGCAGTTCTGAGGTGAACTTTGCAGACTGGGAGAAGTTTACCTCTGTTCCCTAAAACAGGGGGAATGAATCCCTCCCTCTGCAGCCAGACAAGGGTGTTGGTACCTCCTGGGCTCCATGCTGGTGTGCCCTTGGCTCCCAGAGAGATCCCCTGGGAATTTCCAAAGCCCCCGGGTGAAAAGGCCACAAGGGATGGCCAGATTGGATCAGGAGAACATGAATGAAAGGCCACTAATGCTGGATTAAAGACCAGAAAAAGCAACTGCTGCCAGACTTTGAGGTATTGTAGGACTTGGGTCTTGTCAAACAAACAAAATGTACAATTCCAGGCTGGGCTGACAAAAGTAACTTCATAATGGGCGTAGTCCAGGGGAGGCATTTCATTTCAAAATGCACCATATGCTAATTATAAATAAAACATATAAAACTATAAAGAAAATAAAACTTTCCTTTGGGAAATGCAGAGGGAATGGGTGGGGATGGCTGCCTGACAGATCAGGGAAGGTGATTTTGGGGCTGATGCCTGGAGAGGCTGCCTGGAGCAGAGGCTGCACAGAGTTAAGGAATAAAGCAGGGATTTATGAAAAGGCCTCAAAGGACACACCTTGGGCAGCACAAGAGCCCAGCCAGGGCTGCACCCAGGATGGAGCCAAGGTGGACTCAGAGTCACGAGTTTCACACTTCTATGAGCTCTGGTCCATTTCCACATTGGGGTTCATTGCCCAATTCCAGTTCCAGGGGATGCAGTCCCATCCTCCCAGGTTGCTCTCCTCCATTCCCTGCTGTTTGCACTTTTTGGGCTGAAGCTGCAGCGGTGTCCTTGGTTCTGGGGCTGGACAAGGATTGTTGTGTGTGCCTGAGCTGTGAGGAGAGCTGGCTGACACTGCATGTGGAGTTCAGAGTTATTTTCCAATGCAGTGCAGAGCCTGGGAAATATGAAAGCTCAAACTGAAGGCATCAGGGCTAACTAGACGAAGCAGTTGTGGCTCCACTCAGAGATCACAAAGGAGCCAGCTCAGCCTTGTGGTCAGCGAGCCCACGTGCCAGCTTTGCCTGCCCACAGCTCCGTGCTCCTGTCCCTGCTTGCATCATCCAGGCCACTCTCCTCCTCTGTCCTCTCTTGGGAGTCATTTGTCCCCAGCTTGTTTGGTGTAGGAACATCTGGGCTGAGTCAGGGCCAGCATCTGCTGCTGAGCCAGGCTGGGCAGGTGGGACAGGAGGGACAGGGACCTGTGGCACGTGACAGGGCCAAGGGTCAGCCCCACTGCTCGGGCAGCAACAGGCAGCATCTCTGCAAATTAATGAGACATTTGAGTGCCAGCTGGGACCTCCTCGACTGCAGCTGACCTCTGCATCTGGGAGCAGTGCCAGGAGGCAGGAGGATGGAGCAGTTGATGCAGATAACAATAAAACACCTCTATGAACACTGACAAAGGATGAAAGTGAAGAAGTGCATTGTCAGGAGCCGTGTCTCTGCCCTCCACGGGCACACAGTGTTCATTTAATGTCTGGTTTAATGTTAAGCTGTGTCTAAAGAATAGGCTGAGACTGCTGTGAGTGAGAGCTTCCCCCCAGCCTGGCCATCACCTTTGCTGGTTCATCCATGGCCTTGTTTTGAGCTGATCCCAGCATAACAATCACAAGGGTTCCTCCAAACATTCCTTGTGGCCCCATCCTCAAACCCACGCTGAACCCTTCCAGCTCTCCCTTGTGTTATACACGGGTACATGCATAAGAAATATTCATCGTTATTTTAATAATGTATGATCTCGAAGACATTGTGGCAACCAAAAGGGTTGCACTGGGAAATCAAGATGCAGCTGGCTCTTCCCTGGAAAAGAGAACAGCCTGAGGCATTCCATTGCCCACATCCATCTTAAAACAAGCCAGCAAGCAAATGCTTCCAGTCTTGCTGGAGAGTTGTTCTGTTGGTTGAACCTGCAGCAGAAGAACCTGGATTTCAGGGAGGTGGATCAGCAAGACAGGAGGAAAAGGGCAGCCCACAGAGAGATTTTCTAAAGGCCGCTTTGTACTGGGAAGGAGCGGGATGTGTGCTGGCTGGCAGGTCCAGCTCTGCTCACTGGGAGGTGCAGAGCTGCAAGGAGATGGCTGCAGACCACGTATAAAGCCCTGGAGAGGATTTTGGTGCTTCCCCAGGCCGTTGCTGCACTTGGTTACCCAATATTTTAGATTCCACAGGAAATCAACCTCCCCTTGGAAAGCGTGCCCAGTACAACGTGTGAGGGGACTCCTGGAGCATGTGGGGTCAGCTGGAGTTGAAGCATAAACATCTCTCTTTGCAAGACCTGCTGGGGAGCTGAGGATGCTCTGGCAGTGCTCTGGAGCTGCTCCAGGGAGCAGAGTGGTGGGTGAAACCATGCTGGACCAAGGACACAACTTACACTAAAGAGATACATTTCAATAATTGAGAATGGGAGAGTTTATTAGTTCTACGGGTGCTTGTTCCTGTATCATCCTTCCTGGGAAAGATCTGCACATTTTTTCCCACTCTGAATATGCCTGGCTTCAGCTCCCAGCCCCTGCTCCTGTTGCTTTTCCCAGTTTATTGAGGAGCCTTTCAGAACTTGGTGTTTTTCCACATTAAGCTGCTCTGTGTTGTGAGCACATTGTCTTTCAAGTGTCTCCTCAATTAGCTAAACAGGTTGAGGTTTTAAATCCTTCACTTCAAAGTGTTCTCTTCCACCCTCAAATCATTTTTATGGCTCTATTTTGCACTCGCTCCCTCTTTATCATCCCTCTAATGTGTGTGGATGGCCTCAGCCCATCGTCCCCAGGGGCTGGAGTCACCTCCCTGCCCTGGGCCTCTCCTCTTTGGGAACATCTCAGAGCAGAGTTGGCTTCCTTGCTGCTGAGTCACGGTGAGTTACGGTGCTGCTCTGACCCCTAAATCCAGGTCAGTGCTGGCACTTCGGGATCAGCTGTGCTCAGGGCTGCGTCAGCTGCAGAGCCCTGCCAGACCTCTCTGCAGGAACACCAGGGAGCACAAGTGAAACTGAAAAAAACCCTGTGTGAGATGTGAACTGGATCCTGCTGTGCTCACCACCTTGAGGAACAGTTGCTCTGGGTTTGCTCCGTGTGCTGTGACCCCTCCGCTCTGCAGAGCAGGTTGTCACTGCCGTCCTCAGTGGAGCTGAGCAAGGAGCAGAGCAGTCACCAGCCCCAGAGCACCCTCCAGGTTCTGCAGGACAGAGTTTTGTCTCCCTACTCTGTGCAGAGAGCTCACCATCCCCTAATATGAAACTCAGAAGTACACACTAAAGCAGCAGAGAATCTGAAAAATATAAAAGTTAAAACCTGAGGCATCACTGGCAGCACCAGCCTGAACTTCCAGGGGTGATATGACCATTCCCACATCGTACCACTGCCAAAACCCTTCACCAGCTGGTTTAGCTCTCCTCTGTTCCAAACAGCCCTTCTGTGAGGGCAGTGCCTGCTCTGAGACCCAACAAACTGGCCCACACCTGTGGCTGATGGGAAGGTGCAGCCACAGTGTCCTGGAGAGCAGGGCAGGCTGTTCAGGCTTGGGGACACACCTGGATGTGGGGACACATCTGGGTGTGGTGGCTGCGAGTTTTGGCCATGTAGTGTTTATTTAATTACAGAGAAAGGAGGTGGCTGCCAGCAGAGACAATGAGAAATTGTCCTGTTTTACATGGAGAGCCTTTGGATTCCAGCACAGAAAACCTTTGAATTCCAATGCACCAGAGCCCTGACACTGAGTAATAAGCTCTTCAACAGGTGCTAACTTGAGTTTACCTTGGGAAAAATACGTGCAGTGGAAGACAATCAGATAATCCAACATTTGACTAAATCCCTTTCTTGAACTCTTTGATCTCCTCAATTAGCTGCTACCAGGCTGCCTTGGAAAAATACCTTCAAACATAGCAGGGGTGGGTGAAAACCATGAGTTAGCAGCCCCAGTGCTCAGAGCTGGGCCAGGAAGGGGGGCAGCAGGTCAGACATAGCCTGGCCTGGCTGGGGGAGATGGAGAGATTGCTGCTGCTGGAGGCTCTCCCTCTTCACCCACAGCAAGGATCTGCTGTTTTCCTGCCACCAGGCTTGGGCATAAAGGTGGCACAGAACTGGCTGTGCTCTGGAAAGCAGCCTGGAGGGACAGGGAGAGCTGATGGGTGATGGCCTCGCTGCAGTGACCTGACTCCAGCACTTCAAAAGCCTCAGGGGCTGTGGTAGTGCAGGAGATTAAACCAAAATCCAAGCCAGGCTCCCCTGGTGGTGCACAGTGGGAGCCCAGGACATCCCTCTGGCTGCCCTGGCTGCCTCCAGACCCTGGCAGGGGGCTCGGAGACCTTGGCACCAAGTCAAAAACACCTGTGGCTTCCATTTTAGCCTGTGGGAAAGTGGCCAACTCTGTATGAGGAATGACAAGCCACAAGGGTTTGAGTAGTGTGGTAGTTGAATTAACACAGGGTGAAAAAGCAGAATTTTGGGGCTTTTTAGAATGGGGTTCAGGGGACAAGATGGAGGGATTTGGGTGTGTCCTGACCTCCTTCTCCTTCTCCTTGCCCTCCATGTCTTGCTGTGATGGTGACACTTTTCTGTTGGTTTAAGGTACAGACACACTACCCAACATAAATGACAGATATTGGCACGTTATTGTAAACATGGCACACGGAGTTTTGGGTATAAAATGTGAACACCGCCCTGAGGGCAGACAGAATGCCATGGCCGACCTGCTGGACAGAGCTCAGCAGGGCAGAGAGAGAATGTTCTAGATAAGGGAAAATAAACAACCTTGAGAAGCTGATCCTACACATTCAGACTCCTTCTGTGGCTGCACGGGCTGGGAAACAAAGACTTTTACACTCTTGGGGTCATCCCAACACCCAGACCCCGAGAGTGAAGCCTGTCCACCACGGTTGACTGGCTGGATTTAAAGCCAGCTCTGCATGTCCCCAGGCCAACCTCCCTTCAATGGGGCACAACAGGGAGACCACCCCATGGCCACCCCCATTCCCAGGCAGTCCTCATTTACCCACTCCATCCTCGGAGACTAAAAGCAGCTCTTCAGCCCCATGGAGGGGATGTTTCTGTGCAAACATAGCCTCTAAGAAAGCCTGGGTAAAAGCCTCTTTATTTGGCTCACAGCAGGCAGCGCAATTTGTCTCTAATAAGCACGAGCGCTCTCTGCTATCACTCGCAGCAATCATTCTGGACTCTCTGCTTGCAGGCAGAGCTCGGATCTCCAGCTCACAGCCTGGGCCAAGCCCTGCCTCAGTGGCAGCTCCTGCTGGACACTGGGACCAGGTCACTCTGCAGGAAGAGTCAGCGGCTCGGCATGACACAGGACCAGGCACAGGGGTGTCACCACAGGCCCCCAGCTGGGGAATAATTAGCATTGACTCCATGATTGCAGAAGGCTGATCAATTGCTTTATTATATTATTTTATCCTATATTATTCTATAATTCTTAAGAAACTCAGTAACCCCTACAGCCAGTCCGATACAGCTTTGACCTAACTGGTCAATCAATCCAATCACCATCCAGTGTCTAATTAAGAAATCACCCTTTGGTAACCAAATCTCTGTGGCACATTCCACATGTGCACAACAGCAGGTCCAACAAGTGGAGATCAGAATTGTTTCTCATTCTTTTCTCTGATCTTCTCACAACCTTCCCTGGGAAAATGCTCGGGAAAGTTGTGCCTGCTCTTGGTGGCCAGAGAGCTGCTGCCACACAGGGACATTGTCTCTCCTCCAGTGAACAGGTTCCACCTTCCTGCAGCACCAGGGACTGGTTTGGCTGCTCCAGCTCCAGCTGTGGGTGGGTACAGGCTGCCAGACAGAGGAGAGACCAGCTGGGACCCTGCACTGGTCTGGGGACTGGGCCACTGGTCCCTGCAGGGTGGCTTGCACAGTGGCTTTTGGGTGTGGCAGGAGACATCAGTGCCCTGCAGGCTAAGGGATAGGCAGTCTGCCCTCCCCAGTTAAGAATTCCTCCTCTAAGATTTTCCTCCTCCTCCTCCTTCATGTGTTTCCCAGCCTGTGTAAAGAGTTTCTGTGGATCCCCCAGGGTTGCAGAGGAGCAGAACTGGCACACATGAGATGGGGGCTCTGGCAGTGCTCTGGAGCTGCTCCAGGGAGCAGAGTGGTGGGTGAAACCATGCTGGACCAAGGACACAACTTACACTAAAGAGATACCTTTCAATAATTAAGAGTGGGAGAGTTTATTAGTTCTACGGGTGCTTGTTCCTGTATCATCCTTCCTGGGAAAAATCTCCACTTTTTTTCAATCTTCAGCAGGGAATATTGGGACTCCTTCCTGCTCAAAAGTCAAAATTTCCTGTGAATTCTCCTTGTGCCTGGGGGTGAGGTAGGACCTGGATGTGGGGAGCAAGATCCTGCTGCCCGTGGTCAGGTGTGTTATCCCCTCCAGGCCGTGCCCTGTGACAGTGCAGAAGAACATCTGTGGTGCCCAGGGAGGCACCTGGCTGCAGGTAAGAGCTGTGCCTGCTCCAGCTCCAACAGGCAGAGCTCAGAGCAGATCCCTGAGGGCTTCCACAGCTTCACAGCCTCCGTGCTCTTGCCTGTCCAAAATCACAGGCTTGGGGACAAATCCCTGTGGAACGCTGCAGGTCACCTGTGAGGTTTGTCCCCTGCCCTCCCCTCAGTCCCCCAGCAGCCCATGGTCACTGCGGAGCTGAAGCTCTTTTGGCAGCAGCCGAGCTTTGTCGGCAGCCCTGAGGCTCATATTCAAATAAATAAAAATAAAAAAGTGCTTCCCGAAGCTGGAGGCAGAACAGGAGAACTGCTAGCTGGCATTTGGGCAAGGAGAGAGGATGGGGAGCTGCACCGTATCCCCAGAGTGCTCCTGACTCACTCTGTGCCTGGCGTGAGTCACTTCCCAAGGTCTCTCCTTCCAACGTCCCCTCTGCTCTGCAGGGAGTGGAAGTGCTCCTGAAAGCTCTTCCAAACCCCATTCATTATTAAATGCCTTGAAGTGTGTGACTGCCGAGGCAGAAGCACCTTGTGGGCACAGATCCCTCCTCCGTGGGCAGAAAACACCCCCGGGTTTGGAGGGAGCTGCAAGTCACTGGAGGACTGGCTGGGCTGTGGGTTCTGACTGGGAAAACAGCTGGGGGAAAGGTGGATTCCTGTTCAGAGGATCCCTGTGGCAATAAGGCAGTGCTGGCAGCCTCCCAGCATTTATTGAAGGCACACATCCCCCATTCTGTGTCTCCTTGACAGTTTTTTTCCACGGCAGTGGAGCTGGCCCCTGCTTTCAGCAGCTGTTCCTTCTGAGCCTGGATTAAAGAGCTGTTTAATACCCTCCACTTTTCACCCCCTAAAAGTGCTTATATGCAGTGACCCTGTCACCTCAGCATCTGACTTTGAATTAAAATGCTGAGCTTTGTAAAAACCTCACTGAAAAGCATTTCCCCAACTCCGTTTTGAGCTGGAATGCTTTTCCACTCGGACATCCACATCCACCCCAGCAGCCCTGCTCTGGTTCCTGCAGGTCTGAGAGAATTGGTGGCATTAGGACACCTCCTCTTCAAAGGACCCAGCCCAGCCTGACTCAGAATTTCCCTCTTTTGTTGCTCTTTTCATCCCAAATTCTTTGCGTCTCCTGAAACTTTTAGCAGTGACAATTTCATTCTTATTGCTGGATTGCTGAGCTCAGTGTTGTAAAGTGTGTGTGGCCTTGCCCTGAGTGCCCAAACACCTCTTGAGGTGGCACTTCAGAGGGTGAAACCCCTCTCTGAGCTCCTCCAGGTGCTCTCTGCTGCAGCCCTTTGACACCAGTTCCCTCAGATTTATTTATTGTGCAGTGTTAAAATTCTCCCTCAGATTATCCAGCATCATGGATAATAATAATAAATATTATTTCTTTATTATTTATTTATTGTGCAGTAATAAAATTCTCCCTCAGACTATCCAGCAGCGCAGGACCCAGTGCTGTGGGAAAGGTGATGCTCATTGCACCTCCCCACCATCCTGCCAGCCCCAGCTGGAAGAACTTTAGAGAATTGGTTGGAGTTTGTTTGACAAGATCTGCTTTTTTAATCCCACGCTGGCAGGTGCTAATTACTCTGTAATCCTGAATTTCCACATCATTTTCCAGCATCTTTCCAAGGCAACTGGGAGCAGAGCTAATCCTTGGCTTGGGAAACATTCCTGTGTGTTTTCCTGGGGCCCAGGAAGAGTGGGAGAGCTGCTGGGAAGATGTGGCTGATGGAGTGCCCACTCTCACTTCAGCAGCACCTCTGGGGCCTCCCAGCAGTTTTCCTGCATTCTGTCTTTCCAGGAATGGGCTCGGTCCTGTCTTTTTCATGCGTGAGCATCCCAAGCCTTCCCAGGCAGAGGAATTGCTGCTTTAATGGAACGGCTCTGTGCCAACACTGCTGTGACAAGGTGACACCAGGCCCCTGCTGTAGGAGTGACAGTGAACAAAAATCCAGTTTTATTGTTCCTCAGGTGCCTCCACACCCATCCCATCATTCCCATCCTTCCAGATAAGTGTCCATCAGCTGCTCCTGCTCTCTGCTGCCTCTGGGCCCCCAGTAAGGCTCCTGCTGGGTCACAGCTCAGCCTGTCCCTCTGGTCAGGCCTGCCCTGTGCCCCATTCCCAGGGAGGGATCACAGAATCACAGAATTAACCAGGCTGGAAAAGACCTTTGAGATCATCAAGTCCAACTCTCGGGGTCTGGGTGTTGAGGTGACCCCAAGATTGTAAAAGTCTTTGTTTCCCAGCCCGTGCAGCCAAAGAAGGAGTCTGAATGTGCAGGATCAGCTTCTCAAGGTTGTTTATTTTCCCTTATCTAGAACATTCTCTCTCTGCCCTGCTGAGCTCTGTCCAGCAGGTCGGCCATGGCATTCTGTCTGTCCTCAGGGCGGTGTTCACATTTTATACCAAAAACTCCGTGTGCCATGTTTACAATAACGTGCCAATATCTGTCATTTATGTTGGGCAGCGTGTCTGTACCTTAAACCAACAGAAAAGTGCCACCATCACAGCAGGACATGGAGGGCAAGGAGAAGGAGAAGGAGGTCAGGACATGCCCAAATCCCTCCATCTTGTCCCCTGAACCCCATTCTAAAAACCCCAAAATTCTGCTTTTTCACCCTGTGTTAACTCAACTACCACCCTCCTCAAACCCTTGTGGCTTGTAATTCCTCACACAAAGTTGGCAGTTTATGCCACGGGCTAAAATGGAAGCCACAGGTGTTTTTGACTTGGTGCCAAGGTCTCCGAGCCCCCTGCCAGGGTCTGGAGGCAGCCAGGGCAGCCAGAGGGATGTCCTGGACTCCCACATCCAACTTCTGACCAAACAACTCCTCATCAACCAAACCACAGCTCTGGCTCAGCCTGGGACATCCCACCACACCACCCAGGGCCCTGCTGCTGGCCAGGGGCTCCTCCCATCCTGGGACAGCCACCAAAGTGTCCCTCTGGTCACACTCAGGACGTCCTGCCCTCACCAGGGGTGGTGCCAGGCTGCCCAGGCCACCAGACCCACTTGGGGCCACCAGCAGAGGGGCTGAGAAGGTCACCCAGTGGGGCCAGTGAAGGTGGCCTGAGTGAGGGCTGCTCAGCAAACACTGAGCTCTGCACCTGATTGCTGACATAATAGACACTGGGGCTGGGACACTGGGATTTACTGGCTTTGGAGGTAAGAATTAGTCCCAGCTTCATCTCTGTCACCGCTTGCTCTCAACACTACAAATCCTGATGTTCTCCTCAATAACGTTTATGGGAAGTGGGGAAATTAGCAAATTCCCCATTGCTCCATCCCCACTTATTAGTGCTACACAGAATTGGGTAATTATGAAAAGAACTGCCAGGCAAAACGAAACTTCTACCTGAAAAACACATTTTAATTAACTCTGCTGGGTCCCTGTGCTCCTTGGGAAGTGCTGATTGTGCCTGATGGCTGAGCTCTGCTCACACAGGAGACCACAAGCCTGGCCAAAGGGCTACAAAAGGGCCTTGCCTTCCCTCTGGACCCACTCTGGAAGATAAGGGGGTCGTGCTGCTCCTCAAAGCTTGTTTGATCTACTAATGTTCGATCTACTTAAGTTTGGTCTACTAAATCTGAGCAGCAAAGTAACAGAAAGATACACAATAATTGAATTGCAAACTGAGTTGGGTTAGAGGGGACATAAAAGATCATCCAGTGCCACCCCTGCCATGGCAGGGACACCTCCCTCTGTCCCAGGCTGCTCCCAGCCCTGTCCAGCCTGGCCTTGGGCACTGCCAGGGATCTGGGGCAGCCACAGCTGCTCTGGGCACCCTGTGCCAGGGCCTGCCCACCCTCCCAGGGAAGGATTTCTTCCCACTATCCCTCTAAACCCAGTTCCTCTGTGTGAAGCCATTCCCTGTGTCCTTGTAAAGAGTCTCTCTCCACCTTTCCTGTTGGCTCCACTCCGGCACTGAAAGGCCCCAGTCAGCTCATCCTGAAGACTTTTTTTTTTTTTTTTTTCCAGGCTGGGCAATCCCAATGTGCCAAAGAAGGAAAACAGACCTTGGGGCTTGGTGAGTGGGTGGTGGGACACACAAGGCAGCAGTGGGAAGCACTGCGAAATATGAAATTTTACGTTTCCTTCACAAAAGAGAAGGAAAAAAATCCCTGCCACGTTTCCCAGCTGGACAGAGTGGTAAGGAAACCCAGGTTCAGAGCTGGCAGAAATGAAAATGCAGTTTGACCCCTCTGCCGTGGCAGTGGGGGCTGCTCAGCCAGACCCACCCTGACCTCCTTACAGCTTTCACATCCTGGAAGGGTGATGGGGAAAATCCTGTGTGTGCTCCACTGCCAAGGGCAAAAGCAAAGCCCTTGTGGAAGCCTCACCACCGTGGGACATTCCACAGGCTCCAACTTTGCAATTCAAGGCTTTCTACATGGAGACAATGTCATGGTTTATGGAGGCAAACTTAAGGAAGGGCAACTTTAAAATAAAATCTACTAGGCTTGTGAGACAAAATTGTACAGCAAGTGGTAATGTCTCTCTGCTCCCCCTGCTTTTTCCTGGCAAGATGATGAAATGCAGTAAATAAATACATAAAAATAATGAGTCTTCCAGACCTTGCAGCATTCATTTTAATAGATGCTATTTAACTACACACAGAATCACAGGTATCTACCTTTCAAACGCTGGTTACAAAGATTGGGAAGGCTGCCAAGAAAATGGCTTTTATTTCCCCCCAATAGATATCAAAAAGAAACAATTTATATGTTGAAATTGCCTTTATTTTTTAATCCATAAATAGTTGTTACTGACAAAAGTGGAAAAATCCTTAAGACTCTAAATTTTACTAAACTGATAATATTTTTTGTTTACAGTACATACAGAATGTGCTTTTACAGGTAAGTATAACAACAAGAATAATACAGAGAAAAACAGTCAAATACTGCTTATCTTGAAGCTTGTTTAATGGTTAACCAAGAGTCTGTGCAAAGTTACAGATACAAATGTACTTCCTCTTCAGTACTACTGTATAATAAACATGGAATCCATAAACTGGGCTAAAGCACAAAAGTATCCAGTTAACCCCTCTTAGGAAATATTGTCCCCCAAACTAAAAATATTACAGTAAGAAGTGTCTTTCGCAGAGCCAAGAAATTCTTGCTACAAAAATGTCTCAGGGGTTTGTGGGCGGGCGGGAGCGGCGGCGGAGCAGAGGGTCAGGGGGAGAAGCTCCTCGCAGCAGCGGGGTGGGATGGAGACCTCCCGGGATGGGGAGAGACCTCCCGGGATGGGAGAGACCTCCCGGGATGAGGAGAGATCTCCCGGGATGGGAGAGACCTCTCGGGATGGGGAGAGATCTCCAGGGATGGGAGAGACTTCCAGGGATGGGGAGAGATCTCCTGGGATGGGGACAGACCTCCTGGGATGGGGAGAGACCTCGCAGGATGGGGAGAGACCTCCTGGGATCGGGAGAGACCTCCCAGGATGGAGAGAGACTTCCAGGGATGGGGAGAGACCTCCAGAGATGGAGAGAGATCTCCTGTTATAGGGAGAGACCTCCCAAGATGGGGAGAGATCTTCAGGGACAGAGGGAGACCTCCAGGGATGGAGATCTCTTGGCATGGAGAGAGATCTCCTGGGATGGAAACCTCCTGGGATGGAGAGAGACCTCCCAGAATGGAGAGATGGAGATCTTCCGGGATGGAGAGCTCCAAGGATGGAGATCTCCTGGGATAGAGAGAGACCTCCTGGCATGGAGACCTCTCAGGATGGAGACCTCCTGCCATGGAGACCTCCTGGACATGGTGTGGCCACGGTGGAAACCTGGGGTGCTGGGAGCAGAGATCTCTTTCAGATTAACACCGACATGCTCGGACTGCCCCATTCAACTCTCCCCTCGCCCTTGGGTTGGGAATGCCAGCCCTTTTCCCAGCTAGGATTTGGGCTCGGGGAGGGCACCTCTCTCTCACCACGGAGAGAGCTGGGAATGATCCCTTCTCCCACCTGCCTGTGGACACACAGCACAGAAGTGGCTGTTCCCCAAGGAGCAGCCCCAACACGGGCTTATTTCTAACAACACTTGCTAGGAAAATATTTAAGCCCCTTTCTCACACATTTCCCTTCTTTCACTCAGCTGAAACACACCTGAACACGAAATGTATTTGTGCTAAAGGTACTTCAGCAGAGCCCCTCCTTCCAGATTAAATCTGGAAACTAAACTAACTTAACTTCAGTAAATCTGAAACTAAACTAATACAAGCTATTTCTCCATGAGCTGAAGATGGCAAATTGATCACAAATAGAACACGTATCTCAAACACAATTAAAATTACCCTTTTCCATGGCGATTTTTTTTGTGGTGGTGGAAGAAAATAAGGATGTCTTCCCAGCTACCAGGAGCTACAAAAACCTGATGCCAAGCTCCTGCAGATGCCTGGTGGGAATGCTTCTGACAGAACAGAAATGTGCATGTGGGAAGCTCAGGTTCCTGGGAGCAGCTTTGTAGCCAGCCAGGCTCAGCAGACAGAAATTAAATCCAGGCCAGGGAAGGAGGGCTTACTCCTGGACAACTGTATCTGTTTCTTCCCACCCACCCCCATCCCCAAGTAACAGATCATCATTTATAAAAGGAACATTAAAACATTGAAAAATATTTCTTTTTTTTTTTTTCCTTAAAACACGATTCACTGGCATTAGAAGGCTTTTTATGACAAAGTTTCTGTTCCATGTGGTGCTGTGTGTGGTTCATTAAAAATAGTTTTCCACATTTCAAAGAATGATTCAACACAGTTTGGAAGCTTCGGTTGGTACAGGGGCAGTCAGAACGTGTTGATTGCATTTTACAGTATGTATGTGTATATATATATTTATATCTATATACACATACACAGAGAATTGTATAAAACCCAGTGCAGCCATCCAGGACATGTTGCTGCTCAGGGAATGCAAATAATTATCAGCTTGTAGGAAATACTATAAACTTTTCTACATCCCCTTCCCCCAGTCCCTGCACATGCACTCTGGGAACTGGACACTCCCCAGGTGTTTGTTTGCACCTGGGGGTGGAGAAAATACAGATCAATTCTTCAGAGTATATGAGATTAATCAAGGCAGGTTATATTTTACTGTACAGAGGAATGTGGCTGCTTCCCGCTTTTCTCCTGAGTGCAGGATGTTGTGGTGACTCAGACATGAGGAGAAGGAAGCAGGAAGGTCCCAGTGCAGGGAACAGCATCCCTTGGAGCTGCAGCCTGCCAGGACCCTGACCAGGAGGAGAGCAGTGGGAATCTGGGCAATCCCACCCCAGCACTCTCCTTCTGGGCAGAGTGGACTGTGGCACATCACACACCGTGCATCAGGACAATGACAAACAAGATTAACAAAAACACTTTGCTGCTCTACAGTTTCTGTTGTGAGAGGGTCTCAAAGCACTTCACAGACCTTGTGGTCTGATCCCTCCACAGAACTGGAAATTCCCTTTGTCATCACATGAGGACCATGGGGAACTGAAGTGCTGGGGACCAGGCTGTGGGTCATGACACTCGGTCCCAGACCAAGTGTTCTTTCAGAGACAAATTCTCAGAATTCTCAGGAATAAGGGAGAAAAATGACCTAAGGACACCTGTGTGTGCTGAAATGCCACTGCCCCATCCATCAACCCCTCCCAGCACACAGAGAGAGCTGTGGGAACACATGGTGCCCAGGTGGTATCCAGGGCACAGTTCCTTCCCAAGGAAATTTGCTGAAAATTTTCTGTGGTGGTGGCAGAGTCCCTGAAGAGATTTGGCCTAAAAAGGCTCCCTGTGGGACACATCTGCTTTAAACAGTTGAGTGGGTGGAAAAAAGACAAAGAAATGAGGCTGAGATTTCTCTGGAGGATTCTTGCCCAGGTAAGACACGTCAGCAGAGGGCCTGTGATATTTGTTAGCCACAACAGTAGAAGACTCAGAGGTCAAATGGCCAAGCTCAGCATCGGCACAGGCTACTTGAATGAAAAATTTCCAAATTTGCATCTGGTCCAGCAACTTCTTAGTTCACAAATGGAACATTTAGATGAGGACTAGAGCTTGAGACACACAGCTATGGACATGGAGAGAGAGGAGTGTTCACCTACCCACAGCCTCCCACCATCACCTCTTCTCCAACTCTGCCACCACAGCTCCTGGAGACTCTACAGTGAACTCTGCTCTGCCACAGTGTTCAGATCTCCTTGTCTTTCTTGGGCCAAGAGAGAGTGGAAGAGCCCCAGAACCTCAGCAGCGGCTGCCTCCCCATCAGCCAGGAGAGTTTCTCTTCTCTTCACACGAGTCCCACCTCTGGCCTGTGGGAAGGTCAGCAGGGTAATGCTTTCACAGGGATTGTCTTCTGGGAGGAAAAATCCAGGGACTGAGCCGAGGAGCTTGGAGGTAGTCAGGGGAGAGTAGTGTCCATCAAGGGAGGGGGCAGGAGACGAGGTGTGAGCCTGTGAGCCTGTTCTCTCTCATGCTTCCCGTGCCATGGACTGCCACCCTGATCCACAGACAGTTCTGGTTGTTGCCCAGAGTGATTTTGCCCAAGGCTGCAGGATCTGACCCTGGAGACTGTTATTTATTTATTTATTCCCTCCCAGCTCAGTTTCCGTCAAACAAAGCCCCAGTAACCTCTCACTGATGGAGTCCTTCTCAACACAGGCTCCATCAGATGGGGCAGGATAAAGCTCTGGAAATAGGACCAGCTCCAGGACAGCCTGGGAAAGAGAAAGGCCACCTGGACAACCCACTGAGGCCCACCTGTACGTCCCACTGGGGTAAGGACATGCTCCTCCTGCCTACCATGCACCAGACAAACCTGGTGCTGCACCAAAGCCTCCACAGGAGACTCACGCCCTACAATCATTGTTTGCTACAGGACTTGACACAGTTGGGCTGGCAATGTCATTAAGGCCAGGAGGTGGGAGGTATTTGAGGGGAGGGAGGAGGGCAGAACAAAGTTCAGGGATGCCCAATGATGAATCATGTAGGAAAAGAGTCGGCGAGGGGACGTGGGACATGAAGAGAAGTGCAAGGGACGTGCTCACAGCCTGAAGTCAGTCGTCATCTCAGCCCGAGGAGGGAGTGTGCCTGCCCTGACCCACGGGGTATGTGCATGAGCTGGGGCCTCAAGGGCATACCGGGGACAGTGTCCAGCACCCACAGCTCCAGCACCAGCCCTGGCTGGCCTTCAAACCCTCTGAGACCTTTTTCTGGCCGCAGAAGTGTGTTCCGGTGGGAATCGGTTCTACAGAATTTGATAGGAACACAAATCAAAGAGTTAAAAAAAAAAAAAGAAAAGAAAATCCAAACCCAAATCTAACAAAAAAACCAAAGCAAAGCCCAATCTGTCTGGAAAGCCAAAGGTAAAACCCTCACAAATTCTGGACCCACGAGTCTATGTTTTAAAGATTTTACAAATATACAGTATCTAATTAGCGTTATATCAGATATACAACATGCCCATTAATTATAATTATGCTGGATATATAATTTATATGCATGAAATGTAACTGTCTTCATGGTTAGGATTGGGACTCAGTGGAATTGGAATTTGGAAGGTTTTCTTGGGAGGCCATTGCAGGGAGAGAAAACCACGGAAAGTTACCGACCTGCTTTTCGGTAAACAGACACCCTCAGCCTTGTGCCTCTGCAAAGGGCTGGACAAAGATTTGCTACATATGGAGTTCTAGGCTGTAAATGGGAGGAGAAAACGTTCAGAAACAGGGGAACTGGGCCATGGAAAATGCTATCAGGAAAATAAACTTCTGGGGAGAAATCCAGGCTGGGTGACAGGCGTGGCAGCCTTGCCTCGCGGGGGTCTCGGTGGGGTCGGGGCCTCCCCCAGCACAGGTCAGCAGTGTGGAGCTGAACGGATTCTGGTGCTTTAGGTTCAGCAGTGGCAAGAAGCTGGAGGAAGAGAAACCCTCTTCCTCTTTTCTATTTACATGTTGGAGACACCAAGCTACTAGAATGAGTGGAGAAAAGGGTCTAACAAGCATTTCAGCATATTTGTGCTTATTGAACACATCAACCCCACTACTTCCTACACTGAGAGAGCAGGCGATTTGTAGGCACTAGTATGTTTTTACCTTATGAGTATATTTAATATAAACTAAAACTTTATTTCTCAGCCAGACTATTCTTGTCCCTAGATCTGCCAGTCCCATGGGAAAGTCTGCCCTTGAATTTGCTCCAAGGGTGACAAAGAACAGATGTGTGGGTGCTGACGGGTGTCGAGCAGCCTGGGGGTGACCCCAGCAGCCAGAACTTCCCTACTTGCTACAGAAAGGCCAAACATGAGGACCAAGAACGAGGCCCCTTCCTGCCAGGATGGGGGAGCTGCATTTCCTCCTCCCTGTCTCAGGCTGCTTCTCCTTGGAGCAACTGAAAAGTCCTGAATTCATGGAAACTATGGGATAATGCAGGTGAGCCCTTGGAAGGAGCCATTGATTACTATGGCTTTCTTTGACAGAAACTGATGCACATCAGGAAATTTCCTCCGTTATCCCTCACTAGTGTCTGACTGCTGCTTCAGTTCTTCCTGTGTCACTGATGAAGGGGTGGCTTTAAAAACAACGTGGGTGGGACTGTCAGAGAAGTCTTTGCAGACACTGAGTTAGTAGAGGTTATCTTGGCCTATAAGGCCACTGCAGAACGGGGTGCTGTGGCCACCCCAGTCCTTAAGGAGTATCTACAATGCACTGGGTCGTGTCAAACAGTCACCTCTGTTTTGCTGGCGGTGCGGTAGTGGTGGTGGTGCCCAGGGATGTAATGCAGCTGCTCCACCGTGTTGTGCCGGCGCGAGGCGAACGCTTGGCGCTTGGCCGAGGTCGGGTTCATACTCAAGGTATTGTACAAGTTATTTGAGGCACTGGGATGGGAGTGCATTTTTGACATCCTGTAGCGATCCAAGACCGGTGTTGACACAAAGACATCCGTGTGTGACAATGCCCTCGACATGGACTGCTCGGGGTAGCCCGACCGCTCCGGGGACAGCAGTGGGTCCTGGGAGTGCAGGCGCTCTGCGGACAGCAGCTGCTCGTCAGAGAGAATCCGTTCGTAGGACATGCTGAACTCTTCGGGCATGATCCTCTCAGGGGACAGCACTCTGTCCTGGGACATGGCCCTGATGGGACGGCGGGGCCTGTCCCGGTGGTTGCTCTGCTGGGACATTTTGATGACATTGATGGGCAGCGTGCCCCGGGCTGCCAGGTCGGGCAGGTGTCTCCTCCTCATGTAGTACTCATCAGCCTCTTTGTCAGCTGTGGGGAGGGAAAGGGAGAGGTTGGAAAGGTCAGAGTGCTGTCCCAGGCCCTGGAGCTGCCTCCTGGTGACACCTGAGGGACCACCTGCCACAGGCATGGACAGCCCTGTGTGGGTGGTGTCACCAAGGGCTTGTGGCAGACAGAGGAGTGTGAAAGGCGTGGGGACAGTGCAATTCCCTGGGCAGTGCACCCCACACTCCTCCATGTGGAGGCCAGACCGTGGTACCCCATGATTTACATGAGAGGTGAGTTATGGAGAAATTCCCAAATGGCACCTGCTCAAATTGTCACATTCTTCAAATGTCACCCTGGGAAAGAACAGGGCGGGTGACATGAGCAGGTGAGGTCCCCGTTTGAGAACATGCACATCTCACCTCTGGCCTTAGACATGGCTGTTCCCCAGAGCCCATAAGAGACCTCATTACATTCTAATTACTGCATTTAAATATTTGTAAATGTGATCACAAAACAGGTTTGGTGGTCTCTGAGACACTGAATCACCTACCTAAGGTTTCGTTTCCCATTTTTATAATCAACCTTGGTTGATAGAATAGAATTTATCCCATGGAACATTTCTTGCTCAGTTTGCTGCTCCTGCATCTTAAATGATCTCTGTGCTGCTCTGAAATGCAGCACACACCCCCTACATGCTCACCCTCCTTTTTTTGGCTTTGAGAGAAATGCTGAAGGCTCAGAGAGGATGTTGGCCACTGCAGGTGTATCGTGATAGATCACTGGGATCCTACAGCAGCTACAACGACCTGACTCAACCTATTGGTAATTCAAAGAAGCAACTCCACAGGTGTTTAAGATTTTTTAAAAAAGCAATACCCAGTTCAGCCAAACCCTGCAGGGCTGTCACCACCCTGTGCTGGGCCATGTCCCTCACTTACATTCCCATCCCCTGTCCCACACCTTCCCTTCACTGCTGCCAGGCCCCTGTGCACAGCCCAGATCCGTGAGGAGGTGGAGTTGGTTCCCTCACACCCAGAAGTAGGAGCTGAGAACATCTGTGCCACCAGTGCTGCTGCCAGCCCCTTCCTCAGAGCCCACACAGTCCCAAGGCATGAGGTCACCCACAGCTCCCTTGTGCTGGCTTCCTGCTCGTGGGATTTGCTCTCCAGAGCTCACACTGCAGGAACGAATCTTTATTTTTTACCATCCAACACTTCTCGGAAGGATGTCTCACTGCAAATGTCAGGCAGCAGCTCTCCTGGCCTCGAGCTCTCGAGCTCTCGTGTCTTTAAAATCACCTTCTAGGAAGCCTGAGGGCGGGGGAAATTCCATATGGCCCCAGGAGCTGTAAGCACTTTTATTCTGTGTTTTGGCCCTGGTTGGAAATGCCAGGCTGGGTGTGCAGAGCTCAGCAGCGATGCTGGAGGCTGGCTGCAGAGTGGGAATGAAGCAATTAGCACTCTGGCACTTGGCCTCTGCTCTGGATGAGAGGAGTTCCACAGGATTTGCCCATGTGACTCTAAATAGATGTAATTAAAGCACAGAACATCCCAAATGGAGATGTGCTTGGATGCTCACACCTGGCTCTGGTAATTGCCAGCAGGAGCCAAACCAGCTTATGTGAGGTTTAAAGATCTGAGGGCTGCTAGAGAGGTGGCACAATCAGCTGCTTGGAAGGAGTTTGAAGTTGTTCCTTAGACTAAAAATGCAGCAGCCGCTACACTTTAAAATGTTTTGCCCATCAGGAGGATAAAAAAAAATCCCTTTTCCTTCCCTCTCCCCGCCTGTGACCCTAGTACAGGTCTGTACAGCCTTTTGCTGCCGTGGCTCAACCTTTCAGGGAGCTGATTTCATTTCAAAGATGCTTCTAAGCTCACTCAGGCAGTGCCTCCCATGATGCTGAGGAGGAGGAGGAACACTTCCAGGTGTGGAAAAGCTTCTCATCTCCATCTCAGAGGAGTCAGAGGAGGCGGAACAGCCGTGTGTCACACCCAACAAGCTGCTCAGGCAGCACCAGACAGACATTTTCCAGGCTGCTGGCTCTGAGAGGGCTGCCAGCCTAAGCCAGGGATGGGGAACAGAGCCTGGCAGGAATGCTGTTGGATTAGGCTCTTTTTTGGCTTAGAGACAGGCTAACTGAGAGGCACTTTAAAAACCTCTAATTTATTTTTAGTCTCATGTGAAGGGTGAGACAATACAGATGTTATAATTCACCCTATTGCAATTCGAAGTTAACTATTTCTTAATTGCAATACATTATAAGCGTTTCCAGGCCTACCATACTACACTGTAAATGCCTTGAAGCCAATCACCTAAAATTACCCCTCGTGGGTCCTACTACAATGCACCTTTCACAGCTCTATTTCTTTCAAGTACCTAGTCTTATTTGCAAGGCCACCCTTTGAAACGTGTTTCTAGTTCCATTTCTCCAAAAGAATTTCTACAGATTCATTTCCCACATGATGTGCTGCATCACACACGTGCCTCGTGCCAAGGGAGAGCTCAGCACAGCACTGGAACCTCAGAATTCCTGCGCCCAGGGACAGCAAAGAAACAAACCCAGAGCTCCAGGAGCTCTGCCCACTGGCTTAGGGTGGGAAATGTGGAGCGCTGGTTGCACAGCTGGCCTAAACCAAAGTTGTAGGAATGTGGCCCCTGTTGAGTAAACAAGTTACCCTTTGTCTCCTTAAAAGGCACAAAAGCCCAGAAGTTTCTCTCCTGAATTTAGTTAAAAGACACCTCATAGGACCTTGGGGACTTCACCTCAAACCTAAGGATAGCCAATGGCACAGGAGCCAAGAAGTCCCACCTAGGTAATTCACTAGAAAAAGAAGAGAACAAAAGATGTAATCACTTTTGTGAAGTGTTTTAGCAGGAGCAAGAACCTCTTGCCCTGGCTCAGTTTTTCTCTGTAAAGAGCTTTTTTATTTTGCCTTTTATTAAACCTTTTCTGTTTCCAACACTGTCACAGGAGCCATCCTGCTACTCTTATGCCACCTGAGGTAGCTGAGTTATCTTGGGTGTGATGTTTGTCTATGAGAGCCTATAAGACCTGGCTCGAATAGAAAAAACACAAAGTTTCTCTGGGAAATGAAATCTTGGAACCATAAAATGGTTTGGGTTGGAATGAATCTTAAAGATGATCCAGTTGAAAGCCCGTGCCATGGGCAGGGACACGTTCCAGGCTGATTGATGCCACCCTCATCACACCAGCAGGGACACAGCACACCCTGGCACAGCTGGCATCTGATCACCCTGCCCCTTGTCCTGTCACTGATGCTCACAGGAGAACGGACATTCACAATTTTAACCAAAATAGGACTCCAATCCAGTGTGATTCTCCATCAAAGACGTGCTTAAAATTAAAAAAAAAAATTCCCAAAGAGGATTCAAAAAAGCAGAAATTGTGAGCAGACAAAAAGGAATCACACGTGTATTGCTTGACAGGATATTTTCAATTTTTGAATCAGTCCCATACTTCCGTATCTTTCCTTGTTTTTTCAAACATGGAAATGGAATGATTGGAAATTCTGCTTTCTGCACACTTTCTGGGCTTTTTTGGGTTGGGATTTTTCTGCCTTTTCTTTCCTCCTTTGGCAGTTTCTAGAACATCACTCAGGGCTGGTCTCACCAAACTTCAGCAATGTTTGAGTGCTTCAACTGCCTTGGCTTCAGGCTAAGCTGTTTTACCCTCAGACAGCATTTTTGAGTGTTTTTTTTTTTTTTTTTTTTGGAGGGAGATCCCCAAATAAATACTCTTACACATTCTACCTCAACCTGAGATGCCACTGCAGAAAGGCAGAGCAGAGATCCTCTGGAACTGGAATTACAGAAGTGAGGGTTACACAAATATGTTTGGGGTGCTCTGGGAAGGGAACGGGGAGCAGAACAGCCAAATACAGTTTTTCTTCCTGTTCTTATAAATCATGGTGAGAAAAGATGCACGTGTGTGTGCACGTGAGGCCATCACAATAATCCCTCTCCTTTTTTAAAGGTAATTTTCCCAGCTTTCTTCCTCTGCAGCTCCAGCAGGCTTCCTCTCTGGGCTTGTCTCTCCTTGTTTTAATTGACTTTAACATTTCCAAGCTGCCCAGTCACTCGTGATGATTCTCCAGCCAGCACCAAGTGGTTTAATATGCCTGAAAACAGGAGCTTCCTTCCTGCCTGACCTTTCTCACTTCGCTGGGAAGAGCAATTCCCCGGAGCACCAGGCAGGATGGAATTAATCCGGCTGTTCTGCTCAGCCACATCCTCACACCCTCCCCTCACTGCTCATCCCACTGCCAGGCACAGGGGGTGCCCAGCCCCTCAGAGACCCCCCCAAAACCCCCAAGCACCCCCCAAGTGGGGTTCTGTTGTCTGTGCCCTGAAGGAAGGGCCAGGGAGATAAAGAGCTCTGGTTTTTCACCTTCTGTCTCTGCTAACTGGAGGAAAACAAGTAACTTTTCCCCATCTGGCAAGCCAGACAAACACCTGAAACATAGATTTAAAAAAAAATCTAATGCTTTTTATCTTGATCAAATAGAAGTATTTGTTAATGATCTCTTCACTACTTTTATATTTTATTTTTTTCTAACTGTGACAGGGAGTCCATTGGGAAGAAATAATTTTAAATAAAAAATGAATGCCCAATAAGTAATTTTTGAACTCCAGCTTTTAGATATCACACATTTTTGTGTTCCCTTCAGCTCCTTCATACAGAATAAGAACATTATCTTGCTGGCACTTTGCAAGGGGAGGTTGGGGAGCTGGGAGCCTCTTTTACTTTGGCTCTGGAGTGGAGCAGCTGCAAGAAAATGATTCAGTGATTCTGGAGGTGCTGAGTGTATTCAGTCCCAGTGGGAGCAGGGAGGCCTTGGCACTTCCAGAGCTGAAACTCCTTGGCTCCTCAGAACTGCAGAGTGGAGCAGTGGCTTTGGCACTTGCCAGGTGCTGTGCAGGGGGCTGGGCTGGTGTCCTGCAGAGAGCACTGGAGTCTGTCCACACCTGCCCTGGATGGCCCAGGGGGTGGGATTTGCCCTGCAGGGAACAGGGATTTGCCCTGCAGGGAGCGGGGATATGTTGCCCTGATTTTTAAAAGTGAAAAGTTTTCTTTTATAGTTCTTTTGAAAGTTTTAAAGTTCTCATAAAACTTCTTTAGCCTTCTGATAATGGTTACATATTTCTACTGGAGTTCTCATGCACTGTTCATTTAAAAAATGATTGTTTTGCATTCTTCTTTGTGGGAGGAGAGAACTGATGGGCTGTTGGTTTGGCCAGTGTGGTTGGAGAGGTGGCAATTCCATCCTCCAATCCACTGCCACTTTTGGAATTCTATATATTGAGAGGTCAGAAATAAAACTGGCTCTTTTTTCTCTCTTGAACTCACCAAGCTTCTGTGTACTCATTTCATGTCCAGCTGTGACAGGGATTCCCTGCTGGCGTTGGTGGGGTGGATATTGAAGGTTTTGACTGAACCCCTCTCCAGCCAAGGGACAAAGACAAGCTCAGTGTCCTTGGTGGCTGCCAGGGGTCCCCTGAGTGGGACAGGGACTGCCCAGAGGGGCAGGGGAGGCTCCAGGAGCACTGAGTGCACTCAGAACTGCTCATTGAAACTACAGACGCAGGGTAGGTCTGCAGAGAGCATTTCCTGCACAAAAATCACTTGTTTCAGAATCCCACTGGAGCTGAAGTGTTTGAGACCAGCAAAGGGGATGAACTGGAGCATTACAGAACTGCTGGCAGAGCAGTGCAATCCATCCACAGAGGAAAGGAGAGATGCTAACGAGTGTGAATAGGGCAAACCTGCTGGAATACCCAAAACACCTTGTGGGTCTGAGCATGGAACGATCAGGAGCAGATCTGGGCACACACAGAGTGTGGAATGGAGCATGGATCTGAGCATGGAACTGGTATGGACATACACAGAGCAGGGAACAGAGCGTGGATCTGAGCATGGAACAGATCTGGGCACACACACAGCATGGAACAGAGCGTGGATCTGAGCATGGAATAGGTCAGGAGCAGCTCTGGGCACACACAGAGCATGGAACAGAGCGTGGATCAGAGTACGGTACAGGTCTGGACACACATCATGGAACAGAGAATGGATCTGAGCATGGAACAGGCCAGGAACAGTTCTGACACACACCATGGAGCACATGGATTGCAGCCCTGCCCAAAGCAGGCAGGGCTCCTCCTGGAAAAGGTGTTCCCAACCACCTTAGCATCTTTCTGTTGGCATTTCCAGCTGCCCCCCTGGCTGGTGAGGTCCCTGCCCTGGCTGTACCAAGCGCAGCTCTGAGCACCCAGCCAGGCTGGGCCTCAGCAGAGAGGAATAAAGGATCCTTGGATGGCTCTGTCAGGAGCAGATCCCAGCAGAGGGGTGGGGGCAGCACAGCAATAACCACATGTGCTGTCCCAGAAATGAAATTTCTACACCCATCCCTGCTGGGGAGTGAGAGCCAAAGGAATCACTGCTGGAGATGCCAACCCGGGAGTGGCCAGCTGAGGGAAGAGGTTATTCCTTATTGGATAACAAACCGGACACAGGGGGAAGGAAAGGAGCTGACACCTACTGAGTCTCTTCAGAGATGAATATTTACTCGGGTTGGTCTTGACAGCAGACTCGTAGGACGGCGGGAGAGGTTCTGGAAGGTGGGAGAGGTTCTGGAAGGAGCGGGAGAAGGACAGGTCGTAGGGCTCGGTGGCTGAAGTGAGGATGTTGTTCATTCGTGGCTTGTCTGCAAAAAAAACAGCAGAGAAAGGCAGGTCTAGAGCGTGTCCCCAGGGGATGGAGAGAGGCTGGCTGCCCCCACAGGCTGCAGCAGGGAGCAACGCTGGACCCGAGCCAGGCTCAGCCACAGGCTCCTGGGCATGATTCAAACTGGCACCAGCAGATCAGGGAGAAATGGATCCTGTGGTGCTGCTTCCTGTGCCCAGCCATCATGGGGACAGCAAAGTGCTGCCTCACATCCCCTGGAGCTGTCCCAGAGGGACGGGGCTGGACTGGCACTCACCCCGGGCATGCAGGGCTGTGCCAGGTGCTCAGGCAGCATCACTCACCTTCACCCCCCACAGTGTGCCCTCCCCATCCTCAGGAACACAAAACCAGTCTGGGGGGTTCTTTAACTGGGCCATCACGATGGTCCAGCTGCCCTCTCCGTGTGCCAGATTGCTCATGAATCCTCTCTGAACCTGGAGGCTCCGGGGCACTGCTGGCCCTTGGCTCTGGGGCTGTGGGGCTCTGCAAACCTTCACACCTCCCTGCACTCAGGGCTGTGAGCTGGGGCTGGGGACACCTCTGGGGGCACTCAGAGGGCAAGGCAAGGTGTTGGGGAGGTTCCTGAGGCAGGAAATCCCTATCCCTGAGGGGTGGAAGATGCTCCTCTACTGATGTTCATTTTGTTGGTCACTGAGGGGTCCCCAGGCAGGGTCCCAGTGCCCTCTGTCACAATTCTAATGCTGAGGGCACTGGCAGTAAAGATTAGCACTGAGCCCAGTGCTAAAAATGAAATCCAAACTATCTGCAGGGGTTTGAAACCTTGTTCCTCCTCTGCAAGCTGGAAAATGGTCTTTCATCAGCCCAGCCATGGCACAGGGACCTGTTGAGCTGCAGTTATAACTCCCAGGTGTTCAGATATTAAAATGGGCAGATATGAAAGCATTTAACAAAGCAGGAACTTCAATTACTGGGAGCAGAGCCAGAACAGACAGCAGTGGGCTCTGTCAGACCCCACAGCAGTGACGGGGTCCAGTAGCTGAGGCAAAAGACCAAGGAGGTGGCCACTTCAGGTATGGTCTGAAAATGAAATCAGAAGGGTAAATTCTCTGCAGGAGCAGCAGAATGGCCAAGTCTTGGGTTCACACATTCCTGTTGTACATCTCTAAGTGTCCCCATGAAGAGCAATGCATGATCAGTGTGCACTCACCTGCCCCAAGCCCTCTTGCCTCTTCTGCACCATGGGCTGGTTGAAATAAAAGCACAGATTCTGCCCAGAAGGAACAGAGCAGCAGGGGAATTCCACTTGGAAAACTGCTGGCTTTGTGCAGTGTCCATACACTTGCCAACTTCTCCCATTTCCCAGAAAAAATAAAATTCAAAGCAAAATCCACCCAAGTAGAGTGCAGATATTTCACACACATTTTTCTGGACCTGAGTCCTAAGTGAATCTGTTTCCTCCAAAAAACATCTGTAAGAGTGAGGCCACCTCCTCCCCTGCTGCCTTTCTGCCGTGTGGAGCCCTGTTTGCTGGACAGCAGAACGTTTTCCTCCTCTCTGAATTTTTCATGTCACCGTGTCCTCAGTGCCCCTGCAGCCTGGAAATGAACCCAGCAGCTCACCTGTGTGTCTGCACGGGAATCTAGAGCTGCTTCCACAACTTTTCTCCCACTGGGAGTTCCCCTGGATGTTTTAAACCTCCCGTCACCCACCCTCAGCACTGCACAGTGTCAAAGACAGGCTGAGGCACTCCTGCCTCAGTAGTTATAGAATTACTCTCACAGTAATTCTGCAAGAAAAAAAGGAATTCTTTCTCACAGAATCCAGCACAGGTGAAAAATTCCTCCTACCAATGCAAGAACCACCTCGGTCCATAAATCTCCTCTCCCCTTTCTCCTGCTCCTCTCTGCTCTCCTGGAACGGGGTTCTGGCATGGCAGAAAGAGCACAGACCCGAGGGATCTGGAGTGTCACCTCTCAGAGAGCAGCATTTCCTTGCTGTGGACTTCAATCCATGCCTAACAGACTGCCTGCAGGACCAGGGAGTGCGTGGCATTCATCAGGGGCTGGAAACAATTGATTCCATGTTACCAAGCAAACAGAGGCTGGATCAGCACTGAAACCATGTCCCCACTCCTCCTCCTGCTTGTGTGGCAAGGACCCCGGGGTAACATCTCTTTGCAAATTCCTCAGGCAGAACCTGTAGCTAATCTCCATTTTCATGGAGGTTTGGGCATGCTGCAGTGAGCCCAGTCACACGCACGGAGCTGTGCTCGGTGCCAGAGCAGGAGCATTAATTGACTGCTTGCATGAGGTGTGTGAAATTAATGCCACACATTTATCTGATGGGCTGCTGCAGGATCACTTCATCTTCTTGCTGCTCTTCCCATCCAGGCAGTCAGGAACAGAGCAGAATGACTCTGGCAAACCAGAAGTCACCTTGAAATCCACTGCCCATCACTCAGCAAAATAAGGGATAAACTGAAATGACCAAAGCTAATTTCAGATGTCTTTTGCATAATGTAGCTTGAGGGGGAGATCAGAGAACTGAGGTGCTCTAGTAAGGAGAAATATCTCATGCAATTTATATTCTGAGGGCAGTTCAGCACCAGTTTCTCAGCAGCTGTTCACTCCATACACTTGTCTCTGGTCTCTGGTCTCTCTCCTCTTTGTTTGTGGTGCTTGTGGCCTCCTATGGAAGCTGCAGGTCAGAATCAACAATCAGGATGCAAATAAAAGCTCTCCCATTCTCTGCAAGGCAGCTGAGGTTGTACACTGTGTTCCCCAGCATTCCCATCATCCCAGCTGGAGGTGGCACTGGAAAACGAGCTCTGTCCATGGGATTACCTGCACAGTCAGGCTTGGTCCCCGTTCTCCTCTCTGTGCCACTTGGTGCCCATTTTCTGACACACCATCCCTCCTGGCACAGGAGCAGGCAGGAGGTGAAGCTCAGCCAGCACAGAGGACACCCAGCAGCCACAGGAACCTCACCCAGCCATTTCTCTTGGGCTCCAAACTCTTTTTGCTACAGCCTGGGGACAGCCCCACCTTGGTGCAGCCAATGCAAGGCTTTAAAATTCTGCTGATGTCTCCGATTCATTCGGCAGGGATTCAGCTCTGCAGCATTTCCTCACCCTCCAGACAGCCCTGGCTGCACAGTGCCCTGAGCAGGGATGCTCCAGCCCTGGCAGGGGCACAGCCCAGCCCGGAGCTCACCAGGCTGCTCCACGCTGGCACAAGGAGCTCAGGAAGGGAGCAGGGAGCTCTGTGGAGCCCAAATCTCTCCTCCTGGAGCCCCAGTCTCTCCTTCTGCAGCCCCACCAGGCCAGGTGGGTGCATTTCTTCTGCTTCATGAGCCAGAATTGCCAGGCCAGTCTGGGCCCTGCTGTATTTTCATAGGAACCAGAGCATCCCTGGGCCAGGCTCTGAGAGGCTCCTGCTCTCTCACACCCTTGCACAGGACTGGGGAAGGGGCTGCCCTGGAGGGACTGCCCGTGCTCCTACCACACCCTGATGGTGCCTTAGGATTTCAGCTTTTCTATTTTTCAGATCCTGCAGTGCATTAGTGCACAGCTCTGAACTCCATAGAAAGTGTCGTTAACTGCCTTCACGTTTTGGTCAGACAGAACAATCCCTCTGGGCCTGAGATCCAAGGACACACCACAGGCCCTGAAAAGTGTAAACAAAAGCGAATTGTGGGGGAGCAAACTGGGGGAACATGACTTCATTACCTGAAGTTATAATTGGAGAATTAACCCCTGATATGCAAATAAACCAAACTTGCATCTGTGTAAAAAAAACTGGTGACCATTGTCCATCCTGGGCGTAGCCTCTGTGAGGCTTTGACTGCCCAGGGTGAATCTATTGAAGGCCTTTAATAAATACCCACTTTACTGATCTTGTCCAGCCTTTGTTCTAGGTGGCCACCCCGAGGCATCACTGGTCCAAACAGGACAACGGGCTGGGAGTGGCAGCAGGTGGCTGTGGGTCCTGCAGCCCTGCTGTGCCTGGGGGAGGCAGTGGAGGAGGATTCACACAAATTCACTGCTCTGCTCACTCCTGCACTCAGCTGCTTTGCCATCTACCAGGGAAACAAAGCCCCTCTGGGCTGAGGCAGAGCCTCATTTCTCTGCCAGTGTTTTGCAACTTCTCTGCAAGCTCGGGGCCCAGAGAAGCTTCAGGATTTCCAGAGCTGTGCAGATTAGACCTGAAGTTTTCTTGTCACATCTTGCTCTGCCCCTCTTGTCGGAAGACACTTTCAAAGTGTGTTTACATGAGGCACAAAACCTTTCATGTTCAAGGACAGGAGCAGATGATACCCAGAAAAAAAAAATATGAATTGATGGCAAAGTTTTAAACAAAGCTCAAGTGGCAAAAGGGATGTGCTGCAGATTTGCATTTGAGTCTGCACATATGTTGTGCGAATTCTGCAAGACATTTCAACAGATGCCTTTTAAAACATTCACCCAGAGAAAGCAAACAATGTCACCTAGGAGAAGCTGCTACAACCCAGCCTTCTGCTGCTCAGCTCCAGCTCAGCAGAGCTCCAGCCCTCTGTCAGAGCTCTCCCTGCTCCCCCAGCACTGCCTTCTGCTCAGCCCTTTGAAGGCTCAGACGCAGAGCCTCGGATTCTGACGCAAGTTCTTACAAAGGGCCCCATTCCTCAGGAAAATCTGGTGGCACTGCTGACGTTCTGGAGCCTTCTGTGCCAGGGCTCAGAGCTCCCAGGCCATCCTGAAGTGACACGCTGTCAGGGCAGGCAAATAAACTGATGTTCTCAGAGTCAACATTTATAACATAGATCCTGAGTGTTTGTGTTTTCACACTTCTGCTTCCTCGCGTTACAAACGCTGTTATTAATAGTGCTTTGCATTTCTCATGACTAATCTCCAGGAGGTTTCTACATTTCCAGGTCAGATCCTCTGTGGTGTAAATCAGAGCTCTCCAGCGAGTAGCTGCCCTCATTTATGTGAGCTGGAGATGGAGGATTTCAAATCGAGCCAGCGTTAAAAGCCCTGTGTCTGTCAGGATGGCTAGAGCATTGGGTCTTGCAGGGTTCCTGGCTGAGAACTGAGCAGCAGCCTGAAGGAGGAAGGTGCAGAGGGAAGGGATGCAGCACACACTGCAGGGGGACAATGCATGTGACAATGACACCCGAGTGCTGTCACCCAGAGGGGGATCAGTGTGGAAAGGCCCCTGGGCACACAGAGTGCTCCACTGAACACTGCACCCCACAGCTGCGCTGAGAGGAGCAACTCTGCCAGTTAAACTGAAAGGGAGAGCTGCAGAAATTAAAATTGCACAGAGCAGTTAGAGCAAAGGGTCTGCTCATCCTGGAGTGTGCTGCCATTGCAGGGGGGTGCAGATAAAACACCTGGCTCTGGCACCAGAGCTGCCAGCAGCCAGGGCTGTGCAGAGCTGGGGCTGGGACCCCTTCCTGCTGGCTTTGAGACTATTGCAAACTGGTACCTCCCCCCAGCTCTGCAAGGGCCTCATGGTCAGGACAGGGAGAGGGATCCAAAGGGGATCCCAAAGGGGAAGTCACACAGGCATGGAATGGTTTGGTTTGGTTTGGTTTGGAATGGATCACAAAGACCACTCAATCCCACCCCTGCCATGGCAGGGACACCTCTCACTGTCCCAGGCTGCTCCAAGCACCATCCAGCCTGGCCTTGGACACTGCCAGGGATTCCAGAATTAAACCCAGGGTTTGATCTGAGACCTTGGGAAAGGCTCCCAAACTCAGGTTCTGGGAGTGAGAATGTGGATTTGTAGTTTAAAGCTGAGACACGTTAAGCTAAGCAGAGGAAAGTTTGGAGTTTCAGAGGTTAACATCTAGAAAAAATAAAGTAGTTACAGCGGTGAACAAGGAGTTTAGAATGCAGCACTGTGGGTTTGTGTGCCATAACATGATTGGCTAAAAAAGCCTACACTGTAGCATGGGTCCATAAGATGAAATATTTAAGGACTGGGTTAAAACCATAAATATCCTTGTTGGCAGTGTTTTATTGGTCAATAACTCCTTAAAAGGTCTTGTAACTGAGGGTCTTGTGACCCTCTGAGCCATGCTGTGAAGATGTGAGCAGGACTCACCCTTCCTGCCTAGGCAGAAGATAACAAAAAGAAACTGCATCATCAAAAACAACTCAGAGGTCCCATCTCAAATTCCTTCCAAAATTCCCCCCAAGTGAATTATCATCCCCACTGCCATTCCAGCCCTGCACAAGGCCAGGACATCCAGGATCTGGCTGTTCTGTGGGTTGTGTGCTGCACATCTCATTATCTTCTCCTTCTCCCCCATATATTTCTGCTGGGGATAAACCTAATTTAAACAGTCCTTAATTGTTATGATTTTGTAAACAGTGTCTTAAACACAATAGACACAAAACTCTCAACAAATTGCTGGAGGAGATGTGACAGAATAGGGAATCATTTTCATATCTTCTGGGATTGCCCCAAATTGAAGCTTCTGGTCTGATGTTAGAAAATTGATGCAAGGATTTTTTCAGCAATATATCCCCCAAAGCCCTATTAGTGTGTGGGAAAGAAGATGCCCTGGATTTTTGAAATGAAGAAAAGAGAAAGAAGAAGGAAAAGAAAGGAGAGAAGAGGAAAAAAAATAGGAGATGGAAGAAGGGAAGGGAAGGGAAGGGAAGGGAAGGGAAGGGAAGGGAAGGGAAGGGAAGGGAAGGGAAGGGAAGGGAAGGGAAGGGAAGGGAAGGGAAGGGAAGGGAAGGGAAGGGAAGGGAAGGGAAGGGAAGGGAAGGGAAGGGAAGGGAAGGGAAGGGAAGGGAAGGGAAGGGAAGGGAAGGGAAGGGAAGGGAAGGGAAGGGAAGGGAAGGGAAGGGAAGGGAAGGGAAGGGAAGGGAAGGGAAGGGAAGGGAAGGTCCACACTCATACATGAGTACATATAGAGGGAACTGATAAAAGCCCACACAAATACAGCTATAAAATGAAATTTGCCTCCATCAGAGCAATCCCCGGCATCATCCATGGAAAAACTCTTGGCCAAATAAAAACCTTGAAGTAATTTGCTGCTCATGGTGCTTTACCAAGTATTTTTTGAGATGATTGTCAAATGCAATTAACTGACATAAAAGTCATGATATGAACTTCCTTCTAACCATATTATTTGGAAATGCGCTTGGTATTTATAAAGATGTAAAAAAAATGTTTATTAGGTGCTCTTTAGGTTAGGATAATTATATATGCACTAAATATAATGAGATGAAACTTCAGTAGCAGTAAAAAATAAAGCAATAATCTGTACAGAAACTGAGCCCAGGCAGTCAATGTGTATTTCTGTTATAGCTGATGCTCAGTTCTCTTTTGTGCCCCCAGCTCGATTTTTTCCTTCATATTTTAATGTTTTTATGGGGGAAAATCATTTTATGTGCTTATTTTGTATGAAGGCTGAATATCTAAGCAAGATAAATTAATGTATCAAAAGATTTAGCTGCATTTCATATGTAAAACTTGGTTGTGCTTAGAGCCTAATACTTGCTCCTTCCCACTCATATTTTACATACAAATCACTACATTTCCTAAAACTGCTGTACAGTTCTTCATTTGCAGCTCAAATCTGCAGCTGAGGTAGAAATAAAGTCTAGAGTTAAGGAAATCCACATGAAAATTCAGATTTCAGTGGAATTGGGGTCTAAATTCTGTCACTAGAAGCAGATTTTCAGCTGAGGTTTCTAAAGGGCTGTAGATACCTCTGGAATGGGACATTTGGTGTCCGGGGGAGGGGAATTTGGGGCAGGAATAGTCCAGCAGCAGAAAAAAAAACAAGGGATTTCTGGCAGATGTGGGATGTTCAGAGTCACTGTGGTTAATTCAGAGCCCTCAACCACAGCAGAATTGAAATCCTGGGATTGCAGCCCTTGGGCTGGGAGAGTCACAGAACTGAAGAGTCCCAGGATGGGCTGGGCTGGGATGGACCCTAAAGCTGATCCAGTGCACCTCCCAGGGGCTCCAAGACCTATCCAACCTGGCTTTGGACACTTCCTGTGTGTCCCAGACTGCAAGGCAAAACGTATTCCATTCGCCATCTGTATGGCAGTTGTCTTCTGTTAAGTGAGCATCTTTCCTTATCTCTTCCACAACCAATCCTCTCTCAGGGGAGACATCTGCTGATAACGGGCTATTGAATGTCACTGGTGACTGATAAGAGCTATAACATCCCATGGGGAGATGCTCCGCCCACGGGGAGGAGCCAAGCATTCCTACCTGGATATAATCTGGGTTTTTGGGACACCAGACTCAGTCTTTTCCACAGGATTTCCAGGAGGACTGCAGCCATTCCAATTTGGACTGCTACCCACACCCTGACCAAAAAGGGTGTCAGGTTGTTTTCTGACTCTGTCCGTGGTTTTTCTTTTGTATTATTGCATGTATTTTGTTTTCTTTTTTCCATTTCCTAATAAATTGTATTTTTGACTTGGAGTCTCTCACTGCTTTTGCTTTCAGAGCAGAACACTGTGACTCAGCTGCCTGTGGTCACTTCTGATCCCGCTGGGAATTGTTTTCCCCATGATATCCCATTTCCCAGCACTCATTCCAGCCCTCTGTGCCACCCTGCAAGCTCTTCTGATGTCTTACTTGAAAAGTCCAAATATATTTTCAGACTCACCGAGCAATGGCTCACCAGCAAGAGCACACATGAATATAAGGAACAAAAGCAGCCATGGCCATCTGGATAACTCAGAGGAAAGATGTACCTCTGAATCACACACTCATTTGTAGTCAGCTCATCCGAGTCCCTCGGAACAACCCAATTATTAAAACACAGGAAGCACAAGGAATCCAAGACCATGAGTGAATCTGCCTTCATTTTTTGTCTCTTAAGCACATAAAAAAGCAAAGCATCTGTTAGGTGCAGAGGGAAGTTGAATTGTTTTGTCACATTCCCTGGAGTTCTTGGATGCAATGGGACCCTGGTGCTGGAGCTGCATTAAAGCTCCTGGGCAGACATGGGTCAAGGGCAGCTCAGAACCCAGCAGGGGCTGGATTTTAAGAATGAGTTCCAAGACCAAAGAGAAGACAACACAATTTCAACCCTGTTTCTCCATTTTCTTCTTCTTCTTTTTTTCCTCAGGAAAGTAAAAAAGTAAACAGAATAAATAGTCAGGCAACATTGGAGGCTGTCAGTTCAGGCTCAATAAATACTGCTGTGGCACTGATGAGTTTAAAGCTGACACTCTTCCTCCTGGAGTGTTTGGAAGACAGAAAATGAAGTCCTAATAACACAGGCTTACCATGGAAGCAATTTGCAGGCTGCAGAGATGCCTGCCTCCTCTGGGAAGGAGAAACCCCCGAGGTTTTGGGTGATCTTTCCAAGGGCAATTGTTCTCCCACCCTCCTTAGCAGCAGGGAGATTTCTATACGTGAACACAACTTGCAATAAATCGGCTCCAGAATAGCCAGGATGAGGTTTCAGAATTCAGAACAAATGCCAGGACAAAAAGAGTAACAAATACAGAGATTCAGAGCTGCCAGAAGTGATAGAGATGAGATTTACTGAGAGCTTACAGCAGGAGGAATGGATCACATTCCAAAGGCAAAGGGGGCAGGGAGGGACACGGACAGGACTGAGACGAGGCCGCAGCAGAAGAGGGGAGAAGCAGAGGAGACCTGAGGGATCAATCAGAGGTTGGTCTGATTGCACAGAGACCAGGGAACAGGGGTTTGGACTGGCCTGGGGTTGAGTGGAGCCAGGAGCTGCCAGGGTTTGGCTGCCTCCAAGGGAGGGGGGACACAGCCCAGGCTCCACTGCTGCTCAGGGAAACCCAAAGGAGGGGACAGAAGGGCTGGGGGACAGGGCTGAGCAGAGAGGGGCAGCTTCTGGCCATGGAGGAAGCAAAGAACCATCTCCAGGCTGGGACGAGGTGGAGGAAACCAAGTGGGAAACAAAGGCTGATCAGCACAGTTAGAAAAGACTGGGCCATATTTCCCTGTGCACACTACTGAAAATATGGTCCTGTGTTTAATGCCAATGGGAGCCATCAGCCATGCAGCACTGCCAGAGGAATATTTCCATTCACATTAAACACACTTTGGTACCAGTAAATGCTACTGGCTGGCAGAGGAAAGTTACAACGTGTGTAATTTTGCTCTTTGCTTTCTCTTACCATGTGTAGGTGTCTGGTTGTCACTGTTTAGTATCAGGTGATTATAATTTTGTTCTTGGTCATCTGAAATTCACAGAAAAAAAAATCCCTTTAAGAACCAGCTTAGCATCGCCACTGATCTGCAGATGATAATTACAGCTCACAGTATCACAGGAAATCTCAGCATGATTAAAGAAAGGAGAAGGAAATGCTTAAGAAAGCAGAAGATTCTGTTATGCAGTTCACTTAAAATTCCAGATGCAGGGAGAACATGATAATGGGAATCTGCTCCCCTTCTGCTGAGCCTGCAAATGAGGGCTCTCTGCAAAGGTGAGAAACACATCCAGACAAGAGCACATCCAGCTGTAGCCACAGGGTGGGCTGCTCCTGGAGGCTCCTTTCCACTGCTCCAGCTCCATCAGGGCTTTGGAGCTTTGGAGGTGTTCAGGATGTGAGCCCCAAGCACCCAAACCCAGACTGTCCCTCTGTGAGCACGAGGACCAGGTCCTGTGTAAGCGCAGAGAGGAGTCCAAGGTGTGACCCTGAGGAGTTACACAGCTGCACATGAGCTCTGATCCCTCCCCAGGAAATGGGAATCCATGCAGGGGAATGACCCATGGCAGAGCCTCTGCTGGAACTGGGGCTGGGAGCTGTCCTTGGGATGGAGAACAGCTCTGTCTCCTCCTAACTGCAATGCAATCACCAGATAAGGGACCCTGATAACCCTCCACGTTCTTTAGCCTTCAGTAAGGACTGAGCTCCTTGTCCACACCTTCCACTGTGGACGGAGCTGCAGCAGTGCAGGATGAGTGGAGATCTCTTGGGATCCTTCATGTCCTGCTCTGCTGCTGCAGGGGGTTGCTCCAGGGGCTACTCTGCTATTCCCAAACCTTTCATGGATATCTCCTTTCCCCCAGAAGATCTGTGTCCCTGAGTCTTCCTTCCTGCTTTTCAGACCAATTCCTTCTTTCCTGTCTTCCAGGGACATGGAGAGAACCTCCCTTATTTCTGCCCAACCTTGTATGACCAGAGTTGCTGTGTGCTGCTTTATCCTTCGTGCTGACACCATTCCTTTGCTGTTTCCCTGTAAAACCTGTTTTGCCCTGGGTCCCTGTCCCTGCAGTCCCCTGTGCTCCCACTGACCCAGATCCTCCTCAACTCTGGGATGTGTTTCTGAGAGAGCCCTAACCAGGACAGAGCAGAACGTCTGGATTGTCCCCAGTCAGCTGCTCTTGCTCACACAAACAGGTGATATTTTTCTTTTCCTGGTTCATGTAAAGTCTGTGATCCTTTGTGGTTCCTTGTTGTTTTCCAAGGAACTCTCCAATTGTTCTCTAACACAGAAAAGGCTTTTTAGCATTCCTGCTTCAGCCTGAGGCATCTCATTTTTCTCCATTTAATCAATTTATTTTCAGGCTATTTATCCAATTTGTCAAGAACATTTTAAATTCTAATCCTGTTCTCTAATAGACTTACAGTCATCCAAGGTTCATATCACCTGCAAATTTAATAAGTGAATTCCTTTTCCACCAGGGGCAAAGAGACCAAATCCAGAACCACACCAGGCCATCCTTCCCCTGGTATTTGGTCCCTGCATGGTCACTCAGCCCTCGTGGCCTCCACCCCACACAGGTTCATTAACAACCTGCTTCTCTAATTAATCTCACATTGCTTTGCTAGAAACTGCTGCAAACCTTGCTGAGGTCATGATCCTTGATATGAGTTATTCTTCCCTGGCCATAAAACACAGGGAAAAAAAAAAAAAAAAAAAAAAAAAAAAAAAAAAAAAAAAAAAAGTTAAGTTGCCATGATTTGTTTCTGAGTGCTGGCTGCTTGTTTATCTCTCTCCCTCACTATGGGGAGTGTCTGGGTGCAATCAGGATTAAAATCAGGGTTTATTTATTCAGGTGACAGCAGACTGGGCATCTTCACCTGCTTCCTGCTCCATCCAGAATCCAGGCACTCCTCATATCCCAGACAGATGGAAAAATGGGAGGGTTTTAGCCTGGCTGCCAGCACGAGATGAGCAAACCTTGAGAGGAGCCCAGGGACATCCCAAGTGCCCTTAAATAAGTGCCCTACAGGTTTCCCTGGCTGGAATTTTCCTTTGGATCCTCCACTGTTGGTTGCTTTCAACAAGGAAAAATTCTGCAGGAACTCATTTTGTGACTTTGTTTCAGTTTCTGTCCCTCCATGTAGTCAAATTTCAATTTAATGTGAAAGCCCAACCAGAGGATGGGGGACAAATAAGAAACCGGATATTTCTGGAATCCCTGTGACTATCTGGAGGCATTTTCAGAGCTATGGGATCAGATGGGTTAATTTTCACCTGGTTCCCAGCCAGCATGATAGGAATTCCTGCTCATCCCTGGAAGTGTTCAAAAACCATATGGATGTGGCACCTGGGGACGGGGTTTAGTGCCCATGGAGGTGCTGCTGGGCTAATGGCTGGACTGGGTGACCTTAAAGGCCTTTCCCAACCTGAGCAATCCTGCCTGTGACCCCATGGACTCTGAGGATGGACACTGTATCTTCTCTCCAGATGCTTTTCCAGTGTCCAACCACCCTCGCACTGAGGGAGATCTTTCTGATGTTTGGGGGGAATTTTTTGTGTTAGGGTTTGTGCCCTTTGCCCTGGCACCACTGGGAAGGGACTGGCTCCACCTTCTTTGTTCACCCCTCAGTTCATCAGAGGCTCTGAGGAGATCCCCCTGAGCCTTCCTCTCTGAGGAACCCCAGCTCAGACCCTTCAGCATCCTCCTGGCCCTGTGCTGGACCTGCTCCAGTTCAGCCGGGGCTCTGCTGTACTGGGAGCCCGTCACTGGTCCCAGCACTGCAGATGTTCCTCCCAGTGCTGCTGATGCCCTAAGTTTGATCTTTCATATTTCCCAGACTCTGCACTGCATTGGGAAATAACTCTGAACTCCACATGAAGTGTCAGCCAGCTCTCCTCACAGCTCAGGCACACACAACAATCCTTGTCCAGCCCCAGAACCAAGGACACCGCTGCAGCTTCAGCCCAAAAAGTGCAAACAGCAGGGAATGGAGGAGAGCAACCTGGGAGGATGGGACTGCATCCCCTGGAGCTGGAATTGGGCAATGAACCCCAATGTGGAAATGGACCAGAGCTCATAAAAGTGTGAAACTCGTGACTCTGAGTCCACCTTGGCTCCATCCTGGGTGCAGCCCTGGCTGGGCTCTTGTGGTGCCCAAGGTGTATCCTTTGAAAGCTTTTTAAAATAAATCCCTGTTCTATTCCTTTACCTCTGTCCAGGCTGTGTTCCAGGCAGCCTCTCCAGGCAGCAGGAGCCGTGCCCTGCCCCGCTGGCCCCATTCCCGGGATGCTGCTGCCTCCTCTGCCACCAGGGCGCATCGCTCCCTCATCTTCGTCCTGCTCCCGAATTCCAGCGGTTCTTTTACCCCCGTTTATTACCTCGTTCTTCCGTCTGTTTTTGAGCTGCACAGCCGGCAGCGAGTACCGAGCCCGGTGTGTTTCTCCGTGCCCTCTCCCTGACATTCGCAGCTGGTAAGTTCCTCGAGCACGACTGGATGGCTCCGCAGACGCTTCTGCCCTGCAAGCCTTGGGAGGATGAATTTCCCCAGCAGATCTCCATCCTTCCAGAAGCTTCTAGAGGAGCCTGTGGCTCCTGTGCCCATCCCTTGCAGCCAGGCATGGCCTGCACTCATGCTAAGGATGGCCAGGAGTTCCAGCCTGGCTCCAGCAAAGCTCATTTACAGATCGAGCAGCCGAAAACGCCCAAAACCCAAATTCTGTGAGTGCTGTTCCCTGCCGGTGCTGCCCACACGCTGCAGGAGCTGCGGCTGAGGGGGACACAGAGATGGGGACGCTCCAGGTGTGAGATGCCGGGTTTTGGAACAGGGCAGACACAACCTGAACACGCCAATAGCGCCAGAAGGGAACCAGCAGAGCTTTCTCCCTCCTCTCATGGGGCACTTATTTCCGCAACCTCACTCCTGGGGGAAATTGGCTCTTCGCTGAGGACAGTTGCACCTGAATAGGAACCATCGTCTTCTGATTCTGAGCAACTTCTTATTTCACCTTTAATCCCTTTCCCTTTCCTTCCCTTTTTATTTCCTGTCTAAAACCTCAGGTGTTTTGAGGCTATTGCTTCAGCAACGTCCTCCAGCCCCGTCAGAACCTGAATTATTGGCATTTTGATGTGGCTGAGCTAATCAAGCATCTGAATGCAGCACTGGGCTTCATTTACCACTTCTGTAGCCCTTTGTAAACACTTTTTAAGCAATAAAATACTTTAAAATGATGGCTGAACCCTCCTACACCTCTTCAGGTTTAACAAGATAATGCTGTTAATTGTGAAGTGCCAGTTAGGCAGGAGCTTATCTATTGTTGAGACAAGGATCTGAGTTCAAAGCTATTTACCAGGAAACTCCATTAGGGGAAGAAAGGAGCCACAGGGCTCTGAATTACCAGGCCACAATTGGAAATTTCTGAGCGCAGCTGGAGGAGCGATCAGATAAAATAACCAGCAGAAAGAGTGAGATGTTTCACTGGAAAAAAGGAAGCCAGTGCTCCCACTTCTTTGCAAACACGTGTGCAGCAGACACGTTCCTTTCCATTTACCGTTTATTATTTTATTTTATTTCTTTGATTAAACTGCCTCTATCCACAAGTGTTCTCACTTTTAGCCTTCCAGTTGTCCCCTGCATCCCAGGGGCTGATCTTCCCAGCCGGGGTTAAGCCACAATCACACGCGAATTATCGGCACCAGGGTGCAAAACCCTGGGTAGCTGTTAAAGAACACTCTGAATAGCCCCCAAAGAGCTGCCATGCACTTCCTACCTAGGAAATCCTCCTTTTTTCACTGATTTAACCTTTCCTTTGGTACTTGGTTTTAGACTTCTCCAGAGCCTATTTTTTTCTCAGTCTCAGGGATTTCATATGGGAATATTACTAATAAAAACTTGATTTATTGTGTTCTGTAATGGAAAAAAGAAAATTAAGCGTCAGAATATGAAAAGAAAATGCTGCATTTTCCAGCCTGTCTTTCCTAATATAATTCCTTATGAAATCTGCAAAGCAAGGATATTGTTAATATATGCCAGCTGTATTACACCTGTAACTGGAACACAGATATATGATCATTCTGACAGTCATGCTGTACTTTGCATTCGTTTTGGAGAATTTATTAAAGTACTTGGAGCTGCTCTGAAATCTGTAGTTAACAGGAGAAAATAAATGGCCTAAAGAGGAGCCATCAGCCTGTGAAGGGACCCAGGCAGGGGTGGAATCCTCATTCCTGAAGGGATTTAGAAGATGTGGCATTTGGGGCCATGAGTTAGTGACTGGACACTTAGAAGCCTTTTCCCACCTAAATGATTCCATGAAAAACAATTCTTTGCCTTCTGCCCCTCTGGTCTGGTCACCAAAACTGCTGAGATTTCAGAGCAGGATGGAAGCAGCAGCTGTGCTGGTGACAAGAAACCTCCTTGATACCCGCACTACTGAAGAGAAAATCCCTTTCCAGGGCTGAGGAACCAAGGGGAGTGCAGGGCCCCAAGGCAGGGAGGAAAGTAGCCCTAAACTGCTGCGGAGAAGGGAAATACTTCCAGCACAAAGCTCCTCGTTCATCACCCCAGACCCCCTCCGGCATTTTCTGGTCACTATTTGTATTCCAGAGGGGAAGCCTTGAGCAAATGTCCTTCAGCTGCTCCATGGTCAAGCAGGGCTGGGAAGGGGAGCAGATTTTCCCAACCCTTTTTCCAGGGATTTTGGGCAGCCCAGGAACGGGGGGACAAGCCCCAGACCCCTCCTGAGCCGGGTCTGCCCAGGCAGGGCTCAGAGGGGATGAGCACAGCAATATTTCGCCTAATAGATCGTCAAACCCAGCTGTCTTTTGTGCACGCGAGCCAGTAGCTAATTGCTTTACTGTGGATATTCACCCCTGTGCTGTGAATATCCTGCTTGCAGAGTGTTTCTGCACCTGCCTGGCACTCCCCAAGCACACTGACCCCTAAAAATGTTCTGAGCCAAGGGGCAAACGAGACAAACCCGAGAGCTAAGCTGCTGGTAGAGTCAGCACGTCAGTCATTCGAGGGGCTGGAAATGCCAAATGAAAGGCTGTCCCCAGACCCTCCGTTTATATTCATTATGTCAGGTTTTTGTTCTACCATTCCAACCTATTTTTCGACAGTAATCCTGTGATTCATTCATTGAACAGGATGCTCAGGGAATAAGGCAGCTATTCAGGAGTTATTTTAATCCTCATTAAGCGGTGAATGGCCCTGTTCTTCAGTATCCCACGCCATCCAAATCCTGCACTGATTACAGAACTGTTATTTTCCATGTCGGCTTTTCCTCCCCACCCATCCCAGCCTCACACACAGCCTCCCGCGGCAGGCAGGGTGGGGGCTGCCAGCCCAGAACAGGTGTGCTCACACCTGCTAGCCTTTATTCCTTTTGAGGAACAGCCCTGGAAAACTCGGGGCAGGTTTTTCGTGTCACACGGGGGATTTTTAATAGGATTTTGCAAGCACAAATCAGCTGCTAATTAATCATGGTCCTTTTGTGGGGGAGGAAAGGCAGCTGGAACAGCTCCTGGTGTACCTGGGGGGAAGATAATGAAGGCAGGTGGGATCACTGGCCACACAATGGGAAGAGGGGGACTGGAAATGCTCCCCCAGCCCAGCTCAACCGCAGGTTTGTCGCTCTCCATCCTAGCCAAGGCAGTGAGGGCACAGCCTCCTGGTGAGAGGCACCTGAAGGAACAGGGATTTCACCTGCAAAATGTCCAGCGAGCACCTGCAGGCTGTGTGAGTGAACATTGCACTGCAGACTTCAGCTCAGTCCTTTGCTGCCTTTTGACCCCTTGTTTCTCCAGCTTGGGTTCTGCTTATTCCTTATTTTAAGGCTACGTGAGATGAAGGCTTAAATGAAATCTAAGAAATCAAGCAGGAGGTGAATCATAGAATCACAGGATGTCCTGAGCTGGGAGGGACCCCCAGGATCATCAAATCCAGCTCCTGTCCCTGCCCAGACCCAAACAACCCCACCCTGGGCATCCCTGGTTGTCCAAACTCTCCTGGAGCTCTGGCAGCCTCGGGGCTGTGCCCATTCCCTGGAGAGCCTGGGCAGTGCCAGCCCCCTCTGGGGGAAGAACCTCTCCCAAAATCCACCCTAACCCTGCCCTGACAGCTCCACAATGTGCAGCTGCATGTGGAAAACACGTGGCTGCAATGGGCACTGAAGTTCTGGAGGTTATGGCTAAGAAAAAAAAAAAAAATTAAAAATCAGCAAGGCTCACCGAGCTGTGCTGTGGAAAATAATCCTTCTCCCTGAACTATCTGAGTGAAAACAGGAGCGTGAGCAGGATGTTCTCGTACAACAGGGCTTGGGTTCGCTCACAAAAATCTGTCTCCTGTGCTGAGAGGCTGCACAAATCACACACTCATTCACAGGATTCTCCTCCTCCCATGCAGCCCTCGTATCCACGCTGGAACATGGAAACCAGGCCCACTCACGAGCTCCCTACACACCAACATATGCCTCCCTCCCTGCCCATCCCTGCAGCTCCTCCCAACTGCCACAGCAAGCTGCAGGGGAGAGCTTGGCACCAGGAAAATGCAACTCCTGCTTTCAAGCAGCTACAGCTCAAAAGGGCGCTTGCAGAAAAACAAAGGCACGAGAAAAAATATTTCCCCATCTTGGCTTTAAAGTGATATTTTTAAAAACAGCAGCACCGTGCTGAAGATAAAGGTCACGGAGAGCTCCAAATCTCTCTCTCTCTCCAAGGAAGCTGATGCCTTCTGGAGCACCTCTGGACAGGCTGTTGGCTTGAAAAAGAAATGGTTTTTCCTCCTCATGGACAGTGAGGGTGAGCTCTGTCCAAAGGGCAGCTTTTCCTGCTGGCTCAACAGCTGGAGGCTCTGGAAAAGTGACATTTCCTCCTTGGGGATCCCCCCAGCAATGCCTCTGCTCCCCAGAGCAGCAGGCATGGTGCCCTCAGCCAGGTGGGGACGTCTGGACTCACCTGGAGCAGGAGTTCAGCATCCCTCTGTAGCATTCCCTGCTTTATTTGCTCTGATTTTCATTGTTTTCACCTAATCCCTTGCTGCCCTTTCCCACACGTTCCAGAATAAATCAGGAGAAAAAAAGTGGAGAGAGGACTAGAAGAAATCCAGGTGAAGAGAAAGAACCAGAACTTTCTGTCAGGGAGAGAAAGTTCTGCAGAGCCCAGGGCACAACCCTGGGGTGCCTGGGAACTTCCCCCTGCCTTGGAAACACCAGTTGGATAAATATGGCCTGGTTTCCTCAAAAACCCAGCAGCGGAGCAGAATGCATGACTAACATCAGCCAGCAGAGCACCACAGCAGCTGGGGGAGCAGCAACCTCTGGAAACAGGTCCAGGATGGGGAAAAACGGGGGAAACATATGGTCAGGAGAGAACAAAACGTGTCCTTTAAAGGGCACTGCTGGAGATGGAGCTGATTTGAGAAGGTATAAATAGTCTGGGTGTCTAAAGCAGGATTAGTTAAATGCAATCTTTGGTGGAACACAGCCAGCTCTTGCACATTCCGAGTGCTGAGATAATTATGCAAATACCTTTGGAAGTAACACACGCTCCCTTCCAACCCCATGGAGTTGGCAGAAGGCAGAAGGGGAGGGAACACAAAGTCCTGCTCTGGTTTTCCCCTCTCCCACCAAGTATAAAGACAAAAAGCTGAGGATGAAATCCCTGAGAGAAGGGCTCTCCAGTGAGTCCAGGGGTGCTGGAACTCAAATCCACGTGGAGAGCAGAAATCCAGCCCTGGTCACTGCTTTCCCTCAGAAACACCAGGGCCTGGCTGTCCCATCCTCCTCCTCAGACTGAAGAGCAACAGGAATCAGCAGAGAGCTAAACCCCTTGCCTGCTACCCTCCAAGCATAATCACAGGAAAAATAATCTTTTTTTTTTTTTTTTTTTTCCAAAAGGCTTTGGATCAGTCCCTGTCCTGCCTCCAGGTGCTTGCAGGAGGGTGCAGAGCCTGGAGAGGAGGGTGACTCTCAGCTTGCCCAGAGCCCAGCAGGGCTCTCCCAGCCTCAGGACTGAGAACTCTGTGGTGTTAGAAGCGACACGACAATGCAGATAAATAGACTGAGGTCCTTAACCGGTTTTAAATCACTCTAAAGCCATGGAAATTCACTTGCTCCTCATCTGTCACCAAGGCATGGCCAGCCTGGAGGTGTCTGGGCAGAGAAGGAAAGACTTTCTCTGTATGTGACACAGCAACGAGTGGCTGTGAGGGGCCAGGAACGAGGATGTGAGGGTTTGAGATTAATTCCACCCTTTTGCTGATTGCTGGCGATCTGTTTTCCCTGGATGGAGGCTCGTTTGCATGCCTGTCAACTGCTAACCGTGGCTTTGGGCCAGTGCTTTCAGGACAATTAAGATGCAGATGCGATCTAACACTGATCAGAGTCTTATCTTCAAGCAGATAAAGAAGTCACCGGCACTAATCAAGCCCTTAAAATGAGCCAAGGCCATAAGTGCTTTATTGAGGCACAAAGAAAGTGGCTCCGTGTTAGGGAAGAAGGCAGAGCTCGATTTAAATCCTAATCCTATCAGCAATTAAGCAGATGGTTAACTTTAAGCAGCTGCTTAAGTCCAACTGAAGTCACGTTAAAGAGGAGCTTTCAAAATAGCGATTCTATAAAAGATGTGTGTGTGACAGTGTCAAAATCTTGCTTTTTACTAAGAATTTCCCGCTCTCTTCTGGCAGTGCTTCAGTTCCAGCAAAGGGAGAAGGTGGCACAGACTCTCTGAAGGATAGAGTCACAGAGTCCTGGAATGGTTTGGGTTGGGAGGGACCCTAAAACCCAGCCAGTGCCACCCCTGCTATGGCAGGGACACCTTCCACTGTCCCAGGCTGCTCCAAGCCCTGTCCAGCCTGGTTTTGGGCACTGCCAGGGATCCAGTGGCCAGCAAAGCCATGGGCGAGCATGCCCTGGATGCCCAGTTGTCCCCGTTCTAGAGGTGAAGCCGTTCATCATCACTGGTGTGACAGATGCCGTGTGCCACGCGAGTCCCGGTGACAGCCAGCAGTGGGGGAGCTGGCCGAGGGGGGCTCTCCCTGGGAGGAGAGGAGGTTCTCCCTGGGCTGGATGCTGGCAGGCACTGCTGGCTCCTTTCCTCTCCCCAGACCCATCTCCTGCCCCTCCACCCTGAGCCAGGCCGTGGGGAACTGGGCTAAACTGGGGCACCGGGCAGCCAAAGCTCTCCCCACAGCTGATCCTTCCCACATTTTGGCTGCCACAGGCTGCTCCAGCGTGCTGCCAAGGGGCTGGAAGGCACTGCTGAGGCTGCACGTGCTGCTGAAGCACTGCAAGCCCCCAGGCTCAGGAAAATGAGGCTGCACAGATGGCTGGGAGCTGAAATCAGCTCACCAAGAGCTCAACAGATACACCTGGTGTCATTTGCTGTCATAAAAACCATATTTCAGCTGTGCTGTTTGGTGGCTCCTGGGCCGGGCTCTCCACACAGCAGGTGGCTGGTCTGTGGTCCAACACCATCCCAGTCCAGCTGCAGGTGCTGCTTCCCAGAGCCCAGCCCAGTACATCCCAGCTTCCTACTTTCAGGAGGAAAACCCCTGCTGAATAACTGCAGGCAGGAATAAATGCATCAGGGATGCTGAGGGCACAGGAGCTCCCTGAGCTCTGCTGCTCCCGGCTCTCCCGGGTCTGTGGCACACCCCGGGGACACACAGGAGCTGTCACAAACTGTGGATATTCTCAGTTCAGTCAGAGAGAAAAAGAGAAAGATTTCTGCCAGGCTAAGCCTGGGAAGAAGTCCGAGAGGAATGTAAACAATCTATTATCTTGTTTTCCGTTCACATTGTTTACAGATGTGTTCTACCACACTGACCTAAGTCCAGTGTGCCAATCAGGTGAAATGTTTTTACTGCAAGACCAATGGAATGAATGTTCACGACGTTCTCAATAAAAGAGAGAAGTGCTTTTGAATAAACGCTCATTTGCCTTCTGAAATCGAGCGAGTCATTTCTCCCGTCCCTGGCTCGACAGCGTCACCAAACATTACAGCAGTGCTTCTCCAGGCCTGCCCACCTGGCCGGCAGGGCTCTGGGCTCTGCTGCCACCTGCCCGTGCCCCTTTGGGTTTCCCTGCCCTCTCTGTGCTGAGGGCATGGCCTGGGCTGGGGGTGCTGGCTGAGCTGGGAAGGCTCAAGGGGAGGAACACCTCTCCCTGCCCAGATCCTGGGACAAGGCTCATGATGTTGGGGAAGATGGAACAGGAATGCTGCCCTGATTTTTAAAAAAGTGTTAAGTTTTCTTTAATAGTTCTTTTAAAAGTTTTATAGTTCTTTTAAAAGTTTTCTATACCTTCTGATATTTACATATTTCTACTGGAGTTCTCATGCACTGTTCATGTAAATAATTATTTTTTTACATTGTTCTTTGTAAGAAGAAAGAATTAATGGACTGTTAGTTTGAGCAGTGTAGTTAGAGAAGTAGCAATTTCATCCTCCAATCCACTGTCACTTTTAGAATTCTATATATTAGGAAGTCAGAAATAAAATTAGCTCTTTTTTCTCCTTTGAACTTACCAAGCTTCTGTGTACTCTTTTCGAGTCCACTAACAACACAGGAGAGCCTTATAAATATGATTGCCTGGCAAAAGATTTTGAGAATATAGAAACTATAAGCGAGCTTGAAATGAAAGCAAGCTTTGAGACACCAAGCCTTGGTTACTGAACAACAGGAAAACAATGGCGTGGCCGGCTGAAGGTAATCCCCCTTTGATCAAACAACACCCTCTGCTTGCAGACAGCTCCAAGGGGCAAAGCAGACCCTACCAGCTTGGCAGAAGGGTCCAAAGAGTAGTTTTTAGGGTTTAAAATGTAACACAGAATGGTAATACCATGATTCTTATAGGCTGTATGTAAATGCTGTAGATTTGTATCTTGTACGAGATTGGTTAGTGAAAATCAGAATATTCAGCACAGAAGAAGATTTATTCTATTGTAACGGGAACTTCCCTCTCTTGCTCTCCTCTTGCTCTTTCAGATCTCTCTTTGGGGTCTCTCCTTTGGGCCTGCTCCGAGCTGTGGCTGGCAGCTCCAAGCAGGGCCCTGCACCCTCGCCCTTTGCAATAAACCACAAGATCCAAGCCCTGGCTGCAGAGATGTCTCGTCTCTGTCCATCCCAACAGTCCTACCCACCCTCACTCCTACAAATCCCCCACTGGATTGGCTCCCATCTCACACAGAAGCTTGCAGGAGAAGAGGGCTTTGCCAAAAAAAGGGCTTTGGCACCTTGGCACAGTGCCTGCCCCTGGCGGGGCTGGAAGCAGCCTGGGCAAAGGTCTCCTTCCTCCATTCCGTCAGCACTTATCCCACACTCAATGCCCCCAGCTCTCACCCCACCTGAGGGGTGGGATGCCCCCAGCAAGGTGGGCAGGAGTGCTCCATGCTCACCCCAGAGCACAGAGCCCCGTGTCCAGCTCAGGACAGGAGGAGGCCATGCAGGGCTGGACTGTCGCCACTCTGCTCTTGGCCTCAGTGACCCTGGGACAAACCCCTGCAGGGCTCGTCCTGGAGGGTCTGCCTGCCCTCCCCAGCCTGGTGACCCAGTCCAGCGTGGTGCCAAAGCCCTGGTGCAGGCACCAGCTCCAAACCCTTGGCCAGCACCTCCAGCATGATCTTGCCCATTAACTCTGCATAAACAAACAATCATTTATAACGTCAGGGAAAATAACCTCACCCGTAATCACTGATTAGAAATGTTTGCTTATGGCTGGGTATTTATAGCTTACAAGAGGTAAATGTCACCCTCATTGCCTGCGTTCATGGCAGATATTGTTTAATTAGCAGCCTCTGGGCTGCTGCTCTTTGGAATGGGAGATGAGTTCTGCTTTCCCTGCCCTTCCCTCTGCTCTCCCTGTCCTGTGCAGGACTGGGAACGTGTTGAGGAGCTGGATCCTACCCACAGTCATTGACAGATCTTGGTGCTCTTCTGGGCTGCCACATGAGCACATCCAGAGGAGGGAAATGAGGCTGGCGAGGGGCTGGGACACAGATCCTGTGAGGAAGCACTGAGGGAGCCGGCGGTGCTCAGCCTGGAGAAAAGGAGACTCAGGGGTGACCTCAGCGCTCCCCACAGCTCCTGAAAGGTGGCTGTGCTCAGGTGGGGCTGGGCTCTGTCTCCAGGAACTGACAGAACCAGAGGTCACAGCCTCGAGCTGCACCAAGGGAAATACAGGTTGGATATTAGGAAAAAGGTTTTTACAGAAAGGTGATAAAGTTCTGGAATGGCTGCCCAGGGAGATGGTGGAGTCCCCATCCCTGGGTGTGTTTAAAACAGACTGGATGTGGCACTGGGTGCCAGGGTTCAGTTGAGGTGTTGGGGCTGGGTTGGACTCAATGGTCTTGGAGGTCTCTTCCAACCCAGGGATTCTGTGAATTCTGGGATTCTGTGAATTCTGTGATTCTGTGAATTCTGTGCCCTATCCCAGGATGTGTCTCACAGAACAGCCACGGCCATCCCTCACTCTGTGCTGTGATTTGTGCTGCATCTCCTGAGCCTTGTGCTGAAACCCTCAAGCTGCTCAGCCACAGCACTCCCACAGTGGTGTCCTGCCCAAGGCAGGCAAGAGGGGGCAGGAGGCAAAAAAAACAGTAGGTTCATACGGATAGAAATGCCTCAAGCTTCCCAAATCCCAAATCAAGATTCCCAAATCTGTGGTAGACTTACAGGGAGGTCGTTCCTTAAGAAAGTCCAGCCTAAAATATCTGAGATTAGTGGTTAGAGCAGACCACAGAGGAGAATGAGCTGGAGCAACCCCTGCTCACAGGAGACCAGTTATGAGCTGTGCTCTGCAGCCCCGGGTCAGTGGAGGCATTAAGGGGACTGAGGGAGCCTGGCTTAAAGCCAGAGCCAAAAGCACAGGTACCTGAGCTCCTCACACACACAGAGTGTGACAGGGCCCACCAGGGTGGGATGAAGGACCACTGAAGTCTCAGGGTAATCTCAGTTTGATCAGGGGTCAGGCAGGGCCTGCCCTCTGCTCTCTTCCCTGAGTGGGATCAGCAGTGAACAGGAGATGCTGATGAGCCTTTTTTCCAGCATCCCAGATTTGCTGCCCTTGATGTTTGTTGAACATACTCAGAGGCACTCAAATCCCCCAGCAGCCTGTGATTATCTCATCTCTGCAGACAGGGAGTTTGTACATGCTCTGACAAACCAAACACGGGAGCAGCAATCTGTCAGGAGGAGTCTGCTTCACTCTCCATGGCAGGGCTCTCCTGGTACTGCTGGGATGTGTTGTACAAAAGCACCAAGACGTCCAGGAGCTGCTAAAACCCCTCTGCTCTCCCTCTGTTTGTCTGGAGCAGCCAAACACGTTGTTCCCACACTGCTCCTGCCAAGCCAGGTGTGTCCTCCCAAAATCCTGTCACCAGGGCAGGATCTGCAGAGCCTGGAGGGCCCCAGGCTGTGACAGTGACAAACGGGAGGTTCATGGACTCTGTCAGGCACCAGGACAGGAGTGACCTGAGCTGGGCACGGGGGACACCATCCCTGCTGCTCTGGGCTGGACTGCAGAGGGCTACAAGGACCTGCTGCTGCCACACAGGTTGGCAAGGTGAGAGGGATGCCTTAAGATTTGTATTATTCAGGTCCTGTACTGCATTAGCTGTACTGCATAGCTCTGAACTCCATACAGGGTGTTAGCAAGCTCTCTTCACATTTTGGTCAGTAAACAATCCTTCCAGGCCTGAGATACAAGGACATCCTCTGCCTGAGGCCCCAAAAAGTATAAACAAAAGAGAATTGAGGGGAGAAAACTGGGGGAACTTCATTACCTGAAGCTGTAATGGAACAATTAACTCCTGATTGCAAATAGACCAAACTTACACCTGTCTGAAAAAATCATAACCATCATCCATTTTGGGTGTAGCCCCCTGGAGAGGCGTCTGTCTGCCCTTAATGTACCTGAAGGCCCTTCATTAAATATACCCACTGGTATTTTTTAACTTTGTCTGGTCTCTGTTCCTAAGTCAGCCTGATTCCAGACATCAGGAGCACACCTGTCAGCAGGTGTGGTTTTGGTGGCTGCAGGCTGGAAGCAGCACACGCTGTGCAGAGAAGAGGCAAAGAACCACAGAGGTAACAGCTCAAAATGATGCCCTAAGTTTGAGCTTTCATATTTCCCAGACTCTGCACTGCACTGGGAAATAACTCTGAACTCCACATGAAGTGTCAGCCAGCTCTCCTCACAGCTCAGGCACACACAACAATCCTTGTCCAGCCCCAGAACCAAGGACACCGCTGCAGCTTCAGCCCAAAAAGTGCAAACAGCAGGGAATGGAGGAGAGCAACCTGGGAGGATGGGACTGCATCCCCTGGAGCTGGAATTGGGCAATGAACCCCAATGTGGAAATGGACCAGAGCTCATAAAAGTGTGAAACTCGTGACTCTGAGTCCACCTTGGCTCCATCCTGGGTGCAGCCCTGGCTGGGCTCTTGTGCTGCCCAAGGTGTGTCCTTTGAGGCCTTTTCAATAATCCCTGCTTTATTCCTTAACCCTGTGCAGCCTCTGCTCCAGGCAGCCTCTCCAGGCAGCAGGAACCACAGGGAGCCCTGGAGTGCTCTGGCCCTGAGCACAGGACCCCACTTCCCTCTCTTTCTGAGTGCATTTTGGTCTCTCCTGCTAGACAACAGTTGCCTTGTGTGTTTTCAGCATCCTCTATTAACTGCCATCACATTTTCTCACTCCTCTGGCAATATCCAGCAACACCTCTATAATTTATTGTCATTAGTTTTATTCACAGCCCTCACAGAGGTCACAGCATGGGGGGAGAAGAGAACTTCATCCATTTCACCGCTGAACGTGCTGCAATAATAGCTTTTCAAACAGCTGATGGGAGAGGGATATGAAAAGATAATGAATAACGAGGAATAAAGGAACTGACCTTTTCCTAACAAGAGGCTCTTTCAACATCGTGACACTTGGAATTTGGGTGAAACGAAGCCTGACTCCCGAGGTTGTGCTTTCTGACACCTCTGATGCAGACATCTGCCTTGGAGCTGGGCTGCAGCGGGCAGGGAAGCTCTCCTGGCAGGGGGCTGTGGTGAATTGTACCCTGAAAATGCATGTTTCATTTTGGAGGCACTGAGGAGAGCCTCAGGGGTTGTCCTGGATGGAGATGTGGCACTGCCCTTGTCACCTGAGGCTCCTGAGCTCAGAGATGCAGGTCCTGCCCCTGGGGAGCAACAACCCCAGCCTTGGAAATGGCCATTAATTGCTGCCATTTACTGGGTGGATCTCCTCAGACAAACAGCTTTCCAGCCAATAAACTGGGTTCCATTTAGGCAGGAATAGGGACAGGGAGATCCCCTCAGCCAGACATGTTCAGCCTGGATGCCTGAGAGAATTGGCAGCTCCAGAGTTCCTTAAGGGATCCCAGAACTCGTGCTGTGGCGCCACAGCTGAGGTGACTGTGAGCCTGCTCCCAGCAGTCACAGCTGCCCAGGCTGCCAGAAAATCCCCCTGGGAGGAGTTTCTCATCTGTGGGAACCCAGGACATCCCTCTGGCTGCCCTGGCTGCCTCCAGACCCTGGCAGGGGGCTCAGAGACCTTGGCACCAAGTCAAAAACACCTGTGGCTTCCATTTTAGCCAGTGGGAAAAGCTGCCAACTCTGTATGAGGAATTACAAACCACAAGGGTTTGAGTAGTGTGGTAGTTGAATTAACACAGGGTGGAAAAGTAGAATTTTGGGGCTTTTAAGAATGGTGCTCAAGGAGATAAAATGGAGGGATTTGGGTGTGTCCTGGCCTCCTTCTCCTTCTCCTTGCCCTCCATGTGTTGCTGTGATGGTGACACTTTTCTGCTGGTTTAAGGTACAGACACACTGCCCAACATAAATGACAGATATTGGCACGTTATTGTAAACGTGGCACACGGAGTTTTTGGTATAAAATGTGAACACCGCCCTGAGGGCAGACAGAATGCCATGGCCGACCTGCTGGACAGAGCTCAGCAGGGCAGAGAGAGAATGTTCTAGATAAGGGAAATAAACAACCCTGAGAAGCTGATCCTACTCTTAGACTCCTTCTGTGGCTGCACGGGCTGGGAAACAAAGACTTTTACACTCTTGGGGTCATCCCAACACCCAGACCCCAAGACTCACCCTCCAGGATCTCCCCTCCTGCCTGGCAGCCCCACTGGAAGCCCAGAAGGAGCACACCCCGCTGAGCCCTTCCCTTGTGGGACAACCCCTCTGGCCCCGTCCAAGGGCCCTGCTGAGGCAGGGTATACACTGGGGTTTGGAGCCTGAGAGAGGAGCTCAGCTTGCTGCAAGCTTTGAAATGGATTTTGAAAGCAGAAGTAATTAAAGCCGTGGCTCTAAGTGGGAAATAGGCTGGGATGAAGCAAGGCTTTATCGAGGGAGATTGTGGCAGGCTAATCTGATATCTCTCTTTGATAAGGTAATGGAGTTTTTAGACAAAGGGAACATGCTCGATAGCATCTCTGGGGGCTGTGGGAGAGCATTCGATACGGTGCCACATCAGGAACTCATTAGTGCTGCCGAGGAAAACGAGGATTACAGGAGAATTAAAAGGGAAGGGAGGAGCTGAATAAAGGCAAGACAGAAAAGATCTTGTGGTAAAGGGAAGAGTCAAGCTGGGAGAAGTTGCCAGAGCCCCTAAGGCCAATGTTGTTCAGTATTTCTATGAAAAAAATCTGAATAAAAGTACACAACGTTCTAATAACTCATGGCTGCGGAGCACTGTAAGGAAATCCAGCTCAAACCTGGCTCTTGGGGCAAATTGCAGACAACCTTGAGGACTAGAAAATTCAAACTTGAAGAAACATTATTCCAAAGTAAATCAGAGCAGAACTTGCATGCAGTGACCTGGGTCACTCCTGGTGACCCAGGAGTGTCTCTGTGTCTAGCCCCTTCCTTGGCTGCTACTCGTGGCTGCTTTGAAGTTTTCCTGAGTGATATTTAGTCTGGCTCATTGTTTCTCACCTCGGGGTTAAGCTTTGTGAACTCCACCATTCATTAGATTTTTTCCCCCCTTAATGAGCTCCCTGTAGATATTTTCAAATTTATCAGCAAGTTAATTAGTTCTGTAAATCAGGATACCCTACAGTTTTCATTTCCATGCAGTGAATGCTAAAACTCCTGGACTTTTATTCAGGATTGACAAGCACGAGAGCACTGACTCCAGTTTTGGCACAAACAGCTCCAGATCCAAAGTGTGGAGGGGGGAATTTTGTGGCTGGAATTGTGTTTGGCCATGGCCCCTGGGGCTGAGTGGCTCTGACACAACCCTTTGCCTGAAGCACCACCATGGAAGGAGGAAGTTTCATGGTGCTGCACAAACCTCAGGAATATCAATTGCATGATCAAGAGTGTCAGAAACACTTTATTCACTTTTTCTTATGTTCTGGTGAAAAAATTCTTCATGTTGGTCTAAATTCCTGCAGTTCTGGGGAAGGGTTAAACCAAACCACTTGGAGTTTGTTCAGTCCAGCCTCCCCATTTCTGCCTCTCCATTTCAGGGACAGATCGACAGATTTCCAGGAAGGCAACACTGCTGAAGATGCATCAGAACAATCAGATTTTTCATTTACCAAACTGCCAAGCTTTGTGCCACTCTACTTTTGCCCTGGTGCATGGGAGTGCTGGATTTGGGGTGGCAGCCCCTACAGGAATCACCTGAGATGCTTCTTTTCCCTGGGAATACAAAAGTGTGATTGCTCTCTGCAGTAACAGCTTGTTTTCCTCCTCCCTCCCTCCCTCCTGTTGTTCACATGGAAACAAACACAGACGTGTTTAAAGCATTTAATCTTAAGTATCTCTTGAAATCTGTATGATTGGGTGCCCTGAACCTTCCTCTCTTTATACAAAAAAAAAAAAAAAAAAAAAAAAAAGTCATTATCTGGAATTCTGCACGTGGTGGAATTTCCATCTTTCTCTCATGGAGCTGGTTTAGGATTTTCAGTCTGGGAATCCTCTCAGCACTGGGCCCTGGACAGATGCATCCTGACTGCCTTCAAGGGGATGTTCAGAACCCCTGGAGCCTGAAGTGCTGCTGCTGGTCCCAGAGCTGTGGCTGGGGTTGTGCATCAGCTCCTGGACCATTCCCCGAGTATTGCTCTGTCCTTCTGATCCCCTGGCATCATCCACGTCATTACAAATGGCAGACGAGTCCTGCTTTTATTCTGGAGTCCTGCTGAGGATGGCTGTAATTTCACATCCCCCTCATTCTGCAGTAGTCTCACTTGCTCCTGTCTCCTCCTCCTCTCATTTACATAACCAAAGAGCTTTTCCTCCTTGCTTTAACGTGTAACTCACTGTGACACTTGACAGTTCTCCCTTCATCACTGCACTCCCTGACCTCTAAGTTGTACTCCTTTGCTGATCAATCTCCTTCAGCTTGGTTTCCCAAGGGATAAAAACCTAAACCAATCACTTTTTTATTCCTTCCTCTCCTGCAATAGCTTCAAAACCCAATGGCCAATTCCAACCCCACCTGAAAGGATGGCACCTGTGATAATTAAGATTCTGCAAGGTTTTATTTTTTCAAAAATTGGCAGCTGAGTAGATGAGAAAAATTCAAATTAGTGGCTGCACTGAGGGAAAAGGAAGCATCTCCAAAGCATTATAGATTCCTCTTGGCAGCTGCCTCCTTGTCAGCCAGCAGCAGCCTGCAGCCAGCCCTGCCTGCAGGAGCCTGCCAGTGCCTGCAGGCTCCCCCAGCTCCCCTGGGACAGGGAAATGCTGGGTGAGACTGAAGAGGCTGGGGTTGGGGGTTCTGTCCCTGTTCTGGGAGGTTTGGGGGTAAGTGGAGTGCAGGAAACACAACCCATCCCTGAGCAACCCTTCATGCCTGGTTGCACAGCCTAAGGAGTAAGCTGCTCTCTTTCCTTCCAGGCTCTGCTTATTCCTAAGGAGCCTTTTCTAAATTCAGCCACTTGTGCTGTCTCCTCTCCTGAAAATCCAGATCCGAGTAGTTTTACACCTGGAATTTGAGATGCTGCTGCTGAGCTGAAGTCCCTGAGCTTGTCGGGCTTTGCTGAACACTCCCCTGAGTTTGTAAGAGCTTTCCTTTGGGAACTGAAGAGGTTACCCACAGACCCCTCCTTGGTCCTGGTATTTCATTTCATCTGAAGCCTTTTGTGCTCGTTCCACCCAAGGTCCTCGTGTCCCACGAGCATTTGGTGAGGCCCCACAGCTCCTCAGTGTAAATGGTGCCTCTTGTTTATCCAGTGGCTGCTGGGGAGAGAAGCTCATGAGATGTCCAAGGCACCAGAGGGAACTGCGAGTTGTTCTATAAACTGTTATTTTCTAGGGGATTAAAATCCCCCTGATGACAAAATTCCTCCACTAACACTAATTTTGGAGCATTTACCCATTTCCAGCTCCAACCCTGCAAATCTGCAGCTCATTATAAACATTCCTCCAGCAGAACCTGTGTTACCATTCTGTCCCAGACTGGGAGCAGCCATGACACACTTTCATTGTTGTGATTTCCTTGATTTTCTCCTCTTTCCATCACATTGCCACCTCACCTGTACAGCCCTGCACACCCCAGGGCCAGCCTCAACCCCTCCCTGTCCCTTAAGTCTCTCAGCTCCTACACATCTCCACTCTTTTTTGTTGCTGCTGTTCAGACACTGATGCCCCAGCCCTTTCACACTGACCCATTTCAGTGCTTTGATGTGGCTTTACTCCTCCTCCTGCTGGCTCACATTTGTCCTTTCCTTTCTTCACAGCACCTCCTTTCCCTGACAAGAAATTCTTAACCAAGACTCTCTGACCACAGGCACCTTTCTGCTGTTCTTTTTTCCAGATTTTTCCCTTTGTATCCTGCCTGAGAACAGTCTCCTTTCTTCTCTCCCATTTTGCTTTCCTTGCACTCTGCCCTGTTCTGGACACCAACTCCTCTTACTTTTGCTGTCCACCTTTGTTTTGAAGGATGAGGAGCCCCTCTCTGCTCCACCTCATCTCCATCTGTGCTGATTTCTTTTGTATATTCATTGCTGCAGCAATTCAGTTCCTCAGAACCAGCATCTGGCCTCTTCCTCTTCTATGTGGCCTCCAAATTCTCCTGATCACCTCATTTCTGCAAATTTGGGCTTTCTTGGACGATCATTTCTACCCTGTCATTTCCATTTTAAATGTATTCATTTTAAATTTCCCTGTCTGTTTTTTTTCATCCCATGTCTTTCACCAGCTCAGTGTGTGTTTGACCTTGGAGAGATGTCCAGAGTCTCCTTTCTGGGGCTACAATTCTTCTGGACACTAACATGGCTTTAATCCACCACCACTGCCTTCCTTTTTTGCTTTAATCCATGGAATACAGACTCCCTAATTTACACCCAGGGTTTCCAGCCTGGGATCTCGTGGGCAGAGCCCTTGGCCTTTGCAGGATGTGAAGAGGATTGGAAGGCCTGTGGGGATCCTTTCAGAATAAGCTTTCTTTGTGAGTGTAAAATATTACTGCCGTCCATGACGATTATTAGAATAATAAAGATCTCATTACAGAAGCAGCAGGACTGTTCCCAGGTACTGCTCTGAGCCCTCCCTGGGACAGCAGCAGGCTGAGATGTGCTGATGCTGCCTTCTAGCAGACACGTTTGAACAACTTGTGCTAATTTCCATTAATAAATATCTGCTAAAAGCATGACTGGGAACCAGGCACACACACAGCTTTGGCTGCTGATTGAAAATTGTGCCACCAGGTTGTATTTTCTGCTCACGTTCATTATAAACCTCCGAGGGACTTTTATTGTCCATGTCTGCAATAACAAAACCTTTGGGTTCTGGGCCGTATCCCCCACCCCACGCAGCTGTTGGGATGCACTGCTGCATCCCCAGGTGTGTGGTTAACACCCACCACACCCCCAGGCTGCTCTTCTGATGGACACAGAGCCCAAAATTCACCAGGATATTTGGTGTTTAGAGGTGACCTCATTGCTCTCCACAACTCCCTGAAGGGAGGCTGTAGACAGGTGGGGTCGGTCTCTTCCACCGGGCAGCACTGACAGAACAAGAGGACACAGCCTCCAGCTACGTCAGGGAAGGTACAGGTTGGATATTAGGAAAAAAAATGTTCACCAAAAGAATAATAAAGTACTGGAATTGTCTTCCCAGGGAGGTGGTGGAGTCACCATCTCTGGATGTGTTCAGAAAAAGACTGGACGTGGCACTTGGTGCTATAGTCTAGTTGAGGTGTTAGGGCATAGGTTGGACTTGATGATCTTAGAGGTCTCCTCCAACCTCATTATTCTGTGTCCCTTCACCACTGCCCACACCGTGCTGACCGTGGCTGTTCCCTGATTGCTGTCTCTGCTCTCCCATGCCACAGGACACAGCAGAATTTCCTTGTGCCAGAGCCACCAAACCTGTGGGACCACTCAGCACCTGCCTCAGGACAAGTTCTGCAGGCTGAGGCTCCTGTGTGGATCAAAGCCTGGGCTCGTTTCCCAGCAGATACCCCGTGGGTGGGACCCCCACACCCTTCTATCCCTTCCCTCTGCCTCACCTGAGGTTTGTGAGGGTCAGCAGGACACCTGTCCTGGGCTGTGGGGGCTGCCACAGCAGCCAAACCCCAGCTGGTATCCCACATCAGTGATGGAGCCACTGCTTTGCCAGGGCTGTTCTTTGCACAGAAGGCAGGGATGGGAAAAGGCAAGGCCCACTGGCACAAATGGGGAGACTGAAGTTGCACCAGCCAGGCGGTAAATCCAAGAAAAGAGTTGATTTCCATGGCAGGAAAGGCACTGGATCTCTCCACAGGGAGTTATTCTCAGACAGTTTTGTTGTCTGAGCTCTTGCCACAAAATTCTCCCTTCCTCCTTTTCCTTTGAAGCCCAGAGCTGCAGATCTCCCTGTGCTGGACAATTCCAGTCAGGATTCCTGGAGCCACTGGGTTCCTGCCAAAGCTTGTTCTGCTCCAAAGTGTCGGATGAAGTGCTGGTGGATCAGTTAATTATCTGATTTCTTCTGCAAGGCTTCATTTTCCCGGGACATTTCCAACAGGGACTGAGATACCCACTTCCAATTCAAATGAGCTCGCTGGGCTGCTCCATGTGTTCCCTGAAATCCTTTGATGACTCACAGGAAACAGTTGCTATCATTACCTTTTTATTTCAATTTTTTTATGCTTGAGAGTGGAGATCAGAGTAAGCACCACGAGCTCACCAACATTCTGCTCTTCCTGCAGTCACATCTGTCCCCAGGGCTCCCTTTGTCCCTCTCTGTGAGCTCACTCTGCACCCAGGCTGTCACCAGCCCCGTTACAATCTCTGACTCCTGCTCAGATCATCAGTCACAGAATCATTAAGGTCAGAAAATGTAGTAGCTAAACAGCAAGCCTACAGAAGCCTCACAAACTAAATTCTAACTGAATCTGTGAAAAATCTGCCAATCCTTCCTGAGAACAGAGTGTTGTAGCAGTGACAACCAGCTTGTTTCCCTGAGAAGGAATTCCAATTGGCTTTCCACAGGCAGCATCAGGAACACAGGCAGCTTTTGGGACATTTCCTGCATTTCCAGGATGCTTCCCACAGCAAATGGAAAAGGCAGCACCCACTTCCTTCAGAAGCTTGATTCTGCTCCACTTGAGGCACCTCAATTTGCCCTGCACATTTCCATATTCTTGCACCCAATTTACAGTGGTTCTTTCCACACAAATAATCGCGCAGAGCTTTATTCCCTCATGGCAGCCTTTTTGGTGAGATTGCCTCCTTGTGACATTGTCATTCTCCCCAGTCTAAAATTCTGTATATTTTCCAGCAGCTCTATTTGTTCCAAGATAGTTTTCTGTCAATCTCTATTTACACTGTGTTAGTGGTTTTCCAAACATCTGATTAAGTTTGCAATAAAGTTTGGACTGCAAAGAAGAATCAAAATAGGCCAATATAATTTTCAGCAGCACATGCAGAGCCCTCAGCTGTTTTTGGTGCTCTTCTCAGGGCTGTGCTTTTCGCAGGAAGCCACCAAAATACTGGATTTATTTGGACATGAGCTCACAGATGAAACAGGAATAAATTCGATAGCCTTGGTGATGGGACTGGAGGCACTGACGAGAAGCAGCCCCACAGCCCAAATACAAATCAGCCTGCAGAGGGTTTCATCAGCCCTCCAGCAAAGGGGCAGGGAGCTGTGGCTGACACAAAGGTCACCCAGATCACAGCAAGGGGATACAAAAATATTCCAATTTAGACGATCAGAAAACAACAGGAATAGTTAGGCTTAAATCTGCATCCATCTAGACTTGTGTAAACAGAAATGAATTAGTGCCTGGTGTGGCAGTGAACATGCTGCTCCAAAAGCTGGACACTGCTTTGTCCAGCTCCCCAAAATCCTGATTTTACAAATATTTAGGCACTGGAGGTAGAACAACAGTTCTCTGCTCGAATTTGCCCTCCTGGAAGGCCAGGTGTCCATCAGGGACAGTCCTGCAGCACCCACCTCTAACCCCAGCCATGCTAGCAGCCCTCTCCCCTTCTCAGCTGAGCTCACAAAATGAGGAAATACATTTTAGCTCCTCAATAATAATAATATTAAAAAGAAATTAATCTACTTTGATTAACAATAAAGGGTTTTTCCTTAATTCTTAGTAACTGCTAAATAATTTCCAACCATTTTTGCCTCAATTTCAATTCCTGGTGTGGGAAAAAAATCAATTCCAGCTTAAGGCTTATTAAAGTATTATTCTATCTGCAGATGTGATTAGAATGAAATGCACAAGTATGGGCTTAATGGTCTTGCTCTTGTAACATCACTGGTTAATTGGAATCCCTTGGGATCATGGCTGAGCTGTCCTTCACTCCCACCAGGAAACACCTCCCCAGTGTCTCACTCCTCAAACTGCCACCTGACTCTACTCCTTCATGGATATTGCCCCCAAATTATTGTTTTCTTTCAAATGATGCATTTCAGGCTTAACAGAGCGACAGCTGCCACTGAAATCTGAGATTTCAGAGTGATGCTCCTTGTTCTTCATGGAGCACAGAACACTGGGAAAGGACGAGGTGCTGTCAACAGGGAAAATGCACTCCTGGAAAGCCTGAGCTGCTTGTGAGGAAGGGTGTGACCCCTGGGTGTGAGCAGAAGGCAGAGCCTGAGCAGACCCTGCCCATCCCTCTGCTGCCTGGAGAGGCTGCCTGGAGCAGAGGCTGCACAGGGTTAAGGAATAAAGCAGGGATTTATGAAAAGGCCTCAAAGGACACACCTTGGGCAGCACAAGAGCCCAGCCAGGGCTGCACCCAGGATGGAGCCAAGGTGGACTCAGAGTCACGAGTTTCACACTTTTATGAGCTCTGGTCCATTTCCACATTGGGGTTCATTGCCCAATTGCAGCTCCAGGGGATGCAGTCCCATCCTCCCAGGTTGCTCTCTTCCATTCCCTGCTGTTGGCACTTTTTGAGCTGAAGCTGCAGCGGTGTCCTTGGTTCTGGGGCTGGACAAGGATTGTTGTGTGTGCCTGAGCTGTGAGGAGAGCTGGCTGACACTTCATGTGGAGTTCAGAGTTATTTCCCCGTGCAGTGCAGAGCCTGGGAAATAGGAATGCTCAAACTTAGGGCATCTCCTCAGGGGGAGAAGAGCCAGGCAGAGCCCTGCATGGAGCTCTCCAGCTCCCCTGGCCAGGGATTTCTGTTCTCCTGGACTTTGCCATGGATTCCATGCTCTGGCTGAGTGTATCTGTGCCCTGAGAGGCTCTGAGCTCAAACACCCTGATGGTTCCTCACACCCCTCTTGGGAAGGGGGATAACTCTGCCCTTCCTGCTGTAAGATGGGCAAGTCTGGCAAGGGGGTGAAAAGATCAGACTTTGGTAGCATCTTCATGTACCCCACGGGTGTGACAGGGTCTTTAAAAGCCCCCTGGACTAACTCAGAGTTACCTGAACTTTTTCAGACAGCTCAGGTGGAATCAGGTTCCTTGGCTGGCAGGAGAACCAGGCTCAGTCCTCAGAGTGGCCGGGCAGCCCTGCAGAGCTCCTGCACCAGGGACAGAACCTTCAGGACCTCGGACAGGGCCAGAGAGAGGGACCAGGACAGGGCAGGGACCTCCCCGGGGCACCCAGGAGGAAATGCTGCAGAGGTGGCTTCAACCATCATCCTCCTCAGCAGGCAAAGGCTAAGGACACCCATTTATGGAGGAAGCAGCATTGTGTGAGCTGAAAAGGAGGTTGAAATGAGGTTGTTTGTGGGGTTCAACCCCTGTCTGAGTTCAGACACTGCCCTCCAAAGATCAGCTTTTAAATAAAGGTCTCTGCTCTGTGCTGCTGGTGGAATCACACTTCGCTGTCAAAGGCACAAGGTGAGAGTCAGTTGTATCATTTGGGACCTAAATAAGGTTTTACTCACATCGTCCTCCTGCTGCCAACCACAGGAGTCAAGTTCACCTCAACTTTCTCCAAGCTTCATATAAGAAACATTAAGCTGGGTTTAACTTTGATAAATCGACATCTAAATAAGAGTCCCCTCTGAAGGAAGAAGACTTATGCTGATGTGTGGAGCTGAAGTAAGATTGACATTTGGAGGACGTGAAATCTTTTGGGAAGCCCTAAAATATCCCCTAAGTAGGTCAGCTCGGTGACCTGGATCTGTACTTTTAATACAAGAGTAGCCTACATTTGCTCTGTTTGCTGAGGAATGAAGGTTTTTGGGGCCATGTGTTTATTTTGAGTAGTTAGATGTGACCTTTGTAGGAGATCCTATAATAAGAACAACGACAGAGCTGGCCAGGGGTGAGTCACACCACATGCTTTGATTCAGAGATGATGAACACACATCATTTATCCTCTGGTCATTTCTGGGAGAAACTCTTGTACAGGCACTGGAGGAATCAAGTCAATACTCTCAAATAGGAGGGATTTCTTGATGGCAAAAACAGTCCTTGTCCTACAGGGTAATTAATCATTGTCTCCATCAGTGGAGAACAGATTCATTAGGATCTAAAATGAAAGAAGAAACCCTGGCAAGGCCAGAGGTTCCCCAGAGCCTTGCTGAGCCTCGCTCAGATTTCAGCAGCCACCGTACAGGAGTTTTTCCAATCAGTCCCATATAAGCTCCCTTATTTTTCAATTTTCCCCATGCTAAAACAGCCTAAACAAAGAAGTCCAGAAAGGATTGAGCTTCCTCCTTTGGGGCTTTCCTCACCCTGAGCAAACCTGCCTGGATCAGCCCTCCAAATCCCCCACCCAGCCACAGGAGAAAGTAATGGGCTGGGGAAAGAAAGCTTTTATTCCTGTCTAACCACATCAGCAATCCCCGGGCTTCCCTGGGAATAAATCTGAGTTACCATAAGCATCACCCCGCTGATATAAATCCATGTGGGGTTCATGGAAAATCAACATTAGTGTGCATATTCTTCAGGCGAGGGGTGAAATTAGTCACAAGATATTGAGTAAAAGTTGCATGAAACCAGAAATGGAGCGGCTTCCCAAAGGACATTTCCCCTTCAGGCCCTCTGTGGAGATCTCGCTGGCTCGGATTAAACATTCCAGCTCAGCCAGGGAGGCAGGAAAGCTGCAGGGACCACGGGGGGCTGGATCTCCACGCTCCTCCAGCCCTCCTTGGGTGTGCTCAGAGCTGGGGAGGTGAGGCACCAGCCCTGCAGCCACAGCCCTGGGAGGAGCTGCAGTGCCTGAGCTCATTTTAACTCCCCTCACACCCCGGGTGGACTTGAGAATTCCATGACTTTCTTTTACTGCTGGTGGCTTTATAGAAGGATTTTATAAACCCATCAACCCTTCAAAACCAATGAAGCACTGTCCAGGAGAAGCCCTTGCTGTGACCATGCGGTCACTGGAGGGAAATGACCCAAAAATGCTCTCAAAATGACCCAAAATGCACTCAAACCTTTCTGAAAGCCCAGTGCTGTGCTCGCTCTGGGAAGGAAGGGCAGGAGGGAAAGAATTGACCCCATTTCACTGTTTCTCATCCAAGTTCTGCTGGGAGAAGCTCCATGGCAGGGAGGGAGCAGAAGGCTGGTGATCTGCCTGGCTTCGGAGACCTCCACACGTCCTTGAGCACACAAAGGAACACTCCTGATGATTCTGGCTAAATCTAAATAAATCAATACCAAGCAGCACAGGATGACCCCAGGCTGTGTCAGGAGGAGGGCTAGCAGGAGTCAGTGGGAACAGTCTCATCTTTGCTCTTTACTCCTGACAAATCTCTGGCAGCAGGCACCAGGTCCTGCCCAAGCCTCGAGGGGAGGGGACTGAGAGGAGGATCTGCCTGTTGCTAAACCTTCTGCCGAGGCAGTGAAAGGAAATAGCAGCTCATTTTCCTCAGCCCTGCCCCTGTCTGGGAGCTGAACATTTGTTTTGCTTGCAGGCAGCACCGTGAGATGGCTGCCAGGCCTCTCTGCCACTGCTGGGCTTTATTAGCTGTACCCCCTCCACTGACACTGGGGCATCCTTCCCTCCACTTATCCCAAATTTTGAAACAGCCAAGCTCAGGGGGGGGCTTTGGGCTCCTCTCTGAGACTGCAGCCTGCTGTCCCCCTCCAGGAGGCTGGGGACAGCCCCTGTGGCACTGCCACCACAGCCTCTGTCACTGCACAACTTCCCTTTCCCTTCTCCTGAGGGCAATTTTGGTTCCAATGCCAGGAGACCCTCCCATCCCGCCCAGCCAGGCTCCTCTGGGTAACAAATCCCTCCTTTCTCTTTCCCTGCTGTCTCTTTTCCCAGCTTGGAGCTCAGCCCCACACAGCCAACAGGATGCAGGAGAGAATTTAAGGGTAAAAGTGAAAAAACTTGTGGATGGAGACAGTCGATGAAAGAAATAAGATAATAAATTGTAATGAAAAGGAAAATAATGAAGAGAGGGAAATAAACCCCACATTAAAACAGTTGCTCATCACCAACCAAGAGATGCCCAGCCAGCCTTGAGCAGATCCTCCCCTCCAGCTGCTCCTTAGCTGTGTTCCTGAGCATGACCTCACCCTGCCAAGCACTGGCAGGAGCTGCCCAGGGCAGTGGCCAGTCCCCATCCCTGGAAGTGTTCAAAAAATGTGGTTCAGTGGTGAACAGGGTGCTGAGGCTGGGTGGGAATTGATGATCCTGAAGGTCCTCAACATTTGTATGATTCCACGGGGTCAGTGGGAGTCAGCTGGGACAGCTCCCTGTCCCCCCAGCCTGGTCCTCGGCCGTGACCACTGACCACTGACCCCTCCAGTGACCAGCACTGCTCAAACCCAGCCTGGGGACAACAGCAGCGCCTCCACCCCACCCCATCTGCCTCCTGAGACACTGTGCCTTTGCTCAGGAGCTGTCCCCAGGTGCCATTTGGGAACAAAGGGTTTGAGGCACACTCAGAGGGCCCCGCCCGGATCCTCCAGCCGCAGCATGGACACTTGGAGCCCCAGGATAAATAAACTGGCTGCAGCCAGGGCTTGCCCAGGGCTGTTTCCTATTGTGCTGTCAGATTTTGGGTACCAGGAGCTCATGTCTCTCACCCACTCAGTGTGAACCTAATGCTGGTGGGACAATCTCTTCTCTTCCAGACACAACCTCTCCCATCCAGGAGAGCTGGTGGGACAGATTTTCCTTTTGAACTAGTCCAAGTCTCATGAAAAGTCCATGGAAAAAGAGTGAAACTACCACAGAATGATACCCAATTTCTAGGAATCAATCCTTGCACAAGAGGACAGAGCCAGTGCACAGTGTGTGCCTGACTGTGTGTCATAAACTCACAGCACTACATAAAAATAATAATAAAAATAATACCAACATCCTCTGCCTGCATTATTCTGTCTCAGCTGTTATACACACTAATGAGGACTTCCACTTGAATAAATGCAACGTGTTCTCTACTAAGTCTATTATTTGTAGGTTCTCTAATAAATCAATGCTTTATGCAACAAAACCCTCAAAGTTAATGTGAGCAAAAAGTGCGCTCTCATCCCCAGCAGCTCCCAAACCCCTGCAATGCAGCCTTTTATTATTTCTGTAAAAGAAGAAAAGGAAATCAATAGAGATTCCTCGTGCGTAATCCTCAGCAAGATTAGCACTTTGTCAGCCTCTGGTATAATCTCCTGGAAAGCAAAAAGAAGAAGGGTGAGAGGGAGGGGAAAAAAAGGAAAGAAGTCACAGGACAGCCTGGAGCTGGGGATTTCTTGGGGGTGTTCACTGTGCTTCTCAAGAAGAATATTTTAAAGGTGGCTCTGGCCTGCTCCCCTTGGGGCCCAGAAGTCCTGGAGATGCCTCACTCGGCTGTTGGAATACTTAGATTGGAATTGGAGGAGAAACCTCCCAGTTTAGCAGTGAAGCAGCAAATTTCCCTATTTTAAAAGGGGATTTAGGACCTAAATGCCAAATTCCAGGCTGGGCAGTGCCAAGTATTGTTGCCTCACGCCATGGTGGAGGGTGGGAGCCTGGAGATCTCCGTGGGGACCTTCCTGGAGGCACAGGGATGGCATTGCAGATGACACATCAGCACTGCAGCAGCAGTGCAGTGAGTGATGGATCAGGGGGAGGACAGGAGGAACAGGAAATCACCAAACCCTGGCTGAGGGGCAGAACCTGTGGTGTCACATCCAGTCTGCTGCTCCCCATCCCGGGGCTAAATTCTCACAGGAGCTGCAGGACAGGCAACCCAAACATGGGAAAGATGGAGAAATAATACGAAAGGATCAAAGACCTGGGCAGAAAATGAGTGGAGAAGGTTGGGATCCCAACAAACAATTCACTGGGAACAATCACCCATTTCAATTGAGGCCAGAATTAAGGAATGGTAAAATCAGGGCAGGACAGAAGGGTGGGGACAATGCAGCATGGAAAGAGCTGGAATCACTGACAGGCACCACTGGCACCTCAGCAGCAGCAGCAGCTCCTCATGTGCAGCTGCCTGTTGCATACAGGTAAAACCTTATGAAAGAGAGGCCTCATAAAATCAGGCTTGGCTCTTTGAGCTGAATTACCAGCTAGCCTGTCAAGTTCCTGTGGGAATCAGAAGAATGAGAATCAGTTTGCATAACAATCTATTCTTGTAAGAAGGCAGTTTGCATCTGTGAAAAGTAAGAAGCCACAAAGAAATCCACAACCCCGTGAGAATCCACAAAGAGAAAATGCGAACACCAGTGTAAAGAGAGACTCTTGGCATGTACACACACAAACACCTCCTAACCAATGAACTCAGTGGCAAGGAAGTTACTAACCAACCAGAATTAAAGATGACAGCTTGGGAAACTGGATAAAAACAGGCTGTGACATTAAAGAGGGGCCTTTGCTGCTGGAATTTTGAAGTGGTTTTCCCGTCTTTACTCGCCACTGCTGTTAGAGGTGCCCACAGCAGGGCTCTGCTGCCGAGGAGGTTCCCTCTCCCACACTGCAGTTCCTGGAAAGCTCAGGAAGTGCAGGAGCAGAGCTCCACGCTGCAGTTTGAACCAACAGCCCAGCAGCTGCTGCTGCTCAGCAGCTGAGATCCTCGAGAGGCCCCGCTGCCTTCCAGCCCTGTCTTCTGCTGAAACCATCCCTGGCTCGTGCTCAGCTCCACCTGACAGCACAGAGCCAGGAGTTTGAGCACAATTCCCACTTTTCATGCATCATTTATTGAGAAAAATGGAAATGAACCTTCAATTTTTCCTTGCACACGAGCCCGCTTTCACTTGCTGCTGTGGAAATGGCCTCCCAACAAACCCAAGTGATCACTTCTGTGAATAAATAGATATTGCCAGTAACTCCTGAATCTCTGGAGCTGCTTTTCATGCAGCTCCCATTTCACCTGACAAATATAAGGCTTGATGTAAAACAGGCAGAGAAAACTGAGGGTGCTTAATGAAGAATTTGCATTCTGGAGACCTTCCCAAGTTACCCCTGAGGAGTTACAGTGAGCAGATAACAAATTCTGCCAAGTAATCATCCATCCAAACCTAAAGCTTCATTCCAGAAGTTACTACAGCTGATTAGTGACATTTAATAAGCATGACTTTTCTTGCTGCATGGAACTCATCAGTTCCAGGTGACAATGGAAAAATGGGTGTGTGGGTTTTGCTCCCAGTGCCTCTGTGCTGAAGTTGGAGCTGAAGGTTTAACACGCCCCAAGAAGTGCTGATGCCACAGAAATGAGGCTCCTTTTGAGACCTGAATTGCTAAAGAGAGGAGCTCCTTTCTCTTCAGTGTCTGTGCAGAAGAATAAGCTCCTGACTGTTAGACAGCCTAGTGGATGAGTAAAATTCTCCTGTAATTTTTGCTCCAGATTTGTGGAATTCCCCAGACCAACAAACCTTATTTATTAAGCTCCTGACACTGGGATTCTGGACTCCTTACATAAAACTAGCAATAAAGTCCTGAAAAATCTCATTAAAAGATTAGCCTGCTATCACCAGCAGCTGGGACCTTGCAGAGGAGTGTGCTGAGCTCCCAGTACAGGGAGGTAGAGGAAAACCTGGGCAAAATTCTGCTCTCAGCACATTCCATCAATAAACCCTGCACAGCTGGGACGGGGCTCCCAAGAGAGGCACATCACCAAATATTGGCCAGCTAAAAACCAGGAGCTGATGTTCTCCTTACAGCCTCCTCCAGCTGCCAGTCCTGATTAGATAAACATCCCATTTTTATCTCCTCACTGAAGGAGGTACCTTGGCTTCTGATTCAGGCTAGGCTGGGACCTGGGCACATTCGGCAAATTCCTCAAGTTCAGTGGTGATCAGCCAGGTCCTGCTCCCTGATCCCTGCACAGCTCTGGCTACAGCAGCTGAGTTTTGTGCTAGTCCTAGCCTTGTCTTGAAAGCCTCCAGGGATGGAGCAACTTACTGGTCATGTTAGGGCTATTTATTCATTTTATTCTCATTATTTTTTATTTTATTATTTAGTGGCCATTCCAGTACCTAAAGGGGCTGGAGGGGGATTTTCACAAGGGCCTGCAGAGACAGGACAAGGAGGAATTGCCTTAACCTGGAGGAGGGCAGGGATGGATGGGATTTTGGGAAGGAATTGTTCCCTGGCAGGGTGGGCAGGCCCTGGCACAGGTGCCCAGAGCAGCTGGGGCTGCCCCTGGATCCCTGGCAGTGCCCAAGGCCAGGCTGGAGCAATCTGGGACAGTGGGAGGTGTCCCTGCCCATGGCAGGGGTGGGAATGGATGAACTTTAGGATCCTTCCCGTTCTGGGATTCTGTGTTGCTCTCCTGAGTTGAACTGAATTTTCTCTGTCTGTCTGGGTCTGGGCTCAGCTGTTAAAGAAACTCTTGATTAGATCTGTCATTTCATCTCAGCTCACCTGACATGTGCACGCTCTTCACACTCAGTATACCCTGTGCTGTCTGAATCCCTGAGTTATTTGTGGAATAAAAGTAAAATTTATCAAATCAAGAAATTATTCAAGTCCTATCTTCAGAATTTTTTCTTCCTTCACGGCTGGTTGGTTTAAATTCAGGGCAGAGCTGTGCTATCTCATTGGGGTTGTTTGCACACATCTCCTGATGCACCACTTCAAAACTGCAAATGAAACGAGTTTTTGTCAGCATTGGGGTACCTCGAGCTCAGCAATGAATTTTGATGTCTGTTCAAACACTGTTCCTTGTTTAGTTTCCTGTCCAATACTCAAAACCAAATTCCTAAAACTACTTTCCTGTAATTCCAGCTGATAAAAGGCAGGTAACAAGAACACCTGGAAAACTAAGGAGAAGTGTTGTCATGAGTACAGCCAAGGAATTTTAATCCAACAGTTCAAATAAATACCTGCAGGCACTTTGCTGTTGTCTGTCATTGCTCCCTGAGCTCAGTGCCAGCAATTCTTTCATCCTGCTCTGAAAAGGACTGGATTTTCTCCTGGGAGGTGTGGTCACACTTCCCAAACGTGCAAACTTTTCCATGAAGTTAAAGTTAGCTTGGACAACTTTCAAAGCTTATGTAAGGGAAAAACTTTGGTGTCGTTTTCTTGGTTTTAGCTCCTGCAGGACATAAACCTTGTCAACAACAGGATTCCAGCAGCTATTGCATGCCATTGTCTTGTTGGCAGGATAAAGCACTGTTTTGGAAAGAAATCTCAAACTCTTCAGATAATCCCCAGAGCTTTCTGATCCAGGATTCACACAGAAATGAGCACTGGGCACTGCAGCATGCCCTGGGTTTTGATGGGATCACAACAAAGTCACTGTGAGTCCCCTCAGTGGGCACAGTGAGGCTGCAGCAGGCGGGGGAATTATCAGAGGATTTTATTAAAAGAGACATGAAAGGGAATTCCATGTGCCAGGTGGCTTTGTCCAGTGGAGAAGGTATCAAAAGCCTTAAGGTAAGTCTTACAAAATAACCTTGTCCTGAGATAGCCTGGAAGAGGTCTCCTCAAACCCCTCCTCCTTGGTGGGTCAGTGGTGAGTTCCCCTGTTTAACCTCTGAGTAGCTGCTCCTGGGTCATTTTGTGCCATGCCAAAAACCCCAGCAGAAGAAAAGCACAAAGTGAATGTCAGTCTCAGCAGGTTTAGCTCAAATCTTCCTTAATTCTCACACCTGGCCTGAAGCCCCAGTGGAGAAAATTCCAAAGGTTTATAGAACACTTGGTGGGAAGGAGGTTAAGGTTTTAAGGTGTTTATAAATCCGGGCTCACTCCTGGCAAAATTGCCTCATTCCTCCAGTTGATACTGGCAGTTCAAACCAAGAAATTGATGGATTGCAGTCAGGAAATGCTATTTTTTTTTTTTTTTATCCTGAGCATCATAACTTGCCTGTGACTCCAACATTTCACTCACTCAACCTTTCTGTCCTCAGACAAAACTGACCCCAGCTCACCACAGGGCCACATTCATGGTGATGCCTTGGGAAGGCTGACCTGGAACAGAGCTAAAGAATGAAGCAGGGATTTATTCAAAGGATCTCCTCAATGGATCCACCTTGGGCAGCACCAGAGCCCAGCCAGGCTGCACCCAAGATGAACCAAAATGGTCCCAAAATGCACGAGCGCTCCCAGGGGCTCTCACTGTGATCAGCTCTGCTCCATTGGCACATTGCAGTTCATTGTCCCATTCCAGCTTTAGCCCATGCAGTCCCATCCTGCTCGTTCTTCTCTCTCCAGCCCACGTTGTTTGTGCTCTTGGGCCTGAGATTTGGATCATTTGTCCTTGGTGCCCAGCTGGAGAAGGAATTGTTTTGTCTCCCTGCTCTGTGCAGAGAGCTCACCAACATTTAATGTGAAGCTCAGACCTGCACACGAAAGCAGCACAGAATGTGAAAAACATAAAAGCTAAAACCTAAGGCATCATTTCCCCCCCACAAACACTTGAGGCATTCTGGGCCACATCTCCAATTTAATCTGCATTCAGGCGAGGGCTGGACCTTGAAAGGTCGAAGCAAACAGCTGCTGCTGTGGCTGCACATCTGGCTGGGGTCCCTCATGTTGGAGGAACGTCCCCAGAGCTGTGCTGGCACCAACCTCTGTGGCATCTCTATCACATCACCATGACCTACAAGACCAAAGGCACCAATTTCCCCTCCTGGAGGTGGCTGTGGCTCCAGGACAGTGACTCATGTCTGCAAATTCCCCATCAACAGCCCTTAGGTCACCGTGTCCCTGTGCCCCGCCAGGCACACCAGACACGTCTGCTGTCTCTCACAGTGATGTCACCTGCAGCCTGAGGGCGACATCAAAACCCAGCTCCACATCTCCCAAAGGACAGGGCTGCTCCTCTGCCCTGCCACACCTCTGTCCCTTCAGGGGAAGGAGTTATAGCCAGGAAAACTGTCTGTATTCCCGCGTGCTCAGCAAGGCTAATCCTGACCCAGGATTCCCATGGTTCTGCAGCCTGGCTGATGGAAAATATCTTGGGAGATAAAGGAGCTGCCAGTCTCTGGGAAATGACAGATCCGGGGTTGTTCTCTGGGTTAGAGAAGGGAAGATGAGAGAGCAAAAATGCAGCTCTTTATTAGACTAGGCAGGGCAACAGAGAATTTTAATTATTTTCTTGTCTTCGTTGTCGCTTTGCAGTCCCAATAACGTCACCCTCCATTTTATCCCCTCTTCATAAACCTTTCCACTCTCCATCTCTCATGTTCCTTTGCACCCCTAAATCACAGACCTACAGGATCACACAAGGTTTGGGTTGGGAGGGACCTCAGAGCCCTTCCAGTGCCACCCCTACCATGGGCAGGGACACCTTCCACTGTCCCAGGCTGCTCCCAGCCCCGTCCAACCTGACACTCCAAACTGGTGGAACATTTTAGTATCAGCTATTTTCCACTGCAAAAATTGCTTTCATTGAAGTCTTCATTAAAAAAAATAAAGATAAAAGATTGACTATATACTCTTAACACGGATTAAAGGGGTAATTTGGTGTGTCACATTTGTGGGAAAAGGAAAAAAACCCCACCTTTGCGCAGCTCAAAGATCCATATTAAACAACCTGGAGTCAAGGAAGGGGGAAGCTACTGCTGATGAGAAAGGGGAAATGAGCTCCTAAAGATGGAGAGGAAAAGCTGAACCTGGACTCCCTGGCATCAGCTCAGGTGGGAACCAACTAGGAAAGAGAAAGACAAAACTTTGGGAAATAACAGACTCACTGCATTTAACTTTGGGGCTTGCTAATTGGTGAGAGAAATAAGATCAAGTCTATCATTAATATCTGGAGAAAATAACTTGATGGACAACACTGTGGGTGGCAATCCTGTCAAAGTTTTGATCAATGTCGATCAAAACTGATTTCTTGAGAAGAAGCAGCCAGTGGTGCTGCCTGTGTGGGTTTAGGAGGAGGAACACACGATCCATCAGTTGAAGTGATGCAAGAAAAATGAAAAAACATCTTTTATGGATGCCAAGGGCCTGTCAGCCCAGCGCTGCCCTGTCCCCATGGCTCTGAGGACTGCCTCGTGCCACTCCCTGCTGTGCCCCAAACTGAGGTGGGAGAAAGGTTCCTGCTGTGGAAACGGGAGCTGGAGTCCCAAAGAAATCAGGAACCCAGCCCAGCCTCACTCCCTTTTATGTCCAAAGTGAGAACAGCCCTTGCCAGCTCCTTCAGAGGCTGAGGTCGATGAGCTCAAGATTGAGTCCATTGGGGAAAATTGTGAATTTTGTGAATTTACATTTCCCTCCATCCGCAATGCCAGCTTCCTGTCATCCCAGTTCAGCATTCCAGATTTATGCAGCCAGGTTTCTTTGATCTTAACCAGCTCACAAAATCTTTCAAGATGTCTTTGCCTTTGGAGCCCTTGAGTGGGAGTCGCAGCAGACGATTTTGGGGGATGGATGTGCATCTCTGAGCAGCTGTGACCGCAGGGTCCCTCCCTGCAGGGCCCCTCTGCTGCTCTGGTGGAGATCTCTGTCACTGGACTCTGCTCCCTGGGGCACCACAAACTGCTCAAACAAACCTGCCACGACTGAGGATTGCTCACCACGGGAAGAGCAGTTTTTTTCCTGGAGGATCTGTGTGTGTTTAATGAAAACCCCTGAAGAGATTTGGGGTCATTCCACAGAATGAGCAAGTTCAAACCCGGGAATAAAAGGATTAATTCACCGAGGAGGAAGTCAGAACCTTTCACAGCCAGAGAGGGACCCTGCATCACCCCTGGAATGCTAATTATACTGGTAGAGCTAACTTGTCAAAACACTGGGGCTAGACAGATTTTCAAAGCCAGGAGTTGGCCAAGGTCAAACATCTTGAGCCAGGTTCTTTGCCCAGAAGCTACAGAGAAAATCCAGTTCTATAAAAGGAGTTAGAGGAACATGTTTGCACAGTAGTCACAGAGCCATGGGGTTGTCTCTGTGCTGATGGTGCCTCAGGTGCCCTGTGGCTGCACTGGAATTAACTCTGACTGTCCTGATGGATGTGGAAAGGAATTCAGCACCAGGGCCTTGCACTGATCAGCCTGCTGGTGTGGAAGAAAGAGGAAAATGTGCAAAATAGGACTGATTAATTCTCTTATTCTGAGCCACCTGTCCAGCAGGGTCAGCCAGCACCAGGCTGGGATCACAGACCAGCAGGCCAAGGCTCAGGTGGTGTAGGGAGGAATCTGAGACCTCACATCTCCATCCTCCAAGGGCTGTCCAGCCCAAGAGCAGCTTTAATGCTCAGCCTGGGTCTCACCTGTGCTGCCTGACACAGCCCAGGGGGCTGGCAGTGCTCTGGTCAGTGTTTCACCTCCCAGATTTACAACAGTACCCTTTGAACCATCTAAAAGGGTTTTGCTTAAACCCTCTCAGTCCAAGGACATTTGCTACCAGGTCCTTGCAGGGAATTTAAAGCCACAGGTCATGGTAGCTGCAGGGCAAATGTGAGCATCCAAAAAAACTACAGAGACATCAAGGAAAACTGAATATTTAACGACTGTCTATGAGCTGAGCAACTGAAAATGGCAAACTGGACCTCACACCTGCACACCAGTGTAGTTAGGGAAGGCACAACCTGCTGTGACACAGAATTCCTATTTTTAAAGTATTTATCAATATGGGCTGAAGGAGAAATTGGAACAAAAGACATGTGAACCTGTCTTTGCTACAGGACCTGTCCCAGACATTGCATAATTGGATTTCATAACAGACTCAATAACAGGTGTGGGGAAGAATAATCACAACTCACATGGAGAAGGCACAAAAATGTAAAAAAACAAATAAAATATCCACGTTGATGATAACAACAATGCCAATGTACACAAGAGAACACAAAGCTGAGGGTGCCTGTGAGCCCCAGGTGTGCTCAAACCTCTCACAGCACATGTCACAGTTGAGACAGCCACAATACACAGAGTGTCACCATACAAGTCCAGAAAGCTTCAACCACACACAGGAACACCACACCTCTTCAGAAGGCTGCAAGCATCTGCCCTTGTTGTTCTTTACCCATCCTTTCACACCCCTCATGTCCATGCACTGCACCCGTGTGCCCTCTGTGCCCTTGGGTGGTTGCTCAGCACACCTGGGCACTCCATGGCTCATTGCTGTCAGTGCTGCTCACCTGCTTCTCACAGCTGGAACCACTGGGGATGAGGCTGGGCCACAGCCCCAGTGCCAGTGACACAAACTGTGTGCCACACACAGCCCCAGGGACACAAACTGTGTGCCACACACAGCCCCAGTGACACAAACTGTGTGCCACACACAGCCCCAGTGACACAAACTGTGTGCCACACACAGCCCCAGGGACACAAACTGTGTGCCACACACAGCCCCTGTGCCAGTGACACAAACTGTGTGCCACACACAGCCCCAGTGCCAGTGACACAAACTGTGCCTGCACAAACCCAGTGCTCAAGCCCCTCTGACTTCATGGTGGTGAGGGTTTGATGATTTCTGCTGGTTTTGGGTCCTTTTGCAGCCTGGCACTGAAGCAGATGCTTCAACACACTCCAGTATGCCCTTGAATAAATCCTACCACCACCATCCTAGCTACCTTTATTTTGCCAGACACTTCCCTAGATCATGACCAGTTAATTTGCTGAAAATCCTGTTCATTTCCAAAATCAGTGGCTAAAGCACCTCCCCAGAAAAATGAGAATGTGGGCAATGAACTAAACAAAATGCAGAACATTCTGCAAACCAACAATCAAGTGATTCTGGAGCCAGTTTTGCTGCAACAGAGCACTTTATAGGCCAGGATATGTTTTAGCAATAATGACACTCTATGAAGCTCATAATTTATTTCCAATTCAGACCATCCTGGCCAGCAGAGAGCCAGAACATTCCACAGCTCAGTGAGATTAGAACCCCAGGAAAAGGAGGTGTTGAATATTCATTCAGCTCCATCTCCCACTCCTGACTGTGGTGTCTGCTCAGATTCTTGAAGTCTACTTTTAATTAATATGAATTGGTGTTTAATATTCAGCCTGAAATTTCATTGTGCTTCCCCCTTTCCTTTTTGGAGGTAGCTGAATATTCACTGCCCTCCCTGAATCAATCCAGGAGAAGTTTTCCTCATGGAATGAGGCTGGATGTGGGCTGGGAGTGGCAGTGAGTGGAGCTGTCACAGGAATTTGAGTGTCCTTTATTTTCTTGGAGTTCTTAGACCCTCCTGAATCTCTCTCCCATGGCAAACAGGTTGTGACAATCCCTACCAGAAGGTGAAGGAAGGAGGCTGGAAGGGTTTCCATAGCGACCAGTCCATCATCAGAGTCTGTGGTGGAAGTGAAATCCCTGAGTTTCCACCACTATGGATCTCCTGGGGTTATTCACAGTCAGGTAGCTCCAGTGTTGGGTGACAGGGGGGAAACTGATGTGCAAAATCAAAGATCCTCACCCTTGAGTTCACTTCCACCCCCTCAGAAAGGAAAGATCCCCAGCAAAACAAGAACCTCTCAGAAATTTCATATTTTGGTGTGCAGGAAGTGAGGGATGAGGTGTTGGGATGTGGTCTGAGCCAAGCTGCCCTCCCAGAGGAGGAAAAATCTGAGACAGAACTGCCTGGAAAGGGTCATGGTGGCAAACTGGAGCATCTTTTTCTTCAGGAAAGGTAAATCATGTAGGACCTCCATTATCTGAAATCACTGGACCTGCCTCCAACAGGACTCCCTCCAGCTTGGCTTCCTGTCCAAACCAGGGCTAGAAACAGCTGAGGAACCCCGTGGTGAATAATTATCAAATAAAGTGCCGCGGGAAAATGTTCTCTTGGAGCTGCATCAATTATTGGGAGTTGGCTTGAGCTCTGAGAGATAACAGAGCATGACCCAGAAACGCCTCCCATGTGTGTCAGGTGGAGCTTACATAAGCTCCCCAAGGTAGTTTATAAATTAAAAAATAATGATGGACACGCAACGTGCATGGGAAGCACGGGTACCCCATGGGATGTGAACAGTGTGGCAGTGGGACTCGCTCAGGTTCCCTAATTGCCGGTTTGACCCCAGTGGGTGACCCCAGTGCAGGAATTTGGAGCTGAATTGATCCCAGTGGTGACCCCAGTGGGTGATCCCATTGGTGATCCCAGTGCAGGAGCTGGGGGGTGAATGGATCCCAGTGGGTGATCCCAGTGCAGGAGCTGGGGGGTGAATGGATCCCAGTGGGTGATCCCAGTGCAGGAGCTGGGAGGTGAATGGATCCCAGTGGGTGATCCCAGTGCAGGAGCTGGGAGGTGAATGGATCCCAGTGGGTGATCCCAGTGCAGGAGCTGGGAGGTGAATGGATCCCATTGGTGATCCCAGTGCAGGAGCTGGGAGGTGAATGGATCCCATTGGTGATCCCAGTGCAGGAGCTGGGAGGTGAATGGATCCCAGTGGGTGATCCCAGTGCAGGAGCTGGGAGGTGAATGGATCCCAGTGGGTGATCCCAGTGCAGGAGCTGGGAGGTGAATGGATCCCAGTGGGTGATCCCAGTGCAGGAGCTGGGAGGTGAATGGATCCCAGTGGGTGATCCCAGTGCAGGAGCTGGGAGGTGAATGGATCCCATTGGTGATCCCAGTGCAGGAGCTGGGAGGTGAATGACGTTCCCTTCCTCACTCCTGAGCCTCTCTGCTCCCCGTTACCCCATGTGAGGTGCTTTGGGGAATTGCTCATGGGATCCTTTCCTGGGAAGCTTTCCTCCTGTCCCTGCTGATAAAAACACACCATCTGGCAGCCCTGTGCTGAGCCAGTGAGGGAGAAGGGGCTCAGATGGGGCCAGCTCAGCTCCACCTGGGAATGTGCCGTCCCAGGAGCGGGAACGGGCTCTGGCTCTGGGAAGTGCTGGCATTTCCAGCAGGAGGTGAGAACAGGCTGCAGTGGCAGCTCATGAACCCCGATCTGCTGCTCCTCCTGGCTCTGCGAGCCCAGCTGGTCAATAAAGCTGCGTGTTTGGCTCGGGGCTGTCAATACTGGTGGGATTCTGGCACGGCTCGGGGGTCAATAAGCACAGGGCTGGAATGGAGGCAGCCCTGCAGGATGGATTTGTGCAGCACCAGCTCTGCGGGAGGCTGAGCAGGGTCACGCAGGGAACAGAGAGCCTGCAGCCATGGCGAGCAGATAGCATCCATCTTTTGGGGAATTCAAAACTACAAAAATTCAAAAATTCAAAAATGTTGTATTATTTTTTAAATAATATAAAATATTATAATACTATAATATACAATAATATACAATAATATACTCTACTATACTATAATAATATGATATGATATGATATTATAATGTAATATAATATAATATAATATAATATAATATATTATAATATAATGTAATATTACATTATGGTATATTATATGATTGAATATTATGTTGTGGTACATTATATTAATAATATGATATTTATTATATTATTATATAAGTATATAAAGTATTATATCATATTTATTATAATATAATTGTGGCCCCTCTCACTCTCCCATTTCTGAGCTGTTCTTTTCTTATTCCCTCTCATTCTTTGCCTGTCCTGACCCCAGAGGACACAGAAAAGAGCTTGAACTAAACTTCAAACCAAAATGTTTCATTCACCCTTCTGCGTGCTTGTCTGGGAGTTTCTTTTCCACTTCTTGGGTTGTGGGGGAAGGAAAATTAAAAAAGTGAATGTTTCATTTTTTCCTTTTGGATTAACTGAAAAATCCCATTTTCTTAAGAAAATTAAGCAATTATCTGCCTCTGACTGGCCAAGACATCCAAGGAAGAGTTGTGTTTTAAAGGGAGAGCAGATTGGAAGATGCTGAATTTTCCTTGCAGCAGCTGAGGAAAATCGGAGAGGGAAAAAAAAATAAAAGAAAAGAAGAAAATGGGAGTCCAAAGAATTTTCAGAAATTATGGCTTTTTTAATTTCTGCCTTTTTTTTTTTTTTTTTTTTGGTTGAAAATTTAATTACTCCTCCTCATAAAGCTGCTTGGATAAATGTCTGAGCCTCTGTGACACCTTTACCTGTCACCATCTATCATTTACACCCCAGCTTTGCAATCTGGAAATTCCTCAGAGCCGCTGAGCACTTCGTTCCCTCCCCTCACTGCAGCCAAGGAGCCTTGGGGGATCCACACCCAAAGCAAGAATGAGTCACATCACATGGTTTGGAGTCTTGTAGGGGAACAGAAAGGTAATTATTGCTTGAAAATAAGCTATCCTAGACTGCAAAAAAAAAAAAAAAAAAGAAATAAAGAAGTTCCAATCACTGGAAAATAAGCAGTATGAACAGTTAAAGAATATTAATCTCTGAAGTGTCAAGAAGCCCCATTTTGGGGCTAAGCTGGCTAAGTTTGGTTTGGTTTGTTTTTAATTCAGTGTTTTGAGAAGTCAAGAGGGTTTTAGATCTCTTAGTTAAAATTATGTATTCTGACTAAAAAAAAAAAAAAAAAATAGAAGTCATCAAATCCCAGAGTGGTTGCAGCTGGAAGGGGCCTTAAATCTCATTTTATTGCACCCCATGGGCAGGGACACCTTTCACTCTCCCAGCCTCTCACCCAGTGTGGGCCTGCAGGAATTGTCCAGCCCAGAGAAGAGCACAACTGTTGTTTTCAGCCCTCTGGGAGGAAATATCCCTTGTCCAGGGCAGTTTTCCTGTGCTATCACCACTAATCCTGTTAATAGGAATGGCATCAATAAAGCCAGCTCCTTTTGATGTCTTCCTCCCTAATCTTCATGGTGGATTACTGCAGCAGGTCACCTTGCATCCTCCCTTCTCCCCTTCAGAGCATCCTCCTTTGAAATCTGTAATTATCTCTCCGAGATAATTGCCAAAATCATTTGCAGTCCTGGAGAGATCTTCAAAACCTACTTGTTTATGAAAGCAAATAATTCAGGGTAATCAAATATTGTGAGATTTCCACTCTGCCAGCCTGGGTATTTGCAAATTTAAATCTGCACCTCGGCTGTTACACAGCCTGCCTGGAAATCCACCCTCACTGCAGGAGAGGCACAGACAGGAGGGAAAAGGGAAAGGTTTCCAGGGAAAATCCCTGCTGGTGATGCCATTTTGGTTTTTACTTTTTTAAAATCTATTATATATTCCTTGTATTCTTTACACATCCATTTGTAGCTTTGTAACTCCTTGTTGTAGTGAGATTCAATATTTTCCTGGGCAGAAAGAAAGCTCCGCTGCATTTAACAAAGACAATTCCTAGGTATTTTTCAATTCCAGACGCATTTCCTCCTTCCTGCTCCTCAACTCCATAAATCCAGTGCCTTTTCCATCTCTCAGAGTTCCCTCTTGGTGACTTGGAAGCGTCTCAGGGATGAGGTTCCCCTGTGTGCCATGGGAGGAGAAGTGGCTTTGCCATGCAGGACCAGTTTGGAGCTGCCCCACCCATAAATCAGCAGAGAATTCTGAGCTGGGGCAGATGTGGGGCCGTGGTTCCCCTGGCTGAACGTACATTTCTCTGGCAGAGGGAAGGGGATCAGCCTCACACCACTCTAATAAATCAGGTGCCCCTTTTTATCACCCTGACCGTGTCTGGCTCCTAAAGCAGCTTTTTGAGAGAGATTTTTATAAACAGGGCCTGGATCTCATCTGAAGGGGGGAGAATCTGGAAAGCACCAGAACTGGGGGGGATTTCTTCACCACGGGGGTTCCTAACTGGGGAGTTCTTGTCAGATAGAGTTTTTTTTACAGAGTCTGTAATTATTGTACATCTTCGGTGTTCTCCACTGACAAATTTGTATCCTCACATAAAGACACCCCTTTTATCACCCAAACTGTGTCTGGCTCGTGCTTTGAGGAGCAGAGGGAAAGGCATCGCTGCAGGAGGGAGTGGAGAGGTTTGGGGAAGGAGAGCTGAGCATTGCCAGGGGCACAGAGGCCACTGGGGCTGCAGGAGGGTCAGGGGGTGTTTTCAGCATCCCTTGGTGACAGAGAGCCTTCAGTTTCCTCTTTCATATTTCCCAGACTCTGCACTTCATTGGTAAATAACCAAAGCCTGATCTTTTCACCCCCTTGCCAGACTTGCCCATCTTACAGCAGGAAGGGCAGAGTTATCCCCCTTCCCAAGAGGGGTGTGAGGAACCATCAGGGTGTTTGAGCTCAGAGCCTCTCAGGGCACAGATACACTCAGCCAGAGCATGGAATCCATGGCAAAGTCCAGGAGAACAGAAATCCCTGGCCAGGGGAGCTGGAGAGCTCCATGCAGGGTTCTGCCTGGCTCTTCTCCCCCTGAGGAGATGCCCTAAGTCTGAGCTTTCATATTTCCCAGGCTCTGCACTGCACTGGGAAATAACTCTGAACTCCACATGAAGTGTCAGCCAGCTCTCCTCACAGCTCAGGCACACACAACAATCCTTGTCCAGCCCCAGAACCAAGGACACCGCTGCAGCTTCAGCCCAAAAAGTGCAAACAGCAGGGATGGAGGAGAGCAACCTGGGAGGATGGGACTGCATCCCCTGGAGCTGGAATTGGCACGTTTCTGATCCCTCCTGGATCCCACCAGCACCGGAATGCAGGGGCTGCCCCAAGGAGGTTTGGAGTCCCCAGCCCTGGGGGTGTCCCAGGAACTCCTGGAGGTGGCACTCAGTGCTCTGGGCTGGGGATGGGCAGAAACTGCTGATGGGAGAGAAACTCTCCATGGCAATCACCTCTTTCTTCCTCTCTACCAACTCAGTGAACAATCCTAACTTGCTGCCTGGAGTTAAAACATTTATTCTGGACAAACATTGCAACCCTCTGCATTCCCAGGTTGGCCAAAGGAATGTCTCAGCTCCTCCAAGGCACCTGGCTGTAGATTAGGACTAGAAATACAATTTTAAATTTTTTTTTAGGATATGATAATTAATCTGCAATTAATTTCCAGAGTTTCACAAGGGTTTATAAAGCTTGGGTTCAAATTCCAGATAAAGAATTCCACTTGCACCAGTTATAACTCATTCATTTTGAACACTTTAGGGAAAATGCTCAGTGATTCCAAATTCCTCTCTCACCATTTGCTGAAGGCGACAAATAAGAGTGTCCTGAAGGAATAATTATTTATGGCAAGAACCTGGGATAGTGGGAGGTGTCCCTACCCATGGCAGGAGGTGGGATGAGATGAGTTTTGAGGTCCCTTCCAACCCAAACCATTCCATGGTGATTCCGTGACAAATTGGACAAATCCAGGTCTCACATTCATAGGTAAATAATCATAAATTCTTCAAATGTCTCTTCAGTTTTTGAAAAAGATCTGTGATCAGGGTGGGGTTTCTTGGTGTTTGTTCAGGGTTTTTTTAAATTCAAAATGACATGTGTTTCAAAATTTCACTTACAGCCTACAAGAGAAACCTTCAAAGATTGAAAGCAAAATGGAAACACTGCAAGATGTCCCAAATTTCTGTTATCAGAGTGTATATTTTTAAATATCTTTTTTTCTTCTGTTTTCAGACAGGAAAAACAAGACATCAGAATATCAGCATTTCTCATCTAAACTTCACTCCCAGCTTCAGTTTCCTGTCTCATCTTCTCTGAAAGCAGCCAAAATTGCAAGAAATGAGCCCGGAGAGGGGCTCTGTGGCTGGAAGAGCAGCAATTGCAGCCTGGCTGACCCATGGACAAGAATTTATAGAAATCCTCAGCAGCACTGGAAGCTCTTCTCTAATTAAGATGCCATAATATAAACTCTGTTTTTATAAGGCCTATAAAATCCATCCTGGGAGTGGACTTGGCATCCCCAGGAGACCAATCTGCTGCTGTTTGTTTATTTTTTTATTGATTTATCAAAAAAGTAATAGACATCGTGTTCTTCCCCTGACACACTGCTGCTTTATAATTGAAGGAGGCCCTTCTCCTCCAAGCCCCTATTTGCAAGCAATTAGATGTTGCTTTAAAAAAAAATATGTCTGGCAAAATTGATTTTCCACGTCTCTCATGAGCAATGAAAGAAAAGTTTCAATAAAAGGCCATTTCTGAGGCTTGCCAGCTCCAGTGTTGTCTCTGCCTTTCAGAAACAGCAGTGTGGGGTGGTCAGGCACAGGGAGTGGGGACGCTGCCCACTGCAAACAGCTCAGGAGTTCAGCAAATAACAGTGGTGGTGTTGAGCCCACTGATTCTTCCCACTGAAATGCAGAATTATTTCCTGCTGCTCCCCAACACTCCATTCTCCAGGCTCCCTGAGCCACTCAACTTTATTAACAAATAAAAGTTTTCAGTCCTGGTGGCAATATGCACGAATTCAGCAGATGTACACAGCAAACCCCAAATATTTTAAGAGTTCATGGGTTTGGGAGAACAGCTTTTTGATGTTCTGATGCTGGGCTAAGTGATAACAGAAAGATGCAATAATTTCATGTTGTTCCTTCATTTCTCCTGCTCTGGCTTTCTCCCTGCTTAATCCACAGTACAAAGCCCAGAAGGGAATTTACCCCTGAATTTCCAGGGGATGGAGGGACAGGAGTGATTCGAGTTCTCTGTGCCATTTTTTGGGGACTGAACCTGTGCCCACCCTGGTGCCTGGAGAGGCTGATCTGGAGCAGAGGCTGGACAGAGCTAAAGAATAAAATAGAGATTTGTTAAAAGGATCTCCTCAATGGGCAGCACAAGAGCCCAGCCAGGGCTGCACCCAAGATGAACCAAAATGGTCACACAATGGACCTGTTTGCTGCCTTGGCATAGGTCCCCCCTGATATTCCTCCAGTGCTTCAACAGGGTTTTAAAACATGGGGTTTTCCACGCACTGCCCTTCCTGCACAGACTCTGTCGCCTCTGCCACCACTCCCCAGCTGCTCCCTCTCTGCAGCTGGCCCATGAAGGGCATTTCTGTGCCATTTCTGTGCCATTTCTCTGCCATTTCTGTGCCATTTCTCTGCCATTTTTCTGCCATTTTTGTCAGACTGGTTTTTTTGGACTCTCAACCAATGCCTACCTCCACAGGCCGAGAGACACCCACCCTGTTGCTCTGTTCTTTTAAAAGTTTTCTATGCCTTCTGATAATGTTTACATATTTCTACAGGAGTTCTCACACACTGCTCATTTAAACAATGATTGTTTTGCATTCTTCTTTGTGGGAGGAGAGAACTGATGGGCTGTTGGTTTGGCCAGTGTGGTTGGAGAGGTGGCAATTCCATCCTCCAATCCACTGCCACTTTTGGAATTCTATATATTGAGAGGTCAGAACTAAAACTGCCTCTTTTTCTTCTTTTACATATTGAGTACATGAGTTATTTTGTGTCGTAGTGCGACACCCACCTCATCCCTCAGAGGGAAGTTTCCTCCAGCTTTCATCTCATTCTCTGCACTTCCAGTGAAACCTCCACAGTTTCACCTGACACTGGAGCCTCTCTTCCTTCAGACTGAGTCTCGGGTTTATTTTCAGTGCCAATTAAGAGCTTTTCTCTTCCCCTCCCTGGGATGCCCTTTACCTTATAATTTTCCTGCCCCATCCCAGTGCTCCCAGCACCACAGATGCTTCCTGCTGCCAGGGGAGAGCAAATTGGAGCTTGTCCTGTCTCATATGTCAGTGAGAAGTGTCAGGGGAGCCCTCGTTCCCAGCACACACAGGGCCATATGTTTGTCTCCCAAGGCAGAGCAGCAGCAAAATGCTGCTGAGGGAAGCAAAGCTGGGTTGTGTTTAATTCCTTCAGCCTCAGCACCCCTGGATAATCCTTTGTGCTGTGTGCTCAGAGTCACTCCTGTCCTAAAAAATCCCAGATCCAGGAGGGCAGAGCCAGAGGGAGGGGAAACTCAAAATCTGCACCAAGGCTGGTGTGGGTTAAAGCCAGCCTGGGGCTGGAGTCAGGGCTTGGCTGAGCAAGGTCAGGGGGCTCTTCAGGGGATCAGGGAATGGAATCACAGAATCCTTGAGGCTGGAAATGACCCCAGGATCATCCAGTCCCAGCTGTGCACTGTCCCCACCCTGTCCCCAGCCCAGAGCTCTGAGTGCCACCTCCAGGAATTCCCTGGGCACCTCCAGGGATGGGCACTCCAAACCTCCCTGGGCATTTCCAATTCCTGAGCGCCCTTTCCATGGGGAAATTCCTGCTGCTGCCCGCCCTGAGCCTGCCCTGGCCCAGCCTGAGGCCGTTCCCTCTCCTCCTGTCCCTGTTCCCTGGGAGCAGAGCCCGACCCCCCCGGCTGTCCCCTCCTGGCAGGAGCTGTGCAGAGCCACAAGGTCCCTCCTGAGCCTCCTCTTCTGCAGAAAATAAGAATATATCTGAGAACAACTGTGGGCCCAGGCAGCCCAGCCTCCTCTGCAGTGCATTTTCCCACTCCTGCCTCCCACTGCCCTCTGCAGCTCTGTTCAGCTGGGGGTGCACCACACCCTGCACCTTCCTCAGCCTCATTTCTTTTCTCTTGCCCTGGCTCCCCATCACCAGCCCCCACGTGGAACCCAGCACCACTCCCTGCTCTCTCTGGCTCTCTCACAGGCATGCAGGAAGGTTTCCCACAAGGAAAACCTCCTGGATTTCTGCATTCACTGTGTGGCTACGCTCGTGTGACAAACCGCACCACTTCTCCGTGTGGAAATCTCTTAAAACCTTTTCATGCTGCTTTAAGGAGTGGGATGGATTTCCCAGAGCAGCTGTGGCTGCCCCTGGATCCCTGGCAGTGCCCGAGGCCAGGCTGGACAGGGCTGGGAGCAGCCTGGGACAGTGGGAGGTGTCCCTGCCATGGCAGGGGTGGCACTGGGTGGGCTTTAAGGTCCCTCCCAACCCAAACCATTCTGGGATTCTGTGACCAACAGCAGAAATTTCTCTTTCTGCAGTCTCCGTTCAGAATCCTGAAAATGTCCTGAAATTTCTGAAAATCCATTTTCAGAATGCTGAAAATATACTGAATTTCAGACACTGAATCCCGGTTTCCAGAAGATAATTAGCAAAGAACTCCATCAAGACTCCTCAGTGCTCTTGCCCAGCCCTTTTCCAGGGTCACTCCTCTGACAGGAACCCTCCGTGTTCCACAGGGCATCTTCCCAAGGCCGAACTTGGACTTCATCTGCATAAAAAAGAGCTGGAAGGCTTTGGAGCACCTGCTGCTGCCCTGATCACCTCATTCACATGCAGATCCACATCCCCGGAATTGCCAGGATGGCTTCCCCTGTTCCGGCTCTGGACCAGCCTCTCAGGGAACAAATGAAGCAAATACCTGAGAGGAGTGAGGGATTTGTCTTTCCAAACCAGCTGTGGTAGATAAAACCGGCGCTGAGAGGTAAAAGAAACAATGGGGAGGATTCCGCTGATTGATGAATGGAAAAAGATATTTGCTGTTACAAATAAGCTTTAGGTTCGCTGATAAATGGAATTGGACATTGAAAGATGAAAGAAACAATGGGTAAAACCCCAAATTCCATAAGAATTAAAAGTTAAAAGGGAGGGTTGTACATTAGAGAGAAATCTCTGGTATCAGGTGTATTGGGAAGTCTGAACCTCTCAAGTACCTCAGGCAATGGGGAAAGAGAGAAGGGAAATGCAGCCGGGAAATTGGGATAAAAGAGGAGGCTGCATCCTCCAAAAATTGGAGAGACCCCAGGGGAATGCCCCATGGCCTCTCCCTTTATTTGAATAAAGAAAAAGGACTCTTCTGTCTCCTTTTTGGACATCAACCTCCAATGTTTGTGGATTGATCTTCCTGACATACCCCTCCAAAATCCACTCCAAAAATGACTGCCTTCCCCGTGTCAAATCGTGATGCTCAGGCCACTGCTGCTGGCTGCCATTCTGGCTCTGCACAATCACACTTTATTGTTTTCTAATGAAATGCATGATCGAGTTAAATGAACATGAATGGAAGCAACAGTGCTGCAGACAAGAAAGCAGGAGGGATCTATAATTAATGTGATCATCGGAAAAAAGCTGTGTGATACCATCCCATCAATTATCAGCCTCTAATAATTCTGTCAGTGAGTAAATGAAAGCGTTTTATCAATTAGTGCCAATCGTTTCCCCATCGAGAGAGCTGAATGCTGCTGAAAACCAAATCATAACTGCAGCAACGGCAGAAGGAAAGGAAACAAACACAGGATGAGTGTGGAGACAGCAGTGACCCTCCCTGGCAGTGGAGTCACTGAACCAGCTCCATCAAAGGGGGCATCAGGAAGGGCATTCCCAGCAGGTCTGGGGTGATCCTGGGTGATCCCAGCCCTGGGGGCACATCTGGGGTGATCCCACCCCTCTGCCCAGCCCTGGGGCACCTCTGGGTGCTGTGCCCAGCTCTGATCTCTGTAGTGAGCAGGGACAGGAGCCAGGGAATGGCTGGAGCTGTGTCAGGGAGGGTCAGCGTGGATTTTGGGAAAGGTTCTTCTCCAGAGGGTGCTGGCACTGCCCAGCCTCCCCAGGGAATGGGCACAGCCCCGAGGCTGACAGAGCTCCAGGAGCCTTTGGACAGCCAGGGATGCCCAGGTGGGGTTGTTGGGGGTCTGGGCAGGGCCAGAGGCTGGATTTGATGATCCCGGGGGTCCCTCCCAGCTCAGGCTGTTCTGTGGCTCTGGGTTTCTGTGTCCCAGAGCAGCTGCTCCTCTCCAGCCAGCCTGGAGCCATGGAGGGGTGTCTGAGGCTGCTGCTGCCCCTGGAGAGCCTTGGGGCCCTCGCTGGAGACGTTTGTGAGCGCTCAGCAAGAATCTGCCTCTTCAGAGGGATTTTCTTTGCTCCTCTCAGGAAGGGAGGCTGGTATTTGACTCCATTATCTCCTAACTTAAAGTTCAGGCCATCTGGCATCCCAGTGTGCAAACAATCTTGTAAATTAAAGGGGAAAATATGGGGCTGTTCCCTTATGGCTACCGGCTGTTCAACAGCTGGGGATGTGCAGGGTGTACTTGCAAATAAACCAAGTTGGTTCTCAGCATCTCACCCCCAGCAGGTAAGGCAGCATTTTAGGGACAAAGAAACTGGGAATGTGACTGACCTCGTTCCTTCCTGGCACGTTTTCCTGCACTGACTTTGACTTTCCCATGGAATACTGATCCTCCTCCAGCTGCATACAGCCATGGGGCTCAGCCATGATTTTGCAGACCTGGCCCTTTAGGGTTTTATGCCATCCTTTGTTAGGATTCCCAGCAGGTTCCCTCTTTATCTTAGCCCAGGAGCTGATTTTGCTCTGTGCTGAACTCACCAAACTTTTCCAACTTCTCTTTCTTTAACTAATCTGGAAAACTTTCTTCACAAACACTTTTAAATCATCACCCTCTCACTCCCTTTTTTTTTTTTTTTTTCCAAAAGTCTCCCTGGTATATTTGGTGCATTTTTCACAAGGCTCCTATTTTATTTAAGGCCATTAGCAGTTTCAAAAGTTATATAAAGATGAAAGATCCTCCCATGTTTTAATGAAGCTCAAAATGAGCTTTAGAACAATTTGATTAGAAAGCTCTCAAAACGTCAAGCGTTCCCTCGGGACTGAGCCGGAACGAAGGTAATAATTAGCAAGAACAAATTTTAAAATTACTTATTCCATAAATATATGTTTTACTCATGGTGTTTGGAGCCAGAGCCAAGTAGGTAAAGGTCTGGAGAAGTGGAGCAAGGCTAAGAACACACAAACACATGAAAGTACAGCTGTATTGCCTCCACAGGAAAAATAAAATGAGGTGGGAAGAGAGACAAGGAGAGCTCTGTGCCTGCCAAGGAAACCGAGGTGGCACTGGGAGGAGAGGGGCATCCCACCTGAGCAGGTGCTGGGGGTGCAGACAGAGGTGGCGACCTGGCATTCCCACAATAAACACCACAATAAACACGAGGGCAGGGGCTGCACACGGATTTTGTGGGGTTTTGTCCTGGGGTCAGCAACCAGGTGCCTCTGACCTAGGAATTTCTGGGCATTTTGAGTCCCCAGCAATGGGAAGCTGCACAGGAATCACCATCAGAGCTGCAGGATGGAGAGAGAACTCCTGCAGGGTCGGTTATGTTGGTAATTAATCCCAAAGATTTAATACCCTAAGTCCTGAACTCGTACAGGATGCTGCTGCTGCTGTAAACAGCCCTGGCTGCAGAAGAGGATGGGAATTGTTCCTGCACTCCTGGCAGAGGGGCAGCTGGGGAGCCTGAGCAGGGAGGACTGATCTGAAAGCCTCTGTGGTTGCCAAAGGAGAGATTTTGTGGCTCCAAGGGCAGGCCTGAGCTCAGTGGGAGCTCAGCTCTGAGGTATTCCCGGAGCTTCTCCTCCCTGGGGCTCAGTGGGGCAATTCCCAGCTGGAATTGTTCCACACAATCCCCTGTGGATCTGATCTGAGGGCTGTGGAGGGTCCTGAGCTCAGCTCTCAGAGGAAGGTGTTCCCTTTGGAGGCAAACACAGAATTACCACCCCTCATTCATAGTCTTATTTCTGATTTTGTACATTTCTCTGTCTGTTATCATTGTTTTCTTGGCTCTCCCCTCCCTGCAGTGGGGAGCCCTCTGTGTGCTCAGTTATGAAGCACAATGCACAGAAATCTGCCCATTAATAATTCCCTTCTGCTGCACACAAGGTCAGGAGGAGTGGGCCTTAAAAAGACAGAAAGTTTTCCCTCCCTGTTGTGACATTCCCATTCTCTGGACAGAGAGACACAATTCTGTCTCTCAGGACTGCACAGAGAGAAGAAGAGAAAACAATCTTTCTCTCTGCCCCTTTGTTTTGCCCATGTGGAATGTGGTGTGGAGATTGTTCACCTGCAGTGGTGGCTGGGTTGGATCCTGGTGAAGTTGTTTGGGGTCAGTGCCCAGTGGGATCCAGCTGTGGCTCGGGCTCTCAGCAGAGTCACGAGTGTGAGTGAGTTAGAGAGGTGAGTAAGAAGTCAGTATGTAGAACAGGATAGCATCTCTTTAAATAGTATATTAATGTAATATAGCATAGTTTTAATAAAGCTGTCCTTCAGCCTTCTGATCTGGAGCAGACATCAGCATTTCTTCCCTGAGCTGGGATCTGCTGCATTTTTTACTGTACACTGTGAGCAACTGGAGAGAAGGACAGGAGAAACAGCACCAGGAGGGGCTCTGGGAGAGCCACAGACTGCACAGCTGAGCCTCAGACACCAATAAAAAAGGAGTTTCCAGGAATTAAAGTGAAGTTTGTGCTGCCCTGGAACTGGCTGGAAATACATACTTTTATACTTAATACATACGCAAATAAACACTGGCTATTGCTGTTCTGACCTCCTCAGGATGTGTTCCCTGCCCCACTCCTGTTACTCTTGTGCTAAGATTGACACAAGAATAGATGAGGATACAGTGTGAAAAGGAAGAAAAGAAGGTTTTACTGGAAGGGAAACCTTGGTTTAAATAGATTGACATGATACATTTTGTTTGATTGGTTAATTAATAAAAACATTTTTCTTACACACCGTCTTTGAGAGGAACAGAAAGGTAAGGTGGAAAAACACTACTTGTATATTGTTTAGACTAACAAGTTACTATATTTTTATAACTCTTTAAAAATTCTCACAAGTTACTGTGAGAAACGATTGTTGCTTCTCTCTCCCTGACCAGGTTGGCATCTACACCATTCCAGCACAGGAAGAAGCACTGCTGCTGCCTGGGGAATTTCCTCTTGGTGCCTGGGCCTTGAACTCCCAGTCCCTTTCCCTGTGGAGCGCCCTGGCACCTGCACACACAACAAATTTGGGAGGGAATGGCAAAGGGAGCAGCTCAGCTCCAGCGCTCCCTCACAGGGACAGCTTTGTGGAGACCAGAAACAGGCATTGTTTCAAAAATAGGATGATCCATTTTTGACATGAAAAAGGCTCCCTGCTCCATCTTGGGTTGTGCATAAAATTATCTTGGGTTTTTTTTTTTTTCTCTCTGTCTCCTCCTCATCAGAAAAAATCTCACCCCAGGCTATTTTGAAGCTCTGGTGTGTTCCTTTTCATTCATATTTTTCAGTGTACTACAGGAACATTTGCACTTCTGAAATCTCCTCGCTGAAATGTGTGAACTGCTCTCCACTGAAAGGGAAGCCTGAATTTCCCTGCATCATTTCCATTTGTCCTGTTTTGAGGTGAAGTAGTAAAGGAGAATGCCCGAGGCACTCCTAGAACGCAGGAAACATCTCAGAACCGAGCAGTGGGTGTGGAAATCACAGCATCATTCAGGCTCGAAAAGACCTCCAAGAGCATCAGGTCCAGACTGGCACCAGGACTTCTTCAGTGGGGATTTGCAGACGAGGAGAAATATGGAGGAGCTCTGGAACCACCACAAAGAGCGGCCTGGGGGAGCACTGAAGGCTTTGAGGGGGAGACAAAACCGAGGGAGGAGATCTGGGAGAGCTTTGGTGAGGAGACAGAAATGAGAGGGAGGAAGGAGCTGTGAGATGCCAAGAGCAAAGATCCCAGTGACCAAAGTTTTGTGCCTGCCACTGGAGGGCTTGGCCGGCTCCCACCAGCTCTGTTTTCTCCACCTAGTGCATTAAAACCTTTTTTTTTTTTTTTTTTTGTGATATAAAATACAGGACTATTTCTGTCCCAGTAACCACAGCCTAGAATGAGTAGTGCTGCAAAGAGATTGCACAGATTTTAATCCATGTAATCATCCTTAACCTTTCCTGCCTGGTAAATTGGTTCATTTCCTTTCATTCTTGTATCTCAATAGATTTGATGTAAATATATACTTTTCTTGGCTTCTTTGCATGCTTTTTTTTTTGTTGTTGTTGTTGTTTAGAAACAAAAGCAGCAATTAAAGAATGATAAAGCCATTACTAAGTCGATCACGTGGTGGTTTTCCTTTGGAAAGGGAAGTGTCACCATTTTGTGATTCAGGAGACCTCAGCCACAATAACTCTGAGAGTGAATTCAGTGTTTTGTGAGCTGCTGGTATTAAATTTCCTGGATCTCCTGCTAAATCCCAGGCACGCCAGCTTCAGGGAAGGGAGGATAGAAGGGAAAGCAAGCTCAGGGCTGTGCTGGGAGCAGGGACAGTCCCTGGGAGTGACACAGGACTGGGAGGACCAGGACTTCCAGTAAGAAAGAATTTGGGGACCTTCCTGATTTCCAGCAGCAGCCCCCAGAGGAAGGAGTGATTGAAAAGCTGCTTTGGCTTGGGCAGGGAAAGGCCAGAGAAGGAAAGCACAGGCAAGGCAAGCCCTGGGACTGGAGACTGGGAGAGGGTGAGGCTGCTGACAAACCCATGGCCAGAGACCAGCCCTGGAGGGGTCTCATGTCCAAACCCACACGTGGCAAGAGTGCCAGAAGGGACTCAGGGCTTGAGGCTCTGGGGGGCTCATCTGTGGGAATCCAGAATATCCCTCTGGCTGCCCTGGAAGGTCTGGGACCCTGGCAGGGGGTCAGGTTCCCCCCTGTACAGAGCCCTGAGAGACACTGCCTCTGATCTCTGTCCATGCAAAAGAGTTTTCAGTCTTTCGGGATGAATTACAAGCTCTGAGTGTTTGATGTAAGTAGTAATTAGTGTGGCACAAGTGCAAAAGTAGAATTTTAGGATTCTAGATAAGGGGTTCAAAGGAGGCAAGATGGAGGAAACTAGGTGTGCTTTGTCCTTTTTCTTCTTCATGCCCTCCATGTTTCACTGTGGTGTTGGCATTTTTCTGTTGGTTTGGGCTGGGGACACACTGTTCAACATGGGTGATAGGTATTGGCTCATTATTGTAAATACAGCACATGTAGTTTTTGGTATGTAATGTTTGTAACATCCCACCGAGGGGCAGAGCCCCGCACACTGTCCTGCAGGACAGACCTGCTGCAGGTCAGGGAGAAAATATTGTAGATAAGAAGAAATAAACAACCCGGAAGACCAGCACAGATGAATTACGATTCCTTCTTTGGCAGCGGGGCTGAAAGACAGAGACTTTCTACAATCTTGGGAGCATGTAAATATCACAGATCCCGACACTCATCCCCTGCCCTGGGGTCTCACCACGCCTGGGCTGCTGCCAGCACCTCAGGTCTGATGGTGCTGTCTGCCCCAAGCTCCCAGATGCATTTCCTCATCCTTGCCCCTCTGAAAGGGCCTCCAGGAGCTGCTGCCCAGCCCCAGCTCTGGCTGTGGTCTCCCCCAGGCCCCACAGGCAGCAGGACACGAGGCTTGGCCATCCCCAGTGGGCTGGACACTGCAGCCAGGGCTGTTCCACCCTGCAGTCCCTTCTCCAGCTCTGCTGACCTCCAGGTGACCGAGGCTGCCCAGACACTCCTGCCCCGACCCTGCTTCTCCTGCCTTTGAAGAGGAACCATCTCCCAGTATGTGCCTGAAGTTCCCTTTGAGCTTGCAGGACTGGATAAGCGAAATCAGACACCTCCCTTGCCTTTCCCTCTGTCCACCAGCAGAGTTTTGGACAGCTGTGCCCTGCGGGTGAGGCCTGGGATGTCTCACAGGGCTCTGCTGAGAGGGAGCTCCTGGCAGTGCTGCTGGCTTCAGTTTGAGCTTTCATATTTCCCAGGCTCTGCACTGCACGGGGAAATAACCCTGAACTCCACATGAAGTGTCAGCCAGCTCTCCTCACAGCTCAGGCACACACAACAATCCTTGTCCAGCCCCAGAACCAAGGACACCGCTGCAGCTTCAGCCCAAAAAGTGCAAACAGCAGGGAATGGAGGAGAGCAACCTGGGAGGATGGGACTGCATCCCCTGGAGCTGGAATTGGGCAATGAACCCCAATGTGGAAATGGACCAGAGCTCATAAAAGTGTGAAACTCGTGACTCTGAGTCCACCTTGGCTCCATCCTGGGTGCAGCCCTGGCTGGGCTCTTGTGCTGCCCAAGGTGTGTCCTTTGAGGCCTTTTCATAAATCCCTGCTTTATTCCTTAACTCTGTGCAGCCTCTGCTCCAGGCAGCCGCTCCAGGCAGCAGGATAAATAATTTCAGACTCCTCCCTTGCATTTCCCTCTGTCCACCAGCAGAGTTTTGGGCAGCTGTGCCCTGTGGATGAGGCCTGGGATGTCTCACACCCCTGGTGGTGTCACCTGGGGCTCTGTGGCCTCGTGTCACATCCCTGGCCCCAGGCTGGGCTGCTGTCCCACCTGCCAGCCCTGCCCCAGCCCCACGTTGTTTCAAAGCTCAGCTGCTGTGTCTGTCTGCTCCCCACAGCTCCTTGGCACCAGCAGATAACAGATGAGGTTCTCAGCTCCACGGCTGTGATTTATGGGGTTGGTTGGGATGAGAAGTTCTCTGCATGGCCCGCCCTGGGGAGGCAGGAACAGGGGCTCTGAAATGGCGAGTGACAGAGGAGGGAGTGAAGACAGATTATTCACACTTTGTCACAGGCAGGCGTGAAAGGCCACCCAAGGCAGGGACGGCTGCAGCGAGCTCGAGGAACAGCCAAGGAGGCATTTTCTCAAGCAGTGCCGGATGAAACTGTGCAACTCTCTGCCACGGACGGGAAAAAATTAAAGAAAGGCAAAAGAAGTGCAGGGAATGTAAAAGCCAATCAGACGGGCAAGTAATGGCACGAGAGTCCAGATGCAATGTCAGGTGTAGGAATCTCTCCACGCCTTGTGAGAGGGGAAGGAGGGAGGAGATGAGCAAGAGAACTCTGTGCTTTTATAAGCCTTTTTTCCTGAGTCTCTCCTGTCCCAGAGGAGCTGTGGGGTGGGATGGGACTGGATGAGTCCATGGGAGTTTCCTGAACAAGACAAAGCAGGGCCAGTAGGAAATGGGGCATCCTGAGAATCCCCAAAAAGGGAAATGCTGTCTGCAATACCTCAGGAAAACCAGGTCTCTGGGTGGGTGGTTTGTGCTGACAGCAACAGATCTAAATTTGATGATAATCTCTATAAAGAAATCACAGACCTAAAATTACCTTCTGTTCACATTCTGGCATGTTTTTGATCCACACTGCAGTTGGGAGAGTCACCTTCAGGGAGCTTGTAGAAATAGTAACGTGATGATTGTGCCTTGACACCCATCTGTGGGTTGAGTAGAGACTTTCAGAGCTGAAAGTCACTGCTGAGAGACAGCAGGGTCCCCTCCCCACCCCTCATCTACCCCAGCTCCCAGCAGGGACGGTCAGTTGCACAGGCAGGGACAAAGTGACATTTGGACAATGTTTTCTGTCACAAGTTTTGGTTTGGTCACTAAATTATCTCATCCAGGCATTGCTGGAGCAATAAAATCCTTCTGAGTTCTCTGGCCTCCTAACCAGACTGGAATTTGGAAGGACAAAATCCTCCCAATTTCAGTGTGGGAAAGGCAGATGTTATTCCAGAAATGAGACTCTGGGAAGTTTGGTGAGGGTGGTGATCCCTGGGGACCCAGAACTTCCTCCAGCTGGGGCTTACACTGGTGTCCCACATCCCCACCCTTTGGCAAACAGCCCTCCAGCCCCACAAGATCCCTGTGGCCCCTCCAGCCCCCAAAAAAACTCCCCAAATCCCCTTCAGCCCCAGCAGCTCCTCATATCCCCTCCAGCCCTATGAAATCCCCACATCCCCTCCAGCCCCACAAACTCCCCACATCCCCTGTACTTGGCTTCCCCGTGCAGGAGAGAGGGAAATCAGAGGGATAACTCTGCTCTCCCCAGCGAGAGCTGCTGGGTGATGCATGATCAGATATTTGCAACAAACCACTTTTGCTCTTCAATAGCTAAGCCAGAACCTCCTAATCAATACCCTAAAGAGCTTAAAGAGCTTGTCAGGCCCGGATTGTTCTTGTTGTTGTTGTTGCTGTCCAGGCCAATGTCATTTTGGTGACAACAATCAAGGAATGTGTATGGATTCCATGAGACACCCCACTAATGAACATCTGCAGGCTGGAAAGGAAATCACCGAGCAGAGAGACAGGAAAGTGGATCTTTAAAAGAGTCCCCAAAGTCATTAGCAGGCTCTGAGCACCAAAACAGCCCTTGGATGGATGGGTATGAGGAAAAGCAGCAGGTAATTAAGGCCTGGCATGCTGGGCTGGGGAAACACGAGCAGGATCCATCCCTGGCCTGTGCCACATTGGAAAGGTGGATTTGAATTGATTTTGCAGAGATTCCCTTGGCTGGACTGGGGCCCAGGGTTGGCAGTGCCCACCCAGAGGGGCAGCCTGGCCAGGGGTGAGAGCCCAGTTCCACGTTGGGGCTGGACATCTCACCAAGCCCAGCCTGGTGCCACAGCTGGCACGGTGCAGGGGCTGCCTTCTGTTCCATGGTTGTCGCCCTGTTCTTTTAAAAATTTTAAAGTTCTTCTGAAAGTTTTCTATACCTTCTGATGTTTACGTATTTCTACTGGAGTTTCTCATGCGCTGTTCATGTAAACAATGATTGTTTTACATTCTTCTTTGTGGGAAGAAAGAATTAATGGACTGTTGGTTTGACCAGTGGGGTTGGAAAAGTAGCAATTTAATCCTCCAATCCACTGTCACTTTTAGAATTCTATATATTGTGAGATCAAAAATAAACTTCCTCTCTTTTCTCTTTTACATTTAGCGTGCATGCTGAGTTATTTCGTGTCGTAGTGCGACACATGGTCATTGCCCAGCTGGGATTCCCAGGCAATGGGTGAAAGCCAAATATTCTGAATAACAGAATTGAAATCTGTTTTCATTCCCCCCTCCATCAGAGGAAGCTGGGGGAGCCTTGCCCTGGCTGAACAAAGGGAGGGAGAAAATCCCTGTGGCTGTAGAGACTCAGCAGGGATGGAGGTGAGGGAAGGAGATGGAACCAGGCTCCTCTCAGTGCTCAGTGAAAGGACACCAAAAAGTGAATACAAAACTGAAATGCAACTTAAATTCCATTTAGACACAGGAAAGCTTTTCCCTTGGCATATCCTAACCCCATCTGGCCACAGGCCTGGCCAGCCAGTGTAAGATCAGCCTGCCCTGAGGTGGGTGGGACTGGGGGCCCTCCAGAAGGGTCTCTGTTCCCTGTGATGCTGAGTCAAGAGAAGAGAATCCCAGAATAATTCAGGCTGGAAAAGACCTCCAGGATCATCGAGTCCAACCTGTGAGCAAACCTCACCTTGTCAACCAAACCTGAGCACATCCCATGGTTAAATCTCAAGTTCTGCCAGAAAAGCCACGTTCTGCTGTCCCGTTGCAGGAGCAGAGGGAAATGGCATTGGTTACTGGGGCTGGACTGGGATCAGTCCCTCCCTTCCCTTTTATCTCCCAGTTCCTGGAGATCAGGATCTCACAGCAGTGATGCCACACAACAGAGCTGTGGAATTTTCCAAGCAGTCCAAGCCCTACTTGGCAGCCCCTGGGGAGGGAATCCAGACAAACTGGATCACTCTGGGTTACTCTTTGCCTGGGTTCTGCACTGGCTGCATGGGAAAAAATGGGAAAAAAAGGAAGAAAGGGGGGAAAAGCCCCAGAGGAGGTGGAGGTGGGGTTATGGAAAGCTTCCCCTGCTCACTGAGCTAAGCCCTTGCAGAGACTCTAACCTAAATTAATAGATCCTCCGGGGTGTGCAAAACTGGGCTAATATTTTGCAAGAATAGCTCTCCCCTGCCTCTTGCCCTCCAGTATGATGAAGACAAAATGCCTTCATTATTGCAGCATTTAACAGTGTGCAGTGTTTATGAAGAGGCTGGAGGATGTGAAGGAATCCAAACCAATTACATTAATCTCCCAGTAAATAAAGCTGCAAATATTTACCTTCACTACACTGCTTTATCTTATTGGACAAGCTCTGGAATTAATCTAAATCCAGTCCTTTAACCTTGCTGGATGGATTGTTGTCCCTGACATCAGGAGGTCACCCAGGCTGTACAGCTGGGCTCCACAGGCAGACCCCAGCTCATCCATATATTGCATTTTGGGCGTAGGAGCCCTGTTTAAATCTCCTCCATCCCTTGCAGCGCTCTAAGAGAAGCTTTCCCTGCCTCCACGGAGCTGGTGGTGGTTCAGGAAGATGCTGCAGTGGAAGAGAAGTGCAGAACAGCCCATCCCGTGGTCAACAAACAGCAGCAGTGCCAGATTTTATGCCAGACTGTTCCTGGGGTGATGTCAGCTCATCACCATGAAACCTTTCTTCCCAGGAATCCACTGATCCAGCCCGAGCTCTCCCTGTGCCTCAGGCAAGTCCCATTTCTGATACAAATTCCCTACCATTTTAACATTTTTGGAAAACTAGACTTTTCAATTCAATGCGCTGAATTCTGAGTGCTGTGTATATATAACACAGCAGGGGTCTTTTGCCCATCACAGCCTCTGAGTGTGAGGCTGCCCTGCCTGTGATTCCGAACTCCCCAGATGTGTCCAGCTGTGTGCAGCCGATCCTGGGATGGTCTTTCAGAGAATCACAGAGTCACTGAATGGTTTGGGTGGGAAGGGACCTTTAAGACACCTAATTCCTGCCCCTGCCATGCCCAGGGACATCTCCCACTCTCCCAGGCTGCCTCAAGCTCCATCCAGCCTGGCCTTTGGTGCCAAACCCTGGGGGACATTCTCAGGACAGCCTTTAAACACTCTTGTCTAAAGCCCATCAGCACAAGTTGTCCTGAAAAATGTTACCTGAGTGTTCTGGAATATCAGAGTTCCCTCCAGCTCAGCTCTGCCAGGCTGTGCAAGTCAGCCCCTGGAGAGCTTTTGAGTTATTTTGTGTAAACACTTTCAATCTCCAGATCTTGGCAATTGGTGCTTTATTTATTTAATGTCTCCTCCTTACACCTTGGAACAACATTTTGCTTACACAAGTCCCAAAGCAGAAGAGGGAAAAATAATTCCAAAGGTGCTGTGTAACAGCTCCTTCCTGTCCATTTAGGCAATTTATAGTGAAACCAGATAGCTCTGAGTAGACAAATCCATTCCCTCAATAGTTTATATCCCATAATAGTTTCTTCCTTTCATAAATTTAACTTACATATGAGAAATCACACCAATTCTCCAAAAACCCTGTGAATTTCATTGATGGTAGAAGAGTGATTCAAGCACAACGAAGAGAAGAGAAGAGAAGAGAAGAGAAGAGAAGAGAAGAGAAGAGAAGAGAAGAGAAGAGAAGAGAAGAGAAGAGAAGAGAAGAGAAGAGAAGAGAAGAGAAGAGAAGAGAAGAGAAGAGAAGAGAAGAGAAGAGAAGCAATGTCCTGCTCCATCCCAGTCCCTCCCTTGGCAAAGGGTTCTGGGCAGCACAGCCCAACACATTCTGTTGGTGTGGAGGGGCACAACCTGGTCTGAGAGCACCCAGGAGGACACAATTCTGCTTAGAAATGGGAGCTAAATCACTGAATTTATCAAAGGAGAAGGTTTTCTGTGGGATAAATACAATCTACAGACTCCTACCCCGAGAGGAGACCTTGGGAATTGGGATGGGGCTTTGTCAGGCAGGGAAAGGCTGCCCAGAAAGAGGAGCTGAACCTGGAGCAGACCTGTTCCTACAAAGGTGGTGCAGACAGACCCAAGTGAAGGGGGCTCCCAGCTGGAATAAATAATCTGGGCATGGTGTCAAGTGTCCTTCAGGTGAAACCTTTAAATCACATGCAGATGACAGAATCCCAGAATGGTTTGGGTTGGAGGGGATGATAAGGATTATCCAGTGCCACCCCTGCCATGGCAGGGACACCTCCCACTGTCCCAGGCTGCTCCCAGCCCTGTCCAGCCTGGCCTTGGGCACTGCCAGGGATCCAGGGGCAGCCACAGCTGCTCTGGGCACCCTGTGCCAGGGCCTGCCCACCCTCCCCGGGAGGAATTTTTCCCCAATCTCCCATCTAAATCTGCCTTCCTTCAGCCTAAAGATGCTTCCCATTGTCCTCTGTCCCTTCAGGCCCTTGTGCAAAGTCCCTCTCCAGCCGGCTGCGAACGGACATTGGTAAGATATCCTCACAAAGCAGCGCTGCAGAGTCGTAGGGAAAGTTTTTATGCAAAGTTTCAGGCTGAGGAGTCGGTGTGGTCCCTGTGGCTCCTGGCAGTGCCTGAAATGCTGATCCAGCACAGCTCCAGCTGCAGGGCTGGGAAGACCCAGCTCCCAGCACAGCTCTCCAGCCCTGGTGCCCGAGGAGAGCCTGGCGATGCTGCTGCGCTTCCCGCGAGGAGCGCAGCGAGCTTTGAAGCGTTGCACTGAATATTTGATGTGCTGCCCTGAGGCGCTGGGTGTGGACTTTGAAGCTAAAGAGCAATCATCGCTGCCGCCTCTCCAGGCTCGGGTGTCCTCTCCTCCTGGCAGCTCCTGGGGGCTCTGGGATGGAGGAGAAGTTCATTCTCCTTCCCAAGGTCACTGCAGGGCATGGCACCCTCTGTGTAGTTTTGGTTTTTTGAGAGTTTTAAAGTTCTTCTAAAAGTTTTCTATGTTTTCTGGTGTTTATATATTTTTACTGAATTTTCTTACACTGTTCATGTAAATAATGATTGTTTTGCATTCTTCTTTGTAAGTAGAGAGAATTGATGGGCTGTTGGTTTGACCAGTGTGGTTGGAGAGGTGGCAATTTCACCCTCCAACCCGCCTTCACTTTTGTTATTCTATATATAGTGGAGTTAGAAAATAAAATCTTTTTTTTTAGTTCTTTTCTTCCCTCTTTTACATCTGGCGTCCGTGTGTGAGTTATTTCGTGTCATAGTGTAACACCCTCTGCCTTCCCTGGTGCATTTTCTCTGCTCCTAGAAACAGGATTCAGACATAGGGTGATAAAAAGGGGTACATTTATATGAGGATCCTCAGGTGCACAAATTCATCAGGTGGAGAGCACCAAAGATGTACAATTTTTATAGACTCTGTAAATTAGCATATCTGACAAGAACTCCCCAGTTAGGAACCCCCGTGGTGAAGAAATCCCCCCCAGTTCTGGTGCTTTCCAGATTCTCCCCCCTTCAGATGAGATCCAGGCCCTGTTTATAAAAATCTCTCTCAAAAAGCTGCTTTAGGAGCCAGACACGGTCAGGGTGATAAAAAGGGGCACCTGATTTATTAGAGTGGTGTGAGGCTGATCCCCTTCCCTCTGCCAGAGAAATGCACGTTCAGCCAGGGGAACCACGGCCCCACATCTGCCCCAGCTCAGAATTCTCTGCTGATTTATGGGTGGGGCAGCTCCAAACTGGTCCTGCATGGCAAAGCCACTTCTCCTCCCATGGCACACAGGGGAACCTCATCCCTGAGACGCTTCCAAGTCACCAAGAGGGAACTCTGAGAGATGGAAAAGGCACTGGATTTATGGAGTTGAGGAGCAGGAAGGAGGAAATGCATCTGGAATTGAAAAATACCTAGGAATTATCTTTGTTAAATGCAGTGGAGCTGGGGTATTTGCAGCATTTTGCAAGTGCCAGAATTTTTTTATTTTAAAAAATGGCAGAATCAAAAGCATTTTATTAACTCATCTTCATTTTGCTGATCTGTTTAAGGCAAAGAAAAGCAAATAAGCGATTCCCTTCACTCCAGATGAAATGTTTCATATCAAGATCCTTCAGGGGAAGTCATTTGTATTTTCATTCAGAGCTAGCTCATTATGAAACATCTTTCAATTGTCATTTAAAGACAAACACGGAATTTGCAATGAAACACATTGTTAAACACAGACCAAAAGTCTCCCAAGTGGAAGTGAGGAGCTGATTCCAGCCTGGAAGCCCAGCCCAGCCCTCAGCTCCTGCTGGAGCCCTGCCCTGCACCCACATCCTGGGAAATCCAGCCCAGGGGCAGCTCCAGGTGCTGCAGCCCTGTGAGAAGCACAGTGCACACCTGGCTGGAAGGAGGATGCAAGGAGGGGTTAAATCTCACAGGGAATTGCACACGGAATTAGCCAGGCTTGGCTTGTTAATTCCTCCTTGTCTGCTTTCATTCAAAGGCTCTGCAGGGACATTCTGCTGCTTTTTATTCCACTGCACCCAAACATTTCCCTGAGGTTCCCATTGCTGTTCTCTCCAAAAAAGGCATTTTGGTGCCATGACCCCAGTGAGCTCCATATTTCCCCAGGAGGGACAGGACACAGGGAATGCTCCCCACTGCCAGAGGGCAGGATGAGATGGGATACTGGGGAGAAATCCTTCCCTGTGAGGGTGGGGAGGGGCTGGGATGCAATTCCCAGAGCAGCTGGGGCTGCCCCTGGATCCCTGGCAGTGCCCAAGGCCAGGCTGGACAGGGCTTGGAGCAGCCTGGGATGGTGGAAGGTGTCCCTGCCATGGCAGGGGTGGCACTGGATGGGATTTGAGGTCCCTCTAACCCAGAGCAGCCTGGGGTGCTGAGCCTTTCCAGTGCTCAGCAGTGTTTGGCCACGTCCCCTTTGTTGTGCCTTTGCTGTCCCAGGTGAGCTCAGGCCAGGTAACCCCGAGCTCCCAGGGAGCACAGGCTCACCCAGGGACCAGGAGGGGAAACTCAATCCCCATTCCATCCCAAATCCCAAACGATTCTGCCACCAGGAATCAGGCCGAGCCCATGAGGAGCTGATCCCACCCCACACCAGAGCCCCCTCTCCCCAGCCAGAGCACAGAAGCTGCAGTTTCTTTAATTGCAGCATAAAAATGACCGAAATCTCACGTCCTTCCCTCCACACCCCGCAGCCATTTCAGACTGTGCCCTCTTCTGCACTGAGCTTGACCAGCTCTGGAAATTCCAAATTCACACACTTCAGAAAAATTAATCAAAACCCCCCCATTCTTTACAGAATGACCTTTACTTTTCAAATTGCCCAATATCTGCATTTTATGTGCAAAAAATCCAATTCATTCAGCCATAATAAATATCCAGCACTGTCCTGAGAGACCCCATACATTTGGATCCAGCCAGACCCAGGCAGTGAATTTCAGTTTAATATTGCAGGCCTATTTGTTTTGCTATTAATTCCAGCAAGGACAATTGATCAATTGTTTTAATTTTAAATCAGAGAGCTAATATCTGCCTTTGGCTTCCCTTGTGGTCATTCAGCTGCTGCCTCCGAGCTGCAAAGATCACTTTTGATTATCCTGTTTTGTAGGCAATTCAGCCACCCCGTGTGAGGAGCAGCAGCTGCCCTGTCCCCGTTAGGATGGAGATGATGCAGCATTTCTCAGCAGCTTGAGGGATAAGGTGGGTTCCCAGTTTGTGAGGTTTTGGGAGTTGTGAGACCTTTCCACCACCCTGTCCCTGCTGCCCTGCTCTCACAGTGTGTCTGCAGGCCCTGGCCAGCACTCAGCCCTTTGCAGTAAACATTTCCTGGCTCTGGTTTGTGGGATCATCTCCTGCTTTCTCTCTCCCCTCATCATTTTCCAGCCTTCCTCAAAGTTCTCTAGCTCTCTGCCCTGCAGCTTGGCCCTTCCTCTCTCAGGGCTGGTGGAGCTCCCTCCATCTCCTTCTCTTCCTTCTCCTGCTCTTTTTTCCCACTTCAGTCTCTCAGAAACCAGACCCCACATTCAGCCCCCCAAGTCAAAGAATCCCAGAATGGTTTGGGTTGGAAGGGACCTTAAAACTCCTCTTATTCCATCCCATCTCTCATCCCACACCTCCCACTGTCCCAGGCTGCTCCAAGCCCTGCCCAGCCTGGCCTTGGGCACTGCCAGGGATCCAGGGCAGCCACAGCTGCTCTGGGCATCCTGGCTCTCACAGGGAAGAACCTCATGGACTTTTTGCCAGCTCCTCCACAAAGCCAAGGTCTTAGCTGAGGTCACACCATCACACTCTCCCCTGCCCCCTTTTTATGAAATGGAGTTCCCAAATGGTGCTTTTTGGGAGCAAGAATGTTCTGCAGAAAGAAATTTGTTGGGCTTTGTTTGCTGTGCTCCTCCGTTGGAATCAATTATTCTTGAAATTCTCATTTGGTATCAGATTCATTGCTTTGATTCCTTCCTGCATACTGATATCCCCAGTCCTACTTCCCCAGGTCCCTGGAATGGTGGCTAAATGCCTTTGCACTCCGTGGTGCAAAGGCTGCAGCTCTGGAACGTTGTGATTCCCCTTTCAGTTCTGCACACTTTAAGCTCAGCCTGCCCCTTCCCTCGAGGCTTTTGGCCTGGTCTAGTTGCAGTCCCTGCAGTTTTCCCTGTTCCATTGGAAAGCTGGTTTTCTGAGCTTCATTGGACAGGAGTTCCTCCTCTGCAGCCAACTGTGCAGCCAGAGCAGAGGGGGCTTGTGGCAGGCACATTCTTCTCCCTCTCAGGATTTGTTCACAGAGGAACATAGAGAGAAGAAAGAGAAAACAATTTCTATTTCTGCCCCTTGTTTTTCCCATGTGGAATGTGTTTGGAGAATTGTTTACCTGGGGTGATTGCTTGGTTGGATTCTGGTGAGGATTGTTTGAGCTGATGGCCAATCCAACCCACCTGTGGTTGCACTCTCAAAGAGGGGCACGTGTTGTGAGTGGGTTAGAGATGGGAGTTAGAAAAGTAGGTTTGTAGCTTTAGTATCTCCTGTAAATAGTATATTGATGTATTATAGCATGGTTATAATAAAGAAATCATTCAGCCTCTGAGCTGGAGTCACACATCAGCATTTCTTCACCAGGTTCACCTGCATTTACAGTAAGGGCTCTGAGGTGCTGCTGGTCCGCTCCAGGCCAGGCTGGGCTGGCCACCTCCACTCAGTGCTCCAGGCTGGGTCACTGGAGATGACCACAGACAAAGGGAGAGGCTCTCAGGGGTCGTTTCTTCTCGCTGGTGACCCCAGGGAATGGCTGGGGTTGGATTTAGGGAAGGGTTCTTCCCCCAGAGGATGCTGAGCACTGCCCAGGCTCCCCAGGGAATGGGCACAGCCCAGAGCTCCAGGAGCCTTTGGAGATGCCCAGGGTGGCATTGTTGGGAGGTCTGTGCAGAGCCAGGAGCTGGATTTGATGATCCTGTGGGTCTCTCCCAGTGCAGGAGTTTCTATAGAATCCCAGAATTATTCAGGCTGGAAAAGCCCTTCAAGGTCATTGAGTCCCAGCTGTGCCCGATCCCCACCTTGTCCCCAGCACAGAGCACTGAGTGCCACGTGCAGGCAAGGGATGGGGAGACTCGTGTGGCCCTGAAAATACGGGCATGAAGGCTCTAATTAATCTGGGAAACACCTGTGTCACCCTCCTGCCACCTCTGTCCCATCCCCACTGTCACCACGGAAAGCTGGGTCAGAGCTGACACCTTAAAGAAGGGGGCATGTGACACAAAACCCAGTTATATAATGGTTTGCAGGATACAGACAAGGCAATCACACCCATCTCACTCCTGGGAAGCCAGTGGATACCTGGAGCAGGCTCCAGGTGCTCAGGACATGGCCCAGCAGCCTCCTGCCATGGCACCAGCCCTGAGCAGCACAGAGATGCTGCTGGGGGTGACAATTTCTGTCCTCTGGCCTCAGCTCTGACAGCTTCCTACAGAACTCTGTGTTCATTGCAAATCCAGGAGACACAGGGGACAGGAGAGAGCCCCAGGCAGTGTGGGAACCCAGGACATCCCTCTGGCTGCCCTGGCTGGCTCCAGACCCTGGCAGGGCGCTCGGAGACCTTGGCACCAAGTCAAAAACACCTGTGGCTTCCATTTTAGCCTGTGGGAAAAGCTGCCCACTCTGTATGAGGAAATACAAGCCACAAGGGTTTGAGTAGTGTGGTAGTTGAATTAACACAGGGTGAAAAAGTAGAATTTTGGGGTTTTTTAGAATGGGGTTCAAGAAGACAAGATGGAGGGATTTGGGCGTGTCCTGACCTTCTTCTCCTTCTCCTTGCCCTCCATGTCTCGCTGTGATGGTGACACTTTTCTGCTGGTTTAAGGTACAGACACATTGTCCAACATAAATGACAGATATTGGCACGTTATTGTAAACATGGCACACGGAGTTTTTGGTATAAAATGTGAACACCGCCCTGAGGGCAGACAGAATGCCATGGCCGACCTGCTGGACAGAGCTCAGCAGGGCAGAGAGAGAATGTTCTAGATAAGGGAAAATAAACAACCTTGAGAAGCTGATCCTACACATTCAGACTCCTCCTTTCTCTGCACGGGCTGGGAGAACAAGGACTTTTACCAGGCAGGAGCTGGAGCGTTTGCTTGGCTCTCACTGCCCTGTCCTGCAGGCTGCAGGGTGGGACAGATGACAGAGAGAAGAGATGGATTGTCTCCTGAGCTCTCTCTCTCCCTGTCATTAATCAGCCTCTCCCCTCAGATCATTTGTATAAAAGTATAACTTAAAGCCAAACAAAGCCCGTGGAATGATTTCTGCCCTCATGAATTCTTAATCCAAGCAGGACAGCAGATAATGTCTCTCAAAATGTTGCTGCTCCCTTTACAGCAGCGGCCAATTAATTACTGCAGGATGGGCTTGGGGGCCGCCTCATCTCCTCAATAAATCTGTGCCCAATGCCAGAAAGAGTTCCCATTCGCAGCCCAACAGGGAGGGACAGCCCTGCCCTGGGGGATGGCTGTGTCCAGCAGGATGTCCTGCTGCCAGGAGGACCCTGCAGGCTCCCGGGAGAGCGATTCCTGCTGCTTCATTGCAGCTGTGCGTGGCACTGCTCAGCATCCTGTGCTCTGAGAGACTGAATCTGCTCCTTGGCACCCCCTGGAACATTCCCTGCCCTGTCCTCAGGGCTGGGCCCTGTGCTGGAGGAAAGCAGGGGCAAAACTCTCTCTAAAGATGGGCTCCCAATGGCCCAAACAAAGCACATTTGCTGTTAGGTCTTAAAATTTACTTCCAAGCCAGGCCTCAAAATATTGAGCCCATTCCTCAGTGTCCTACAAAAGGCCTGGCCACAGCTATTGATGTGGAACACTTAACTCAATCACCAGCACCCTTGGGTCAATAAACCTTCGACATTATCTCAACAGAAATTTAAATCTCGGGTTAGTTTCCCATCTGTTTATTTAATACCAAGGCATTAAGAATGTTCTGCCCTTGGCAATCAATGAGACCAAGCCTGCCGTGGGGTTTGGGCTGAGCTCTGCCCTTTGAAGTAAAGTCAGGTATAGAAATCTGTCTGCAGTTCCCTCTGTAACAGTTTGTTCTAGGGGAAAAAATAAAAAGTTTGAATGTTATGCTCTGATTCTGGTACAGAATTCTCTCTAAACCTATTGTAGTCCCAAAAAAAACCCGTACAGCTGAGAGCAGGGCTCAGCCTGGGGATTTGGGAGTTTTTTCTGCCGATACAAATGGGGATTAATGAACAACCTCTCACTACCCTCGGAGCCTCCTGGGTGCCAGCCCAGCGTGGTGCCTCTGAAAATGCTCCAGTGCACTGCAGCCAGTGGGAGCTGCGGGTTTGGAGCTGCCAGAGATGCCTCAGGTTTTAGTTTTTATGTTTTTCACATTCTGTGCTGCCTTCGTGTGCAGGTCTGAGCTTCACATTAAGTGTTGGTGAGCTCTCTGCACAGAGCAGGGAGACAAAACAATTCCTTCTCCAGCTGGACACCAAGGACAAATGATCCAAATCTCAGGCCCAGGAGCACAAACAACGTGGGCTGGAGAGAGAAAAACAAGCAGGATGGGACTGCATGGGCTAAAGCTGGAGTGGGACAATGAACTGCAATGTGCCAATGGAGCAGAGCTGATCACAGGGAGAGCCCCCGGGAGCGCTCGTGCATTTTGGGACATTTGGGTTCATCTTGGGTGCAGCCCTGGCTGGGCTCTGGTGCTGCCCAAGGTGGATCCATGGAGGAGATCCTTTTAATAAATCCCTGCTTTATCCTTTAGCTCTTTAGCCCAGCCTCATTCTTTAGCCCAGCCTCTGCTCCAGGCCAGCCTCTCAAGACAGCACCAGAAGGAAGATGCCCATGGAGAACAATCTGTACCAGCTGCAGAATTCCCAGCCCTTTGCCCGCCTGGCTCCAGCTGTTTGGGTGGATTACATAAACCTGGTGCAACTCTGGAGTGCTCAGAGCTCTGCAGCCACTGTGCCAAGCAGAAAATTGCAAAGCACAGAGGTCAGGCCCATCAGTCTCCTCCAGATCTCTGGGAGCCACAGGGAAAGTGCCCGGGGGGTCCTGACTCACTTCCAGCTGAGGAGAAGGGAATAATGAATGGGGAGAAACAAGATAATGGTAATAAATCTTGTTTTGAAGTCCTTGATAATGAGGCTTTATTGTAAATCTGTCACAAAGAAACATTAATATGGAGCCACCAAATAGGTCAGGTTAATTACATCATCTGGAAATGCTGTGGTACCTCCATCCTGCCTAAAAAAAAAAGGAATCAAATCCCCTGAGAGTGGGAGAGAGGGTTTTTTTTTAATTAGTTGAGTATTAAAATCTCTGTGCTAACATCTCCCAGTCTTACTCTGGCTTGAGTGAGAAGCTACATTTTACCTCCCCTTTGCCAAAACCTGATATTTAGGGGTAAGCAGGAATTAGGGCTGATTATCTGTGTGCCACTTTGCATCCTGCACTGCTGGCCCGTCCTGGACTCATGGAAAAAGCTCCCAGGCTGCCCAGGCTTTGTGCCACGAGACTTTCCAGGGCCTGGAGAGAGAGAACCTCCCCTGGCTTTGCTCAGTGTGCAGCCTGTGCCCCAGTCCCTGTCCCGTGTGGATTCACTGGGATGTGCTCTCAGCTCTCCCTTGCCGTCCCTGGCTGACTGGGAAGGCTCTGACCTTTCCCCCACTCCCTCCCTGCCCACTGTGCTGCCACTTCCCAGCTTTTCAAGGCCACTTCAGCTCCCAGAATTTCCCAAACTCTCCCCAGTCCTGCATTTCTCGGAAAAAAAAACCCAAAAGCTGCAAGACCCTTGAGCTCCCCAGCTCCAGGAGAGCGTGGTCCATGTCCCAGCAGTGCTCAGCTGGGAGCACAAGAGCCAGGGATGCTCCAGAGGTGGAGTTTTAGCATAAAAATGGGAATATTGCCACAGGTAGGTGGGAACAGGAGCACCCCCAGGCTGTGCCATGCTTGGGGCCAGCCCAGCTCTCCTTCCTGAGCCTCCTTTGCTTTTCCTTTCAGCCACAAGCAGCTGTACAGGGCTGCCCAAAACCAGTGTTGGAAGGGACATAACCTTTTCAAAGGGAACAAACATTTCCCTTGAACAAGTGAATTCCTTTTGAAATATCCTCCTGTTGGGTTCCGTGTTTCGAAAACTTGAAACATTTTTCAATTCTCAAAACACTTTTTTTTTTCCCCTTCTCACTTTTCATCCAAAAATACACTTTGCCCAGGAACTGTTATTATATTATCACAATATATTATCCCTCCTGGTCTGTAAAGTATCAGTGATGTATTACTGGCTCATATTAAAATCTCTATTTATACTTTTCTTGCTTCAAGACACAGCATTTTTCCCAAGCAGCAGTGACTCCAGCAGACCTGCACTCACTGGCAAGATGTCACTGAGGTTCCTGCACCCAAAAACAGATGTTTGTTTAAGGCTTCAGGAATTGTTTTGAGCTAATAATAGCCAGGTGGGAGAGCCGTGAGTCACTAAAGCTCTGGAATCCCGTGACCTGCAGAGGTACCTGGAGGAGGCAAAGGTTATTTAGGAAAGCAACGTTTTCCCTTGCTGGTTAAATGCAATTTCTTTGTGTTGCTGTGCCAGTCACCGTGTAGCTGACGGAGGAGTGCAGAGTGTGACATGGAAAAGTGGTAGGTGTTGTTACTAAGCACATTACACTGACAAGAAAAACACACGGGGCCCAGAGACAGCTGAAAGGCTCTGCTGGGGCTCACCACGAAAAACGAGCTGCTGACAACTCCTGCTGGCCCCAAGGAACCGCCAGAGCTGAGGAGCACAGCTCTGAAATGTGGCTGGACTACTGCCCTAAAGCCAGGCTTTGCTCTGGTATGGAAGAGCTTAAAGGGTTCTGTGGAGAAAAAAAAATTAGGAAGAAAAGAGAGAAAGAAAAAAATAAAAAAGGCAAAGATTGCTTTCTATAAATAAATGTGGGCAGGGAAAGTGCTGGGGAGGGAGAAGATCTAACAGACAAACTTGGCACAAGAACAAAAATTAGGCACTAGCCATGAATAAATTCCGAGTGGAAAACTGAAGGAAGTTTCCATCCAGCAAAGGAACAAAAGCCTGGAACAGGCTGGCCCGGGGAGAGGAGGAGAAGGGACTGGAGTGAAGCTGAAGGGCAGGGAAAATCGTGGGGACAGGAGGAGAGGGGACAGGAGGGAGCTGCCTGCAGTCCTACAGAGCCCCCGAGCTTTGGGGGATGCTGCAGCACCACCCCAGCCCAGGGGAGCTGGACTGAGGATGGTGGATATCCAGGAACCCCAGGAGGGGACATTCCCACTGTCCCTGCAGCTCCAGGGACACCGAGGGGACATTCCCTCTGTCCCTGCAGCTCCAGGGACACCGAGGGGACATTCCCTCTGTTCCTGCAGCTCCAGGGACACCGAGGGGGCATTCCCTCTGTCCCTGCAGCTCCAGGAACCCCAGGAGGGGACATTCCCTCTGTCCCTGCAGCTCCAGGGACACGGAGGGGACATTCCCACTGTCCCTGCAGCTCCAGGAACCCCAGGAGGGGACATTCCCTCTGTCCCTGCAGCTCCAGGGACACCGAGGGGACATTCCCTCTGTCCCTGCAGCTCCAGGAACCCCAGGAGGGGACATTCCCTCTGTCCCTGCAGCTCCAGGGACACCGAGGGGACATTCCCACTGTCCCTGCAGCTCCAGGAACCCCAGGAGGGGACATTCCCTCTGTCCCTGCAGCTCCAGGGACACCGAGGGGACATTCCCTCTGTCCCTGCAGCTCCAGGGACACCGAGGGGACATTCCCTCTGTCCCTGCAGCTCCAGGAACCCCAGGAGGGGACATTCCCTCTGTCCCTGCAGCTCCAGGGACACCGAGGGGACATTCCCACTGTCCCTGCAGCTCCAGGAACCCCAGGAGGGGACATTCCCTCTGTCCCTGCAGCTCCAGGGACACCGAGGGGACATTCCCTCTGTTCCTGCAGCTCCAGGAACCCCAGGAGGGGACATTCCCTCTGTCCCTGCAGCTCCAGGGACACCGAGGGGGCATTCCCTCTGTTCCTGCAGCTCCAGGGACACCGAGGGGGCATTCCCTCTGTCCCTGCAGCTCCAGGGACACCGAGGGGACATTCCCTCTGTTCCTGCAGCTCCAGGAACCCCAGGAGGGGACATTCCCTCTGTCCCTGCAGCTCCAGGGACACCGAGGGGACATTCCCTCTGTCCCTGCAGCTCCAGGAACCCCAGGAGGGGACATTCCCTCTGTCCCTGCAGCTCCAGGGACACCGAGGGGACATTCCCTCTGTCCCTGCAGCTCCAGGGACACCGAGGGGACATTCCCTCTGTCCCTGCAGCTCCAGGGTTGGGGCCATCCTGGGGTGCCTTTGTGAGCTCATTTTAATGCCCCAGGTGGGAAAAGGGAACAGCTCTGACAGCTGAACTCCAGCCTTGGATATCCAGAGGTTGGGTCAAAAAGGGAAATTTCTCTCTGAGAAATCCCCATCCCTGCTTTCCAGCAGGAGCCTTACCCAAAGCCTCTTTCTTTTCTAATTTATCCCGTGGCCTGGGGCTCCTCTCCTCATAACATAATGGGGCAAGGGAAGAAGGATTTTTGAACTGTGATTTTTTTTTATCATTGGAAAAAGCTCAGGATGAAATTAACTATAATAAAGTTATTTTTCAAGGATCTGACTCTTGTTTTGTCATATAAAATCAAAATAAAACTGGCTGGGATCAACTGAAACATTGATGGATTTTTCTGCTTTAAAAATTGAAATTAATTATCTGCCTTGCCCTGCCCTCAGCGATTAGATCATTAAGGAATGGTGATTACTGCTATTGCTGCTTTTAATTTTTTTTTCAGCTGATTTATCTGATGCTTGTAGCAACAGCAAAAATGGAAACCTGGGAGACAAAAGCTGTGAAGGAAGGAGCAAAGGGAGTCTTTGCAAGCTTTATTTCTTTTTCCTGTGGCTGTTCAGGGCTCATCAGAAGAACACAGATAAGACCAAAATCAGCATTCAGAGCTCAGATGGACATGGAGCAGCACAGGTTCAGTCCTCTGCACTAAAGATCCATTTTCCATGGACCTGCAGCTGGGAATGCTGTGGAATGGCCTCTTAGATATAGAAACACATCAACAAAACCAAGCCTGAACCTGAAAACGTTCCCAGATCAGAAGGGAAAATAAGTTCCCCACCGAAAGAGTCTGGAGGTGTCTGATCTGTTCGCTTTGAGGCGAAAGGATTTCACACCTGGCTCCTGAAGGCTCTTTGTTGTATCAAGCAGGTTTGGCTTTGAGACTGAAAACGAAATTGAAAGTAAAAGATTTGGGACAAGAAGTGCAGAGAGCGCTTCAGAAAGAGACCAAGAGAAGCATTTGTGGAACACTCAGCAAGAAACCCCCTGAGCTTTACCTCAGCCCCTCTGCTAAGCCACGTGCAGAGCCCGGGGTTAGAGCCCCCCAACATAACACCCCTAATTCACTGTGGGCCTGGAAAATGTCCTGCTCTTCTGCATGGGAAAAGCCTCGCCTTGAAATGCACAGGGAGTCTTCAGCTCAATTTCCTGATATAAATAGGGCAGCTCAGAGTCACAGTGAATACAGAAAATGTTTTCTTATATGCAAATGAGAGCTCACATTATTTCATAGAAGGAACTATAATAGTTGGAAATTAGCAAATGTTTCCAGATCCTTGTTAAAGGCAGGGAAAAAAAAAAAAAAAAAAAAAAAAAGCAGCTCATCTAATGTTCCCGGATAAAAATGACATTAATTGAAATTTTGATTCTATTCCCTAATGAATTTTCCTGTTGCATTGTAATTAATAACTACTTACATCCAAAAGAACTCGATATCCCTTCAAATCAGGGCATTATTATAAATATGGTAATGTTTTAAGAGCAGTTCTAAGAGTGCCAGGCACTCCTCTTAGAATGGCTGTGAGGAACAGGAACAAAAACAAACCCTTAACAAACCCTTCATGGGCTGCAGGACAGTTGGGAGCCATTGCAAAGCCTGATTCCATCCTCTCCCAGAAGCCCAAATCCCTTCTCTCCCAGGACCCCAAATCCCTCCTCTCCCAGGACCCCAAATCCCTTCTCTCCCAGGACCCCAAATCCCTTCTCTCCCAGGACCCCAAATCCCTTCTCTCCCAGGACCCTGATTCCATCCTCTCCCAGGACCCCAAATCCCTTCTCTCCCAAGATCCTGATTCCATCTTCTCCCAGGGTCCCAAATCCCTCCTCTCCCATGACACTAAATCCATCCTCTCCCAGGAACCCGAATCCAGCCTCATCCATGACCCCAAATCCCTCCTCTCCCAGGGTCCCTAATCCCTCCTCTCCCAGGAGTTCTCCAACCCAAGACCTTGCGGTGCCTCAAACACACCTGTCCCTACCGCAAACCCCACAGGGGCGTTTCCACCCCAAGACTTGGGATTTGTCCAAGCCATGTTTCATCATTCCAAGGCCAGGCAGGATGGAGGGAGGCAGCTGTTCCTGTCCCTGTGGGATTTCCCTCTGCATCACCTCAGAGACATCCCAGAGATAAGAGAATCACAGAGTCATAAAATCCTCCCAGGATGGGATGGAAGGGACCTTAGACCCCGTCTCATTCCAACCTTCCACCCCTGCCATGGCAGGGACACCTCCCACTGTCCCAGGCTGCTCCCAGCCCTGTCCAGCCTGGCCTTGGGCACTGCCAGGGATCCAGGGGCAGCCACAGCTGCTCTGGGCACCTGTGCCAAGGCCTGCCCACCTCACAGGGGACAATTCCTGATTCCAAATATCCCATCCAGCCCTGCCCTCTGGCAGTGGGAACCATTCCCTTTGTCCTGTCCCCCACCCCTTGTCAATTCTCTCTCTCCACGTTTCCTGCAGCTCCTTCAGGCCCTGCAAGGCCACCCTGAGCTCACCCCAAAGCTTCTCCTGCCCAGGTGAGCAATGCCAGCTGTGCCAGCCTTTCCTGCCAGCAGAGCTGCTCCATCCTCTGCTCATCCTGGAGCCTCCTCTGGGCTCTGCAGCAGCTCCAGCTCCTGCCTATGCTGGGCCCCTGGAAATGCTTTGGCCACACTTGACCCGTAAACTTGTCCTGGAGGCTGCTGTTAAAGCATCACTTGGATGCTGGAGACACTTTAAAAGGGGCCTCAGGGATTTTTCCTTGTTCCTGGTAAAGGAAAGGAGGGGAATGCAGACACAGCGAGGAACGAGCTGACACGTGCAGGCGCCTCCCTGCACGATGCCTGTGCCACTGTTCCTGCTGGTGCCACACACACCCACGGCCAGCATGGCTCTGCAGCTTCCAGCCCCGTGTGCTGCAGGATCCAGGCCATTCCCATCCCAGGCAAGCTGGTTGTTTGGCTTAACCCTCTTTCCTTCCTTTCCTCCCACATTCTTTACTCCCTTTATTTCAGTAACTTCTCTGAAAGTGAATCGATAAACCTCAAGCACACCCCAACCAAAACCTCCACCGTGAGATACCATGGGTTGGCCAGCCTTGGCTTGAAATGATTCCTGTGATTCCTGGAAAGAGAATTCCCACTCGTCCTGCCTGGCTGGGGCACCTGGAGCCACTCACGTGCTGGCACTGTCACCTAACGGGGGTGACATTGTCCCTTGTCACACCCAGCACAAGCAGTGGGGCTTTGTGGAGGGCTGGAGTCAAACCTTGGTGAAACTGCTTTTAGGTTAATGAGTGTTTAATTTTCTTTCTTTCCTTTTATGGTTACTTATTTTGGAATTACCTTCTAGCTGAAAACAGCATTATGGTCACGTTTTCCCTACTGTCAGATACAAAAGGGTCACAGAATTGTGGGGTTTTTTAAACTGGCTGCTCCCTTGACCCAGGGAATGAAGGTCTTTGCCAAAACACCTCCTTTAACATCTAAAACTCATCCTGCATATCAGTACTTCTGGATTAGCCTTTCTCTCCTTCCACTATCCAGAAACCTCCACAAATTTCCCTGCTCAGAAATGACGTCAGCTTTGCTTCCCATGGCAGCTCAGAAACCCAGGGAAGAGCTTTTTCCAGAGCAGCTTGGGCTGCAATCCCTTATCCCGCCCCAGCACACGCACAATTGTAATTCCTATTTACAATCAGGAATTTCCCGTGCAGGCAGCAGCTCCCCCCCGCAGCTCTCAGCCCGCAGGGTCCCGGGATGGTTCCCCCGGAGCTCATCCTGCTCACCCAGGCTGCCGAGCCTGAAACTGGGATATAAAAAGCTGGGCATGGATGTGTGCCAAGAGGTAGTAAACAAACTGGGAACTCTGTTTTTCCTCTGGCTTTCACTCCCGAGCCTTGTCTGTCTGTGGAGGAGAGTGCCCGGCTGCTGGGTGGATTTCTCGGATCCTAAGCCTGGCTCTTTTTGGGGGGTGAGACAAGGAGGGGCTGTGATGAACCCCGCTCTCCAGAGGGCCAGGTTAGCAGCAGGAGCCTGCCTGGACTCTGCATTCAGGCCACAGACGGTGAGTGACACGAGAACAAAGTTCAGACCTGCCCTCCCATCTCATTGCCATCCCGAGAGCGTGACAGCAGATGCACCCGATGGATGAAAAGCCAAACATATCGATCACCGCGTGCAGCGCTGGCAGCCAGCTGTTCTGGCAGCAGGCAGCAGGGCTGTGCTGCAGTCAGGCACAAGGAAACGAGCAGGGAACACAGGAGCCGGGACCGAATTTTATTGCCGGCGACCTCCGTGCGTGTCCCCGCAGCGGCGGTGCCGCCGCCAGCCTGCTCCCGGTGCCCGTGCTGCCCACGGTGGAGCCGTGCCGCTGTCTGCCGTGTGTCTGCAACCTGCTGCACCTCTGCCGTGTGTCTGCAACCTGCTGCACCTCTGCAGGGCTGGGCACGGTCCCTGCTGCACCTCTGCCGTGTGTCTGCAACCTGCTGCACCTCTGCAGGGCTGGGCACGGTCCCTGCTGCACCTCTGCCGTGTGTCTGCAACCTGCTGCACCTCTGCAGGGCTGGGCACCGTCCCTGCTGCACCTCTGCTGTGTGTCTGCAACCTGCTGCACCTCTGCAGGGCTGGGCACCGTCCCTGCTGCACCTCTGCCGTGTGTCTGCAACCTGCTGCAGCTCTGCAGGGCTGGGCACGGTCCCTGCTGCACCTCCGCCAGCCTGGGCACCGTCCCTGCCGCCGGAATGCCGGGACAACGCAGCGACCCTGGCCCGGGGTCCCAAAGGCTCCGCGACCCCCGGAGCCCGAGCAGGCAAGGTAAGGCACCATTGCTGTTAATTCGTGGCTGTGCCATCAGGCAGGAGGAGGAGGAGGAGGAGGAGGAGGTGGAGGAGGAGGAGGAAGCAGAGGCCTCTGCAGGCGCAGGCAGCTGCAGGAGGGAGGGTGTGATGCTGCCGTGGGAGGGATGCAGGGATGCTGGAAGGAGAGGAGGGGTGCCAGGCATTCCATCCTCCTGCCGGCCTCCTCCCGCTGCTCCCCGGCTCAGCCTCGGCTCCTCGGGCTCTGCTCCCTCCCAGCTCCCCTCCCTCCAGCTCTGATGCCCTCGGGGATGCTTTCAAGCCTCTGCCCCATCTGCCTGCCTCGATCAGGAGCCAGTTTCCCTGGCAGGAGGAGATTGTGGGCCCCAAATGAGGCTCACTGTCCTCTGAGAACCCACCCAGAGTCCCAGAGGGGACAGCAGGACACGGCCACTCCGATGCCCACTAGGACAGGGACCCTTGGCCTCATGGTCACCCACAGCACCCAGCCTCCCTCTCCTGTGTGCTGCAGCCCCACACAGAAAGGGAACACAGCTCCTGGTGGCTGCTTTTCCCATGGGACCCCCTTCCCAAAGCCCTGCTTCTCTTGTGCATCTGGGAAACTGCACAGACTAAAGAAGGCAGAAGCAGCTCTCGGCTCCTCTGACAGCAGGGGTGTTCAGCCTTCCTTTAGAGGGACCAAAGTGAGATAAAAAAACCCCAAACAATGCAGAGGAGCTGTTTGGCCCTGTCTGAGGCCAAGGCCAAGGCCCTGCCCCTGCCTGTCCGCAGAGCTTCCTCAAGCCCTGTGCTCAGGGCTTCCCATTCTCCTCCAGCTGCTCCCTTGACCTTGCACCTGCACATGTAGAACTGTCCTCCAGGGCAGGTCCTTGTCCTTTTGATGCGGTTCCCTCCCCACAGGGATGTTTTAGAGATGTTTTTGGATGTTTTATCCACGTCCTGCTGGCTCCAGAGCCTGCCTGGAGGAAGGGTTAAACCTCTCCCTGGATCTGGATCAGCCTCCTCCTGTCCTCACTTGGTTTCAGGTCGTTTCTCCAGGAGCAAATGTGTGTGCAGGCCCTGAGGCTCCTCTGCAGCTGCTGGAGAAGGCAGGTTTGACTTCCACGGGCACACAAAACTCCACCAAACTGGGCCCCTCCGTGTCCTCCTGCTGCTCTGGGGTCACTGTGGCTGCGAGATGTCTTTTCCATTTGTGGTGGAAGTTTGAAGGAAGATAATAACAGATGCAGGGGCTGCAGGGAGGCAGGGATGGGGTTATGTTTGAGGAGCTGTTCTCCAGAGCTGGAGCCTGTCTCCGGGCCAGATTCGTACGTGATGTTGGATGAATCCTCACCCTGTCACCTCGTGGTCACTTGTTCTCCCTTTCTTCAGCTTTGGGCATCTGCAGAATCATTTGCAGAGTCCTCCCAGCTCTGTTGTGTGAGGTTTTGTTATCACCCAAACTATTCCAGACTCAGGATGGGGTGGATATTTTCCTTGGAGCTGCTGATTTCCCCCTGAACCATGCAGGCTGCTCCCCAGACAGACAATTCCCTGCCAGCCAGTCCAGGCTGAGAGAGGGATTGT